>NC_052099.1:8605495-9229037 GCF_015852505.1 Tachyglossus aculeatus
CTACCTCCTGTTTCTCCCCGCTCAAGTCCATACTTCACTATGCTGCCCAGATCTTTTTTCTAAATAAAAAAAAAAGTCCAGTCCATATTTCCCCACTCCCCAAGAACCTCCAGTAACCACATGCACCTCCACATCAGAGACTCCTCATCACTGGCTTTAAAGCATTCAATCACCTTGCTCCCTCCAATCTTACCTCACTTATTTCCTTCTACAACCCAGCATGTTCACTTTATTCCTCTAACACCAATCTACTCAATCTACCTCAAGCTCATCTATCTCATACCTAATTCCTGCCTCTGGTCTGGAACTCCCTCTGCCTTCAGTTCCAACAATTGCTCTTCCCACCTTCAAAGTCTTGTAAAAACTCACATTTCCTTCAAGAGATCATCCCTTGTTTGCACTACTGCCTCTTCCTTCTGCATCACCTCTCCACTTGGATTTCTATTCTTTATTCACTCCACCCTCAGCCCCACAGCACTTATATATCTATCCATAACTTACCTTAATACCTGTTATCACTTCCTCCAGACTGTAAGCTCCTCGTGGGCAGGGAACATGTCTACCAACTGCATTATATTGTAATAATAATAATTATGGTATTTAAGTGCTTACTCTGTGCCAAGCACTCTCTTAAGCATTGGGGTAGATACAAGGTAATGAAGTTGTCCCACGTGGAGCTCAGTCAGTCCCCAATTTACAGATGAGGTACCTGAGGCACAGAGAAGTTAAGTGGCTTGCCCAAGGTCATACAGCAGACAAGGGGCATATCCAGGATCAGAACCCACATCCTCCAACTCCCAGGCCCATGCTCTTTCCACTAAGCCCCGCTGCGTACTCTCCCAGGCATTTCGTATAGTCCTCTACACACCGTAAGAGCTCAATAAATATGAGTGATTAGTGCTGCAGGAGGGGAACAACTATGGCCTCCCTATGATGAAAACATACCAGAATATTTCCCCCTCCATATAGTTTTACAGGGAGGCTATAGTGGGGGGTGGGAGGCACAGAAGCAACATTTTTCCCTCTGATTCCAGAAAGGGGCTTGACCTTTGCCCTCCTGGATCCAAAGAGAAGAACATGTTACTCAATGTTTTCTATATCTCTGGCCCTAAGTGAACTACTCCAAGTAGAGGATGTTATGACATCTCCTGTAGAACAATTTGTTGTCTGTCTCCCCCTTCTAGACGGTGAGCCCGTTGTTGGGTAGGGACCGTCTCTATATGTTGCCAACTTGTACTTGCCAAGCGCTTAGTACAGTGCTCTGCATACAGTAAGTGCTCAATAAATACGATTGAATGAATGAATGAATTATTGAGGAAAAGAACACATGAACACCTTTCTTAGAGCAAGACAAGTCTTGTTAAGAATTCATCAGGACCTTCTCTCAGTGGACAAGAATCCTTGCCAGGGTTTGATTCGTTCCCATTGTGTAGATTATGTAAAGTCTGGTCCAAAGGTTTCATAGGGCAGAGGTGTAAAAAACAAAGTGATTTTCATGTATTTATAATGCTTTTGTACACTGGAATTCCACAGAGCTGAACTTCAATGCCTTTCAAAGTAAGGGGAATTTGAGTTAGCTGAGTAACAAACTTCTCACCAGTTTGGGTCTCCTCAATTTCACATATGGGCAGTAATCCACCTCACATATAACTAGAAGTCATCATAACTACAGTGATAAAGCACACTTTAGTCCAGGAAGGTCCCTCAATTTAGCAAATGGAAATTTAGCTGTGTAAAATGAAAAACTGCTGAGTTCAGACAATTTGAATAAAAACTGGTGACAGTAAAAACCTGAATTTCAAGAGGCAGGTGAAATTTAAGCGATGAAACAGAATTTGTTCTGTGTTGGGTCACCTCAGTGACATTTTGGATTTTATTTGGGACCAAAAGAGAAAAATGTTCTATTAACTGAGGCAAGAAAGCCTAGAATAGGAATGGCATTGACCTTTAAATTATCACTCTTATCTTACCCTTTCATGTATTCACAAAATAGTGCCAGTATTTTCCAACAATGTTCCAAAGCCTAGTTTATAAAGTTGTATTATTGTGGTACACTTGATGTATCTCCTCTTCAAAGAGTCTTATTTCCAGAAATCAAGTGGATTTTATCCTTTGCATAGAAAGAGTGTCCTACGTGGATTAGAAAAGGCATAAGAACAGTGGTTAACTATCCCCATATACCTGAAATCCCTTAAACATGAGGTTAAATTATTCTAACAAAATTAGCAATTGGCTACAGATTTTCTTTTTTTGCAGGACCAGAACTCCTATATTTCATACAATTCAAAACTAAAATTCCAGTCCTAATTTTAAAGGAATTGTTTTCCTTTTTATCCTTTCAATATTACCAAATATCAGTCTTCTTTGTTCACTAGTATACATGGTAAATTATTCAACACAAAAATAAGAGAATGATAAATGTTTTCCAGAAGCAATTATTGAGTGCCAAAACAAAATTATGGTTAAAAAAAAAAAACAAACCAAGAATGTCCTCTTAAGGAATTTTAGTTCAAACACTATATTGAGCTGGTCAAAATAATTAAAATATATTTGGTTCTACCTGAATAAATGTTTTTACTATGCCTTTTGTCTAGAAGACCGCTAGGGAATTAGGCAGTGTTCATCCAACAATGCAAGGCTGTGTGGATACACTATGTCACAGTGTCAGAAGAAATGACATATGTACATGTGAATGTAGGAATGTGCACGTCATTGGAAATGGAGAGCACTGCAAAATGAGATTTTGCAGAGTTTTGTAAGAACATAACCCCAGCATCATGGGCATATTGGATCACCAGCTGCATTGAGAAGAGTTTCATACCCAGAAAGAAATACTGGAGAGAGCCCTACTGAACCATTTAAAATAAAACGAGCACCGTTCCGGTATACAGAATTTGGATGGGAGGAATCTCAACAAATTGATTTACCTTATTTTAGATGCAAACCTCATATCCATTTCTCATGCTTAATGAGAACTTGATATGAGACTTGCATCTTAAATTAGACAGACTAAGGTAGCAGCAAAATCCACATATTCATTTTTGTTAAATCTGGTAAAGGAATGAAAAACACCAGATTCACTCTCTTGTCTTTATTTAGAGGCACTGCCATTTTTCTTTTTCCAAAGTTCTCAAAGAGCGGAAGACAAACTATTACTAAATTTTTCATTCTGACATGATTCATTTTTTTAATTTAATGTAGGAAAAATATAAAAGACATTCTCTTTTTAATGTTTCACTTTAAGGAGATACTGCTTTCCCTCTCTAGCCCACGTTTACTTCTCCATAAGGCAGATCCTAGTGATTTTAGCTCATTGTAGGCCCGGGTGAATGAGTAGCTCTTCCTCCATTTCACCAAGATAATAGGCTTAGACATTTTTTATGATTTTTTTAAGCACTTAGTATGTGTCAAACTATTCTAAGCACTGGGGTAGATACAAGTAAATTGGTTTGGAGACCGTCCTTATTTGGCATAGGGCTCACAGTTCAAGTAGAAGGGAGAACAGGAAAACTGAGGCACAGAAGTTAAGCGGCTTGCCTAAGGTCACTCGGAAAATAATTGGCCTGGCCAGGATGGGAATCCAGGTCCTCCTACTCCCAGGTCTGTACTCTTTCCATTAGGCCAGGCTTTTGCTCATTAGGAGAAATTTCTTGGAGGGAAGGGTGGGGTGAAAATAAGAGCACAGAGTAAGCTACAGAACTGTCTGGAATGGTTCCTGTCCATACCTGGAGGTGTTAGGATGCATTAGATGACTTTGTGTGGTCCTTTCAAAGTCTATGATTCTCTCAATGCAAAAGTTACTCCTGGAAGTAAAATATGCCCTTTAGGACCTGCATGAATTGTTTCATTCCACAGAAAATTACAGCGGCATGCCAGTGAGTATTACCTCTTTTTTCTCACCTTCAAATTCTACTCAAATATGCTACATGCTGTCTTTATTAAGAAATATTTCCAGGCCTTCAAGAAAACAAAAAAAGAAACCCCAAAATCTAGTGGCCAAGTTCTCACTACAGCCCTCTGCACACAACAAAAGCTCCATAAATACACATAGTAGGCACTTAAATACCAAAAAAATATATTGTGAAGAAACAATAGACAGGATTCAGTGACAGACTGAATACAGGGATTGAAAGAGGGAGGAGTAAAGAATAATGTTGAGGTTATGGGATTGAGGGATGGGTAAAATTTTAATGTCAACAGCGATGGACAAGTTTGGTGGAGGAGAAGATCTGGAAGTAGAGAAGCAGTGTGGCTCAGTGGAAAGGGTGCAGGCTTGGGAGTCAGAGGTCATGGGTTCGAATCCTGCCTCCCCACATGTCTGCTGTGTGACCTTGGGCAAGTCACTTAACTTCTCTGTGCCTCAGTTCCCTCATCTGTAAAATGGGGATTAAGACTGAGCCCCACGTGGGACAACCTCATCACCTTGTATTCTCCCCCAGCGCTTAGAATAGTGCTTCGCACATAGGAAGCACTTAACAAATACCAACATTATTATTATTATTAAGAGTTTAGTTTTGTAAATGTTTAGCTTGAATTCATGGCAGTTCCACAACTGGGAGTAGGAGGATATATAAAGAACAAGAAAAGTCAGAGCTTGTGGGATAGGTTTGGGAGGTGGTAGTTGAAGCCGGGGCAGTGGATGAACTCTTCAAGTGAAGAAGTACAGATCGAGAATAGAAGGGGACCCAGAATTGAACCTTGAAAGACACCCACAGTTAAGAGGTAAGAAGCAGAGAAGGACCTGAAAGAGATCAAGAAGAAAGATAGGAGCCACAGAAATAGGAGGGGAACCAAGATAGGGCTTTGTTAGATTAACAAAGATTAGATTGTATTTCCTGAAGAAGAGGGTGGTCTGCAATATCAAAAGCATTTCACCCTAGATGCCAAAAAATAATCTAGTCCACATTCTGGCAGGACTACATTTTAGACATCCAAGACAGGTGATGTTTCTCTCTAATACAGTCCAGTGCCCAACAACCCTTGCACTGTTATCCTGATCTAAATCTCAGTTTCTACAATTAAATCCAAATTCCTTGTCTTCTATGCACAAAAGAGATGGAGGATAGCTTGCAGTCTTATGACTCTCCATGAGGCTTTTCAAATAATTCTTCTCCAGGCTAAGTAATACTAGTTCCTTGGGTCCATTTTCCATTCCTTAAAGACATTAATACTTTCCTAGGAGAAATAATTCTAATTTCTCCAAACCTCTCCAAAGTATGCAACCAACACGTGGATGAAGTCAGGATTTCCTATACCTTGATCAATCTTGGCTTCAAAAGTGACTTGCCCCTTCATCACCTCTCAAGCATCTCAACAATGTTGGGTGGAGGACATCTTCAGCATATTCTAGACTGTAAACTCATTGTGGGCAGGGAATGTGTCTGCTATATGATTATATTGTTCTCTCCCAGTGATTAGTACAGTGCTATGCACACAGTATGCGCTCAATAAATAGGATGGATCGGTTGAAAAGGTACAATAAAATATGTCAAATTTGAATAGGCTGGGAAAGCTATGTGCTCTGACCATTGTCACAGTTGGGGGTTTTACCAACTCGTCTTCCAGGTGAAGTGATCCTCAAAGTTATCTGAAAGAGAGCTCAAAATTTTATAGGGAATTCTTGGGTCCTCTGCCCTCAGGATTTTCCTAAAGAATGCCCATAATTCACACACACACACACACACACACACACACACACACACACACACACACACACACACACACACACACACACACACCATTCACTCCCTCCACCCTTTGGCTCCTCACATAAATAGTGCAAAAGGCAAGGGAATCATTTGGGGTCGAGCCAGCCAGTCCTTGCTTTTAGAGGGCTGGTAGCCAGTAATTGAGAGATTCTTTTCAGCCTTCCTCCCCTCTTTTCCCCAAATAGCTCTTCTTTCCAGCCAACTATGATCAGCCACCTCCTAGCTTACACACACATCAGACTGAGTTAGAATACCTCATTTTAAAATGATAATGCAGGAAGCATATAACATGTCTTCAT
The DNA here is from genome assembly GCF_015852505.1 of Tachyglossus aculeatus. Taxonomy (NCBI): domain Eukaryota; kingdom Metazoa; phylum Chordata; class Mammalia; order Monotremata; family Tachyglossidae; genus Tachyglossus; species Tachyglossus aculeatus. Next base: position 8,611,503 of record NC_052099.1, read on the forward strand.
CTAGGTTAAAAATGAAATCAAACTCCAATTCTTAACTGTCTACTTTTAATCTTCCACATTCATCCAGTGTAGGCTTTGGACAATGAAAGGTTAGACATCACTTCCTCCTTATCCTCTCAGGATATCCACTCCTTTGGTTGTTCAAGTGGGTGCTGTAACCAGACACTCGCAAAATAACCATCACACATGTGCACAGGGTCCCTGCTATTACCCTTTGCAGTTGGTGTGGCATCCATCTTTTTTTTTTTTTTTTTTTTTTTTTTACGAGAGTCATCTGCTTTTACATTCTCTCCTAACACCACCACCCATTCCCCACCAAAACATACAGTTCTTAAAGGGTTTGATATTTTAAAACATGTTCTTTTAACCATCAGGGAGACTGGGATCACAGTTTTCCCTCTCTCCATCCAATCCTTGCCCATTTCCCTGGGCCCTGGGGGTGACAAGGAATCACTTTATTCGTAGGGATGCCCAGTGCCATGAGAGCTACTCAGTGGCAGGAGCTATTTGATTCAAGGTGACCCAAAGCCATGGGTTTTGCTTGCTCCACGGTCCAGGGTCATTGGAAGGATGGGAACCTTGGTGAATGGGCCACTGTGCATATAAAGGGCTGTTCTACCTCCCTGAAACAGGGAGAGCAAAGTCCAACCACTGAGAAAACCACAGATTCAGTCAGCCTGGTTTTACATCATCATCCATGCAGGTACCTTTGAGAGTTCTAGGGCAGAAAAAGTTTACCACTCATTCCTGTTCCATATGATGTCGTTCCATGATGGTGGCCATGCCTGAAACATTCTGTATGAAATCACTATGTTATGCTGCCCTAAACTGGGAAACTACAGCTTATCCTCTTAGATTGTGAGCCCGCTGAGGAACAGGAACTGTGTTTAATTCCTTCATGTATACTCCCTTCCACTGCTTAGAATAGCTTTCGGCATACAGGAAGCACTTGACAAGTACTATTACTACTACTCTGACATTGCACTAACACAGTCCCTACCCTTCTGATGTTGCAACCTGGCTACTGCCCCCATTCCTCTGATATTGTACTTATTCCAGTCCCACCACACAAGCACCTCACTCTGCTACTGTACCCATGCCACAGCCTTCTAGACTGTGAGCCCGTTGTTGGGTAGGGACTGTCTATATGTTGCTGACTTGTACTTCGCAAGCTCTTAGTACAGTGCTCTGCACACAGTAAGCACTCAATCAATACGATTGGATGAATGAATGAATGTCAGGCCACTGTCCCCAGTGCGCCCTGAGCTCACACACCTTTTGAACCTCGTCCTGTCCTTCAGAACAACAATTAAACATATCTTTAAAGGAAACCTGAATTTCTGTAGCAGAAGACATGTACCAAGTTGATGGAATGAAAGTCATTCTTTTGCAGCTAAATTGAGGGACAGTCCTTTTGAAGAGTTTACCCTTAGGTAGTACACTGGAAAACAAAGCAAGTGGGAGACAATTTTTTTTTTACAAAAGCATTATTTTATTTTTTTTATTATTATTTTTTTTTTTACAAAAGCACCCATTCCTTGAGGAGAAGAAACTGAATAGTTCTAGTTATGGAAAGTTCCCACAGTGCGATCTCCATCAGAATTGATTTGGAATGAAGTTTCATGCTTTATACAGCATAAAGATCCATAAAGGGGCTTTAACACTCACTTTATAGGTCTGATTAAAGCCCCCCAAATGAAATCTGAAAACAATTGATGCAACTGCACTCCCTTCTTTCAGCACATGCTGAAGGAAATGCATAGCAATATCTTTTTCAATCACAGCAGGTGTAGAGGGCTGTTTTATTCTTCTTGTGCACTCTCCCAAAGAAAAAAATTTTCCCCAATTCTCTGTTCCAGCTTGACTCATTTCATTTGCTTAAACTTTGATGTTTGGGGGTTTGTGTTTAATCTAGTCTCTCTAGAAAACCAAGAGGCAATGGTGCCTGGTTTAATCCTGTGGACTGTTGAATATTATCAATAATTTCATTATTTTCAGGATAAGTACCATGAACTTATTTCTTTAATTAAACAGAATAAAGAGAGAGAAATTAAGAACAGCAAAATCAAAGTACTGGTTTTCAAGAGAAATTGTAAAAAGAAAATTGTGGAAAAAAACAGAGACTCAGTCTGCCTTGGATGTGCAATAAAATTCCCAGGTGGAGTAGTAGATAATAGCTGATGGATGAAACCCAAGAAATAGAGTATTAGGAGAAAATTAGTTATATACAATTACAGGCCTCTTTTCGGGACTGCTGATAATCTCTGATTAGCACACTCCATAACTAAGACTTCATTACCCAACAGGAATAATATTTTCAACCTTTTTTGCATCTTTGCCAACATTATGTATTGCCGCCCAGCCCATTAGAGATATTTACTGCAAAATAACTGATAGTGTGATCTTTCAAAAAACACCTCCCAACAAATACAGATGGGAAATCCATTTCTTCAGCCAGAGGAGAATATTACTTAGGCCTTGTGAATGGAAATTCTCCTACCATGGTTTTTGCTCAATGCCTCTCCAGAACTGTGAGATTGTTAAATGTTTAAGTTTACTTTTCAAATTTTGTATTTGTGTGTGTACATGCGTTTTGTTTTCCATTCTCCAGTTGGGATTCAGTCATCTTCACATAGCAGCAGATTACACTCAGGCACTAAGTATCCTGACCAGCTCATTAGGGTGAGAGGATTGTGAAGTCTGCACGTCTGTATTTGAAAGACGTATTGAGCGCGGCACGGTCCAGGGAGAGAACTGAAAAGCAAGAACCATAAAATTGGATGGACCGTTTAGCAACCCCCTTCTTTCTTGGGTATATAACAAACAGGTATACACCTCAGTTTCCTTCCTTTCCCAGGTTATTTTGGGCTCACCATGCAAAACTCTTTCTTCAGATAAATTTCCAAGAGACCTTTGTTAATTCTCCACCATGAATTGAGGGACTGCTGTCCATGTTTGAACAAATGGCCAATTCTGTTGCAATTCTTCTGTTGCTTTTTAATGGAGTCATTTTATCTTTTACGGGTACTTGATCAAAGCGTACAGCTGCAGCAAACTATTTACAGGTCAACTCAACGTTGTGCAGGAACCAAACCAGAAGACAGAAAATGATGGAATATGTATCATTTGAAAAAGAAAAACGTTTATAATTGCTTGCAACAGTGAAACAATCTTTTAAACCTTTTTCTCTATTAATATGGCTGTCATATTCCTAACTCTAATAATGATTCAAGTTACCTCATTTGCAAATGCAGCTCCTCAGTCGCAGATCATTCTTCATTTGTCTTTGACTTATCCCAGTCTGCCTTGTCTGCTAAAAATATATCATGTTTAGTGGCAATATTATGGAGAATACCACCCAGTGGGAATTTCTTGCCTGCTTTAGAAGGGTGGGGTAACAGCATTCCACCAGATCCATCTAGACATCAAAATCCAAATTTGAATAACTCTAAAGTTTATTCAGTACTTTTCTGGTGAAAATTTGAGATTCATTAACATCTATTTCTGCAGAAGACAGAAGTAGTGAAAGTTGAGCCCAGGCAAGTTAATTTTCAACAGATAGCCCCCAAACAGAATGCTGTATTCGACAAATGAAAAGATAGTAGATAATGGCACTTGATATACTTACTCAAAAGCCAGATTTTCCCAATTTATAAAAAGCTGTGCATTTTTATAGCAGATTGTTTTAAAATGAATGAATCATGACATGATCCTGGGTACTCAGCTGCGACATCTGTTATGTAGTAAATTGCATCGCACACTACTTACATAATGAGGGGGGAGAATGGGGTTTTGGTTCCTACAGTATGTCTCATTATGGGAAAATGCACAAATACAGTCAGTGACACACAGGACAGATGGAAACTGCACAGAGAACTTGCCATTGGTTCTGTGTGTCTTCTGGAGAATGAATGACCTGATAAATTCCCCTGAGAAAAGCATTTATAAACTGCTCAATATTCTGGGTGGTGGCAAACTGATTAGTACTTTCCATGATCTCTCTGCAATTTGAAGAATATTGCTTCCCAAACTTGGGCCACCCACATACTTTTTTGACTCATTAAGTCTCCTTCCAACTGCCACTCTTAAAAATATAGAAAACATTTCAGGAGATAATGTATAAACAATGACAAACAATGCAGCTGTGGATGAGGAAATTAATTGGAAAAAGTAAACTACTTTTGAAGATCAAGGTATGTATTGCATACTTTCCCAAATGCAAATACTCTGTCAAAGTTAATTTAGTCTAATTAGAGATTTTAAGGATGGTATATGTTTGTGAGGGCAATCACAAACCCTGTCGTGGTGCCCCATAGCAAAGTTTGACCCTTAAAGTCTACTAAAAATATTAACAGCAGTTTGGTTCTTTGTCCCCTCTGACTGGTGTGCTCTCTTGGTAAGCATGGTTATGTGTGTATTCATATGTACACATACATAGATATGTAGATTTGTGTTTCTAACATTTATAGTTAGAATTTATACCTACAAATATAATTTTTGTCCACCTGCATCCAATAGAAATTAGATGACCATTTCAATCTATGTACTGCTATACAATCAGTTCTCCCCCTCCTACCTTACCTCACTGATCTACTACTAAAACCCAGCCCACACTCTCCATTCCTCTAGCCCTGAACTTCCTGCTGTACCAGAATCTCATCTGTCTCACTGACACCCCCTTGCTCATGTCCTCCCACTAGCCTGGAACTCCCTCTCCGTAGCTGACAGACCACCCCTCTCCCCCTTGGCAAAGCCCTCTTAAAAATCACATTTCCCCCAAGAGGCCATCCCTAATAAAGTCCTCATTTCCTCTATTCACCCTCCCTTCTGCATCACCTATGAACTTGAATGTGTACCCTTTAAGCACTTGAGTCACCCCACAGCACTTACATACATATCCTTATATTCTACCGTTTCCCCAAACTGTAACGAATGTTCATGCCTGTCTCCCCCACTACATCATAAGCTCCTTGAGAGCAGGGATAGTATCTATCAACTTTACTGCATTGAACTCCCCCACGCATTTAATACAGTGCTCTGCCCTCAGTAAGTGCTCAGTAACTGCTACTGGGTAACATTGATTTCTGGTATTCCATAGCTTAAACTAAAGGGAACTGGATGTAATTGAGGTATTAGGTAACCCTCAACTTTGAGATGGTCTGCTCTTCCTGGTCCCGCATAATCATCTCAGGATAAAACTTTGTTGAAAGATCCGCTGTCACATGCATGCACAGAATTTTATTGCCGCTAAGTTTCTTGAGTCCACAAGACTAGGGTAAAGCCCAAATATTTCACAATATTCAATAATAAAAAAAATTAGAGTGTCTAACAACGGCAGGTTTGTACCCATTCCCTTTTTTTTGGTCAAGCAATATTTGTTAGGATCATGATTATTTGGTAATTTTTCTCCATTTACCCATCCACAAAGCACATAAAACTTTCTATTTCCATCCCTGAGATGAAGGTGTAAAATGCTTAGTTTGGGATCATCAGTAAAAGAACAAAGATTTATTCTTAGCACAAAGGTAAAATACTCTAAAGTGTTCTATGTAATTACACCCTGAATGTTTTTCCATTCAGGCACTTTATTCTCCACCTTGATCGTACTAGGAAACAAAAAAAAAAAACCTCTTGCACTGAAGTCAGAATCCTACTTTTGGAAGAAATACACATTTAGTCAAAAAGCTTAGGCATTTATCCCTGAAAGATCTATGGCCATCAGAACTTCTATAAAATGTGTTTGCATTTTTATAGATCTGGTTATAAGCAGAACTCTAAGCATTGCTTCCCAGTATATTCTTGAGTTTAGAACATAAAAGAGTGAAATCAAATGTCTGTTTGTGTAAGTTCCTTGAGGGCAGGGAGCATATCTACCAACTCTGTTGTACTCTCCCAAGTGTTTAGTGCACAGTAAGTACTCGATAAATATTGTTGATTATTAAAATGGAAGCCTGGCAAAATAGTTTTAGTGCTAATGTTTGGGGCAAAGTCCATTTGTGTTTCTTCAGACTGATCTAGTCCAATACTTAGCATGTGATGACTGTTACTCACCATGATGTTATGCAGCAGAGGTCGTTGTATCGGAGAATCACCTATCAATGTTTCATGCAACCTTCTGTTTGTCAGTTACTTTGGATTTTAGTTGCACAGCTCAGTGTTGCACAGTTCATTTACCTAACTTCCTCAAGGTGTAGGAAGGTTTGTAACACCATCATTACTTTGCATTTTTGAAAATATACAGAATGGGTGTGGCAGGAGTTCTAAAACCCCAAATCTCACAGCAAATCCGCCGACTCTTTCTGTGGAGAAATCACTTAGAACTGCCAGGCTCCATGCTGCTTTCCTAAACGTAATGCTGACATCTTATTAAAGTGAAATGGGCTGCCCACTGTACCTTTCCATTGAGCACCCCAGAGGCAGTCTCTCTGGCAGGTTGACAGTTGGCTCAATGCAAATTGCTGGGAGTCAGGCCTCCTGGGATCTAATTCCTTCTTTGCTATTATCTATCATTTGGTCCAAGTGGGTAAAACCAAAATTCTTGCCACTGAGGAAGAGGAGGAGGTCTGTGAACTCAGTTACCCAGATAGACTATCTACATTAGTCACATTCACCTGTCAGTCATATTTATTGAGCACTTACTGTGTGCAGAACACCATACTAAGAGCTTGGGCAAGTACAATATAGCAGAAACATTCCCTGCCCTCAGTCAGCTTACAGTCTAGGATTTGAACCGTGGACCCTCAGATTTAAAGTCTGATGCTCTACTGACTGTTCTCCACTTCTTGGCTGTGCAGCAACAGCATCTGATGAGAAATCTTCCTATAGGAAAAAAAAACCTGTGTTTTGGGCTAGGAGATCACCTAGAATGGATTCGCTTAGGGTTTTCTGTAGCATTATAAACAAACAGGTCTCTTACCTACACACACCCACTGCTTGGAGTCATTCTTCCCTTTGGTCCCATACCCAGGCACACACCACAGTACAACTTCTGTGAACCACCAGGCATGCCCCTGGCAGCCAGTTCTCAGTCCTTCCTCAAAAAGCACCCGCCACTGGCACACACTGGGATTTATGCCATGGGTTAGCATCTTTGGCAGCCCAGTCCTCTGGAAGGTGGGAACATGATGGATGGATGGATGGCTTCTGTCCTGATACAGAACTACAGACCAATCTTCAAGCTGGAGGTTCAGTCTTGCTATTTTTATCTTTTTATTCAATACTGCAGGGTATTCCCTAGGAATAGTTTGGCAGAAGCTTTTACTCAGTGTGCATAATGTCCCAGAATCATTAAATCCTGAACATTATTCTGGTGTACTTGGAATATGGTAATTTGAATTTGCCATATAAATCTCATGAGAAGGAAACATCTCTAAAGACCCCTTGAGCAGCTTAGGGACTGTGCTGTTTGCTAAAACTGCCACTGGAGGTGATTCACAAAATTATTCTGTTCAAAGTTAAACTTAACTCTTCTCCCTGCATAGGCAGAGAACAGGCTTGCATAACTCTGCAGAGGGATAGCTAGGAGTCTTATGAGCTGGAGAGAAAAAAATTCTAATCATATCCACCCATCTCACACTCTGCACACAGATCTTACAGAGGACCTAGGCAGAGAACACCCATTGATACTTGTACCATTTTGGGGCATTCTCAGAGGCAGGGTACCTCACTCTCAGCTCTCCCTACTCTGTCCCCTCATTCATGGAGAAGCAGCATGGCTCAATGGAAAGAGCCCAGGCATGGGAGTCAGAGGTCAGGGGTTCAAATCCCGGCTCTCCCGCTCATCAGCTGTGTGACTTTGGTCAAGTCACTTCACTTCCCTGGAACTCAGTTTCCTCATCTGTAAAATGGGAATTAAGACTGTGAGCCCCACGTGGGACAACCTGATCACCTTGTATCCTCCCCAGCGCTTAGAACAGTGCATTGCACATAGTAAGCACTTAACAAATGCCATTATTATTTATTTTTTATTCACGCTGTTCCTCCAGCTTGCAACTCCCTCCCTCCAGACACGACAGCTCTGCCCACATTCAAATTCCTTGTAAAATCCCACCTCTTCCAACAATCAATGGTATTCATTGAGTATTTACTGTGTGTAGAGCATTATTCATTCATTCAATCGTATTTGAGTGCTTACTGTGTGCAGAGCACTGTACTAAGCACTTGGGAAGCACAAGTCGGCAACATATAGAGATGGTCCCTACCCAACATTGGGCTCACAGTCTAGAAGGGGGAGACAGACAACTTGGGAGCATACAATATAAACAGAGTTGGTAGACATGTTCCTCGCCCACAATGGGCTTACAGTCTAGAGGGAGAGACAGACATTAAAATAAATTATGCATATGTACATAAGTGCTGTGGGGCAGAGAGTGGAATGAATAAAGAGAACAAATCCAAGTACCACTGCACCTCAGAAGGGAGGAGTAGGAAACAAGGAGGGCTTAGTCAAGGAAGGACATTTAGAGGAGATATGACTAATAAGGCTATGAAGGTGAGGACAGTGATTGCAATCATAGACACCCACATTATCCAAGATATGCTAGAAACTGAAGAACCATAGATTGATCATGGACTCATTTATTCAGCTATGTCATTTATATTACCTTCTAAGTGACAGCTACACCACCAGCAGAAGATCAATACTGAAAGACCCATGGATCTAACCATTAGCACTTAAACAGAAACCTAGAAAGCCTTAACCAGCAATAGCTAAATCATGACAGCCATATTTTAGGTGCTTTTAGGTCTTTTCTTATCACCAGGGAAGAGAATCTTGACTTATCAGGAAGCCTCCAAATTAGGTCAAGGAAAATTACCAGAAGACCCAAGAAATGATTTCCCCTAAGTAGAAGCATTTTACCCTTAGAGCTGATTTACTATAAGGAAAAGGAGATAATCACTTGCAAGCCACAGCTGAAACCCAAATGGAGGGCTCATAATGTAAAGATTAAGGCAGATTCAACATCTCAGCAACAATATTCTCATGTACAGTTTCTTCAGAGCCATGAAAACCCTCTATGTCTGAACAGTGAGGACTAACCCTCTTCCAATCAAGAGTCGGAAGATACTTGATTAAATACAAGAGGAGCATTAATAACTTTCGGAAGGAACACTGGTTGCCCATCAAACTCCTTACTCTAAAGGACTCAATCACTTTGCCCCTTCCTACCTTACCTCCCATCTTCCTTACTACAACCAAGCCTGCACACTTTGCCCCTCCGATGCCAACCTACTCACTGTACCTCAGTCTTGTCTGTCTCGCTGCCAACCTCTCACCCACATTCTGCCTCTGGCCTGGAACACCCTCCCTCTTCATATCTAACTGACGATCACTCTCCCCACCTGCAAAGCCTTATTGAAGTTATATCTCCTCCCAGAGGTCTTCCCTAAGTAAGTCCCCATTTCCCCTTCCCCCACTCCCTTCTTCATTACCCTTGCACTTGGATTTGTGCCCTTTATTCACCCCCCTCAGCTCCACAGCACTTCTGTACATAGCCAGAATTTATATATATATATATAAATATATATATATATATATTATATATATATAATATATATATATAATATAATATATATATATATTAATCTTAGTACGGTGCTATGCACACAGTAAGTCTCAAAAAATGATTGATTGATTTCAAAGTATGTCCCACAATGAATTGAAATCCATTCTGCGACTGCCAGTAACAGACAATTTTTTAGATAAACCAATCCTTGATGAGGGGCATCCATGCAGATGAAAAATGTGAAGGAACCTGGGAGGAGATTGAGTCTCTGTAGAAATCAAAATAAGTAGACTGCACTGCTTCCCTAAGAGCTCAATAAATACCGACTGTTTTTTATGGCATTTATTAAGCACTTACTATGTGCAAAGCACTGTTCTAAGCACTGGGGAGGTTACAAGGTGATCAGGTTGTCCCACGGGGGGGCTCACAGTCAATCCCCATTTTACAGATGAGGTAACTGGCACAGAGAAGTTAAGTGACTTGCCTAAAGTCACACAGCTGACAAGCAGAGCTGGATTTGAACCCATGACCTCTTACTCCAAAGCCTGTGCTCTTTCCACTGAGCCACGCTGCTTCTCCCTTGATCCAAGCCTATCTAGTAGTAATGGCATTTAATACCATCACTAGAGTTTAAAATCCTTGAGGGCAGGGATCTCCTCTATTGACACTTTGTACAGTGCTCTGCCCAGAGTAGACACTTAATAAATACCACTGATTGATTGCTAGGCATGATACACCATGCTGGGCTGGGTTAATTGCAAGGCAAACAGATCAGATCTCATTCTGTCCCAAGTAAGAGGCAGAATCCAAATAGAGGTAAAGAGAAGGATAACAGTGGAATATCAAATAATAAATTGGAGAAGCAGCACCATCGAAGATAACCATGTAAGAACAGGTTGTTGCAGGGAGGAATCCTCCCGCTCCCCACTGCTTTCAGGCACAGAGTTGGATTAGCTATTTGCACATAGTAAGCACTTAATAAACGCCATCATTATTATTAGCAGCTCCTACAGCCTTCCCAGCAGTGAACCCATTCAGAAGACTGGCGTCTTCTGCCCCGCGTCAGTCTGGTGGGAGGCAGTGAGGCTGGAAAGGTACCAGAAAGCCACGGGGACCTCAGAGCCCTTGATCCTATTGTAGATTCACACTGCCTCGCTCTCCCTACTGCCAATTCCTGCTTGGCACCAGGGCTTCTGTCCCTCACATAGGCTCTCCCTACCTGTAATTTCGTTCAGTGTCGATCTTGCTCGATTATAAGCTTCTTGGGGGAAGGGATCCTGTCTCCCAACTGTGTTGTATTGTGCTCTCCCAAATGCTTAGTTCAGGATTCTGCACACAGTAAATGCTCCATAAATACCATTAATTGATTGCATAGATCTGGCAGGAGGAAATGAGACCTGTTCAACCTAAGGCATTGAAAAAGCTACTTCTCATCCCGCTTCCCGGTCAGGTTATTCCAACAGCTAAGTTAATCTTTTGTGAATTTGTCAGTTTATTTCATTTATATTTGTTTTGTCAGTTTTATTTATGTTCATAATCTTATTCCTATTTTATTTTTAGAATCTGTCTGCCTCCCCCATTAAATTACAAGCACTTCAATGGCAGGGACCATAGTGTCAACTGTACTGCACTCTCCCAAACACTTAGTACAATGCTCTTTACAAAATAAGCTCACAATATCACTTATGTATTTAGGGTTTTTTTAAAAAAATATTCCCAAGCACATAGTACAGGGCAACTCTAAGTATCAATATTTTTGTTTTCTCCACCAATAGAAGATTCATCTCCTTATGGGCAGGAAATGTGTCATTTTGTTATTCTTGCACTTCCCAATCGCCTAGTACAGTGCAACTCACCAAGTTGGCTGCTTCTACTACTACTACTGTAGTTGCACAATAAATGCTATGGTTGGTAGTGATGAAGATGTGAAACAAAGTGCATCCAGAGTCAACTGCATGAAAGAGAGAGTACAGAACAAAGACAGAAAAGTTATATGAGACCAGTATATATTTGCGAAAGCAATCCCTGCAATAGAGCTAAAGGCAATTGCCCCATCAGTTCTGGTCAAGAATATTTAAGGCTGCTCTAATTGTGCACCTGACATCTAGAAAGAGACATTCATTCAATCTACAGCATTTTATCCTTCTTCCTGACACCGAAACCTTTTTTGTTTCCTTTCCTCCTTTTCTTCGTCCTCTAATAGACAAGTGAAATCTAAAAGGACTGGGACACTGCAATTAAAGAAACAGATACTCAACATTATGCAAAAATTTGATCACCAAATTTGAGCAAGGGAAAATTATAAAAGAATACTTTAATTCTATTGCACAAAACCCCTGAAAAAAGATTATTTTAATGTAGAAAAATCTTTAAAACCCACACATGGCCAAAAAAATATGGGTATATTCATACATCTATATTTAGCTATCCATATTCCAGCATGGTTCTAATAATAGGGTGGGGGGTTTTCCAGTGCTGAACTTCCTAATTGTTGGCAGAAGTACCATTTAAATTACTTCACTATGTGAGGAGACCCTAACCACCTGGCAATTATTTCCTCTTCTCACCTGCTGGAAGCTGATCACAGGAGCTGGTGGGGTCTCTGGAGTAGTAAACCAGAGCAGAAGACTCAAACTTGAAGCCACATGGCCTCAGATCCAACTGTCTAAAAAGGAAATACAGTAGTCATTCAGTCTGAGTAGAAGATAAAGCAAGCAAGCTCCTCTTACCTGTAATTCCTCGCTAATCAGTATAATTTTTTTCAGTATTCCTATCTCTCTGGTACGTTGTTAGCAGTAAAAATGCTATTAATATTTTCCAAGAAGAAACTCAAGCAACGCAGCCAAGGGATCGACTACCAAGGCTGAAAGCAAAGAAAACAGACAGGCCAATCTGGTGAGCAAAGCTGGGTTGTCTTAGGACATTCTCTGAGTTAAAGAACCAAAGTTCTTTATAAAGAATGGCTGCAGTTGCTCACTGGTACACAAATTCAAAATGGCCCCAGGCTGGAGAGGAGGATTAGGGGCACCACACTGGACTTGACAACCACAAATTACAGTAAACCTCCATATTAAAGAAGGCAGTGTGGTATAGTGGAAGAGAAGCGGTCTGGAAACCAAAAGATCTGAGTTTGAAGCCAAACTCTGCCACTGGCCTGCTGTGTGACCTCAGGTAAGTCACAACCTCTCTGTGCCTCAGCTTCTTCATCTGCAAAATGGGGCTAATAATAATACCGGCTTTTCCCCCAACCTCACAGGGTTGTCGCGGGGGCCAAAATGGGAATCAATGCACTATAAGAAATCAAGGTGTTATACGGAAAGCAGTGACCCACCTGCATTTTTTCCCCTGGCAACTGAGAGCATTGACTACAGAGAAATTATGTAGAAAAATTAAACAAAATGTGTTTCTCAGACTGCTTCTCTGGCTCAATATAGAGTTGGTGTCAAATGCAAAGAATGCTTGTTTTCAGATTACAAAACCATGATAAGAGAGAGCAGGATATAGGCTCTAGCCTTGTAATGAAGCTGCAAACAAGACCGGTCACTTCATTACAGTATCTTATCATTTATCCGGGAATAGGTAGCCTCTTCAAGATGGCAAAAGTTTGTAATAACAGATTACCGTTCAAAATGTCTAATTACAATGAGATAAAGAAAAACAAATTTTATATGGCAAATACGGATACACTACCCAAGATCAGTTGCTCTGTATAATAATCCAATTTAACAAAATTGATTCAAGCAGATCAGTAATAAAGTTTTCTATTCAGGTATCTTAATTTAAGTTTGGAACCCCCAAGAAAATCTTTACTGAGGTTATGTAAGAATTCAATATTAACCTAAGAGCAAGACATTTCTTCAGAAAACAAACCATCTGGTGCAAGCTCTGCTGAATTATCTAACTGATTTCAAAGGCTTTCAGATTGCCATAAAGATGAAACTTAATCTAGTTAAACTTGGAGTACAAGGGCAAGTGGTATAAAATGGGGGGTGGGGGAAGAGTAGTAAAGAGAAGGGAAGACAGGACACCTGGGAATAAGATTCCAGTACTCCCTGACCCTGTCACATGCAAACCATTGAATAGCATATACATGAGTTGCAGTCTATTTCCATCCCTACACATGGGCTAAATCTCTTCCTCTCTTCCATTTTACTTCAGATTACTGTGTAAAAGTTGTCCTGGATTATCTTGTTCAAACTGACGTTTACACTATCTGTTTTAAAAAGAATATTTTTTGTTGAAAGTTGGTTTTGGGTTTGTGTCTGCCTTACAGACATTCTTAAAAATAAAGTGTCAAAGGAAAAGCTCTGCAGTCTAAAATACATAGAGCAATAAAGTGTTGTTTTCCTTGTCATTTGGCCTTAATTTCAATGGAAAATGCCTGGAAATGCATTTCCATCTTGCTTTGTTTTACAAGGCATACCAAACTCCGCTTGAACAACAATATAATCTTGATTTCATTTGCAAAAAAGTACTGTGCTGAATGAAAAAAGGTGGCTTGGCACTGAGTGAACAAAGCAAAAATATGTGCCTTTTTGTCAATAGCAACTTGTAGCCAAACCCTGAGATATGCCTCATCAGATAACATGATTGATCTTTTTCAGTTCCCTGCCTCTGTTCTAGCAGTCACCACTGGAGGGAAGGCAATGGGGCAGTAGGAAATATCCAATTCACCTAACCGGTTGGGTAATTTTGTACACAAGGTTCAATTCCTTCCTGACATCTCAATTTATCAGATTACACTTTGAAGCAAAGATTTGATTACCTTTATCATTATCTCTGCCACAGATTTATTCAGTGCTGTTCAATGGTGTATTTGTTTTTCCTCCCAATCTAGTCCTGGGCCAATATTTAAATTCCTAGACCCCCCAGTGATACCGAATGTCTCAAATTGGCAATAGCTGCATAACAGAATGATTTTACATCTATTGATTCTATGGTTGGCAAAGAAAAACAAAGCTGGTCACATTCAAGCTTCCGGTTTTACACTAGCATACCCTGAAACATCTGTTTAATTAGTTCTCATTCTAGCTTCAACAATTAAAATCTGCCATGAGGTTAGCCTGGTCCGAGCAAAGTAGAGAAATATTTAGTACCCACGTCTTACCTTGTTTTAGCCAAAATTATTTCAGCATTTCTGGGCAAGCATTAGTTTTTAGAAAAAAAAATATCTGGTGTTACATGGCCCTCTGTTCTGTGTAGATGAAGCCCAAATGAACTGTTCAGTTTTGTTTTGTTTTTTTTCCTATTGAGAGTTCTCTGCACTCTGTCTAAACACTGTTTTCTCTTCTCCAGATCACCAAGAGTTGACAGCACTCTAGCAGCCAGGCACCCAGCTTTCTTTTAAAAGGAGGACCCTGAGTCACTCAACGGTGACCCCAGTCCAATCAATTCAGGAATAATTTGTCAGGCTCCAAAAAGATCTTGTCCAGCACTCCCCCATCCAACAAATCCATGACCACAGCATACAGGGTCTCTAGTGCCCAGACTGTTATGGAGGAAAATAGATTGGGGACTTTCAGGGTTTTGAAAAAAAATCACATGGAGGCTCTTAGCAATGAAAGAGAACTATGAGGAAATCTGATGGGCCCCTATCACCTAATATTCTGTAACTTGATTTCCTGGAAGTTATGTTTTTCTCAATTTCCAAGCCATGAAATTCTTCAGTTGAAGTGTTTGGGATTTAACCAAATATTTGGATTAAAAGAGAGAGCATTTCCAAATCTTTAAAATGGGTTTTCCAGAGTAAAACAAAACAAAAAAACAAACTAGACTGGCAAAATGGAGTACAGTTAGATGGACTGTTAACAGCTTGGAGGATAGAATTAGACTTTCAAATTAGATTTACAAAATGAGATATGCTCAAAGTATATTGGAGAGGCAACAGTTCTGGACACAAACATATATATATATATATATATATATATGTATATATATCTATAGATATAAATCTATATATATAGTCATCTCCCACCACAATGTTCTTCATTTAGAGTTCTTTTGCAATATAGCTATTGACTGTTGGTGTTGCAATTACTGTTGACTTTCCCACCTTGAGATAATGTTGCAAAGCTTATCTTGCCTTAAGCACTTCCCTTTCCACACCCCTTGGAAGTAGTTTGATTTGACAGTAATTCAAGCCCAGTTCAATGTAACCTTAGATAATGCCATCTATTTAGCATAACTAATGCCAGATCTGTTAGCACAGGTATCTTTTTGCAGAAGATAGGAAACTGAAAAGTACTGTGTTTACATATTTTTTTTTGTATTTCTTAAGCACAATGTGCCAGGCACTGTGCTAAATGCTGGGGCAGATACAAGCTAGTTAAGTTGGATATAGTCCATGCCTCACATGGGGCTCACAGTCTTAATCCCCATTTTACAGATGAGAACAGGCACGGAAAAGTGAAGTGACTTGCACAAGGTCACAGAGCAGACAAGTGGCAGAGCTGGGATTAGAACCCAGTTCCTTCTGAGTCCCAGGCCCCTGCTCTATCCACTAGGTGAAGCTGCTTCTCTATTTACACCTTAATAATCTAATTCAAAATCATTTTATTAAGGAATGTTTATATTTATGTATTTGTATTTATCATTGATGTATATTGTTTAGGTCTTCTTTGGATCTTGGAAATACAATCAACTTTACATTATTTCCTATAGAAAGCTATATTTCATTGAGTGCATTCCCTTAATTTTCTAGTTTCATGGAACCTAGTAAGTAGAGAAGCAGTGTGGCTCAGTGGAAAGAGCACGGGCTTGGGAGTCAGAGGTCATGGGTTCTAATCCTGGCTATGCCACTGGTCAGCTGTGTGACTTTGGGCAAGTTACTTCACTTCTCTGTGCCTCAGTTCCCACATCTGTAAAATGGAGATGAAGACTGTAAGCCCCACATGGGACAACCTGATCACCTTGTATCCCCTCCCCCCCAGCACTTAGAACAGTACTTGGCACATAGTAAGTGCCAAATATCATTATTATTATTATTACCCTTCGTCAATCTCCTGAGTACTTAACTGGTCTTTTCTTAGTCTCAACTATTTTGCTTATCTGTACATTACTAGATGGTGTCCTGCCTAGGTAAGAGAATTTGTTTGCAGCATTAAGTTCTGTTCTGCCAAATAACATAATATTGGTGTAAGACATTTAGGTTATGGGTTGGCACATAGCTCCAGTTTTCTTCAGGCATATTGTCAGTCCATAAGGCCATGGCAAACTGTAGGGCAATTCATAATTATTTTTGTAGGTCTGACCCTGGATATTACAACAGCATAATCATAATCATACAGCAGTTATTAGATGATAGTCTTTAGAGCCGTAGATGAAGCTTGTGATCTTTTGAGTTGAAAGGATGCCCTGTTGGATTGAAAGCAAATTCTCACTCCAGTTTCCAGTTCATTCATTGCTTCCTCAAGCAGGGCAGGACTTAACTGCAGGTTAATCAGGACTGGAGCTACCAAATGTCCCTGTTTTAATCAATCAATCGTATTTATTGAGCGCTTACTGTGTGCAGAGCACTGTACTAAGCACTTGGGAAGTACAAGTTGGCAACATATAGAGACGGTCCCTACCCAACAGTGGGCTCACAGTCTAGAAAGGGGAGACAGAGAACAAAACAAAACATATTAACAAAATAAAATAGAATAGATATGTACAAGTAAAATAAAGAGTAATAAATACGTACAAACATATATACATATATACAGGTGCTGTGGGGAAGGGAAGGAGGCAAGGCGGGGAGGATGGAGAGGGGAAGGAGGGGGAGAGGAAAGAGGGGGCTCAGTCTGGGAAGGCCTCTTGGAGGAGGTGAGCTCTCAGTAGGGCCTTGAAGGGAGGAAGAGAGCTAGCTTGGCGGATGTGGGGAGGGAGGGTATTCCAGGCCAGGGGGATGACGGCGGAACAGGTTTTACTCCAGTGCTGACAGGAAAGGTTCATACAGGGGGCCTTTAACACTGAATCAACCATCAATAATAATAGCATTTGTTAAGCGCTTACTATGTGCAAAGCACTGTTCTTAGAGCTGGGGAGGATACAAGGAGATCAGGTCGTCCCACGTGGGGTCACAGTCTTCATCCCCATTTTACAGATGAAGGATCTGAGGCCCAGAGAAGTGAAGTGACTTGCCCAAAGTCACACAGCTGACAAGTGGCAGAGCCAGAATTAGAACCCATGACCTCTGACTCCCTAGCCCGTACTCTTTCCACTGAGCCACGCTGCTTTTCTTACCAACATGGAATAACTCAGGGATCTTGGTGAAGCTCTCAGGGAAACCGAATTTGTTTTGCAGTTGCCAGAGCCCTGGTCTCAAATGCTTTTGTAAGGTCTATGAAAACAGTCTAGAGTTTGTAGAAGACCACAATTTGAACCTAAGTCAGCAATCTGGTGCTATTGTAATGAAAAGCATATGTATCACGTAAAGAAACCTCAAGGTAATCCTGCTACTATACTTGGCATTGGTCATAACTTTATTATAGTACTATGTCCGGTTGGTGCTCTGCAATTCAATGATTTGTGGAGAATTTGAAAAGGATCCAAGGCCCTACTAAAAATGATTAAAAGTAGAAAGTTTTGAGGGGAGTTTAAAGGAATGGGTGTTAAGAGAAGGCGGAGGGTGTTTTACTGGGAATTCAGGATAGAAATAGTCATAGGGAAGATGGTTACCGGCTGTGCACCACAGTATAAAATGAGAGGAAAAAGACTCAAATTGGGGCAGGAGGGAAACAGGCAAGACATGAGGTAAAGGTCTTCTCATCCATAAGGGTTCTGAGACACAAAAAGTTTCCTGCTCATGGATCTTTCAGAATAAGGTAGCCAGTCATTTGCCTTCTAAAGTTACAGTGAAATTATTCCTGAAACTAAAGGCTCATCAGGTGAATTATAGAGGCCTATTCCAACTCTAATCCTTTGAACCAACTAATATACTCAAAAATAACCAATGCAACCTGAAAGCTATCCTGCATTTGTCCAAGTAAAATTAATTTAAGGAATTTCTCTTCCATTGTAAAACATTTCCCTACTACTATAAAATGCTCAGTACCAAAAAGCTACATTATTGCATCATTAAGGTTAAAGATTTAAAACACATAAAAGAAAGGAAATCCAAAAGTTTAGGTTCTCAGAGTAATATTAACTCTCCTGCAACCTTTCAATTATCATTTAAACATTAACATATGGAATATGAAATCTAAGTGAGTTAATATCATTATAGCAACTTTTAAACATTTGCACTTCTGACTACTGCAGGTTGAAATGTGTAATGTTAATGTTGCAGTAGTAATTTTTCACCCTTAATTTGCTTTTTAATAAAAAGGAAAAAGAAAAGAACAGAGAGGTATTAAAATTTCATAACAACTGGCCAAATTTTCCACTTGTAGAATCACTCAGCGGGGATGAAAAGGTGCTTCCCCAATGGTCTGAACAAAGGGGCACTTCAAGAGAAATTAATAGGATTTAACATATTAAATGCTTACTGTATGTTGAGTCCTAGGGTAGATACAAGATAATCGGGTCTGACAGAATATCTCTGTTCCCACAGATGACTTACCCAAGACATAGGGAAAGTTGCTACCAACCCCATTTTTACAGATGAGAGAGCTGAGGCACAGAAAATGAGCAACTTGCCCAAGATCACACATTAGGCCAGGGCTAGAGGTGGGACTAGAATCCAGCCTGACTCCCAGCTCCTTACTCTTTCCACTAAGCCATATTGCTTCTCATTTTACACACACCTGTACAAACAGATATACACACTTTCCTACAGGACATTGTTTCTGTGAGCATGGCTCAATTTGAGTCTTTGCTCCATATTGATGTGTGGGTATACACACACTGCCAGTGATAGCTCATATAGCTAAATATTAGATGAAGACATGCAACTTTCCAATACCACATATTACCCTTTTCCCATCTTTTTTGGCACCTTTGTGCCACCTAAGCACTTGGGTACTGACATTTCTCCCTATGTGCTTAACATACTCTTGCTTCCTCTTATCTGTAGTATGTTTTAGTGCCTGACTCCCCCACTGAATTATAAAGTCCTTAAGGGCAGGAATCATGTTTACTAATTATATTGTATTCTCACATGCATCTAGTACAGTATTCTACATACAGTATGAGCTCAGTAAATACTATTGATCGTCCTCTGCTCTCACCAGACTAAATTCATTCTACAGTTCAATACAGAGAACTATATTCTGAAACACCAGATCAGTTTTGACTGTGACAATTTTCTTCTATGACCCCTCTACATCTTTTCATTAATCTCCTTCAATCTGCAGAATCTATTTTTTTTAATTAGACAATACAATAGTGAGGTGGGCAGAGAAAATGTCTACCAACTCTATTGTATTGTACTCTCCCAAGTGCTTCGCAAAGTGCTCTGCAAGCACTCAAATAGCATTGATTGATTGACCTTTAATCAGTTTTAAGGATAATGATGTCTCTTGGGAGACAAGTGGCCTCCTCTGAGGGTTGGGCTAAGGGTGAGTGGCAATATTAGAGGTGGGGGTAGGGAGTGGTGGGGTTGGAAAGAGAAGGGGATCCAGCTTTCCTGAGGTTCTAGAAACAAGTGAGAACTACACTCACCACCTGAGGGGTTGGGCTGCCACCCATTGCTCCCTCTACTCAGAGATCCCCTAACCTACAGAAACCCGCCCCCCGTCCCTTGACCTTCACAGAAGCATCATGGCATATTGGCTAGAGCCCAGGCCTGGGAATTGGAAGGTCATGGGTTCTGTGCTCAGTACTGTGCCCTGCATGTAATAAGCTCTTGATCATTGTACTGAGTAATGCCTACCTAAACATGTGGGACTTGCATGTGTCAGCAAGATGAAAAGATCGTCATCAGAAATGTGAAAGATGTAGACTAGAAAATCCAAAATAAATATTAGAGAAAAGATCACAAAATCTATGACCGCCCATTTTACTGTTTGTAGAGCAAAACTAAGGTTTGGAATGTAATTCTAGTCAACCCATTGATTTATCTAGATATGGAGATCACAGATAAGTTAATAGGTAGGCTCACCCTCCCACCAAGCTCCCCTTCTCTCCAGGCAGGCTTTGGAAAATAGACCCTGAAGATGAAGTTACCAAACAAAAATGTCAAATGACCCTTGATGAGGATCACATTATTAAGCGCTTACTATGTGCAAAGCACTGTTCTAAGCGCTGGAGAGGCTACAAGGTGATCAGGTTGTCCCATGGGGGGCTCACAGTCTTCATCCCCATTTTACAGATGAGGTAACTGAGGCACAGAGAAGTGAAATGACTTGCCCAAAGTCACCCAGCTGACAACTGGCAGAGCCAGGATTTGAACCCATGACCTCTGACTCCAAAGCCCATGCTCTTTCCACTGAGCCACGCTGCTTCCCCTAAGGACCCTTGGTTCCTTAGGACTGTGAACATGCATGAAAGAACTGATAATCATGATGGTGGTTTGCAAAGAACAATTCACACTCTCATCCCTGCCAGCCGAATTCCTGCTCTGCCCCGCTCGTGCAACAAGCGAATAGTCGAGCAGGAGCGCAGCACGTAGAAGTGCACAAAAGGTTTTATGAGCTGAACTAATTTATAGCTGAAATGACTGCAGTTTAATGCTGGTGTTGTACAATGCACCCTGAACCAGCAAACCACTGGATCTTCTCCATATGTGCTGGTGACTTTTCATAATTCCTAAAAATGGACTCATCCATAGTCAGCCATCAGAAATAGCTACAGTACGCAGCATAAAGATATGCAATCTTTCATATTTTGTGCTTCCCCTTTCCTAGGCTAATAAACATATTTGCAAACAACTCCAGTTATAGAAATGCCTGTCCTACTGCGCTTTTTAATACAAATAGTGGGTGGGTCTGGAGGGGGTGTTTCTGCACTATGAATTTACATGAAACCAAAATTTAAATGTAAAATAAGGATACAATCTGATTCGACAACCCTAGAGGAACTTAGAACCTCACTGGGCTATTAGATGATTAGTTAATAATGGGAAAGTGACCCGACACCAAGGTGAGCAATAATTAAAACACAGTGAAACCTCTAATAGAATTCAGGCCAGTGGCATATAGTGGAGCAACATTGGCTCAAATGACACAGATGAGTAAGAGGGGGTAAATCTTGAAATAAGGAAATTCACTTAACATGAAAATTGAGACACTTGCTCAAAGTTTGCGTTTTTTTGGTGTGGGGGGTTGCCCTATCCACTAGAGTGTGCATCAGTTAGAATATCACAAAATTTCAAATCCATGCTCTTTTGGAGGGGGTGGGGGGGCGTTCAAAGATAAGGGAGGGTAGTTTTTTGAAAATGGTATTTGTTAAGCACTTACTATGTGCCAAGCACTGATATAAGCATTGGGTAATAATAATAATAATAATACTTATGGTATTTGTTAAGTGCTTACTATGTGCCAAGCACTGTTCTATGCACTGGGTTAGATACAGGGTAATCAGGTTGTCCCCCATGGGCTCACACTTTTAATCCCCATTTTACAGATGAAGTAACTGAGGCACAGAGAAGTTAAGTGACTTGCCCAAGGTCACACAGCAGACAAGTGACAGAAGTGGAATTAGAACCCATGTCCTCTGACTCCCAAGCCCGTGCTCTTTCCACTAAGCCACGCAGCATAATCAGATAAGATAATCAGTTTCCACACAGTCCCTATCCCACATGGGGCTCCCAGTCTAAATTCCCATTTTTCCAGTGAGGTAACCGAGGCACAAAGAAGTGATTTGTCCAAGGTCACACAGCAGACAATTGGCAGAGCAATGATTAGAACCCGGATCCCTCTGTGTCCCATGACTCCAATTTGCCCATGGTTGGTAATGTGAAGAGGGAGCTTTCCCTTTTCAACTTTTAAAAATCAGGTTAGCAACCTGAATCCAAAATCCCTCCTATAGAGAGAACTCCCAAACAATCCCCAACTTCTCTCCCACAAAAAATCATCTAAGAAATTTATGTCAACCTTTTCCTACTCTATTATCCTTCAGGGTGTCTAGTGAAAAGCGCACGAGCCTGAGAGTCTGAGGACCTGGGTTTTAATGCCAGATCCACCATTTTTCTGCTCTGCTGTGTGACCTTGGGCAAGTCACAACTTCTCTGTGCCTAAATTCCCTCATTTGAAAATGAGGATTCAGTGCCTGCTCTCCCTCCTATTTAGCCCCAAATGGGATCTGATTATCTTGTATCTACCCCACATTTAGTATATATAGTGCTTGGCACATAAGCACTTAAATAACAATTATAATTGTTATGATTATCTATGAAAAAGTCTAGTGCTCCAACTTCACCCCCTACCCATTCTATCTGGGAAGGATACAGCTCATCACAAGTACCCAGAAACCATTTCTTCCCATACAGTCTTTTGCAGAACTCTGGGCCTCATGAAAAAAGAAATAAAGATTGGTCAAGAAGTATTTTTATTGGGGCATTTCACTCTCACTGTGGCAAAGGTTACAAAGTACTTATCAAAAGAAGGAAATTAGCTCCTCCTCAACTATTACCGGGAGTACAGGGAAGTGGGCCATGGACATAGTACATGATCAGTAAAGTGGAGATCGGACTGGAAGAAGCACCACAATACCCTGAGAGTGAAATCTGAAGCAGATTTCTGATCCCCAGAGGCCGGTCACTGCAACCAAAATAGATAGGCACAGGAGGTGGAAAGGTGCAGCGACAGATGGGAATTCTCCATTTTCCTTTGAGAAAGCCTCGTTAAGCATCCTCAGATCCATCCTGTGTCATTCTCAATGCACCCAGAGGTTCAGGTTCCATTAGTAAAGGTTTCTTATTTCAACCTGATTAGAGTACTCAGCCCTAATTGTAATACAAGTTAAAAACTACTGAGCATGTTGCTTTTTTTCCATATTTGCTAATATAATAATGATGTCAGAATCTGGTAAGAAGAAAAGTTATATCAAGCTTGAATGCCACTCTTAAACCGTAATTCTGAATAACAGGTTAATGCCAGTTCTTAATTCTCACTGATGTAATAAGGACTCTCTGGCTCATCAGCAAAGGCTGTACCCATACAAACTGGTTTATTCCTTCCTTGTGGCTGAGGACCCCCTCCCTTCCCCACCATTCCCCAGCCACTCAGACACACATACAGTTTCCACAGGTTGAGAGCCCAATCTGAAACTGTCTCTGCTTCTGCAGTGTGTCATAGTCCATCAAGAGTCACTGTGCAAAGAACATTTCCATTTTTAAGTCTGAAAAATGTCACAAAAAGCTTGTGGTGTTTACATGACTCAGAGGTACACCCTCTAATTCTTTCTACAGTTAATTTCTTATGTTCAAATACATATCCATAGCAGGAAACCAGGAATAATGATTACAGGAAAAGCAAAGTTCTACAGCAACCATTTGTATTCGTAATTTTAAAGATAGTGAATGACACTATCAACAGTTATTTCCTACATTAACAAAAATCAGGAATGTCAACATGCAGCCCATTAAAAAATAGTCATTTTAGTTATAACCTATAGGGTTCTTTAATGTAGTAAGGGTAACTAGAAAAATTCTACAAAGATGTGGATCAAGAGGACCTAATCGTTCAGAGGAATGAAATTCAATTCAGTGTGGGTAAAACAGCTTGCTCTATGTTATCCGACTACCAATCTCATCTCCCGTAATCGTGCCACATGCTTCGTTTAATGTTTGACCACATTCCCTACAAGAGGAAATTCATGCTTATTATGCTTAGCCTGAAAAAATCCATCTGATCTGATTATCTGGTATCTATCTCAGCCCTCAGTACAGTGCTTGGCTCATAGTAAGCATTTAAATACCACAATTATTATGCTATATTTCCTTTCCCGGCATCTCACTATACATTGGGTTTTCATCTTTCAGCTGAAAAGCATTTGTTCTATTTTACAGTATTTAATATGCAAGGGTTTAGGGAAGAAAATGGAGAGCCAATGGTGAATATCTTGGCCCCACAGGGCAGAGTCAAATATACTGAAAATCAGCACATTTGAATTTGCTTGAATCTCATGCATGGCTCAAAACAGGAGAATATATATATGATTCATAATGATGCATACCAGCAATATGTTCCCTGTCAGAAATCATGGCCACAGCTTGAGTTTACAGGGTCATTATGAACAGTTTACCCGCTCAGCATGGTTAATGTAGATTCAATCCTTGCAAATCAACCATGTGAAATAGTAGATAATGGGCTAGGTCAAATCTGGAAAAGGCCCAATTAACTTCTGGAACTAAAGGAACAGGCTAGATTTTTGGATACTCCTTTCTAAGTAAAATGCCAGCCTATGCGCAATATGGTCAATCAACAACATGATATTGATAAATCATCGCTGGAAACTAAAATACCAATTTACTTCAAATCAACCCTAAGTCAAGCGCATTGACCAGGAAGATTCAATTTGAGTAGTAAGCTTTCCAGTGTCTAATTATGCCTAGCAGTTGATTCCATCAAAATGATTACTGAGGTGGGCTTTTGGGGTCAACATTTAATGTTTTATATTACCTGAGGTGTCAAAGACATCTTAATAAAGTAACTTTTTTATTTGGCTTCACGAGTCTGATTGATACCCCTCAGCATTGGTTGAGTAGGGTCTGATAGTTGGACTGATGCAAGAGAAACATCCTCTCAGGTGAAATGACTCAGTTGTGACTAATCTCACTGATATCTGAATAGCTGCCCAATTTCTCAGTAGGTTGAATCACCAGCAGACATATAATGGAATCTTAGAATAGTAGATAGTAACCTCTAGAAAAAAGGGGATTATTGAAGTTGTTTGTTTTTTTTAAATAACTGATTAGAATCAGGGAATCAGACTGCTTTTAAGCCAATCCAGTTAGCTAAGAATATCTTCTTTCTCAAAGATCATCAGAAAATGAGGTGCTGCGAGTGTATTAAAAAATCTTAGCCTCACATTAGATTTTTATGCAAATGTGAACAAACCCATTCTCATACTCAAATTGCATCACTTTATTTCCAGATCTTGCCTACATGCATAAGCTTAAAACCTAAACTTTTTTTAGCCTCGTGAAATTGTATTAAAAATTGTATTAAGACCGTGGAGTGAACTCCTCACCCTCGGCTTCGAGGCTCTCCATCACCTCGCCCCCTCCTTCTTCACCTCCCTTCTCTCCTTCTCCAGCCCAGCCCGCACCCTCCGCTCCTCTGTCACTAATCTCCTCACCGTTCCTCGTTCTCGCCTGTCCCGCCATCGACCCCTGGCCCACATCATCCCCCGGGCCTGGAATGCCCTCCCTCTGCCCATCTGCCAAGCTAGCTCTCTTCCTCCCTTCAAGGCCCTACTGAGAGCTCACCTCCTCCAGGAGGCCTTCCCAGACTGAGCCCCTTCCTTCCTCTCCTACTCATCCCCCCTCCATCCCCCCAATTTTACCTCCTTCCCTTCCCCACAGCACCTGTATATATGTATGTACATATTTATTACTCTATTTATTCATTTATTTATTTTACTTGTACATGTCTATTCTATTTTATTAGTATGTTTGGTTTTGTTCTCTGTCTCCCCCTTCTAGACTGTGAGCCCACTGTTGGGTAGGGACTGTCTCTATATGTTGCCAACTTGTACTTCCCAAGCGCTTAGTACAGTGCTCTGCACACAGTAAGCGCTCAATAAATACGATTGATTGATTTTCACTGTATGAAACATGCCTCCTCTTCCTTGCTTAGTTTCCCCTCATTGAGGATCTAGTGGGATTTTCATATCTGGTAATTGTATGATTACTAAAGTGTACTGAACTAAAGGGTACAATTTGTAGTAATCTGGGAAATGCAGGTATGGGTGAAAGAAACTGAGAAATGAAAAGCATGATACAGCTCATTATGAGTGCATCAGTAAATCAGTGATACTGATTGAAAGTCCACTGTAGGCAGAGCACTGTACCAAGCACTTGAAGATTTACAAAAGCAAGTTGAACCCACAACCTAATTTTTGGTAGCTTGCAATCTAATGAAAGTCATAATATGCATACAAAATTGCAATTGAAATATAGTAGTATTAATAGTATTAAGTGCTGGGAAAAATTTCACAGAAAAAAAATGAAACAGCACAAACATACGAGATAAGGGTGATGATAAATACAAGAGCAGTAGTGCACTGTGGCTAAAGGGACAGAGTTTTAGCCTCCCTTATCCTATAGCATTTATGTACCTATTGACAAACTCTGTTCCTTCCCCCTACCTGTAATTTGTTTTAGTGTCTGTTTCCCTAACTAGACTGTAAGCTCTTTGAGGACAGGGATCACATTTACAAACTCCATTGTACTTTTCAAAGAGTTTACTACAGTACCTTGCACAAAGAGTTCAGTCCAAAAGCCACACTGATCGATTGATTGGCTATCAGCCAAATTTCTGAATGACTGCTTCGGTATTCCAATCTTGCTGAGCGATTGTACAATGCAATGCCTTGTAAACTCACCAGGAGTGATTGGATGGCACTTTTCACAAACTACAGCTGCTTTTTCCTTTTCTTTTATATCAAGCAAGAACTCCTTTGAAAATCGGTAACTATTACTGCAAGGCTCCTCAGGAGAAATGGTAATTCAGGAAAGAGTCTAAGGAATCAGGGCTAGTGGTTTGTGGACAGCAGGGGCCTTCTCTCCAGAAGTGCTGCCTGAGTTTAAGTTGGATGAAATAAGTGCTAGAGTTCACCCTAAAAAGCAGTAAAACGATCCAGTAAGGGGGGGGGGGGGGGGGGGGGGGGGGGGGGGGGCGGGGAGAGAGGGAGGAGAGAGAGGGGAGAGAGAGAGAGAGGGGGGAGAGAGAGGGAAGAGAGAGAGAGGGGAGAGAGAGAAAGAGGGGAGAGAGAGAGAGAGGGGGAGAGAGAGAGAGGGGAGAGAGGGAGAGAGAGAGGGGGGGAGAGAGAGAGAGAGGGGAGAGAGAGAGAGAGAGGGAGGGGAGAGAGGGGGGGGGAGAGAGAGGGGGAGAGAGGGGGGGGAGAGAGAGAGGGGGGAGAGAGAGAGGGGGGAGAGAGGGGGGGGGAGAGAGAGGGGGAGAGAGAGAGGGGGAGAGAGAGAGGGGGAGAGAGAGAGGGGGAGAGAGAGAGGGGGAGAGAGGGAGGGAGGGGGGGAGAGAGGGGGCGATGGGGGGGGAGAGAGGGGGCGAGAGGGGGGAGAGAAGGGGAGAGAGAGGGGGGGAGAGAGGGGGGGAGAGAGGGGGGGGAGAGAGGGGGGGAGAGAGGGGGGGAGAGAGGGGGGGAGAGAGAGGGGGAGAGAGAGAGGGGGAGAGAGAGAGGGGGAAGAGAGGGGACAGAGGGGGAAGGGGGGGAGAGAGGGGGGAGAGAGAGAGGGGAGAGAGAGAGGGGGGAGAGGGGGGAGAAGGGGGGAGAGAGGGGGGCAAGGGGGGGAGAGAGAGGGGGGAGAGAGGGGAGGGGGGAGAGAGGGGAGAGAGAGGGGAGAGAGAGGGGAGAGAGGGGGGAGAGAGGGGGAGAGAGGGGGGAGAGAGGGGGGAGAGAGGGGGGAGAGAGAGAGAGGGGGAGAGAGAGAGGGGGAGAGAGAGGGGGGAGAGAGGGGGAGAGAGGGGGAGAGAGGGGGAGAGAGAGGGGAGAGGGGAGAGGGGAGAGGGGAGAGGGGGGAGAGAGAGGGGGGAGGGGGGGGAGAGAGAGAGGGGGGAGAGAGAGAGGGGGGAGAGAGAGAGGGGGGAGAGAGAGGGGGGAGAGAGAGGGGGGAGAGAGAGGGGGGAGAGAGAGGGGAGGGGGGAGAGAGGGGAGAGAGGGGAGAGAGGGGTGAGAGAGGGGGGGAGAGAGAGGGGAGGGGGGGAGAGAGGGGGGAGAGAGAGGGGGGAGAGAGGGGGGGAGAGAGGGGGGAGAGAGAGGGGGAGAGAGAGGGGGGAGAGAGAGGGGGGAGAGAGGGGAGAGAGAGGGGAGAGAGAGGGGAGAGAGGGGGGAGAGAGGGGGGAGAGAGGGGGGAGAGAGGGGGGAGAGAGGGGGGAGAGAGGGGGGAGAGAGAGGGGAGAGAGGGGAGAGAGGGGGGAGAGGGGAGAGAGGGGAGAGAGGGGAGAGAGGGGAGAGAGGGGGGAGAGGGGGGAGAGGGAGGGGGAGAGGGAGGGGGAGAGGGAGGGGGAGAGGGAGGGGGAGAGGGAGGGGGAGAGGGGGGAGAGGGAGGGGGGGAGAGGGGGAAGAGAGGGGGGGAGAGAAGGGGGGAGAGAAGGGGGGAGAGAAGGGTGAGAGAAGGGGGGAGAGAAGGGGGGAGAGAAGGGGGAGAGAGGGGGGAGAGAGGGGGAGAGAGGGGGGAGAGAGGGGGAGAGAGGGGGAGAGAGGGGGGAGAGGGGGGGAGAGGGGGGAGAGAGGGGAGAGAGGGGAGAGAGGGGAAGAGGGGGGAAGGGGGAGAGGGGGGAGGGGGGAGAGAGAGGGGGAGGGTGGAGGGGGGGAGGGGGGAGAGAGGGGGAGGGGGGAGAGAGAGAGAGGGGAGAGAGGGGGGAGGGGGGAGAGAGGGGGAGGGGGGAGAGAGAGGTGATAGAGAGAGGAGAGAGAGAGGGGAGAGAGAGAGGGGAGAGAGAGAGGGGAGAGAGAGAGGGGAGAGAGAGAGGGGAGAGAGAGAGGGGAGAGAGAGAGGGGAGAGAGAGAGGGGAGAGAGAGAGGGGAGAGAGAGAGAGAGGGGAGAGTCAAATGACAAGGATGAGGGCAGGCAGTTTTACAGGTAAGGAACATTAAAACTGTAAGCCCCTTGAGGACAGTGACTCTATTCCCAAGTACCTAGTACAGTGTCCAACAAACAGTAGGTGATCAATAAATGCCAATGATGTCGTCAAAAAGGAAGCTATACAAGAACCATATCGTTTGCCTTAAGGAGAAACTGAACAAGTAAATACTTTCATCTCTTTTTGAATTTTAGTTATTATTTTCAATGTGTTTTAAACAAGTTAGGGTTGATTAATATACTTGAGCAAAGATGTAGTTAGTTCTGACTGAATGTGTTTGAATATTCTCCCCATCTTTCATTATTTATATTAGGGACAAGGCACTTAAAAATCCAATTGCCAAGTTTATACATCCTCCAAAGTAGTACCACCTAATTGCTCCAGATGTGCTAGGAATTTCTCCTCTAAACAGCACTTTATTTTAAAAGAAGCACTTTATTTTAGAGAAGTAGCATGGCTTAGTGGGAAGAGCAAGGGCCTGGGATCCAGAGGACATGGGCTCTCAATCAATCAATCAATCGTATTTATTGAGCGCTTACTATGTGCAGAGCACTGTACTAAGCGCTTGGGAAGTACAAATTGGCAACACATAGAGACAGTCCCTACCCAACAGTGGGCTCACAGTCTAAAAGGGGGCTCCTCCACTGTCTGCCCACATGATTTGGGTTAGTTACTTCCCATCTCTGTACCTCAGTTTCTTCATCTATATAAAGGGGGATTCAATACCTATTCCCCCTCTTGGACACAGTCCGTCCTACTTGGGGCTCACAGTCTAGACTGTATGCTCACTGTGGGCTGGGAATGTGTCTGTTCACTGTTGTATTATACTTTCCCAAGTGCTTAGTACAGTGCGCTGCACATAGCTATCATTATTATTATTATTATTCTCCAAGCCTCAGTTACCTCATCTGTAAAACGGGGATTGAGACTGTGAGCCCCCCGTAGGACACCCTGATCACCTTGTAACCTCCCCAGCGCTTAGAACAGTGCTTTGCACATAGTAAGCGCTTAATAAATGCTATCATTATTATTATTCTCTGAGCCTGTTACCTCATCTGTAAAATGATGATGAAGACTGTGAGCCCCCCGTGGGACACCCTGATCACCTTGTAACCTCCCCAGTGCTTAGAACAGTGTTTTGCACATAGTAAGCGCTTAATAAATGTTATCATTATTATTATTATTATTGTTCTCTGAGCCTCAGTTACCTCATCTGTAAAATGGGGATGAAGACTGAGCCCCACGTGGGACAACCCGATCACTTTGTAACCTCCCCAGCACTTTGAACAGTGCTTTGCACATAGTAAGCACTTAATTATCCCCCTTCTAGACTGTGAGCCCACTGTTGGGTAGGGGCCATCTCTATATGTTGCTACCTTGTACTTCCCAAGCGCTTAGTACAGTGCACTGCACACAGTAAGCCCTCAATAAATACGATTGAATGAATGAATAGCAAGTGCTCAATAAAAACAACAATGAATATCCATTCAATTGTATTTATTGAGCACTTACTGTCTGCAGCGCACTGTACTAAGTGCTTGGGAAGTACAAGTTGGCAACATATAGAGACGGTCCCTACCCAACAGCGGGCTCACAGTCTAGAAGGGCCTGGAAGTGACTTGCCCGAGGTCTCACAGCAGCAGGCGAGTGGCGGAGCCGGAGTTACAACCCTTGCCACTTCACGTCCTTTGTCGGCTTAGTGTCCCCTAACTGAAGAGGCAGGAGGCATAGGGATTCGCAGTGTGTGAAGAAGGTTGCCACCATTCTGGACTGTGAGCCCACTGGTGGGTAGGGACCATCTCTCTATGTTGCCAACTTGGACTTCCCAAGCACTTAGTCCAGTGCTCTGCACACAGTAAGCGCTCAATAGATACGGTTGAATGAATGAATGAATGAATTCTGGGCGACAAGCCCACCAGGGCCCTGCCGGGAATCCCCTCCTTCCTCTCCCCCTCGTCCCCCTCTCCAACCACCCCCACCCCGTCTTACCTCCTAGAGAAGCAACGTGGCTCAGTGGAAAGAGCACGGGCTTTGGAGTCAGAGGTCATGGGTTCTTATCCCGACTACACCACATGACTGCTGTGACCTTGGGCAAGTCACTTAACTTCTCTGAGCCTCAGTTACCTCATCTGTAAAATGGGGATTAAGATTGTGAGCCCCACATGGGGCAACTTGATCACCTTGTATCCCCCCCAGCGCTTAGAACAGTGCTCTGCACATAGTAAGCGCTTAACAAATGCCATCATTATTATCATTGTTATTCTTCCCCACAGCACCTGTACAGATGTATAGATGTTTGTACATATTTATTCCTCCATTTATTTATTTATTTTACTTGTACATACCTCTTCTATTTATTTTACTTTAAGAGGTTTGGTTTTGTTGCCTGTCTCCTCCTTCTAGACTGTGAGCCCACTGTTGGGTAGGGACTGTCTCTGTATGTTGCCAATTTGTACTTCCCAAGCGCTTAGTACAGTGCTCTGCACACAGTAAGCGCTCAATAAATACGATTGATTGATAGAAGGGGGAGGCAGACAACAAAACATGTGGACAGGTGTCAAGTCATCAAAACAAATAGACAAAGCTAAATGCACATCATTAACAAAATAAATAGAATAGTAAGTATGTACAAGTAAAGTAAATACAGTAATAAATCTGTACAAACATATATGCAGGTGCTGTGGGGAGGGGAAGGAGGTGGGATGGGAGGGGGTTTCTGGAGGCCACCTAACTGTTCAACCGGCTCAGTGAATTTTTTTTTTAATGGTATATCTTAAGTGCTTACTTTGTTCCCGGCACTGTGTTGGGTTAGCACCAGCTAATCAGGTTGGACACAGCCCATGTCCCACCTGAGGCTCACAGTCTTAATCCCCACTTTACAAATGAGGGAACTGAAATGACTTGCCCAGGGTCACAAAGCAGACCAATGGTGGGGCAGGGAAGTCAGGTGACTTTCAGTACCATGCTCGGCAAGACGCAACAAAATATAATGTTCTGCACATCTGACAAACTGACGGTCCGTTTGCTTTCTGCGATGTTTAGCCAGATGCCTTCCTGCTGAGAAGCTATTCGGCCCCAGGTCCCAGGCCTAGCCACCTGTACTAAGCGCTTAGTACAGTGCTCTGCACACAGTAAGCGCTCAATAAATACGATTGATGACCTGATTATGATTAACATATCACTCCAGCACTTAACACATAGTAAACATTTTAATATTATGTGTTGCAAAAAGTATAAGAAGTGAAGTGAATTGCCCAGGTTCACTTAACAGACAAGTGGCAGAGCTGGGATTAGAATCCAGATCCTAATGTTTGTCTCTGCCATTAGAGCATAAGCTCCTTGTGGGCAGGAAAAGTGTCACAATTTCTCTGAACATCCTGAGCACCTTGGTATAGTGCACTGCACCCAATGAGCACTCAATATGCTACTACCAGTTACTTTGAGAATGCACGTCAGTATATTTGCCACTGACAACACCAACAGTACAGATCATTTATCTTGCTTTGGATAACGTGAACTCCTGTGTGTACAAAATATGCCACCTATAACCATTTTTAACCCTCCCTTTAGAGGCAGGAAGACAAACTCAAACTTATCACAACAATAACCCAAAAACTAGAAACTGAAAACAGGAATGGTGAATCACATTATTTTGACCATTTTTCTGGAACTTTGACAACAGGGTCAATTTGAATAAAGACAGCCTGCTGGAGGCAGCAGGCAAATGCCTGGAAAGTCTCCCACTATGGGAACTCATCTGCAAAAAAAAAAAAAAAAAAAAAAGAAAATCCAGCTGCCAGTTGCGAAAAAGAATCAATCGGGATGGAAAGAGAAATAGATGGAAATAGATGTCTATTTCAGAACATCGCTATCTGGGGACTGGCATCATGGACCTAATGATAGGGACAGTGCAGAAATGAAAAAAAAGGAGGGAACAAAAATCAATCACCACAGAAGAAAATACTCTGGGAAATGAAACATAGGATCCCTCTGTCAGTATCCAAACAAGTCATACTGAGTGGAGATATAGAAGCTTCCTTATGAAAACAACAAAACAATTTATTAGAAATGTGATACCATTTTTAGTGGCAGGGTGACAACAATTAGCTTGTGCAAACAGTCACCTGTCTCTAGGTACCCATTGCATTGGTAGGCTTACCTTGGTTGGACTTCATCTGAAAACGGTTTCCACATACCATGAGTGACAGCTTTCATATTAATAACAGCTTTATATCATGGGTAAAAGGAGGGAGAGTAGAGTGAAACAGACAAGCATGCTCCTAGTTGAGAAGTTGGACCATGTCGCCAATCAAACAAGAGAAATGTGGAACTCACATTCCCTGAGGGCATGAAGAAATATGCCACTTCTCACTTCAAGTCTGAGTAGCTATAACTCACAGCCCAATGCAAGATACTCACAGCCTTTCAAACATGATCTTTGGCACAGCATGCTAAAACAGTGGTTTTGTCTATTTTCTGTCAACCCAAAGACCAAAATTCTTCTCAGAGAACAAAAACTTTAAAGGGTGACAATATATTTTTGCTCCAGCTTTCATGGGCTTTGGCCCGTGACAAAAGCGTCAATTGATTACAACTACTGTAAGGGTCTACATGTTGGTAACAAGTGTTGTAAGCCTATCCCAGGCTCATGAGCCTGCCAACTCTAATTCGTTGGAAATGAGATGAACTTTGCTTATTATTCCCCTGAGAAGATTCCCAGCACCTCTAAAATGAAAGAACCTAACATTCTTTCAGAAGCTCTTCAGAGGTTCACTGAAACAGTGTGGACAATCATGCTTTTAGGAATAAATGAACAGGGCATGGGCAAGAGTAACAGTGTCACAGCCCAAAACAATCCTCCATGCCTTAGATATTAACACCAGGGACCCAACCAATGACCTGGAGGGCAGGGGTTGTTGATCACTTTTGTGGAAAAAAAAGCCCAAAATGAAGGATCAGTGGGATAGAGGGGGGAGATTTCCTGAAACTAAGGTTGAAAATTTTCCCAGGATATTTAAGTGACTACTTCGAAGAGGTCCTAACACCCCAAATCTAAAATAGTACAACCTGATTCATCATCCATAGACACTTATCAATTACCAGGTGTATTCCACTACACTAGGCATTTAGGGGCATAATAAGAGTCAAAGATATACCTTTTGCCCTTGGGGAGCCTACAATCCATTCTTAATATACTTCATAGGGAACACTCATTTATGTGGAGTGGTTCCAAATTACCTAACATAGAATACTTTTTTTTTTACATTGAAAAAGGTTTAATATGAATTACAGTTAGTATTTACTAAGTCAGTTTGTCCCCATGGAGTATAAAATCAGATGTTTTTGAATAGTTAACATGGAGTTACCCATCTGGAGATAACTCAGGGCTCATATTTCCAAATGTAAGTTAGTTGCTATAAGCATGATTGTGA
This sequence comes from Tachyglossus aculeatus, assembly GCF_015852505.1. Classification (NCBI taxonomy): domain Eukaryota; kingdom Metazoa; phylum Chordata; class Mammalia; order Monotremata; family Tachyglossidae; genus Tachyglossus; species Tachyglossus aculeatus. The sequence continues at coordinate 8,646,069 of NC_052099.1, forward strand.
AACTGAGACTCATCCAGGAACTGCTCTGTGTGTTTGAGTCACCCAGGATAAAAGAAGGTGAATTTAAATTACTTTAGAAGTAGCACAGCAGTGAGGATTGACAATGAACCTGAAGACCATGAGATGAATGGAGAGTTGAAGCAAGGTAGCCTATTGGATGGAGCCTGAGCGTCAGAAGGACCTGGGTTCTAATAATAATAATTTTGGTATTTATTAAGTGCTTACTATGTGCCAAGCACTGTTCTAAGCGCTGGGGTCGATACAAGGTAATCAGGTTGTCCCACATGGGGCTCACAATCTTAATCCCCATTTTACAGATGAGGTAACAGACACAGAGAAGTGAAGTGACTTGCCCAAAGTCACACAGCTGATAAGTGGAGGAGCCAGAATTAGAACACATGACCTCTCCTAAACCCATGCTCTTTAGGATCAAAGTGATTGAGGGCTTTAAAGTCAATAACAATAATAATAATGATGATGATGGTATTTGTTAAGTGCATACTATGTGCCAAGTATTGTTCTAAGTGCTGGGGTAGATACAAGCTAATCAGGTTGGACACAGTCCCTGTCCCACATACGGCTCATAGTCTTAATCCCCATTTTTCAGATAAATTAATTGAGGCAAAGAGAAGTAAAGTGACTTGCGTAAGGTCACACAGCAGACAAGTGACGGAGCCAGGATTAGGACCCAGGTCCTTCTGACTCCTAGGCCTGTGCTCTAGCCACAAGGCCACACCGCTGGTATGGAGTTTCTGTTTGGCGCGGAGGTGGATGGGCAACCACTTGAGGTTCATGAGGAGTGGCGAAACATGGAGTGAATTTGTTTTGTTTTGGAGTGGTTTGTAGAAAAATGATCCGGGTGATGTAGTTGTCAAGGCAGGATAGGCTAAATACTTGATTGGAGAGGAAAGGGTGGATTTTAGCTATGTTGTGAAGGTAGAATAACAGGAACTGAAGGCATGGAATACGTGGGTTGAAAGAGATGAGTCGAGCATAACAACAAGTTTACGGGCTTTTATAACAGGGAGGATGGTGGTCCTCTCTATAGTGATAGAGAGAGTCTCCCCCTTTTAGACTGTGAGCCCACTGTTGGGTAGGGACTGTCTCTATATGTTCCCAATTTGTACTTCCCAAGCGCTTAGTACAGTGCTCTGCACACAGTAAGCACTCAATAAATACGATTGATGATGATGATAGGGATGCCAAGGAGAGGATAGGGTTTGGGTGGGAATACAGTATGTTCTGTTCTGGACATGTTAGCTTTGAGGTCTCAGCAGGACATATACGTAGAGATGTCTCAAAGGCAGGAGGAAATGGAAGACTGCAGAGAAAGAAAGAGATCAGGTCTGGGGATGTAGATTTGGGAATCATCCACATAGAGATAGTAGTTGAAGCCATGGGAGTGAATGAGTTCAAAAAGGAATGGGCGTAGACGGGGAATGGGAAAGGCACCCAGGACTGAGCCTCGAGAGACTCCTACAGTTTAGGGGGGTGGGAAGCAGAAGAAGAGCCTGTGAAAGAGATTGAGAATGAGCAGTGACAGTGTCATTGAAGCCAAGGTTGGATAATGTTTCCAGATCCTGGCTCCACTCTTGTCTGCCGTGTGACCTTGGGCAAGTCATTTAACTTCTCTGTGCTTCAGTTACCTCACCTGTAAAATGGAGATTAAGACTGTGAGCCCCATGAGTAACAAGAACTGTGTTCAATCCAGTGCTTAGAGCAGTGCCTGGCACAAAAATGCTTAACAAATAAAATACAGTGTATTAATTGTACCCACCACAAAAGGTACATCCAGCTTCAGTGTCAGCTTAAGGAATTTTACTTTATATGGAAAGACAAGACTATAAACACAATGAGGAATGGCAGGTGGGTTGCTCACATGTCTTTCAGTCCCATCTGAATCATCAATAGACTATCAACTGGCCCAAATTAAACAATGATTGTGAGCACCCTGAGGGAGTGGAAAGGAAATGCTCACTAGATGAATTGTCCCTCTTCCCTCTTTCCCTACCCATCAAAAATGCATTTGGGGTGGCTATTAGGGAAAGAGTGGAAGGGCTGATTGAATGAAGTAAAAAAAAATAATAATAATAATAATTATCAGTTTGCCCACGTGAATCAACAGAATGAAAATGCCATAATTTCATCATAACAGAATATCCCATGTAGTCCTTTCATCTGAATCACTGTATATGCATGTGCTTATTTGAAATTTTACTATTTCTAAAGTGTGCTGTAGTACTGAAGAACATTAAATGTCTTTTTCCTTAATTTAGAATTTTCATCTCAAGAGGGTTAAAGTTTTCAGCTTGTCAGTAAGTACCTGTTGTGTTGGCAGGAGTCCATGTTGTATAGCAAAACTAAAGGCATGTTTTACTAAAATGCTGGTCTTCCCATCCCTGGTTCCCTTGGGTAACAAAGTTGCTGCTAATGCACATCAGTAATAGTTTAGATAAAGCTTTCATCATTCAGTGTACAATATCTTTATCAAGAGAACACAGAAAATGCCACTGGTGTAATAGGAAGAAAATTTTGAAAATGTTAGAGGCCCTAAAGGAGTTGCTAGTATGCCGGAAAAAAAAAAACCTCATTATAAACGACTGGTCAAGGAGCCACCCTGTCTCACCAGGCAACTATTTCTTCCATGTGGTTTAGACTCATTGAACCAGTTTATATTTTGGGTGTCTGACTGTATTAGGAATCATGATGAAGAGGAAGTATTTTCAAATGGGATCTTTTCTAAAATCATTATCTGCAAAATCCTAGATTATGTCTGATAGCATCTACTTCCCTAGGCTCTTTTCCTAAGGCAGAGGGAATCAAAACGTGTTTATTCCCCAACAAGGAGGTGCTATTAAAGAACAGCCAACTAAACACCCGGACGGATAATCGGTAGCAAGGCACAAAAGCAATATGCACCGAGGAACCTTCAATGGGCAATCTTAGCAGAAAAGGTGCTACCTAAGGAAGTGGATTGAAAAAAAAAAAAAAATCTCGCACTGTTGCATTCCAAAAGGCAGTTCCAATATGGCAAGAAAACATTAAATGCAAACTGTTTGTGATAATTGTGCAGCTCAATTCCCATGACAAACAGTGTGTCAAACATCAGATGGTGGAACAAATTTCATTTGAGATGGTTTTTTGAGTTCCTCTCTCTAATAGACAATTTTAAATGCCCAACCCTTTCTCCCAAACACATAAAGTCAGGGATACATGGCCAATGGTTACTGTGCAATGTGTTCAGTACTTTTCCTTGTTCTGTCCATGCTCAACATACACAAAGAAAGAGAAGGACTGTCAATCAATGCAGTAAGAATGATCTGCTTCACAAGTTCCCCTTGTGATTTGGGTGAATCAACTCTTAATAAAGCTGTCTACTTAAGAGACAGAAATAACGATACGAGCCTGTTCCAGTTTCATTTGATCAAATCTGTTGACATCCTGGCTGCAGCATTTAATTAAAAAAATGGAAACAACCTTAGGTCTTTGTTAGAGACTCATGTTCCATTCATAAAATTAGGTGGGATATATTTTTATTTTAATTTGCCTGGCAGTTCAACAAAGTATCATTCCTAAATTTAGCCAGAGCAATCTATAGTCATCATTACCACTCCCCTAACTATAATTATTGGACAAGCTTTAATAAATGACTCATAGGCTATAAACTTTAACCATATGCATCCATTCACATCTCTCACAAAGAACCACTTCGTTGGTTGTTGACATTAAGCACTTGTGACAACTTGTTAGAAAATGAAATTTACCCAACAAAACTTAGAGAGGAGGTTGATTCACAGGGCCAATCACCACTGGAAATTCAAACTTTAGTCACAGTCCATTTGCAGGACAAGAATTGCGAGGTTTATGCAGCAACTTAAATTGTCCCACCCTTTTTTAAAACTCAAGAGCAAGTTTTTTAAAAAAATATATTTTGCAGAGAGCAAGTCCACTACCTGATCAATAGTAAAACTTTGACGATTGGTGTAAAATTGATTTACTATTCTATTAGTGGGTTGAGAAACAAGAGGCGCTTAATTGTTTTTTCCTAATGTGCTCTCCGCAACAGATCAACTCGAGTTTCAACTGAGATCACTGTTAGAAGGAAATTGCAGTTGGATGGAGTACTAATCCTACTTCAACAACTGAGCTTAGTTTTAGATTTGGGAACCAAGCCATAAAAGTACACATGCCTAGATAATTGAGGCCAAAGGTTTTTTCCAGCATGAATTAACTAGGTAATTTGAACCAGTACAGACAGTCGCGATCACATGACTCCAGTTAGCCACTTTTTCCTCAGTTTCCTCATCTGTACATGTGGATGATAACAAATGGGTACTGGAGAGATAACTAGTAAAACGGTTTCATCTCTAGACTAAACAGCAAATAGAGTTATAAGACCATTCATTTACATCACTGGACCCAGTTTAATTCATTCAATCGTATTTATTGAACGCTTACTGTGTGCAGAGCACTGTACTAAGCACTTAATGCCAGTCCTTCCCCGATCTGCCAGACATGTTCCTATGAGAGGTTTTTTTTTTTTTTTTTTTTTTTTTAGCAAAAACGATACCTGTGAATCGTTTTTAAAAGGAAAATTAAGGGAATACTCTCTAACCACAGCCACCAAACTTCTTAAAGCTTCTCTAGGTAGTACCAATCAATATTTGAGTAAGTCTATATAAATCAAAGTCTCTGGAATAGGATCTGAAGCCTCTTTTTGCACACCAGTTCTCCCTGGATCCCAGCTCTCCAGGCATCGATTCATCCAGCATGGGAAAGACCATTTTCTCAGAGCAGCTCTACAGGAGGGGCCCAGCAGAAGAGCTACATCCTGATCTGGTTTGGCCTCACTTTTGCTTACTTGTGCTTTCCATTCCCACCTCACCAGCTCTGTGGCTCAGTGGAAAGAGCCCAGGCTTGGGAGTCAGAGGCCGTGGGTTCTAATCCCAGCTCTGCCGCTTGTCAGCTGTGTGACCTTGGGCAAGTCACTTGACTTCTCTGTGCCTCAGTTACCTCATCTGTAAAATGGGGATGAAGACTGTGAGCCCCACGTGGGACAACCTGATAATCTTGTATCCTCCCCAGCACTTAGAACAGTGCTTTGCACATAGTAAGCACTTAATAAATGCCATTATTATTATTATTAATTATCTTCCCTTTGTTCATCAGGGAAGATGCAGGACCTTGGAGACTACCAGCCAAAAAGTGTCCCAGAAAGTTTCTGTAGTGTCCTGACTTCACTACCTCTGAAACTCCCCACTCCTTCTTAATTAAGGTATTTGCTAAGTGCTTATTATGTGCCAAGCACTGTTCTAAGCGCTGGGGTTGATACAAGGTATTCAGGTTGGACAGTTCCTGTCCCACATGGGGTTCACAATCTTGGGAGGTGGCAGTGAAACAATCGTATTTATTGAGCGCTTACTATGTGCAGAGCACTGTACTAAGCGCTTGGGAAGTACAAATTACCGCTTGGGAAGTACAAACAGAGAATAAGCATTGCATCAGGCAGCAAATTGCCTGAAAATAAGGGAAAAGTGTTTCTCCTCCAACCCACCAGCTGGGCTTGGGGGAAAAAAAATTATCTTTCACAGAGCAGGAACCACATAGCCAAGATGCAATTCAACTTCATTTTGGCCCTAAGTACTGGAAGTATTTTAAAGCAGCACGGTGTAGCGGATAAAGCGTGGGCCTGAGAGTCAGAAGATCATGGGTTCTAATTCCAGCTCTGGCATTTGTCTGCTCTGTGATCTTGGGCATGTCACTTCACTTCCTTTGGCCTCAGTTACCTCATCTGTGAAGGGGGATTAAGACTGTAAACCCCATGTAGGACATGGGCTGTATGGACAGCACTTAGTACAGTTCCTGGCATAGAGAAAGCACTTAACGAGTACAATATATATATTTTTAAAAAGCTTCTGTTTTGTCACTCCATTTTTTTTTTATGATCAGGAGCAGCTGTAAAGTATTGCCAGTGCATTCCTTGCTTTGCTACAAGGTTTTGGGGGTTTTTTTTAATCTTTTTTGTCCAACCAGTTTTGACGGTGTCTCTGCCAGACCCACAGTCTTGATGGCTGCTTGATAGACAAGCATCTCAAAAGTGCCCACTTGCTGTTCGTGTTATTACTTGTAGGTTCTTGCGTTGGGGTCAAAGAACACAGTGCAGATTTCTAAATTGCACGGATGCCATTGATTGAGGAACCTGATTCCAAAGGCAAATGTGACATCTGTAAGCTCCTTGAGGGCAGGGTAAGTGTCTACCAATCTCATTGTATAATCTCTCAAATGCCTAGCACAGTGCTTGACTCACAGTAAGGGCTCAATAAATAGCAGTGATTGACATCTTTAATAGTGTTTCCTGCACCCCATTCACAGGCATGCCCGCTAAAAGAGAATCCTGTTGATATTTAATTTTATTATTATCAATAATAATAATAATAATGGTATTTGTTAAGCTCCATGTGCCAGGCACTATACTACTTATCTGAAGCCCATCCTGAAGAATGACTCAAATCTTAGCATAGATGCCTAACACATATTATAATAATAATAATGATAATAACTGTGGCATTTGTTAAACACCTATTATGTTCCAGGAACTGTAGTAAGTGCTGGAATAGATAGAAGCTAATCAAGCTGGACAGTATCTGTCCCACATAGGGCTCACAGTCAATCACCATTTTACAGGTAGGTAACTGAGTCCCAGAGAAGTGAAGTGACTTGCTCAAGGTCAAACAGCAGACAAGTAGCAGAGCCGGGATTAGAACCCAGATGTTCCTCACTCCCAGGCCTGTGCTCTATCCACTAGGCCATGCTGCTTCTGAAGTATTATCAGAAGATTTAAGTGCAAGTTAAATTTACAGCAAATACAATACATTGATACTTTGAGAAGGGTTGGGAAAAATGCATAGATGACCAAGGGTAGAATGCATTATGGGATTGCTAAAGGGGAAAGTTAGAAATGCTTGAGGAAAAATTTCAGAGTATACACTCAATCTTGAGGATAGATGTCAAGGAGGGGGAACCACCGCAGTATTACTCCAGGAATTTTTCATTCAATCATATCTGAGTGGTTACCAGGTGCAGAGCACTGTACTGACACATTCCCTGCCCACAAGTTTACAGTCGAGAAGACTTCGTTGCCACTGTTGGAAATAAAATACTGGGCAGAATGGACCATTGGCCTGAAATAGCATGACGTGATTTATATAGTCAAGTTGTTTTTTGGTTCAAAGAGAACACTGCCAACAGTGAGACCGCATCATGTGAATGCCTTTGAGAATCTTAGACACTTTCAAATTTGGTTCACGACAATTCAGTAATGCATCTGCTCCGGTCCCTCGCCATTCGGGCAAGCACTAATGGTTAGTAGGGGATAGGAATATTCAACTTTCAACACCACATGCACTCGAGTAATTTATGTACTTATTTCATGCCATCTTTGGACTGTAGCATCGATGGCTGAGCCAGAATAGGCATCTACCTTAAATGGCGGGGGAGAGATGGTAAGACTGACTTCCAGAATAATGAATGACAAGCTGACTTGCGAACTGCTGCACAAAAGTGTGTGGGTTGACAGCAAGCTCACTCCACAACCTGTAGCTCCTACAATACCTAACCACTCAACAGGCTGCAAAGAGCAATGACTGGCATGGCAAAAATCCTGGGCTAAGTGACACCAACAGTCTTTCCAAGCAGCAATAAATTCAGGAAATACAGAAAGTAGTATACACATACCATGGAGAATCTTTGGTGACCATTCCCCCACCATGATGAAATGGATGTTTGTCACCGGAGTCAGGAACACCAGTATAAATCAGAATGCAGAGAGAACAGATGCCAGCTTAAGAAGCAGTATGTGCCCTCACGAAGAACGTGTTGGAGATGGCTGCCAGGACTTATTTGCTGCCAGCTCCACTCAGCTACAAATAGAAACTACCAAGCACAGTGGGCTTGTCTGTGGTGGCAGCTTGTTCATCGCTCGCCACACCGGGGAGTGGTATTGAAGGGATCAGAAACACAGGAATTCATGAGCGATAAGTACCATATTTTAGTTGGGGAAAGCCCCACACAAAAGGATACAGAAAACAAAAAGCCAGAACCCTAGAAAGCAAACATCAGACTAGCAAGATAGATAAGCGATGAAGTTCTACACACAGTAGGCATGCAAATACTACTGTTTGATTCCACTCTCTGTGAAGCAGCATGACCTAATGGATAGAGCACGTGCCTGGGAGTCAGAAGGACCTGGTTCTAATGTCTGCTGTGTGACCTTGGGCAAGTCATGACTTCTCTGCGCCTCAGTTACCTCATTTGTAAAATTGAGGATTACGACTGTGAGCCCCATGTTGGACACAGTCCCACATGGACTGGGACATGGACGGTGTCCCACTCGATTAGCTTGTATCTACCCCAGCGCCTACTACAGTTCCTGGTACATAGTAAGTGCTTAAATGCCATAAAGGTATCTCCTGTGAGTTGGCAGACCACTGTACTACTTTGATCCAAAGTGCTGTCATCAGCCCTCATTGCCACACTAACGGTATGTAAATAGCCATGGCATGTCATCACTCTCAGAGCTCATGGTTAACCCTTTCTTCCAAGTTCAGTACACTTAATGACAAATTCTGGACCACTCTAACCAGTATTCTACTGGCAGAATGTACTCAAGAAAAAAATAAAAATAGGGACAGCATTTACCGAGCACTCACTGGGTGTTCTACGTTGTATTAAGTGCTTGGGAGAGTACAATAGATAAAGGCATTATATTTTCTGTCCCCAAAGACCTTATACTATAACATGGGAAACAGACACACAAATATTTACAAACTGAGTAATCAAAATAGTTGACAGTAGAATTGATTATGTGTGTATATATGCACGTATACACACACCCCCACACACACACATATACAGTAGGTAATAATGATAGCATTTATTAAGCACTTACTGTGTTCAAAGCACTGTTCTAAGCTCTGGGGAGGTTACAAGGTGATCAGGTTGTCCCATGAGGGGCTCAGTCTTCATCCCCATTTTACAGATGAGGTAACTGAGGCCCAGAGAAGTGAAGTGACTTGCCAAAAGTCACACCGCTGGCAATTGGCAGAGCCGGGATTTGAACCCCTGACCTCTGACTCCAAAGCCCGGGCTCTTTCCATGGAGCCATGCTGCTTCTCTAGGAGGAAGGAGACCGTTGAAAGACACCCAAGGGAAGATGAAAACTTAAAAATGTAAGAGACAAAGACATCAATCTAAGAGAAGTTGATCATTATGGCTGGACTAACAGGGTTGGAAGCATCTCGTGGCCCAGTCCAACAGTTGCAAAAGTCACAGCAGCACTCACTGCCTTCCCAACATTCCTGAAATGGAAAAGACCTCATGCTGATGATGTTTGAGTCCTTCCCAGGCGAGAACAGGGACTGCTGGGATTCCCAGTGGCATGGATGGGCAGCTTCTCCTCCCACACAGTACTGGCTGGAATATAGCTGGACCCACAGCACGAAACATCATTTAACAAACATTCCACAAAAAGTGTTTTCCAGTCAGTGCCTGGGATCAGTGGTCATGAGCTTCACTCCCTGAGATTAATCCTGAGTTTGAACGCCTTCTCTGTACCAGAGAGACCGCCACATCTGTCAGAACTTCAAGAGTTATCTGATTTCTATGAAAGGATTCAGACAATGAAAATTTTTCAATTTCATCAATAGTAAGAGAACCTTAATAATCCCATACCTCACAATAAAGTCGCTGTCTTTCAGTTTTACCAAGTGCCTTTTCAGGATTTAGACATTTCAGAAATCTCTTTGTATGCCTTTCTTTTAGTGTCAATCACTCAAGCGGTTCATGCCCCAGTCTATTTAACATTCCCTTCCTCAACTTTTTTCAGTGCATTTTCATTATGATTTCTTCCATGTTTACAGCTGGATATTGTTCTTAATTCTGCATAAGAAAAGATTTTCTTTCATTGTCTTTCCATTCCCTTGTATAGCAATAATAATAATAATAATAAAAATGAGAGTGCTACTCATTAAGTGCTTACCATGTGCCAGGCACTGTACTGAACACCGGGGTGGATACAAGGTAATTGAGTTGGGCATAGACCCTGTCCCACAGAGGGCTCACAGTCTTAATCCCCATTTTCCAGATGAGATAACAGGCATAGAGAAGTTATGCCTTGCCTTACAACTTGCCCAAGTTTACACAGCAGACAAGCAACAGAGTCAGGATTAGAACCCAGGTCCTTCTAACTCCCAGGTTCAGGCTCTCTCCAGGAAGCCACACTTTGCCTAAACAGAGGCAAAGTGACCCTCTTTTCCCACTTACTTCAGAGTTGCTTATTCCACATTCTTTAAAATTATTTGGAATAGTCAACAACATGATGGAAAGCTGACAGTGTCAATCCAATGAAGTCTTCAATGAACAGATCATGATTTTCTGGCCATAGAAATGGATTTGGACAATGAGAAATCTTATTTCAAACTGTTAATTGTTTTCAAAATGATTTCTATCATGTCCAGGAAATCTTCGAGAAACCCATATTATAATTTTAAAACATCTTTAGAGTCAAATGTGCATTCCAGGGAACATGTCTATCAACTCTGCTGTATTCTCCCAAGCGGAAAGTACAGTGCTCTGCACAACGTACTCAATAAACATGAATGATTGACTGACTAATCCCATCATCTTTAGTGACACATCTCACCCACCACTAAACTATTTTTTCAGCTTCAAAATTCAGAGGTCTTCATTAGCTTTTTCTCTTGGAATAGCTAATCCATCATAAACACATGTACTAAAAAAATGCAGAAAAAACAAATGAGCATTTTGTCTGCCATTTCAGGTTTTGGTGCTTTCCTTGAAAAATGGCTTGAGGCAGTCAAACATATGAACTCAGTGACAGAGCCACCCTAAATAATGAGGTATGCAATGCGCTTTTGAAGTTCTAATGTGAATCAGACAAGCTTCACTCTCAGGTTAATTGATTTCATCAGTCTACCTTGATGTGTTTGTTCAGCAGTTTACACACTGCTGTTGTTTTCTCTATTGCATTCATTACATTGTTGCATATGGTATGTGAAACACTTAGCAGTATGCCACAAGTCGATCTTGTGCAACAATGATGGAGCAGTGGGAAAAAGCTATCCTTGGTGATGTTATAACACTACTATTGGCGATATCTTCGGTATACAAAAATGTTTTCTGGCTGTTTTAGTGACATCATGCCTCTGATGTCCTGGCCCTAGGGGGCTGTAGATGATTAACAATCCTATCAGTGGCATTTATTGAGCACTTACTGAGTAGTGCTTAGTGGACCAAACGCAAGCCTGAGAGTCAGGACTTGGGTTCTAATCCCAGTTCCACCACTTGTCTGATGCGTGACCTTCGGCAAGTCCCTTCAACTCTCTATGCCCCAGTTACCTCATCTGTAAAGTAGAGATTAAAAATGAGAGTCCCATGTGGGACTTGGACTGTGTCCAACCTATCTAGTGCTTGGTGCAGAGTAAGAGCTTAAATATTTTAAAACAAAACAAGAAAACCTGCATTAAGCACTTGATGATGATGATGATGGTTGTGGTATTTAATAGACATGTTCCCGGTCCACAAGGACCCTCTGCTCCCATAGATGTTTCCCCAATGCAGCAGCCACCACACGGGGTAAGTACTTTTCACGCCAAACCCAAAAGCTGAGCTGCCTGGGCTTTATGGCTCTAGGCAAGGGGAGTGACAGCTGCTTTAGATTGTCAGCTCGTTGTGGGCAGGGAGCATAGTTTCCAAAGCTGTTATACTGAACTCTTAATACAGCATAGTCAGTAAGTGCTCAATAAATACCACTGATAGATGCCTCAAGAGTTAAACCCTAGCTGCGTAGCAAAAAGTCCTAGTCTGAGCTACTGGTCTCATCGCAATGTTTCTGACTCCTGGAAAATTCCAAATTGAAACAATATCTAAATCTGTCAGTTACAGCCCTATTTCAGCTATTCTTGAGAAAGAGTTCATACCTCAGAGAGTCTTTTCATCACTAGGGCTCCCAAGGATAGTGATCCATCCTCCCACTCCTTTTGCCACCAGCAAAGAGGTCATAGCTTCTGCGAGAGCAAGTGATTTGGGCAAGAAACTTGCCCAAGCAGGTACTCCCAGGTCCATTTGGGGAAGCTGATGACTATCTCCCTTGCCTTTCTGCCCCCAAGCTACGGGAGAGGCAGGCAGGTCACAAATAAAAGAAGGTGATGCTAGATGCTAGCGCAGCAGAACAAGGAGAAAAGTGATCTTAATGGGAAGGGGCTAACTATGAATTAGGCACGGAAGCATGGAGATTACTTGTGCTGCTGCTACTTTTGGAAAAAACATAAGAATACATCAAATGGAACATTGGGTCAGACCAGTGGTCCATATTCCCAATTCAAGGGTGCCATCCTTTGTTTGTTTTTTGGGTTTTTTTATGGTATTTGTTAACTGCTGACTATGCTATGTGCCAGGCACTGTATTAAGCGCTGGGATAGATGGAAGCTAATCAAGTTGGGAACTGTCCATGTCCCACATGGGGCTCACAGTCTTAATCCCCATTTACTGGATGAGGTAACTGAGGCACAGAGAAATTAAGTGACTTGCCCAAGGTCACATAGCAGATAAACGGTGGAGCCGGGAATTAGAATCCTGGTCCTTATGACTCCCAGGCCAGTGCTCTAGCCACAAGCAACACTGCTTTTTGAGGTTGGGGGGTGAGCTTGTGAAGGGAGCAAAAACAAAACATACCCGTTGTACACACCGCAGGTCCTATGGTGCTGCCAATTGGCAATAAGAAATAGTTTGTCCATCACCCTTATTTTCCCCGGGAAGCTCTAGACAAGGAGAGTGCCAGCACCTGCCTCAAGAGTTAAACCTCAGCTGAGTCATAAAAAGCCACAGGCTGAGCTTCTGCTCTAATCACCATGTATCTGACTCTTGGAAAATTCCACATTAAAACAGAATATAAATCTGTCAGCTACATCACTCTCTCAGCCATTCCTTCACATAAGTGAAGGATGCAACAACCTGCTCTGAGGAGTAATCTTATAACAAGTTAAAATTCAAAGTTGTCTAACTTCATCCTTCTGGTATTTCCTAGGGGATGGAAGATGCTGAACGGGGGGAGGGGGGTGACAACTTTCATTCTGGGCATGAGGGCAAAGTGAGTGATGAAGGAAGAGAGACAAGAAAAATGTTGAGGCTAGTTACCCTTTTACTCTCCTCAATCAATGGTACTTATTGAGCACTTAGTACAGTGCTCTTGGCACACAGTCAGTGCCTAGGTTAATACAGTGCAGTGAAGTTGGTAGACACAATCCCTGCCCACAAGGAGCTTGCAGTGTACAGGGAGACACAAAATTAGTTACAGATAAGGGAAATAGGGTACAAGAATAGTTATGTGAGTACTATGGGACTAGGGTGAGTATGAAGTGCTTAAGGAGACACACAGCCAAGCATATAGTTGACACAGAGGGGAGGGTGGACAGGGGAAATAAGGGCTTAATCTCTTGTAGAAGTGATCTTAGGAGGGTTTTGAAGGTGGGGAGAATGGGGGGAGTGTTAGATATGAAGGGAGAGGGAGTTCCCCAAGTTAGAACATGTATAAGGGATCTGTGGTGGGATAAACAAGACTGACATCCAGTGAAACTTGCATTAGAGGAATGAAGTGTGAGTTTGGGGTTGTATTAGGAAATCAGTGAGGTTGTGTAGGAGGAAGAGAGTCAATGGCAAAGAATTTGACACAGAGGTGGATGGGCAACCATTGCAGGTTTGTAGGGAGACATGGACTAAACTTTTAATTTTTTTCTTTATTTTGAAAAATGATCCAGGCCACAGAGCAACATATGGATCGCAGTGGGGAAGACAGGAGGCAGGGAGGTCAGCAATGAAGCTAATACAATAGCTGAGGCAGGAAATGGCAGGTGCCTGGTTCAGTGTGGTAATAGTCTGGATGGAGAGTACAGGGCAGTTTCTAAGCTATATATAATCATTCAGTCATATTTATTGAGCACTTACTGTGTGCAGAGCACTGTACTAAGTTCTTGGGAGAGTACAATACAACAATAAACAAATATGAGAGAGAGAGAGAAAGCGAGAGAGCGAGCGCATACACAATTCCATCTCTTCAGTCTACTTAGGTTGAGATAATGTTCAGACTCAAAACTCCTCTCTGACAATATCGCTTAAACAGGTGTTACTTAGGAAGAATAACTGAGGCCTGCCTCTTTTCTGTCCTTGCCTTTGCTTGACTGGTTTAAAGCACTTTGATTTCAACAGACCCAAGAAACCCACTGTGAACCTAGGTTTCTACTTGACACTGTACCTTTTAAATCACCCTTCCTTCAATTTAATCCCTTTATTCACACCTGAAAGGAAAAAAAAAAATCTCTAGCGGCAACTCCCAAAGGAGCCAGCTTCCTCCAGCTCTGGTGACAACTGAGGCTGCAACTATGTGACACCAAACAGATACCTTGTGAAGAAATTAATGGGTAATAAAGGCAGGAGATGGTAAAGGCTGATAAAAAAAAAAAAAACATGAGTTTCATCCTGTTGGCAAATTGGTTTGAGAGGTTTCAGAGATGTCTCCAAATACCAAAAACTTTCAAAACCTGAGTGGGAGGTGAGGGTGTCTCAAGTCCATTATAATTCTGTACACTTCCAACATGATACGCAATTGAGCACCAATCACTCAATCCATACTGGTATTCTGTACTATATTGAGAAAATAAGTTTACTACAGATTAAGTTTTCTATTCTGATTCTTCAAGATTTATTACAATAGAATTGGGCCTGTGCCTTAACCAAAAATGGGCCCTTTAGAAATGACAGATGACGATATTTGTTAAGTGCTTACTATGCACTAAGCAATGTTGTAAGCACAAAGATAGATACAAGATAATCAGGTTGGAGAGTCCATGTCCCACATGGGACAACAGTTTTAATCCCCATTTTACAGATGAGGTAAACAAGGCACAGAGAAGTGAAGTGACTTCCCCAAGGTCACACAGCAGACAGGTTGCAGAGCTGAAATTAGAATTTGCCACCTTCTGACTCCCAAACCCATGCTCTATCCACTAAGGCTTGGGTATTCAAGTTGAAGGTTTTAAGGGAAAGAGCTAAAAACAAAGTCTGGTATGAACTTCCACATGTGGCAGATTATCCCTTATTTTCAACACCTATCTTCTATACACTTTTGTCATGGATCTCATAAATGAGGATAGGAGAGGGGCAAAGGTTTATGGATCCAAATCACTTGGCAATTCTTGCATTTCTATGTGTACAGCCAATATGACTGACAGGGTCTGGCAGCTGCTGATTACTACAGAAATAGTTCTGGGGTGAAGGGGGGGTTCTTCATTATTCTCCATCACTGTAGATTGAGCAGTGCATGGGTCAAATGCATTGTACCAGATACTCAGGATTAATAACCAAAAATAGTTATTTCCTACAATTATAATGGATTCTAAATCCACAAATTAAGCCCACTGAACAGGAACAAGCCCAATGGTGGTCAATGTATTGGTAATGATAAAAATTATAGCCATGTTCCGGGTAGCCCAGAAACATATTTTGTTAGCCTATAACTCCTTGTTTATTGAAGCCTCATCAACAGAAGTGACATGGCCTAGTAGAAAGGGCAATGGTCTGGGAGTAGGAGGACCTGAGTTCCAAACCTAGCTCTGCCAATTGCTTGCTGTGTGACCTTGGGCAAGTCACTTAATTTTTCTATGCCTCAGTTTCCTCAACTGTAAAATGGGGATTCAATACCTGTTCTCCCTCCTACTTAGACTGTGAGCCCCATGAGGGACAGAGACTATGTCCAACCTAATTAACCTGTACCTACCCCAATGATTAGAACAGCATTTCAGGCATAGTAAGCACTTAAATACCATAAAAAAGTTAAGTCCACAAGCAAATAATGAATCCAGACACTTGGAGAGCAATGGAAGAGGAAGGACAATGATTCTTCTCATCTGAAAATATCATTATTGCCCCGCAAGAGCCCCAAATCTGTAGAGCAAATGTACCTAGCAAAGGTACTTTCCCACCCTCCTCCACCCAAACACAGCTTTCAACTAATCAGTATATTAGGACCAAGAACATGATGACCATTCTTTTAACAATGAAAATAATGATTGTTGTTTGGCACCACTGGGAACACATGAATTATTAATGACCACAGGCTGGCTCTATCCTTCTCTGTAACACCCATGTGTTGTGTCTAGAAATAATAGGGCTTCCCCAGTTGGTAAGTTAGCTGGAAGGAATAGGGATAGGCTTCATTTTAAAATCAGAGTGAGGCCTCTGAAGATTTGAGAACTGGCAATAAACATGGAAGGACTTCAAGTTGGAAAACAGACTGGGAGAGAAAACATATCCATCTTTGCCACAAGTCTCTTTTTGTGCCCCCGTGCTGTCCCTGGCTCTACAGTCCAACCCTTCCCTCTTATCCAACATTTCATGTGTCCAAGATGGGAATGAGTTTAAGCATTTTCCTGTTATCACAAGGATATCTTGGTTGCTAAGGAGGCTAACAGAAGGGAAAACTTATTTTTATCCCCAAACATCAAACCAAGTTTAATCCTGCCTAAAACTGCAATAGGTGAAGCTGATGTCTGGTTTTCAAGAGCCGCCTTTGTTAGCGAAATACACCTAATTCTATAGTCTATTGTCACTGGAAATGAAAGGAGGTTTAAAATTAAGGTTTCTCAATACCAGCTAAGTGATGCCTTTCTTTAATGCTTCAGACTCAAGGCCCATGGGAGTGATAGGTTAAACGATTTGCACCACTTTACAAAAGACAAATTATTGAGGGTCGGAGCTCATAGAGAGGATTCTTTATTAAATCTGATCACTGGTCACCCACCTCATAAGTAGGCAAAGGAAGCCTGTCTCACACGGTTCATACACACTGATAAAAGTCATGTATCAAGACACTTGGGGTAAATAAGCTCCGAGATGGGCTCTTGTTCTTTCTCCTCCCCCACCCCCCACCCCACTATTTGCCAACTTAGCATTTGAGAAAGTTGTGAGTGTATGGGGAGGGCGGGGGCAGGGACGATGGATTCAAGCAGAGGGATCCAACACCAAAAGACTTAGTACTGAAAAAGCTGTTTGTGCTCTTTACGGAATGAGAAATTCACAAAAATGCTTTGTTCCTCTAGTCCTAAGGATCTAATAATAAAATACAACTGAAAGTATCACATACACATTTGGGTGGTTTTAATTATATATCCATTGCTTTGGCAGATAGATTTTTCTTCTTTTCCTTAAAGACTTAAAACTCTGAAATTGAAGGGAATGATACAGTACTTCTTACATTAAAGAACTACCACATGTCCTCACTCGATCTTCCAAAGAAAATCCCAAGAAAAGGGCTGGTTGGTCCTATAGGGGAATAACTTTTCTCACCAGTCTGTGAAGAACCATATTCTGGGAAAGATCACATATACCTCTACAAGAAGTCTGAATGTCATGTTCTCGCTATGAAATAACTGGCCCCAATTTATTACCAAATTATTTTTCTGACCCTACCCACCTACATTCTGCATCCCAGTAGAATTCAGCATTAAGTCATTCTCAGAAAGCCCCTTTTTCTGGGAAATGAGGGTCCAGGGACTCATGACTGGGTATCCTGACCCTGGTAGCGGCCAGCCATGCCCAGAAGAGCTAAAGGACTAATGTGCTGGGGGGTGGGCGGGGGGAAGCAATCATCTCTCTCTCCCTCCCTGAGGAAAAGTGCTTAAGCCTAGGCCACTATTTATTCCATTGTTGAACCCTCCAGGCGAGATATTTTCAGAAAAAGAAAAAACAATGTAGGAATGGATAAAATTAACAAATGATTCATAGTGGGGGGGGGGGGGAGCAAGGACTTATTCTAATTCAGGAGTGGGGAGCAGTTCCCTGGGGAATAGAAATAATGGAGCCTCCCTCATCGAAGGATCATTAAAGAGGAATGTCAGTTCTTTCTTTCACCCCAGCCTGCCTTTGGCACAGCATGAAAACAGAAATAAGAGATATATTGCACGATTGCACAGATGCCTTGCTTCAACCCTGTCAGGGTGACAACTTGAATTATATTGACATTGACAGTCTAATCATCCAACATGAGAAGCAGGTGCAAAGTTTAATTTATTCAAGTTGGACCAGTCTTCTCCTCTTGAAGTGGGGTGGGAGGGGCAGATGCATTCCGCTCCACCCCATAGGGTAAGAGCTGAAGGGCAGGGGAGTGGAATGGAACTGAGAACGGACACGCCTTCTGAATAGTGCTTTCGTTTTAGAGTGAGGGGATGGTGCTTTTCACATAGTAACCACTCAACAAATGCTAATGATAAACAACCATAATGTACGGATGTGTGCAGACATGTGCCAGGTCAGTAACTGATCTTCCAGAAATTCCCAAACGACACTTCTGTATTTCAGTCTTTGCCATTAAATGATTAAGTTAAATGTTGCACCTGATCAAGAAAACCCCATGGTTGTCATAATACACCTGAGCTTACCTTTAAGGTCCAAGGAACTCGTGAATCTGGATTCAGTGTGAGCCTTGATGCCATGATCTGGGTTCTCTCCCTCTCTTCAACCTCTCTTATTCTCCTGCCTTCAGGACATCATTACTTGGAAGTTCTGCCAACACCACAAGCTTAACAGGTACAAAACAGAATTCCTCATCTTCCCACCCAAATCCTGCCCTCTCACTGACTTTCCCATCATTGTAGACAAATCCACCCTTCTCCGTGTGTCAAGCCTGAAGCCCTGTCATTATTGTCAACCTCTTTCATTCAACCCATATACTTAATCTGTCAACAAATCCTGTCAATTCTACCTTCAAAACATCTCTAGAATCCATTTCTTCCCCAAACTGCTACTACTCTGATTCAAGCCCTTATCCTACCCCACCTACTACTCCCTGTATCCAGTCTCACCACTCCATAGTTCAGCCTGCTGCCCAGATCATTTTTCTAGAAACTTTTCTTTTGTGCATATCACCCAGTCCTTCTAAATCCTCCGATGGTCTCCCAATTCTCTTCAGAATAAGAAGAAACTCCCAAGCATTGGCTTTAAAGGCACTCATTCAGTTCTCTCCCCACTACACACTCCAAACTCCTCTCCCACTACAGCCCAGCTCACCCACTTTGCTCCTCTGCCTCATTCTCATCTCTCTGGCTATCCACCTCTTGTTCTCACCCTTTCCCCTGTCTGGAAACTCCAGTGAACTGCTACTCAACTCATCTTTAAGGCCTTTCTGAAATCATATCTCCTCCAGAAGAACTTCCCTAATTAAATTTCTCATCTCCCTAACTGCTACTTCAGCACATCTGCATCAGCTAAGCCACTCGGTACTCACCTCCCATCCCCTACCTCTGGAGTCCTTATGCTTAGATCCTTATACCCTCTTGCTTCCCCCTAACTGTATTTATTGCCCATTTTCACCCACTAGAATGCAAGCTCCTTGAGGTCAGGAATCATGTCTGCTCATTCTATTGTACTCTCCCAAGCACTTAGTTCAGTGCTGTGCACAGTGTAAGTGATTGTAAATATTTTGGTCACCTCTGGGTAACGAATCTGCCTATTTTCCAAAATTTCATCCCTAACATATTTACTAGATTCTTGCCAAGAGGTTGTTAAAAATTTTGCCAAGTTATGTAAAAACTCATATCATTCCCACAGATTCATAGCTGTAAGAATGTATTTGAGGGGGAACAAAAAAGAAACTCCTTGAGGACAGGGATTGCATCTACTGTATTGTAGTCTCCAAGCACTTAGTTCAGTGCCCCGCACACAGAAGCTACTCAAATACCATTTATTGTCACATTAAATCCAGTAATCCTTTCTTGTTTTGCTTTCAGCACCGACTTTTCTAGACTCTGCATGATGGTCTCCTTAATGTGGCTTACAGAGCCATTGACCCTCACTGTTTAGCCCCTGATAAGTCAAATGCAGGGGGAGATGGCAGGGATGAATAAAGCCATAGCAGGTTGGTAAGTGCTATGGAAGGATGGCAGAATTCACAGGAACTGGGTCACAGGAAGGGTGAAGGGAGAAGCAGCTGGTGAATGTCTGCCCGGGGACACAAGGTGGGAGGAATGGCTGAGGAGAGTCTGGTTTCTGTGGCTTCTTTGGTACCTCCCCTCATCAAGCTGAGAACAGGCTCAAGTTACCCTTATCCAAAGCTTCCTCAAGTCAGCTTCTTCCATGCCTTTGGTAGATGTCGATTGGTTAGAAATACCTGACATGTCCCATGTTTCTGCCAACTGGCAAATGTGTGGTAATATAGGGAATCCTTTATATAAGGTGTTTTTAGTCAAAACAAATGGCACTTGTGACAGTTCTAGAAGTTCACCCTGTTTCAGTTTTGCAACATCATTTTCACTGCTCGACACTAGCCTCCTTTATGACACCAGCTGTGGGGACATAGGCCAATGGGGAAACAATTTTAAAAGACACCATGGGGCTGGGGTTGATGGGTGGGAAGGAAAATAGGGGAGAAAGTTTAAAGAGGATTAAGGGGTGGAGCAGAAGAGGCCCAAGGGTAAGGAGGGGAGGTTGTCCGATTGGCAGGTGGAGGCACCGGAGAGGGTTGACCCATCTATTTTACCTCAGATGAAGTTGGCAGCTACCGTGGGATCTTTCTGACTCAGCTAGAGATGAGCACTATAACTACATTAATTTATTGGAATCAAAGGCATTTATTGAGCACTTATGTGCAATGTGCTGTTTTGAATGGTTGGGAAAGTACAAAACAATAGAGTTGGTAGGTGCAATCCCTGCCCACCAGGAGCTTATATTGAGTAGACAGTTCTGGATAATTGTTAAAAATAGGGTAATCAACTAAAGGGCAATATTTTAATTTCTGAACCTATGAGAACATAGCCCAGATAACTTTCCTAAGCCTCGTTCCACAGACATCTCAAAAGCATTCAAGCAGAAAAGCCTGACCATTCCTCTCAAGCTAACGCACTCAACACCTTGTTTTCATCGCTCCCATCTCCAAGCCCCTACCCGGAACTCCCTCCCCTAGGGAGGGAGTTATATCCTACAGACCACAGCTTTACCCAGTGCCAAGGCAATTGTGAAGCCCCATTTCCTTCAGAAGACATTCTTCAGTTAATTGCTCCTCTTTCCATGCTATTATAATAAGCGCTTACTGCATGCCAGGCACTGAACTAAACACTGTGGTGGATACAAGGAAATTGTGTTGGACATAGTCCCTGTCCCACGTGGGGCTCACAGTCTCAATCCCCATTTTACAGTTGAGGTAACAGGCACAGAGAAGTGAACTTTCCCCAAGTCACAGCAAACAAGTGGAGGAGCCGGGATTAGAACCCATGACCTTCGGACTTCCAGGCCCAAGCTCTATCTGCTATGCCATGATGCTTCTCTAATCCCCAGCTATCACCTCTGCACTTCTGTACACACGACCTATACCACTTCTGAACATATTGGATTTATATACCATTATGTAAGCACTTGCTCATCTGCATATCCACTTTTTTCCTCCTTTTATCTCCAAGTTATATCAGTGTCTTTCTAGTTTGTAAGCTCCTTAATGGCAGGGATCCAGTCCATTGACTCTCTTGTACCCTCCCTATTTAGTACTCCGCTCACAGTACGTGCTCAAGAAATGCTATTGATTGAGAAAATTGCTTCAGATTTATGCTATTTCAACTAAAGACATTGTGTTCAGGAACGGTTGTGTCATAGGTCTGAGAACTATCAGTGCAGTAAATAAAAGTGAATATATAATGCTACCAAAAATCATTTTTGCTACTGTGCAGAATAAACAGTGAGTGGTCAGGGGTTCAATCTCTCTTTTGAATAAACAAGGCTAATCCTCTCCACATGTCTGTGGGAAGAAGCAGAGAGTGTGAACTACTTTAAGTCTTACAAGTTTACTCAGAAGGAGAAGTGTTGGCCCAAAGCCATGTAGAATGGCTCCTAAAGAACATCGAGAGCTCTTCTGCCAATAAAAGTAGTAGTAGGGGAATTTATTGAGTGCCTAGTGGGTGCCCTGCAGGTTATTCAATATTTAGGAAATTGCAACAGAAGCATGGGACAAGCTCTCTGCCCACAAGGAGCTTACACTCAAACAGGGGGAAGACAGGCATTAGTCATTTCCAAATGGTATAATCAGGATAAATACGCTACACTGTAGACTCAAACCTGTCCTTTGGCTGGCCATTATCCTGGTTAAAGAGGAAGCAGCAATAAGTGGGTCAGAGGGAAGTTTCCCTCCAGCTACAATCCAGCAATATATACACCCACCCCAGAGGAGAAGAAAAACCATAGGGAGATTATAATACCAGCAACCAACCTGGGTCCCAAGATCTTGGTAAAGATTAAATGAAACAGTTTCTGTAAGATACTTTGAACAGTTCAGAGGAAGTGTTCAAGGGCACCTTTCTCCCCTTTTTATTTAAAATCAGAAGAGTGCACAACATTTGGTGTACGGATACAAAATTGTCCAAGTATCCTCTTCAAATAATTTTGTCTAAGATGGTGAGAATGAGCCCTTTGGAATATTTAAGTATTTGAATACTTTAAATGATCCAATCCACAGTTGTTGATTGATAGTTTTTATAGGGGTAATCTAAATCCCTGCACTTTAAAATGGTTGAAATTAGATTAGAAGTGCCCTTAATATCAAACACTGCAGAACCTTTTGCTCAAAAATAAATAAATAAATAAAATTCCAACCACCTCTTTCAGATAAGAGCTTGAATGCTAAGACACTTCCCAAGGTTCTGGAGATACTCAAAACAAGTCAGCCTGACGATAAAGTTTTATCAAACTGTCCTGAAAGTTTCAAATGCAAAGTTGCCCCTGGGAGGGAGAAGAAGAAGAAGAAGAAAAAAAAAAAGCATTTCCTACTCCTGTCAGTTCACTGCTCATAAGCTGTGACTTTTCACAGTATCAACCCAATAAATATTAACAACTTACCTTCAACACGTTTTTGGTAAAGGTTACTCAGAAATATGCCTTTAAAAAGAGACAGAAAAGAGGGTCAACCCCAAGCTGGGAGTGAATTCACCATCTGTTCCCACTGTAATTCAAGAACTCCTAAGGGAGTTGCCACACATGTTTGCTATCCAATGCTGCTCACCATTGTCTTCCTCTGGTGCTTACATTCGTTTGATAAGTGGAATGTACATGGTGTGCGCTAATGAGTCTCAGGCATTCAAGTAGGGAGAGCTGAGAGATGTGCGGAGATTTCAACATTCACTCCACCCTCTCAAGTATGAAATAGCATTCATAAAGATCACGGCCAACATTTTACAAAAAGAGATAAATTGAAAATCAGGCACAGCGTATTTTTAGAAATTCTCCCATTGCTTTTAAATGTTATTCATTTTAATGCAAAGGTCAAGCTTTTCTAAGACCTACCTTTCATCCTTTTACTCAGAAGCTGGAGATAAAGGAAAACTGGGAGTAGGGCACTTGAGTTCTATTTTTATCTTGCTATTGACTGCATGAAAGGCAATGAATTCCCTTATTCTCTCTCCTTTCTTAGGTTTGCATCTTTAATAATACTTGCTTCCTACCTCAGAAGATACTGGAATCATTCTGGAGGTCTTGATTGTAAAGGACTTCAGTGCCCTTGGAAGAAAGGATCTATAAACCTGAAAAATGCTCATATTTGCAGTAGATTATATGCTTATCTTGCTCTAAAGTCAAAAGTGTGATGGAACTATGATGCAGTTTTATACAGACTCAAGATAAATACAATCCAAATTTGATTCCAGGCATGTTCATTTTATTTGTATGCATATATATATATATATATATAAAGATTATATATAAAGATATATATAAAGATTCATAATAATTGATGAGGAGAAACCCTATATATATATATATATATAGGGTTTCTCCTCATCAATTATTATGAATCTTTAAAGCTTATTATTGAGCTAGATCTTTCCATCTGCCTCAAAGAATGCCTGTTCCCCAGGAACAAAAGGAACGGGTCCTATTTGCATCTTAGGGAAAGAATACAATGAGCCTATTTTCCCCTGTAAGAAGAAGAAGAATAGTATCTGTTAAGCACTTACTATGTGTCAAGCACCGTTATAAGCAGTGGGGTAGATACAATTTCAAGTCAGACAGTCCCTGTCCCATTTGAGGCTCACAGTCAAAGTAGGAGGGAGAACAAGTGTTGAATGTTACAGTTAGAGTTGAGGAAACAGACAGAGAAGTTAGGTGACTTGCCCAAGGTCACAAAGAAAGCAAGTGGCAGAGCTGGGATTCGAACACAGGTCCTCTCACTTCCAGGCCTATGGTTTTTCTACTAGGTTATGCTGTTTCCCTTTAAGCAGAGTTTTAACTGCATGGGTTACATTGTATTCTCCCAAGCACTTAGCACAGTGCTCTGCACAGAGTAAGCACTCAATAAATACAATTGACAGTTCAGGAAGTAATTTTTCCCTTGTACTCTCCCTGACAAAGCAAGGAGAGCCAACCTCTGGAAAGCCCGTAGAATTGGTAAAGTGCCCATGGAGAATCAACACAGGCGTGCTTAGCCCACACTCTCCCTAGCTTCCTCCTATTGCACCTTGGATCATGAGTGCTTCTGAGCTTTGTGGGCCAGGAAGTACTTGTGCGAACCTACTATATGTAGAGAACTCTACAATAAAGATGGAAGAAGATTCCTTACCCTCGAGGAAATAGCAATCTAATGGGGGAGGCAGACACAAAAAAATTACATAGGTGGAAAAAGAATAGTTGAAGAGCAACTTGCATCCACATGCTTAGTACAGTGCTCTGCACAGTAAGCACTCAGTAAATACCAAATTTAGCATGACATACATTGATTAAATTAACATGTACAGAAGTGCTACAGGTGAGAGTAAATAAGTGCTGAGGTGATAGCTAGCAGGATGTGACCAGAAGAGGAGAAAACTTGAGAAGCAGCATAGCCTAGTAGACAGTGCACAGTCAATGCAGTCAGGAGACCTAGGTTCTCATCCCAACTACCATTCACCTGCTGTGTGACCTTATCCAAGTCATAACTTCTCTGTGCTTCAGTTTTCTCATCTGTAAAAGTGAAGATCATCCCAATGCTTGGCATAAGGCAAATACTTAAATACTATAACTATTAATTAAGGAAAGCCTTGGCGCAATTGGGCTATCAGAAGGGCTTTGAAGATCGGGAGAACTGTGGTCCGGCAACATCTGAAGGAACATGGTGTTACAAGGAGGGAGAAATGAATGGGGAGATCAGTGAATCTGAGATGGGAGAGTCAAAAAACAAGGCACCATGAAAAGGTGAGCTTTGGAGTAATGGAGTGAGCAAGCTGGTGGTGCTGTAGGAGAAGAGTTGATAGAGGGAGAGTAATCGAATGTTATAAAGCCAATGGTCCAGAATTTCTGCTTGATGCAGAGAGGAAGGAGTAGCAACCAAGGGTTGAGAGTGGGAGAGATGTGTTCAGAATGAAATTTTCAAAAAAATGTATCCAGGCAAGAGAGAGAAGTATGGATTGGTGGGCAGTGGGGAGGGAAGGCTGTGGGCAGACAGACTAGTGAGGAAGCAGATTCAGTAGTCTAGCCTGGGTGTGGTAAGCACCCTGTCAGAGTGGCAGTTGTTTGGATGGAGATGATGGGATGGATCCATGAAACGCTGTGGAGGAATAACAGACTGAATACGAGAGCTGAAACGGAGAAAAGAATCAAGGATGATGTCAAGATTGCAGGCTTCAGAGACAAGGAAAATAGTGGTTTTATGAACTGTGATGGAAGGTTAGGTGGAGTGTGGTCACAGAGGAATGAAGGGGTGCGGGGAATGCATAAACCAAATAACTCTGAGTCAAGAAGGGAGCTGGAGGAGGTGAAGTGGAGACAAAGGATGTATATTACCTATTCAAGGAGCTTGGATAGGGATAGGAAAAGATGAGCATGGCAAAGCCTGTAAGGTGCAGTGGGACCCACAGAAATCATTATTAGTTTGGGGGCAGACTTGATATTTGAAGGAAGAAGGTAGAAAACCACAATGATAATATTTGTTAAGTGCCTACTCTGTGCCAAGCACTGTACTAAGCCATGCTGCTTCTCTGTATAATAGAGAGGGATAACAGGTGTTTTATCCCCATTTATCGGTGAGAAAACTGAAGCTCAGAAAAGTTGTGGCTTATCCAAGCTTACATGACAAGCAGGCGACAGAGTTGGAATGAGAATGCAGGTGACAATAATAATGGTATTTGTTAAGTACTTACTAGGTGCCAGGCACTGTACTAAGTGCTGGGGTGAATACAAGCAAGTTGGGTTGGATGCAGCTTCTGTCCCACATGGGGCTCACAATCTCAATCCCCATTTTCAAGATGAGGTAACTGGGACACAGAGAAGTGAAATCAATCAGTCGTATTTACTGAGCACTTACTGTGTGCAGAGCACTGTACTAAGCGCTTGGGAAGTACAAGTTGGCAACATATAGAGACGGTCCCTACCCAACAGTGGGCTCACAGTCTAGAAGGGGGAGACAGAGAACAAAACATATTAACAAAATAAATATGTACAAGTAAAATAGAGTAATAAATACGTACAAACATATATACAGGTGCTGTGGGGAAGGGAACGAAGTAAGGCAGGGGGAATGGAGAGGGGGAGGAGGGGAAATGATTTGCCCAAGGTCACACAGCAGACAAGTGGCAGAGCTGGGATTATAACCACTTCTTTTCCCCCTCCTCTTACTCCTTCCTCCCTCCCCTCCACCTTTCTCTCCCCATCTCTCCTTCTCCTCCTTCCTGGGCACCACCCCCTCTCCCCTTTCATTCATTCATTCATTCAATCCTATTTAATAGTAATAATACTGCTTGTTAAGCACTTACTATGTGCCAAGTAGTATTGTAAACACTGGGGGCACACTCCCCCACCCTTTCAAAGCCCTACTGAAAGCTCACCTCCTCCAGGAGCCCTTCCCAGACTAAGCCCTCCTTTTCCTCTGTTCCTCCTCCTCTTCCCGTGACCCCAACTCGCTCCCTCTACTCTACTCCCCTTCCAGCCCCACAGAATGTGTGCATATGTACTTTTTTATTCATTTTATTAATAATGTCATATATATAATTCTATTTATATTGATGCCTGTTTACTTGTTTTGTTGTCTGCCTCCCTGCTTCTAGACTGTGAACCCGTTGTTGAGCAGAGACTGTTGCTGAATTGTACTTTCCAAGCGCTTAATACAGTGCTCTGCACACAGTAAGCTCTCAATAAATATGATTGAATGAATGAAACTGAGGTAGAGAATTCCCCATTAAGCCATTAATTTCATCAATGAAGACTCCAAGATTTGACAGTAACAACTCCCAAAGCAGTTTTACTGGGGGGCCTGAATGATTTGCTTGGTTCACCTAACTAGATGGCCGCCCTATCCTCACCTCAATTAATGCTATGTAGCACAGCATATGAATTCTTTAGTTACAGTGTGGTGGTTCTTTCCTGTTTATTATTTTAAGCTTGAAGATTGGCCTGAGCCTAGCTAGTGAGCCCACTACAGGATACAGCGTAATGAATAGCCAACTATTTTCATTAATGTCATGTTTCTTTTCCAATTGAATTACACAAGAACAAAAAGCCAAAATAACGACACTTTATACATGGTGTTGCTTTTCAGTAAAGAAGTTCTGAGCTCCTTAAACAATCTTAGATGAACACTAACAATGGTATTTGGAATTCTTTCACATCCTAAATTGCTTCAGGAAAAAAAGTGGTTTCTTTAAGTTAAAAACAAATAGTTCAGAATACAGCTAATATTTAGACTTGATAAGATGGAAATGATAAAGCAGAATTGGAGGAGTGGGTTTAAAAAAATAAATCCAAAACATAGGCTTCTTCATAATCCCATAAATAGAAATTAATGTGCCTGGTGTTAATATACCAACACACACCACAAAAACCCATAAAAACAATAATGATTTGGATGACAAACAAGATTTTAATATCTTCACAATTGAACCTTAATTATTAAGGGCATTTATTAAGTGCTTACTATGTGCAAAGCACTGTTCTAAGCGCTGGGGAGGTTATATGGTGATCAGGTTGTCCCACGTGGGGCTCACAGTAATCATCCCCATTTTACAGATGAGGTAACAGGCTCAGAGAAGTGACTTGCCCAAGGTCACACAGCAGACCAGGATTTGAACCCATGACCTCTGACTCCAAAGCCCGTGCTCTTTCCACTGAGCCACGCTGCTTCAATCGCTCCAATTTGTGGCAACTTGTCCTCTAATAAGTCAATAGAATAGGAACCTAGAGTTTAACCTTCACAGAATGTGTTAATTGCTCAGCTCCTGAGGACATCCATTGAGAGAGCCTGTCCTATATGTACAATTCAAAGTGCTTCGTTTTGTGTTAGAAGAGTCTTCAGCAGAACATTTTCCAGTAGCCTATTTTGACAATTCTTGTAATTTGTGGTGATGTTTTCATTTTGATGTGCCACAAAGGAGTCCACAGGAGGATTTTTACATAGACCCCGTGTTTTTCAGCTAATCGTATTGTTACCGACCAATCTCCTTAAACTACTTCACACCACATTCACTCTATAGTATTCTCTGAACTCATTTGTAAAATAGATGCACTGTTCAATCTGAAATACAGTTGTCTGTGCTTTAGACTCCATGATTTGATTTTTTGGAAATACCAGAACAGATCCAGCTGAGTACCATGTATGACAAAAATATGAGCACAGGATTTGGAAAGCCACAAAAAGCAAATGAATACCCTGGGATAAAGGGAAACAATAATATTAAGACACCCTTTGCCTCTTCCTTCTCCACAAACACCATTCTCCGCCTCTACTACTTCAACTTATCCTCATGACTCAGTGGAAAGAGCCCAGGCTTTGGAGTCTGAGATCATGGGTTCAAATCCCCACTCCATCAATTGTCAGCTGTGTGACTTTGGGCAAATCACTTAACTTCTCTTTACCTCAGTTACCTCATCTGTAAAACGGGGATTAAGACTGTGAGCCCCCCGTAGGACAACCTGATCACCTTGTAACCTCCCCAGTGCTTAGAACAGTGCTTTGTACATAGTAAGTGCTTAATAAATGCCATCATCATTTTTTAAATCAACCTGTAGGTCACCAGTACCAGATGTCATGGATGGTGGAACCCTTCCCAAGTTCCTATATTCCTATGTACCAATTCCAACTCAAATTGGGCATTTTCAAGATTTTAACCACCATCCCACGAGCTGCCCTCTTGACTTGTGACTCTGATCCTACTTTCAACATAGTACTATTTACTGAACACCCACTGGGTCCAATGTACTAGTGGAGTTAATGTTAGAGTTAATGTGCCTCTCTAAACACCTAACAATAGCAAGGAGGGATGTGGGCACTTTGAACGCTGCTAAGTGAAATGTGACATTTCATCGTCAAGCTGTTCAGTCGGGTGGAAAAAGAATTCTGTAAGACAGTTAATTTTTAAAGGTCCTGTATTTTAAGCTATCTAATGGCTTGTGAAAATGTTGCACCACTGAGAGAAGGGGATGTGAAAACAGAGGGATGTAGATGGAAATTGATTTCTAAAATAGAATTCCTCTCATTTACTATTGCCTATAAACCTTTCCACCCGTGGCTGTGCCAGCTCATCATTTTCTTTTGGAGAGTTTCTATCTGGAAGAATCAAAGTAGCTTTGGAATGACCTGGCCGCAAAAGTGAACTTTGGGGATAAGCCTCAGCTACAGTGCACACTCAAAAAGTCACACACACAAGATTAGGTGTGGAAGTGGTATTATCCCTTGATAATAATCTTGGAATAGCATTGATTTTTTTTTTCCAGTTAAGCCAACTGTTTGCTTTCAACACAAAGGTGTAGCACGTGGAAATGTATATATCAGCCCTTCTTTGCCTACATCTCTCCACCCCTTGGCAAGATTTCCAGGGCCCCACGGGTCCAGAGGAGAAAACGATGCATCTCACAGGATTCTGGCCTGGGAAGAATGCAATGAAGCTCTGACAGAGTATCACTTAAAAACCAAAGTGTGCTGAAAAGTGATCAATCCTCGACTTCCCTGGGGCTTAGATGAGACTGATTAGAAGAATTAGCCTCAAAGACTTCAAATGGAACTGAACCCCAACAATTACATTAAAGGAAGCATCATTTATCCTAAAACTAAACAAGAGAAATGCACATACCAGGCATATGAAAACTCTGGCACTGCTCGCCTCAGACTAATGATACACAAATGATGAGTTACATGTAAATCAACGGTGTTGTCAAAACATTGTGCTTTTAATCCCAGATAAGTGATGAAGTTTATAAAAGGAGATTTTTGAGGATCATGCAAGATTGTTTAAACATATATGGAGAAAGGTTTAAGTGCTAATCCATCGCCATTTATGTAAACTACACTTCTGTCATCATTCTTTGGTGTAGAATATTGCTGCCTCATTCCTACATCCGTAGCTAGCCAAAGCTAGTCCCTGTGGGAATCAAATTTTGCATTAAGCTTCAAACTACTGTATCTAAACTCAGCGTCACAGTTATTTCAGTACATCAGCCAAGCACATGTAAGGCTCTTCACAACTTTCAAATACTACTCCTCTTGTTACAACCTTAAAAGACCTGGAGACACCAACATGGTTTAGCCCCAGGATGTTTGTCCAAGGTGCTTACAAATGAAACTGAATTGAGCTGAAAGCCCAGTTACACATCTGCTTTACTTCACCAACAGAAAACACAAACATGCTGATGGTCTCAGTCCAAGCTCTTTTGCAAGCAAAAAAAGAAATGCAGAATGTTCTGTTAATTGCTAAAGGGAAATCCATATGTACTATTTGCTTTCTAAGAAAAGGATCGGTCCTGCTGCCATTTAATTGATGGAATGTTGTACACAAAACTGACAATGATTAATACTGTGCTAAGATGCCATTTTAAGAGCTGTAAGTGAAATGCTTTGGAATATGTTCTTTGACATTTCCATTGCTGTTTGCTAGATATCAAATCTAATTCTTGCCTTGAGCATTTATGTAAAAGATGAAATGTTAAGTAATTTCCAGTGGCAATGTCTTCCCAGGGAACCCATCCCCACAATGCCAGTAGCCAGTAGTTCCTTTTTCCCTTAATCTCCTTGTCAAAAAACATATCACTCCTCAGCAGCAAATATTTATTGAGTACCCACAAGGTGCATGACACTATACTAGGTGCCTTGGGATTTATCGAACTTAGCAAAATATGCTTCCTGACCTCAGGAAATTTGCAAGCTAATGAGGTGCGCACACACACACACACACACACACACACACACACTAGCAGTACCACCATCTAGCCTTTGTTTAATCATTTAAAGGTAAACTCCCCATTGATTCTAAGTAGTGTTCCTGCATCTGGCACTATAAAGAAATCAGTGGAACACATTGAGTGCTTACTGTGTGCACAGCACTGTACTAAGTGCTTGGGAGAATAAAGTGCAGTAGAGTTGGTAAGCACAATCCCTACCCTCAAGGAGCTATCAAGTGGGGCAAACAGACATTAAAATAAGATATAAATAGGGATAGTGGCAGAGTTTAAGGATATGTACATAAGTGCCACGAGGTGAGGGTATCAAAAAGTTCCTCTGGAGTACATGGCCAAGTGTATAAGGAAGTCAGAAGGGAAGGATCATAAAGTGAGGAAATGGAAAGCCTTGACTATTCATTAGCACAGGAGTAGCAAGATTGTTGGGTAGGGACCGTCTCTATATGTTGCCGACCTGTACTTTCAAGCGCTTAGTACAGTGCTCTGCACATAGTAAGCACTCAATGAATAGGATTGAATAAATGAATATTATTTGACCTTACCAGTGCTGTTTCCTAGGAAGCAGGATAGCCTAGTGGAAAGAGTTTGGGCCTGGGAGTCAGAGGACCTGGGTTATAATCCTAACTTTGCCACTTGTCTGCTATATGTGACCTTGGGCAAGTCACTTCATTGTGCCTCAGGTACCTCATCTCAAGACAGATCCACAAAGAAGCTGATTTTGAAAAGCTTACTAGATGCCACGTGGTGCCTTCCCACTTCCCCATTATAGCAGCAGCAGAACTTGGGATTCCAGTAAATGAAAGAGGAGAGTGTGGGAGACTGGGAGAGTATGAGAATCACAGCATATGCTGGTATGTCTACATTGCTGAGAGATTTTGAATGAGTCACTGGAGAGTAGGGTGCACAGATTAAGAATCTGTGCATGAGGAAAGGAGTCTGTACTTGCTACAGAATCTTTGTGGATCTTTGGGGTACTGGAGCAGGCTATGTGCAGCCAGATGAGACTGGACTTGTATAAGAATTGCAAGCAGGAGAGAAGAGAAAGGTAGGGAGTGGAGTGAGGAGTTTTCTTTTTATGAAAATACTGATGGGACAATATGTGCATAGAGTGGGGGATTCTGATGGAGTGTAAAACAGCCATGCTCACACTGATTTCAGCTCATGAGCATGCACAACCCCAGAAAGGGTCTCACTCCATCATGTTATCAGTTCCCTGATGATACCTTAGGCCTACTGCAACCATTAAAAGAGAGCAGAGCTAGGCAATCTCTATCAAATCCAGCTAGTAGAAAGTGGTCTTCGCATTTCTGAGTCACATGTCTTGAGCCAGGCTTGATTTTTTTTTTTAATGTGGTGGCAGTTATAAAGTGGAACTTCTGCACAGCTCCATGAAATTCTAGAACTTCATGGCCACCACCCAATTATAACTTCCCTTTCCTCTGGATATATCCACAGTCCATAAATCAATTTCAAAAAAAGGTTTCTTTGTATTTCTTGCTACTGTAGCCTCGCACAGCCCAAAGATCCTTGATGCAAATACATAAATGTGAGAGTAGAGAATCATTTACAAGACTGCTCCTACCCTGAACACAAGGTGCTAATCCAGAGAAAGTTCTCAACATCCCATGTCAGTACTCTTTCAGGCTCAGCACCAAGTGCTATGAACTGTCAGCTGCCTTGACTAGCTCCTTCTACACTAGTTGCCTCCATGAACCTCATGTGGGACAGGGACTTTGACCTGATTATCCTGTATCTACCTTTATGGTATTTGTTAAGCACTTACTATGTGTCAGATACTCCAAGTGCTGGGGTAGATACAAGTTAATTAGGTTGGACACAGTCCCTGCCCCACATGGGGCTCACAGTTTAAGTGGAAGGAGAACAGGAGAATTGAGGCACAAAAAAGTGACTTATGCAACAGACAAGTGGTGGAGTCAGGATTAGAACCCAGGCCCTCTGACTCCCAAGCCTGGGCTCTTTCCACTAGGCCATGCTTCTTAACACAGAGTAAATACTTGAACACCATTCTCCTCATCATTGGCTCTGCCATATCAATATTTAATTCAGTAACTAAGTTAAAATTGAAGAAGAGGCCCGCGTTTGCTGCTGAGATGGTTCATGTGAGTAATTTGGAGCATGCAAACTAGCAATTAAATGTCCTGCTAGGAAATAGACAAACAAGATGTTAGATGACAAGGTAACAGCTAAAGTGGCGCACTTTAAAACCCTTTCAAACACATTTGACTAAAAGGATGATATAAGAGAGTTACAAATTCCAGAGTATAAAAAGAGTCCATTTCTTCTACACCTACAAGAAGCTATTTGGGGCATTCTGGGAAGAGTTTGGTTTCTCCATGCACAGTGGAAGAGATCCAGCCATCTCTAGGCAAGGAGGAGTTTCTTCAGAGGGACCTTGGGGGAGGAAAAAAAAGCTTCAGTTTGTCTAATGCTGCTTCCATTTTTTTTTTTTAATAGCACTTGTTCAGTGCTTACTCTGTGGCAGGCACTGCATTAAGTGCTGGGGTAAATACAAGATAATCAAGCTGGATATAGTCTCCATCGTCTTTGGAGCTCACAGTCTAAGTGGGAAGGAAGAAGATTTAATCCCCATTCTACAAATGTGGTTACTGAGACTTGCCCAAGGTCACACAGTCAACAAGTGGCAGAGCCAAGATTAGAGCACTGGTCCTTCTGACTTCCAAGCCTGGCTCTTTCCACTAGGCCACATAGCAGCACCTGGTAAGAAGAAGCATTTATCCCTGTTTAAGCTCTATTTAAGACTGGGGGGGGCAAGAGAAAGTAAAAGAGGAATCTAGGGCAAACTAATTTGGAGTACTTCTAGTCTAGTTTAAAACCATTTCCATCCACTTGCGACAAGAAAAAGCCTTAGGGTGCCCATGTGATCATGTACATTTTAAGTGGCTCTTGGTAATCAGGTTTTCCATTTAGAGCCACTGAGGGTTAAAGATGAAAATATTCTGCAAACCCCAATCTTTGTATCTTTCTGGCGGCATTTTTGCCCAGTTTGTAATACTGATTAAATCTTGTCTTTGGCCATATTCACTTTGGGAATATGGTTCAGCCATGATTACTGCTGTCTTTACAGAGCTATCAACAGGCTCCTAGCTGGAGTTTCTAATCCCATATTTCTTCTGGATTTCTCTGAATATCAGATGGTCATTTTTTGCTCTAGTTTGGTGTTAGACAGCTAAGTGGCCCCAATCTCAGTATTATAAAGCAAAAGTTTCTGAAGC
This sequence comes from Tachyglossus aculeatus, assembly GCF_015852505.1. Classification (NCBI taxonomy): domain Eukaryota; kingdom Metazoa; phylum Chordata; class Mammalia; order Monotremata; family Tachyglossidae; genus Tachyglossus; species Tachyglossus aculeatus. Next base: position 8,680,559 of record NC_052099.1, read on the forward strand.
TGAAGAGAAAAGTTGAGGGTTTTAAAAACATGGCCTTTGTCCAATCATAGGGTTTCCTGATAGAGTATTTTTCAAATAAAAAAACAAAGCTCTGCAACTGAAAAGGAGTTTTTAGCCTGAACCAACCTTCATCATGACTCACCCCACCACTAAAATAACTAATGGTTGGATTCTGAATATGTAATCAGCATGGCATAATGGAAAGAGCATGGTCCTGAGAGTCAGAAGACCTGGGTTTCAATCCCAACTGCCTGATGTGTGATCTTGGGCAAGTCACTTCATTTGGGGCGGGGGCTCAGTTTCCTTATTTGTAAAATAGGGATTCAATACCTGTTCTCCCTCCTACTCAAACTGTGAGCCTCATGTTGTTCAGGGACTGTGTCCAACCTAATTATCTTGTACCTACCCCAGCATATAGTACAGTGCTTGGCACAAAGTACTTAATACCACTATTATTATTTGTACTACTACTGAGGTGCTAAAGAGTTGAATACATAGTAATGATATGCAAGTATTATAAAAAGTTCAAATGAACACATCATGATTGATATTTTACACAGTTGAAAACAATGGCCCTTGAGTAAAAGGGGTATGCTGATTGTAAAACTTAAAACAAGCAAAACAAAAAAAAAAAAAAACCCTAAACATTCTCAACTTACAAGCTATTTGAAATTTCTTACCCTTTTCAGAGAGAGCACAGGGGTGGGAGTCAGAAGGACCTGGATTATAGTCCCAGCTCTAACAATTGCATGCATGAGACCTTGGCCAAGTCACTTAAATTCTGTGCCTCAGTTTCCTCAACTGCAAGGTAAGGATACCTGTTCTCCCTCAGACTGTGCTCCTTGTGGGATGGGGACTGTCATTGACCTAATTTGTACCTACCCTAGCACATAGAACAGTTTTTACACATAGCACAAACACCATACATTATATAACAAAAAAAAAGCAGATCCAACATGATTCTCAGGAGGTAAATTCATTTGACAGGCTATTTAAATGGGCTTTGAGTCCTAAAACATTAGAACTTCTGCATTAAAAAAGGTACTCCTCTCTTGCCATCATACTCTATCATTAGTTTGTCTCCATCCCTGCTAGCCACTCTTTCCACATCCCCGAATCAAGAGCAGTGTCTGCCATTTTTAATACAGCCCAACTGGCATAACTGTTTCAGGCCAGTACAATGTGTTCCTGTCCGTGGTGAAGTAGCCAACTGTCACATATCTGATTAAGAATATCTTTATAATCCTAACCTGATTCCATTAGTACAGTGCTCTGCACACAGTAAGCGCTCAATAAATACAATTGAATGAATAATTCCTGAAAGCCTGAACTATTTGGGGCTAGACTGTCCAAGACAGGCCAGTTACATATAGTGATAGTGAGCTAATACCCATCCAGCCAGGTCCTTGAATACCTTACAACAGATGGTACATAACAGCATAAATCCTACTGTGCACTTAAGTGAAAGCACCAACATAAGTGGGTGTGAATATCTACTTAAGTCACAAGCGCATTTTCTAACTTGGGTTTCAATTTGGGCTCCTGCATCTAAGCAATGGTTTCCCCCCCATTAGAGTAATTATTATGAATTATTGAAAAGCACTTTGTGTGTGTAATGTTCTGCCTCCATTGCTTACAAATCAAATTATCAAGGGTTATATTGGGTTGTGAGCATATTTAGAAAATCCCTTTCATTGTTGTTTGTGAAATTTCCTCTCTCTCAAGTAGCTCTAGTCTTCCTTAATAGCCAAAGGAAATTATGTGCTTCCTCCTCCTCTCCCACCCTCCTGGTGCTTCCACAGGCAGAACAACAGCAGTAGCATGGTCAGAGTCATGATGTGCAGGCCCCCTGCCTTATCTCAGACCATAAACACACCCTCCTCCCCACCCCACCCATACCCACAGCTCCTCTAAGACAGTAGGGGACAAAGCCCCCCTCCCCTCCCCCCCCCCAACACCCACATCCCCACAGGATGGGTAGCATGTATCTATAAGCAATCAAATCACCTGGGGCAGTCTAATGGTTAGGGCAGCTTAATAGTCAAGGCAGCCTCTTCACTCCCACCCCACAAGGTGGGTGGCTAGGCAGAAGCCACTTGTATAACAACACTTGGACCTTTGGGAAGTTTACAGCAGTTTGGCTGTGACCCATTAGTACTATTCTCTCCCAATAGTAAAACAAGATTCATTGAACTGCTCTTCCTAACGCCATAGCTTCTGAATTGCTGAATTTAGCCTGTTATTTTTACCCTATGCATCTGTCCTCCCAGTAGATTGTAAGCTCCTTATGAGTCAGGGATTGGGTCTGAATCAATGTCCATGGATTCTCCTCAGAACTCAGTTCAGTGCTTTGCATGCTGTAAAGACTCTTGTAAATTATTGTGATTGATGGCATATTGTGAGCAGCTGAATCAATTCTCCCCTCAAAGCTAATACATCTCTACTTCCCTCAGAGTCTGAGAATGTGCACCTTACCATTCATCCCTAGCTAAAGCAATTCAGATCAAATGCATAGCTAATCATATTCCTGACTTTGCCACTTCGTCAGTTTCCAATATGATGAAAGTTGCAAGTTCTCTGAACAATCTCCAAACTCCTGGGACACATGCTCAGGCCATGTCCACAAATTGCTGCTATTGGGATGGGGACTCCAAAGATGCATTTCGTCTTTCTAATCGGTCTCTCAACAGTAGATGTGAAGATATGCACATATATATATTTTATGCAATTTGTTAAGTGCTTACTTTGCGTCCGGCAAACATATATTAAGCACTTACTGTTTGTAAAGTACTTGGGCAAGTACAATATAACAAAGTTGTTAGACATGTCCCCTGTCATTGTACTAAGCACTGGGGTAGCCAGGTTGGACACAGTATTAATCCCCATTTTACAGATAAAGTAACTATGACACAGAGAAGTTAAGCAACTTTCCCAAGGTGACCCAGCAGACAAGTGACAGAGACAAAATTAGAAGCTCTGACTTCCAGGCCATACTCTATCCACTAGGCCATGATGGTTTTCAATATATCTAGTTCTTCATCAGGCTGAAAGGCTTTGGTGGCAGACTGCTGTCCACATACATTGAATGAGGGTCAGGAGGGGCACCTGTATCAGGTTTCAGCTTCCCCAAAGGATTAAAATCTATATCCACAAAGCTAAAGCAAAAGAATTAGGTACTCGAGTTAAAGCAGCAGCAATGGAAAATGGGGTTATGGAGAGGCAAATTTTCAGGTTAACCACACAGCTGCTGGAGTGTCCACATCAGTCTGCCACTTCTCTGCCAGGGCATGAAGTGCTGGTGAGGTATGGATTTTAGAGTGCGTTAGGGAAGTGAATTCCATCACCACACTCCTCCCCTTCAATAATTCCTTTCTGGCCCACTAAGCATGAGTGGGGTCCTGTCAGTGGGGATTCTTACCCCTCAGACGCACACAGTTTTGACAGATCTGCCGACAATTTTCCCCAACCCCCCATCACACTCAGAGAGTCAGGGCTCTAAACTTGAACAGCCACAAAGCCAAACATGTATAAATTCATACAATGAAATAAAATAATCCAAAGTTGTAAAAATCAAGTCTACAAATGACATTAAGCAATGTAAATGAAACCTGAAACAGTTAAGGTAGAAATTCTTTGTGTTCAATTCACCAAAAGAACTTTCCAAAATTGATAGCCCTCTAAGAGGATAAAAATACCTTTTCCATCCTATTATCCAGTCATATTTGAGCACTTACTGTGTGCAGAGCACTGTATTAAGTGCTTGGGAGAATACAATAGCAGACATTCCCTGCACACAACAAGTTTACCATCTAGAAGGAGAGACAGAAATATAAATAAATAAAATTACAGATGTGTACATAAGTGCCGTAGGGCTGGGAGCAGGGGATGAATAAAGGGAGCAAGAAGATACAGAAGGGAGTGGGAGAAAAGGAAGAGGGCCTAGACAAACTCATATTTCTAAGAGTCATATTAGCAGTCCCTCCTATTTAGGTCCTATGCCCAGATCTACTCTTACTCTGCATATATTCTATACACCTAAGTGCTTAAGTACCACAATTATTAGATACCTCTCGCAACAAGAAACCTACTCATGGGAATAGTGTTTCACAGTCAGGTGTGCCAAATTTCCATATATAGGTCATCAGGAGAGAATTCCTAAAACATACTAAAAAAAAAAGCAGTAGAGGAAATGTTTAATATGGGAAAAGGATTTGTCTTTAAATGGCTTCAAATGAGTGTTTTTCCCCAGGGATATCCTGTTAATAAATTGTAAAACCCTCAGAAATTTAAGTTGGAATGGAAAAATAAAAAAGTTCCCACCTGCCAACATACCTAGCACATTCAGATTAAGAAATGTTTCTGTTAAAATAGGTACAGAAGCCTTCACCCCCCAAAAAAGGTTCTCTGTATTGTGTTTTGGCACCTGAACAATTTGCTTTTTGACACCAAAACCTGTTAAATCATGGTTAGGATTCATAGGTGAATAGTTTATGGGGAAAAAAAAATGAATGAGTTTATTTAAAATTCTTAAGAATGGTGGCATTGTGGTCAGATGCATCGTGTACTTAAATTGCATTAGAGAGGGTCACTGTATGTGATTTCTGAAACTGCCTCTATTGCCTAGGAGGCACCTTGATGTACATGGGTGGTCTTTAAATAATGAATGTGTTTTCCCTGAGACTGGGCTTGCTTTTAGTAAAGTCCTGTATTTTAGCATCCCTAAAATTATCCCCAAAAGCAGCATGATTATGCCATCTTAAAGGCAGTACGCCAACTCCATGAATCTACTAAATACACGTGCAGGCAATGGGGAGTTTGGAGCGCATCACTTCACCGCCACCGAAACAACGGTCCACAAATGCCGATTTTGCTAAGAATAGGCTCTCAGGTATTCATCTCTGACATCCAAGAGGGATTACTGTAGTTGAACAATTAGAAACAGGTTTCCAAAGTAGACATGAAAGGCATCCATTGGCCAGCCTTCAGCAGAGCCATCCCCTTTTAAAGAGTCAAAGGAGCAAGCCAATTCTCAAGAAAGAACGGTGACCCTTCACCCACCAGATGTGCCACTTTCAAGGTGATAGCTAAGCTGCAAAAGCAAAACTGAACTACTTCTATTCCTTTTCACCCAAGGTCATTTGAAGGAATGAATTGCTCTAAACCTAGTCCTCCGGTTCACTAGCAAGGTTGGGGCAGGCAGGAAAAAAGTTTCTGAAGATAAGTAGATTTACTTCCCCTGCAATAGCCATAGATAACGCCATATAAAACTAAATGGTTTTCTGTGGTGGAGTTCTGTTATTTGCAAGGAGTTGTGTCATTCAGTCCAGTTCAAAAGGTATTATCCGTGGCCTACTGTTGAAATTATAAATGTTCAAAGAATAAAAATAAACTGGCTTTGGCAAAGGCATTTGGGGATTATCATTTGGCTCCTCAGGCTGTTCTCAGAAATTAGTAAACATACATCCATGGCAAGTCCCATAGCTTTATACTCTTCACATTAAAGTTATGTCTGTAAGTGCTTGTTGGAAACTACATTGGTTTGGAGGGGGGGAAAAATGATCAAGAATTGCATTTTTGTTTTTCTTTCTGCTAATGCATGGAAGCCAAACACAAAATGAAACATACATCCTCCACTATACTGAAAAGGCCCCAGCAAAAATATATCCAAGAAGAAGTTCCTGGTTCAAAATGTTTGTTTTCAAATCGAATTAGCCATTTGTCTCAGCACTCCTGTTTGACAAATCAGCATTTTTTTTTTTGTCACTGGAGACATCTTGGAAGCATCTTTCCAAACCCTCCTTGGTTTGCTTGTCCTTGTGCAGTGCATTCATTTCAAATATACTTGTTCTAAGGGCTAGCCAGGAAAATGATAAATATCCAGCTCTGGGAATGATAATAGTGAGTCTCCATATGCAGTCTCACTCAAACACAAAAGATAAAACAGGCATCAAGGAGAAATGATCCTGTTATTGCAGATAAGAAATCTTCATGAATTCAAACATTCTAGCAACTCTTCTTGTTCACAGAAACATAGTCCAGAGGATGTGACATGGGTGGCACTTGACATTTTCTAAATGAAGAGTCCTTATAAAAGCGGCACAACGTTCCAACAGCAGCAAGCATTGAGTCCCAACACATTTCTCGGTCCCCAAATTTGCTAGAAATAGATACCAATTCAGTTCTTGCCACCTGAAAATAGATCTCTAGTAGAGGAGAGGGCAGTTTCTCTTTCATTTAGGCCATTTTAGGAACCTCAAAGTCAAAACAGCCCTACTACCAGCGTGCCCACTCCTCTCCCCATTAAGTACAAAATCTGCCATGAATTTCAGGAGTAGAGACCTGAGTGATGTCTAGCATGCTTTAGTAAATACTTTTTCTGATTTGCACCCCCAACCCGGATCCCCACAATAGGAGAGCAACCGTGGCTGACCTACCCTGTGTAGGGAACATAGGGAAGAAGCAGCATGGCTTAGTGGAAAGAGCCCAGGCTTGAGAGTCAGAGGTCATGGGTTCTAATCCCATCTCTGCCTCTTGTCAGCTGTGTGACTTTGGGACAGTCACTTCACTTCTCTGACCCTCAGTTACCTCATCTGTAAAATGGGGATGAAGACTGAGAGCCCCACGTGGGACAACTTGATTACCTTGTATCTACCCCAGCCTAGAACAGTGCTTGGCACATAGTAAGTGCTTAAATAACATCATCCACCCAGCTGGAGAAGTTTATAAAAATCAGAATATATTTTGTTCCCCCAGCATGTCTTCCCACCCCCCATATAAGGGGTTTAAGAAGGTCAAAGAGAGAGATGCTAATTCCCTGAGGACCCTTTCAGGACTATTGTGTGCAGGAGAGGTAGGCAAGCAATAAACTGCTTTGCTCAGCAAACAGATCACCTTGTAAAAAAGTTTCAGCACCTGGTCATTTCCAGCAGCTGAATGCCCACCATCTACCTGAACTCAAGCCCAGCAAAGATTCCACTCAGTGGGCTCCCCCAACTATTAGGGCCATTTGCTAAAGCTGGCAGGCTTCAGCTCTAATCATGAGGTTCTCTAGGACTAGGCAAACTTCAGAGTTTGACTGGCTGGGCCATCTCATTGCCCAGCTAGCTAGATAAAGCTTTGACTATAATGAGCCCAGTCCATGACAATTGAATCCACAGCTTCTGATGGTTCAACAGTGAATCCTCAGGGCCTGCCCACTTTAGCTAGAATAACAGCCGTTCCCCATGCCATCCCTAAGTACAGCATAAGCAGGTTGGGAAGCAGCACTAAACCATGAAGGAGGGCCTTTACATGCAGGCACCTAGAAGGACCATATGCAAGCAGCAAAAAACGTTTTTACCCCCCCAAACATCAATCCACAGAAGCATCCTCTCTTACTCCATCAGCCTCCTCTGATCTCCCATCTTCCTGTCTCTCCCCACTTCAGTCTATACTTCACACTGCTGCCCAAATCATCTTTGTTCAGAAACTCTGGGTATGATACTCCCCTTCTCAAAAATCTCCAGTGGCTGCCAGTCAACCTACGCATCAAGCAAAAAACTCCTCACTCTCAGCTTCAAGGCTCTCCATCACCTCGCCCCCTCCTACCTCACCTCCCTTCTCTCAGCCCGCACCCTCCACTCCTCTGCCGCTAACCTCCTCACTGTACCTCATTCTCGCCTGTCCTACCATCGACCCCCAGCCCATGTCCTCCCCCTGGCCCGGAATGCCCTCCCTCCGCACACCCGCCAAGCTAGCTCTCTTCCTTCAAAGTCCTACTGAGAACTCACCTCCTCCAGGAGGCCTTCCCAGACTGTCCCCTTTTTCCTCTCTTCCTCCCCATCCCCCCCCACCCTACCTCCTTCCCCTCCCCACAGCACGTGTACATGTTTGTACAGATTACTCTATTTTACTTGTACATATTTACTATTCTATTTATTTTGTTAACGATGCACATCTAGCTTTATTTCTATGAATTTTGATGACTTGACACCCATCCATGTTTTGTTTTGTTGTCTGTCTCCCCCTTCTAGCCTGTGAGCCTGTTGTTGGGGAGGGACCGTCTCTATATGTTGCCAACTTGTACTTCCCAAGCGCTTAGTACAGTGCTCTGCACACAGTAAGCGCTCAATATGATTGAATGAACAAATGAATGAATCCTCCACAGCAAAGAATCAGGTTCAATGTTCTAAGCTCCTTGGGGAATGTGTCTAACCAACCCTATTGTACTGTATTCTCCCAAGTGCTTAATACAGTGCTCTGCACACAATAAGCATGATTTATTTCAGTAAAGGGCAGCAATGAACAGATTAACTTTGAGTTAAAGTTTCTTGAAATTAAAATCTAAAATGTATACATTATCAGCTAATTAGGGTGGCCTCAGACTAAGTGGGGGGAAAAAAAATATATTTGCCTTACTATTGGGTCTTCGCGCTGAAATCGGAGCACTTGGGACACTTCAGTATACACACCAACACAAAATGAATCCTTCTTTAGAGAATATATAGACTCCCCAGAGGATGCATAAGCATTTAGAGAAGCAGCGTGGGCAAGTGGAAAAAGCACTGCTCTGGCATTCAGAAAAACAGGGTTCTAATCCTGCCTCTGTCACTTGCCTGTGGAACTTTGGGCAAGTCACAACTTGTCCATGCTTCTGTTTCCTCAGCTATAAAATGGGGATCAAATACTTGTTCTCCCTCCCCCTTTGAGCCCCATGTGAAACAGGGACAGACTTTGATCTGATTATGATGATGATAATAATAATAATGTTATTCCTTAAGTCCTTATTATGTGCCAGGTACTAAGCACTGGGATGGATACAGGCAAATTTGATAGGACATAGTGCTTGACACAAAGTATTTAAATACTACAATTATGATCTCTAATTTACAGACCATCTGAATTCGAGTATTTTCTAGATCTCCCTTACGTGTACATAAGAAACCACAGTTGGATTAGCCGTCCAGAAGAAATGCAAGAAGGAAAGCAATAGCCAAGTCATTTTGCCATTTGATGGGGAGAAGGGGAGAAGAGAACAGTTCTACTGACCACTGTTACCCTTGGGTATGTTAGTCTTCTTGGGAAGAAAAATGGAGCATGAAACAATATCACTGCAATTTTTCCTTTTCCTTTTTTCTTTATCTCCATAAGGTAACCAAGTTGGAGAGAGAGAGCCAAGTACACAAAGTACATGTTGACACAATCAGAAAACAGCAGAAGATAGGAGGTCCTTTAGGAAAGATGTGACACTTCAGAGATGATGTCTCTGGGATTTTTCTTGGCTAAATCTCCTAAACTTGTCAGCTGAATTAAGCCTGTCCACACCAGCCAGGACATTTTGTGACCTAAACCATCAGTTTTCCACACACCCCTGAGAGATTTTTTTTTCCAATTTGAGCAACCTAGGATTACTCAAGTCACCATCACCAATATCTCATAATTGAAATCTTAACCCCCGACCCAGCATGAAAATCAAATGTAGTTCACCACTTAGTTCTGCCTTATGACTTGGAAGACAGTTGATCTCCAAAAGGTGGTCTCTTCTTCTGCTGGTAGTGCAGTCCCCAGTAGGGATGGGTTCCTCAGAACTCAAGATACCAAACTTGCACTTTTAGGAGAAGAAATGAAAAAAAGAGTCTTATTGAAACTAAAGTAGGGCTTCAGAAAATTATAAATATCACCTTTTAAAAGCCTACATCAGAGGACAGGGTAACAATTTTAGGAAAGCAGTATGGCCTAGGGGAATGAGTATGGGGCTAAAAACTAGACCTTAATCCCAGTTCTGACAATAGTCTGCTGTGTAACTTTGAATCAGTCATTTAACTTCTCTGTGACTATTTCCTCTTCTATAAAGTCAAGTACATCTCACTTTACAGATACCACCCTCTCAGATCGTGAGTCTTGTCTGGGACTATGCCTAATCTGGGCACATGGGTCATGTTTATCCCCATAGTTATTACTAGACCAAGAGTACAAAATAAAGCCACAACATATAGTATAAATACTTACCTGATCCTAGCCCTTTCCTACAGCTAGCATCTTTAAATGCCTCAGAGGCTACTTAGTTGCCCACAGGACCTCAAAGCCAACTAAACCCCCTATCCTTTCTTTCAAAAACCCTCCACACAATACCCCTGATAAAAACCTCACTACAACATTTCTTCCTAAACAATAGCCTATCATCCTCCCTCCCTTCACTTTTATCCCCACCCCTAGACCCACTTCTCAACTAGTAGAAGCTCAGCCCTCCCTAATGTCAGCAGCTGCAAGGCTCTTAGCTTTATTCCACAAGACCTGTTAATTGCCTTATTAGAAACACACTTTAAATCAGGTGGCAATTTGGAGGCTCCAAAATGCTAATGGTTTCTGGTCTCCTCTATTGGCATGATTCCTGGATAGTTCAGATTGAAAGCACAGAGGTATCTTAACAGATCATTATAAAGATTGTAAGCTAGACTGTCAGCTTTTTGAGGGCAGGGATCATGTCTACCAACTCTACTGTATTGTACTTACCCAAGTGCTTAGTACAGTGCTTGATATACAGGAAGTGCTCAATACATACATGGAAGAATTAATCAAGTGCATTGAGCACTTCCGGCAGGAAATAATGGCTACCAGTTCTGCTATATTGTACCATCCCAAGGGCTTAGGACAGTGTTCCTCACACAGTAAACCATCAATAAATATGACTGACTGATTGATTTCCACTCAAAGACTTGTTCTGTCCCACCACAGAATGAGATCATGAGGGAAAATGTGGAGTGTGAGTGTGCAGTGTAGTTCTAAATAATACTGGGAGAGCACATTGCCCCATAATTGCCAGAAGAAAAGCTCTTAGTGTGCATATAAATGTATGCACTGGAATGGCATTGCCCAAATAAAGTCATTCTTCATGTTTGGCACAGATGCCACTGATTGTGAGATTGTACCCATGTGTGAGTGTAACAGCAAAGAGCCCTGTAAGCCAGGTGTGGGCAGGTATTGTCTCTCTTTATTGCTGAGTTGTACTTTCCAAGTACTTAGTACAGTGCTCTGCACACAATAAGCTCTCAATAAATATGATTGAATGAATGAATGACTCTGAGTTCATATACTACTATCAGAGCTGTAACACACAAAAAACAAATCCCTCTTATTATCATGATCTTTCCAAAGCCTGGGAATCTAAAAATGCACACCAGGCTGCTGTCAATCAATCAACAGTATTTACTGAGCACCTACTATATACACAGGACCTGGGTTCTAATTCCGACTCTGCCACTTACCTACTGTGTGACCTTGAGCAAGTCACTTGACTTCTTTGTGCCTCAGTTCCTTCACCTGCAAAATCTGTTCTCTCGCCTACTCAGACTGTGAGCTCCACGTGGAACCTGATTATCTTATGTGTATCCTTGCACTTAGCATAGTGCTTGACCTATAGTAAGTGCATAGAAAATATCACAATTATTATTATTAGTTAAATATTAGAACATAAAAGAATCAGAAGACATGATTCCTGCTCTCAAGAAATTGACAGTCTCAGCTGTCTGATGCTTTTGATTCCCAGCATTCCTCAGCTAGCCATGCCACACTGCCTGAGGGTGGCCTTTGATGTTTATTTAAAATGTTTTTATCCTTTTGACTTATGGTATTCCTACTTCAGCTCTCCATGCAACACCTGTTTGGTTATCCAGCTGCTTGGGTATCATGCCAGCAGCCATTCTATGCATACGTTTCCCATCCAGAAAGACAACATTGCACAGAGCATTGCTTTGATGCTAGAGGACTGCCATATTCTAGAGTCTAATTAGTGGTCTGGTCTTGCTTGCCATTTGACGTTCGGTGCTGCACGGAATTTGGAGGCTGAGAGTTCCAGGAAACCATTCCAGTGGCTTACCCCGACAGAGGTACCTAAAAATGGGAACCTCTAAGGTTGGATTCCCCCAAAGTGGACCTGAAATTAAAACAAGGTCTCCCTGAGGTCATCCCAATGCTTTCACGGGCCCAGAGTATTTGAGGCATTCCAACGGGTCACCTCAGGACACAGCACACCTTTGTCAATCTCCCCAGAGGGGTGAGCATGCCAGAGAACACAGAGGTTTACCCTGCTGATGCTGCACTGGGGGCAGAATTGCTACTAGTGCTCAACAGTCCACCAACCTCCAGCTCCAGTCTCAACCCTATATGGCGCTGCAGGGCAAGAAACAAATTATCTTCTCTCCCTCCAAAATACAATCCATAAAGGGAACCTCCCACCCCCCAACCTGTCAGATTTTCCAACAGAGCCCTTCTCCCCTCACTCCCAGGGGTTATTAGAGCTCTAGAAGTCCTGTGTGCATTTTGCAAAGGACAGAATAGATGTAGAGAAGATGTTAAATGAAATAGAGGAAATAAAAGAATAAAGAAATGGCAAAACTATAGTGATTTTCCACAAAAACTGTGTAGGTTATTCCTTCATCTCAGTAAATAGGTTGTACTTTTTGTTCTTGTCGTTAGGACTAAAACTGTTCAGGACTCTGTATTCTCCAGGTTATCACATCAGGATTTTAAATACTGTATTTTTTTAATGTTTTGAATCCCATGAATACTTTTGACTGAAAAGGGTGACTCAAAGCCAAGTCACCAGTAAGCTAACCTTCTGGCACTCAGCATGTTAAGAATTCAGAGGATGTGTCTTTTAAAAAGGGAACTATCAGGATCCTGGCTGCTAAATGATTGCATTCTAATTTTTTTTTCTGTTTTCCTTTCTTCAACTTGTTTAAAAAACACTTCATAACCTGAAAAGGGGACATTTTAATTGGCAAAAGATATGCTTAAAAGGAAAAAACCTACTGAATTTAAAGATCTGAGAAAAGAGCGTGTAAATAAGTCACCAATCTCCTACCAAAGAAAAACATTTTCAATCTTAGCTTTAGACAAAACATAAATCTATTTTTCCATTAAAATCATAATGGTCAAAATATTTTTAACGGTATTGGCTTACTATGTGTCAAGCATTATTTGAGCATGGGGTAGACACAAGTTTATCAGGTTGCACACAGTCCCTGTCCCCCATGGGGCTCAAAGTCTAAGTGGGAAGGAGAGCAGGTATTGAATCCCCATTTTACAGTTGGGGAAACTGAGGCAAAGAGAAACTGAGGTCACACAGAAGGCAAGCGACAGAGCTGGGATTAGAACCCAGGTCCTCTGCCTCCCAGGCCCAAGTTCTTTCCACTAGCCCTTGCTGCTTCCCCCATAATTCTTACGTGATCCTTAGGGAGCTGTGAGAATTAATTGTAGACTTGTGTAGGCCAAGGGAACCAGTATTACAGGTGACCACCAAAGCCATTTTGACACCCTGGCAAGTCCAAGGTCAAGATTGGGTGTGGGGGAGAGGGGAGGGGAGGATGTGTAGAGAGACTGAAATGCCCAAGCCCCTCCCCAGATAATCGTGCTTCATGGTTGTAAAGTGTCATTGGATGAAAGGCTCTGCATAAATGCAATACCTTGTTAAGTGCTACTAAATTGAAGGTGAAGTTCCTCATTAAAACTTCCCTATGGAAGAAATCTGAACTCTCTTTGTAGTCCTAGTTGGCCCACTTCTCGCCCAGCATTGCTGCTTCTGCAACATCCCAACTCCTCCATCCCCCTCTTTCTCTTCCTTTGAAGCCTACGTTACCTACCTCTACTCCCACTTTAATTACTCGTTACCATCATCTACCGGCAACAAGGAGCACAGTTCCAACTTCCAATTTTCTGGGCCATTTTGATGCCTCTCACCCTCCTTCTCTCCTTCCCCATCCCTAAGCTGAGACTTCATCAGAGACCTCAGTATCCATGTGGATGTTCTTGGTGAACTCGCAGTTCACCCTTCTAACCCCCCGACTTCCTGCTCCACCCCACCCCGCCTCACCCACTCACCCACCTGGACACACACTTCATCTCATCATCAGTAGTCACTGTTCAATCCCTCACCTCATCAACTCTGAAATCCCACTCTCCATTCTCCAACCACAACCTCCTCACCTGCCTTTTCTCTCCCAGATGCCTCCTCCCCATAAAACCATCCTGTGTCCACACAGAAACCTCCAATCTCTCTACCCTCTCCAATTCTCCGAAGTCGCCGAGCCCCATCTGGTCTCCATACCCATCCTCCCTTCCCTCGACGCACAAATCCACACCTCACCTCCACCTTCTCCACTGAATTCAACTCCCTCACTCCCCGTCCTCCTGTTAATCTCGCACCACCAACTCACAGCTCTGGGTCACCTCCATGGTACTCTTCTTCAGCTTCTGTGCAAAAGCTGCACAGTGTTCAACATCCATTGGATTTAATTGTACAACAGCTGAGAAGCAATGTGGCCTAATGGATAGAGCACGGGCCTAGGAGTCAGAAGGACCTGGGTTCTAATCCCTGTTCCACCATTTGTCTGCTATAGGACCTCGGGCAAATCACTTCACTTCTCTGTGCCTCAGTTACCTCACCTGCAAAATGGGGATTCATACTGTGAGCCTCATGTGGGATATGGAGTGGGTCCAACCTGATTAGCTTGTATCTACCCCAGTGCCTGGCACATAGAAAACTCTTAACAAACACCATAAAAAAAGAAAAACAAGCTGATACTGATTTGCGCTGATTTGAGGTTCTTGCTGTACTTTCTAGAGAAGCAGCACGGCTTAGTGGAAAGAGCACAGGCTTGGGAGTCAGAGGTTGTGGGTTCTAATCCTGACTCTGCCATTTATCAGCTGTGTGACTTTGGGCAAGTCACTTAGCTTCTCTGTGCCTCAGTTACCTCATCTGTCAAATGGGTATTAAGACTGTGAGCCCCACGTGGGACAACCTGATTACCTTGTATCTATCCCAGTGCTTAGAACAGTGCTTGGCACATAGTAAGCACCTAACAAATACCATTATTATGATTATTATCATCATTATCATTCATGCTCTTTCCTGCTTTGGTGAGACTGGTATGCAATATCTTAAAAGCTCTAGAATGAATTTACAAAGATCTTTTAAATACAATAAAACTATTTCCCTATGTTTTTGCTGCTGAGTTTCTTTAGAAAAGAGGTCCTAATTATTATGTGTGGTAAAATGTCTTGACCTAGTGTCCTTTTTCCCTTTTGAGCTCTTCATTTGGTTTGGGTGATGAAGACCTGTGACTTTCAGCTATTCATGGACCAGAATGCTAAGGAATCTGTCATTTGTGAGCAGAGCAAGATGTGTTTCCTAGGTTAGAAACATTTGCGGAAGATCATAAGCATGTGGTGCTGGCTAGAGGAGCATCTTGAAAGCAAGACGTCCCTTGTGCAAAATTTGACAGAATCAAAATGTTCTGAGATGAGACACTTGGGGATACTGGAAGGCAAGACGTTTATGCTGAGTTTACACGCAACAAACATCTACAAACTGTATTTCATTGTTTAGCCCTCTCACAAGTTTACACATTTTGTACTCTGATTTGTTTGGGTTCATTTTAGAGCTGTGAAAATATGTAACCCTGAGAGGAAACAAATTTGGGGGACGGGGAGGAGGAATGGCTTTCTTTACTCTTTTTGGAAAGTGAAAGGTGTTGTTTAGGGACCTTGCCGGTGGATTTTCTCCAGGGGGAAGGTCTGAGGAAAAATTCAAAAAAAGCAACTTTCACTACCAAAAAGAAAAGCACCATCCCACATTTCTGAAACCAACCTGTAGCAATGAATGATATCAGTGGTGAAACAAATCCCTTCACTAAGACACTTGTATGTAATAGTGCAGACTTGTTCGTTCCCAGCTTAAATGTTTGTTTGAATGTCTAGGCACTTCACTGGGTTTGAATGATACAATCCCTGGATTCAATGGAAAAGAAAATTTACACTCAAAAAGTGTATTCATACATGCACATCAGGTGATCACATCAGTTCCCAAATGCATACACAAATTTGGGAACAGGTGCATGATATATGAAGCATCCAAATAAAGTGAGTATCTTTGTTTTCTTTGCTCATCTTCCATCTGCCATTTTGCATTCAAAGTGGCAAACAACCAAGTTGTGATGCCATAGGATGGTGTTGAGTGAACACAAATAAAAGTTTGAGTTGATAGCATCCCATAATTTCTTTCAATGTCTTTCTCTCCCTCTAGGCTGTAAACAAGCATTCCCTGCTTGTGGGCAGGGAATGTATCTAACATTAGGTTGTTAGGTTGTCTAACATTCTCATTTTTTTTTCCTTTTGGCTGAGTATCAGGTAATCCAGGTTTGGCTCCCAGCTCTTCCACTGATATGCTGTGACCATGAGTAAGTCATTTGCTCTGATCACTTTGTAAAGATCCAGACTGTTCCCAGGGCCAAGTCACTGGAGCATAGGCATTGCCTTGAGCTTATCCTGAAGAAAAGAAAAAAGAAAAAACTGCTATGAAATGTGACAAATAAAATGAAAGTTTTGTGACCACTCTTTGAATGAGAGATAAAAATAATTTGTGAATAGTAGAGTATGGGATATAATATAAGGCGGTACTCACTCTGTTGCTACCCCCAGAAGGCCCATTTGAATTTAGGCCATGAAACATTTGTTTTCTAATCTCCCCATGACTGAGTCACATTTAAAATTCAGGGTTTTTTTTTTTAATTAAAAAAAGAAACTACCGCCCCAAATTTAGTAAGCCAAGTTGAGCTCAACTCAAAGTAGCAGATGTGCTAGCTTGCAAGGCGTGTGCTGATTACAAAGTGTTTAGACAGCATGGATATGGGCATGGAAAGTATTTGGATTAAAAAAAAGTGAAATTTTTCTGTCACCAATATGATCTTTAAACACTTTGTAATATGCTTTGCTTTGCTTCCATAAACTAATATCTTATAACAATAATAATAATGATAATAATAATTGTGGTATTTGTTAAGTGCTTACTATATGCCAGGCCCAGTTCTAAGCGCTGGGGTGGATACAAGCAAATTGGGTGGGAGACAGTCCCTGTCCCATGTGGGGCTCACGGTTTTAATCTCCATTTTACACATGAGGGAACTGAGGCCCAGGGAAGTGAAGTGACTTGCCCAAGGTCACACAGCAGACAAGTGGCGGAGTGGGGATTAGAACCCAGATCCTTCTGACTCCGGCCAAGCATCCTGGGCCTCACGCTGGCCAGGGAAACCAGAGTAGAGCAGAGCCTTCTCCAGCCCCAGAGAAGTGTCACCCCTGGTGCCACGCCACCATGACTCTTATATGCCCATCTGGTTCAGGCTAGGGTTTCTGCCTTGGCTGCTCCTCTCCCCATGGTCCAGGGCAGCCCTGGCTCCATGGAAGGGAACACCAGCTGTGGGCTAGAATGGCCTCTAGAAGAGACAGCAATGCACACCCCACTCAGAGCGTGAGTGATGTCACGATATCTTCGCACATAGTAAGTGCTAAACAAATGCCATCATCATCATATCGCCACCATAAGCAACCTCGTTGCTTCGTTGGTGATTTAATAGAGCACATACACCACCTTTTCATTTGATCTTGATACGAATAGTTTTCTACAGTGTGCCCTGTAAATATGTTTTCAACGTAAATACAGTGTATGCCCATCAGAATAGAAAGCTTCCATGAATATTTATAATCCTTAGTTGCATAGCTGGAGTTGCATTAATTTGCATTATTGTTGATAGAGTTGGGCTATGGATTTACTTATTCGTATTTTTATAAATCTCATTAATGGATGTAATAGAGGTCCCCTTAGCAATGTGCCCTCTGTAATTCTGCAACCATAGCAATAGAAAGCATTAAAGTGTCTTGAGACAATTTTCTGTTAAAATACAGTCTCTGTGTCTAGCAAGATATATTTATTACCACATTGTGTTTTATGTCTATCTGTCTTGATGCAGTATTAGCATTGATATTGGCTTCAGAAGGGAATTACGGCGTACAAAGGATGCCTAAATGATGAAGAAAGAATTTATTTACTCACACTTATTAAGGTGAGTAGCGTATTTGTAATGACGTAGAATAAATACACGCTGACTTAAAGATTATGATCTTCAGTAGAATTAGGTAAACATTAACATCAAGTTTACAGTCAGAGTCATGTTTTGCTGACTCCAAAGTTGCTGTTAATTTGGATGAGGTAACATTTTGAAAGGCTGAAATAAAACCAAGAGAAAGCTAGCATGTGGACTACCTCAGAATTCCCTAGGTGAGACTTCCATGAGAGAATCCATAAGGATTCTTATTCACTGCAAAAGACCACTCGCTTCTGCGAATCAGACAAATGGGTGGTTCAATAAGATCCTGTTGCTACTTGTTCATATTTTATGACGGTGCCTGAGGTCACTTGTTCCATCAAGATACTGAAAGAACCGAAGCTGAGGTCTCAGAAGCACTCACATGCCCTCACCTAGAAATGCAAGAAGGTCAGCGTGTTTGCCTTGCTTTAAACTCCCAAAGTGGCTTATATTCCACCAGATTGTATGGGACTTTGGAACTGATGCAAGCTTTTGCTACTGGATTTTCGCTGTCCTGAAGGGAAGAGGTGCCCGCTGTCTTAAGTAAAGTCCTGTCTTACCATAACAGGGCTGTTTCTGCTTACTTTTTGAAGCTTGCAGTTGGGACATTGATGACTTTTTCTCTGCATTATTTCTAGAAAGGAAACTAGGTTCTCAGTGGTTCGTAGCCAAAGTAAGGAAAACCAGAGTGTGACAATTGTCTCCCGGTTGCCACTGTGTTTGCCTGGGCCTATGTCATGCCCCAGGGTTTAAAGTGGTGATGCTAGATTTTTGAAGGCCATATACTATAATTTCAAAGAGCTTTAATTTTTCAATTACTGTTTGCAGGTAGAAAGTCACACATGGATGAAAAAACCTATATGAAAAAACCTAAAAAACCTGTGGCACAGAACTATTGGTCACCCTTCCACTGCCACATCCACCAGAAAAAAACAAGAACACTGATGAATGGTCTCCAGACTAATCAGCTTTAGTTCTGCAAGTCCAAATTCAGCAGGTCTAAGTCTGCGTATGGAGATGACCCTGGTTAGCCCTGTTGGGGCTCAGGAAATCGGAGAAGGCATACTCTTTACAAATGCATTTTGCCAAAGGTTTTTTTCCATTCCACTCTGATAGCTTCTTCAGGCTGGCAGAAAGATTTGATATCCCTAGCCACCTGGAAAGCCTCCCAAAATACTCAGAACCCGGAGCAGTTGGTTGTGAAGAGTTCTCATCACTCTTCTTAGAAAAACAAGATTCAGTCAGACCATCAGGGTCCAGTTGATATTGTCTGATTTGCCAACAGTTCTTGACTCTCTAGTAGAATCAAGTCCTGTATCTCAGACTTTATAAGCTACACAGGAAGTCTATTCTTGATGTCCTGAACCTTATCTCTTCCAACTTCGTAAATTGTGAGCATCGTAGCCAAATCTGAAGGCCTCCTTCAACAATGGATAGTCCAGAAATTTACAGCCACTTCTACAAAACCTGAAAATTGCCTTTCCTTGTAAAAGTGATCTCTTCTATATCATTAACAGTCACATAAACAGACCAATACTTGAATCCAGAAGGGGAATTCCACTGATTCCTTAAAATTACTCAGGGTGATGGATTAAAAAAAACATACCTAAGGATAGCTAGTGTTGTCCAGGGCCTTCAAAGAGAAACTATAAATTTGGAAGCCAAAAATGTATTTTCTCTCTGATAGCCTGTTCTATAGTTAAAGATTAGGTCTTTAGTCTATTATTCTCCACCTTCAGTGTGACTACCATTTTGGGTATTGTGCTGTAGATATGACAGCCCGACACCTACTATTACAAGCATTGTACTAAGCACTGGGGTGGATATAAGCAAATTGGCTTGGCCACCATCCCTGTCCCAAATAGGGCTTCCAGTCTCAAACTCCACTTTATAGAGGAGGTAACTGTGGCCCAGAGAAGTGAAGTTATGTGACCCAAGGTCACACAGCAGACAAATGGCAGAGCGAGGATTAGAACCCATCACCTTCTGACTCCCAGCCCCATGCTCTATCCACTCGCACATGCTGTTTCTCTAAGCAGGGAATATGTCTACCTACATCTGTTATATTGTACGCTCCCAAGCACTTAGTACAGTGTTCTGCACACAGTAAGAGCTCAGTAAATACAACTGATTGTTTCATGTAAATAAATAAATTATGAATCTGTACATCAATCAATCAATCAATCAATCGTATTTATTGAGCACTTACTGTGTGCACAGCACTGTACTAAGCACTTGGGAAGTAGCAACATATAGAGACAGTCCCTACCCAACAGTGGGCTCATAGTCGAGAAGGGGGAGACAGAGAACAAAACCAAACATATTAACAAAATAAAATAAATAGAATAGCTATGCACAAGCAAAATAAATAAATAGAGTTATAAATATGTACAAACATATATACATATATACAGGTGCTGTGGGAAAGAGAAGGAGGTAAGATGGGGGGGATGGAGACAGGGAGGAGGGGGAGAGGAAGGAGGGGTCTCAGTCTGGGAAGGCCTCCCGAAAGAGGTGAGCTCTCAGTAGGGCCTTGAAGGGAGGAAGAGAGCTAGCTTGGCGGATGTTGGGAGGGAGGGCATTCCAGGCCAGGGGCATGATGTGGGCCAGGAGTCGACGGTGGGACAGGCGAGAACGAGGCACGGTGAGGAGATTAGTGGCAGAGGAGCGGAGGGTGCGACTGGGCTGTAGAAGGAGAGAAGGGAGGTGAGGTAGGAGGGGGCGAGGTGATGGAGAGCCTTGAAGCCGAGGGTGAGGAGTTTCTGCCTGATGCGCAGATTGATTGGTAGCCACTGGAGATTTTTGAGGAGGGGAGTAACATGCCCAGAGCATTTCTGGACAAAGACAATCTGGGCAGCGGCATGAAGTACATAAGAGGGAGGGGTGAATAAAGGGTGCAAATCCGAGGGCGATGCCGAGGGGAGTGGGAGAAGAGGAAACAAGGGCTTAGTCAGGGAATGCCTCTTGCCCAAGGTTGTTCCTCAGTCTGAAACTTAACCACTGATGGCAGAACCATCACACAAGGAAAAATACAGACTAGAGTCCAGGTCTCTAGATTCCCAGAGTGGTGCTCTTTCCACTAAACCAACAGCAGAGTTTAAGCATCTAGTACAGTGCTCTGCACCCAGTAGGCATCAATAAATATTGATGAAGATGATAATGATTCAGATGACTTCAAATTGGATTAATATTCCCAGCCTTGGATAGGTTAGTACTTAGCTACCTCTTTAACTCACATCTTTTGCCTGTTTCCAAATTAAGGTTGCAAGAATGCCTGAGTCTGAAGCTCTGGAACATCTCAGAGACAGATCATTCCCAGTATCCCAATCTTCTCTCTCTGAACCCACAATCCCTGCCTAGACATATGGGCTAGAATCCTAGAATCCCCCACTTTTCCCACCATATCCACTGCCCTTCTCAAATACAGACAAAAATGAAATTTATGTTCCTCTTTTGCAGATTCTCTAGATTTTTGTTTTATTGCAGGGAAAACATGCCTTATATATAAACAGTAACTAGTGGAAATTAATCATATTCCAATATTTGCATTTAAAATCAACTGTTTATGCAGATTACTTATGCACTGTAAGCAAATACCATCCTTGTTCAGATGCTCTTGCCTCCTACTTACATTAATGGGAGTCGGTTCAAGAGCAATATTTGGACTGATATTTAGATCAGAAAAGCCAGCACATGGAAATATCAAGAAGCAGAGAAGTAGGATGGGATTTGAGCAGTGGCAGGTTTCTCTCAGGCATACCACTGGGTAATTAGTTCCATGAAGAAAGGGCTGAATAACATAAAACTTGTACATGGGCTAAGGGAAAAGTGACGTGAAGAGCAAGGGACCAACCTGAAGTTAGACAATGAACCAAGTCAGCTCAGCAGATATTGCTTGTCAGACAATGAGTGACTGAGAAGACATACAAAAGGAATGTCCCACTTGGGTGTGTATGAAGTTGAACCAAAGTGAGAAATTGAGAAGCAAAAGATACTGAAAGAGGAAAAAAGTGGGTAAGTGAGCATTGTGGTTTCGAGATTGACATACCAATGAGTGATTGTTTTGGTATATGAATACATGCTGTGTGTGCACTGTAGGTGAAAAGTTGAACAAAGCTTTTGAGTACATCACCTAAGCCCTTAATAAATAGAAAGGAATTTATGGGGGGAAAGAATTTGGATTGGTGGGCATGGTACATTGACTCCACTTTACTTTTCTGAACATTTGGGGAAAAAGAAGAATGTTGGAAACCTGCTGCATTCATTTTCTAACATATATATAGCTGTTATTCTCTTATTTTGCAAGACTACAAAGACACTACTGAGACAATGAACATTCAATCTGATAGGAAGCGAGGAAAAAAAATAGCTTATATCTGACACGATCACTGAGTGAGGGGGTGGTAGGAGATGAAGAGGGAATGAGGGAAGAGGGCAACACTGTCTGTAAGCCACTTTCTGTTCGGCGGGATCACATCTTGGCCAGATCTTTCCTTTAAACCAGGGGCAATATCATAAAAAGGAAGCATGAATCGATGACCAAGGCTGAAGTGTAAGGCTCATGAGCCACAAAGGGCAAGTCAGCCACCCAGCCAGGGAAAGAAAGCAAAGACTCTGTTTTTCTCCTGAAAGGAGTACAACGTTTACCTCGAAATGAAGAGTTGACCATTCCCCGACCAACAAGAAAAGCAGTGTGGAAAGACTTTGGGCCTGGGAGTCAGAGGACCTATATTCTAATCCCAGCCCTGCCAGTTGCCTGCTGTGTGGCTTTGGACCAGTCGCTTCACTTCTCTGTGCCTCAGTTCCCTCAACTGTGAAATGAGGATTAATACCTGTTCTCCCCCCCAACTTAGACCATGAGCACCACGCAGGATAGGGACTGTGTATGACCTAATTAACTTGGTGCACTTAGAACAGTGTCCCCCAAAAAACTCTCAAGTATGGGAGATTCTACAGAGCCTTTGAATTATTGAGCCCCTTGACATCTGCGGCAGTTTCCAAGCCTTCAGATATTGCCAACTCCTGTTCAAGAACAGATAGCTCCACAGAAACACGCCACCCAATGAACTGGAGAAAGAGAAGCTGGCAGCTAGTTCCAGGGAATTCTTTCTTGCCAGGCTCTAACTTTCTTTGATGCTTTTTAGGGACAACTTCAGAGGAGAGTAAATGTAATAGGTAACTTGTAAGGGTGTCCAGGCCATTATACGTAAAATGCTTCCAGGCTTTCATAAACATGCATAAATAATAGATTTTTAAAAGGCTCACAGTACCCTGGGAGTTAAAACTTTATAGTTCTGCAATTGTAATTATACACTTGTCTAGTTAAATTTCCCTACCCATACACCACCCATGAGAAAAATAGAGTAAGTGTTATTATCCCAAACAGGCAAAATGGAGCAGGGGCATATTAAGTCAATTGCCCAAGGTCATGCAGTGAGTGAACGGCAAAGTGGGAAACTGAAAGCAAGAGTCCTCATTCGAGTGCCCAGTTCTAACTGCAGTACCAGCTATGCCCTCTTCTTACCACAAAGAGGGACAGGGAGGGAGAAAGGAAGAGAGTTCCACTTTTCAAAACACTTTAGACCTGGCAGCTTCTGTTTGCCCAAGGTATAAGCCAAGTTCCTCCTAGGTGGGGAATTCTCCTAAAGATATTTCCAGCAGTGGCTTGTATAAAAACTCTTATCTTCTTTTATCAGCCAAGGCAAATCACAAAAGAGGAAGTTTCTGCTGGGCCACTCAACTGCCTGAGGATGGGTTCAAGTCCAAATGAAGAGATGCAAATTTTGACAAATGAACAAGGTTAAGGAGGGGACAGAGCCCTTCTGCAAGTGTGGAGGGGGTTTCTGCTTGTAGATCTCTATGCCAACATAGATAGGACATAGCTATCGGATGCTTGGCAAAGGGTTTTCCCAAGCCTTGAAAGAACAGGGAAGCAGCGTGACCTAGTGGAAAGAGCCCAGGCCTGGGAATTGGAGAATCTGGATTCTAATCTAATTAGATGTTTGTCAAGCATTGTTCGAAACTCAGGGGTGGATGCCAGTTACTCAGGTCAGACACAGTCCCTGTCCCACATGGGGGTCGCAGTCTAAGGGGGATGGAGAACAGGTTTTGAATCTCCACTTTACAGTTGAGGAAACTGAGATACAGAAAAGTTAAGTCACTAGCCCAAGGTCACACAGTACGCAAGTGGCAAAGCTGGGATTAGATACCAGGACCTCTAACTCCCAGGCCCCCAGGCTTTTTCCACTAGGTCATGCTGCTTCCCGACTGAACAGCCAGAGAAGGTGAACAGTTAGGGCAGTTGAGGGAGACAGAATGCTAGGACCTCCTCAGCACTTCAGTAATAAATAAAATGATTCTCTCTACCTCCTGCGAATGCACTTTCTAAGACCCCCCTCTCTGAGCCTGCCCCCCCCCCTCCTTTTTTTAAAAAAGGATCTGTATTAGGGGTGCCAATTTTTCATTGTGAACATGGTGGCAGCTTGGGGCAGGGCCAGGAAAAAATGGGAGACATATTCACCCAGAATGGGGAGAGGGGACAAGCAAGCACATACATGTGGCTGGGAACAGGGTCAACTTTACAGGGATTTGGCTCCCCTAAGGTGGGGAAAACTTTCATTCCCTCTGATGCCACAGAGAAATATGTCCAAACAATTCAACCTAGAGCATTTCTAAGATCTTAGCGCTCTTGCTCCAGAATTATTGCATTCTCCTCCCCAGTCGCCATCCACGCAGACACTGCTTCTGACATCCCTGCTAGATTGTAAGCTCCTTGAGGATAGGGGTTGTGTCTACTAACTCTATTATTTTCTCCCAAATAGGGTGCTCTGCAAAGGGTAAGTCCTCAATAAACATTAATGAATGATTGACTTGGGTGGGCACTTTCCAATTTTTAAACATCAATCAATAAATGGCATTTATTGAGCACTTATGGCATGCAGGGCACTGTACTAAGTGATTGGGAGAGTACAATATTACAGAATTGGTAGACAAGTTCCCTCCCCACTAGGAGCTTACAGTCTAGAGGGGGAGGCAGACATTAATACAGATAAATAAATTATGGATGTGTACATAAGTGCTGTGGGACGGAGGGTGGGGTGAATAGAGGGTACAAATTCAAGTGCAAGGGTGATGCAGAATGGAGTGGGAGAAGAGGAAATGAGGGATTATTCGGGGAAGGCCTCTTGGAGGAAATGTGCTTTTAGTAAGGCTTTGAAGGTAGGGAGAGTGATTGTCTTTCTGATATGAAGGGGGAGGGAGTTCCAGGCCAGAAGCAGGACAAGGGTAAGGGGTCTGCCATGAGATACTCCGCCCACCAGACTAAACTGCTGGTGGGCAGGAATCATGTCTACCAACTCTGTTTTACTGTACTCTCCCAAATGCTTAGTACAGTGCTTTACGCAGGATACACACTCAATAAATATGATGATTCACTAATTGATTGTTCACTTACCACTTGAGGTCCACCTTGGCCGGAAAAGTGGAAATCTGGGTATGGGATTTGGGAGGGGTCACTCAAAGGATTAGCTGGGCACATAGGTGCTTGAAATGCCCATTTGGAGCTGGCAATGGGAGAGACCTATGGCATGAGACACTATCCCAATCCCATCTCTCAGCTAGCTTCCATTTTACCAGAAGGGGTGAGGCCGGATAAGCCAGCTACAGCTGCCTGCTCTGCTCAAAAAGCATGGTGCTCCCCTCTTCCCCCAACACACCCCTGAGTTGGCATATCTGAACTAGATATCTATATATTAAAAAAAACCTCACCAGTTCTAAGATTTTAAGAGCTCTTGCTCTATGTAATGTAAGCCCAAATGCTAACAATACCAGTGAGATGAATATTTCAATCCTTATATAGGATACTCTATTATTTTTGTGCATCTCAAGATCTCTTCTCTGGGAGGGTACTTTTAGACATTTGGACATCTTCAAAATTGTTTA
Source organism: Tachyglossus aculeatus (assembly GCF_015852505.1). NCBI lineage: Eukaryota > Metazoa > Chordata > Mammalia > Monotremata > Tachyglossidae > Tachyglossus > Tachyglossus aculeatus. The sequence goes on from NC_052099.1 coordinate 8,706,397, forward strand.
TTCTTCAGGTATATAAGTGATCAGAAAGGCTATAGGAGAACAGGTTTCAGAGTCATGTCACCTTTTTCATAAAACTAGAATGTTATCTTCACGTTGTATCCACTTCCCCAAACTATCCCTTCCTGTTTTTATAAAAAATAGGGGTATTTCTTAAATGTTTACTATGTGCCAAGAACTGTATATGGTAGATGGTAGATACAACATAATCAAGTTGGACACAGTCCCTGTACCACATGGGGGTCACAGTCCAAGTACCGGGAAGAACAGGAATGAAATCTCCATTTTACAGATAAGAAAACCAAGGCACAGAGCAGTTGAGAGACTTGCCCAATGTCACATGGCAGGCAAGTAGCAGAACTGGGATTAGAACCCAGGTTCTTAGACTCCCAATCAATCAATCAATCGTATTTATTGAGCGCTTACTGTGTGCAGAGCACTGTACTAAGCGCTTGGGAAGTACAAGTTGGCAACATATAGAGATGGTTCCTACCCAACAGTGGGCTCACTCCCAAGCCCATGGTCTCTCCACTAGGCCACGCTGCTCCCAGATAATTGTTTTTTCTCTATTAAAAATGAAAACTAGAGTTCTTTGAAAGATTTTTAGCTGAGTTCAGGGGAGAATGACAATCTGATTCTCCCAGCAGCATCCTGACAGGCTTTTTTGCCCAAGGCAGTCAACCAAGTGGACACTCCATGAAGTCGAGCAACCAATTATGGTTTTTGCTAATGCTCCCCTCAAAAAACCTCCCACCCCCTCCAAAAAAAAACCCCATAATATCGATGGACCATAACACCATATCCTTTGGCAAATAACTGCTCTTTAGAGGCCTCCCATCCAAAAATAATGACCTGACCTGACCCTGCCTAGCTACAAGATAAGTACAAAGTCACATGGCCACACTTGGCAAGAAGCAAAATACCTTAGACAAACTGGAGCCCCCACCCAGGCTGATCTTGCGTGTCTGGTAAAGCCGAAAGACCGGCTCTACAAAAATAAAAAATACCACATGATTGCTAATCTCTGCTTCAGGGAGATCCTAAAATGGGATAGCCAGAGTGCTTGGGGTGAAAACAGATTTGCATGGGGAAACCTCATATGTCTCTTGCCTACATTCATTCTATTTCTTTCATTTCAATGCTATGAGCTTTTCATTTTTTTCCTTTCAAATAACGAAAGACCTTTCACGATTTTCACTGTGTTTTCCCTGCCTTCTTGGCAATAATAAAGCCATGATTTTCCCCCCAATTCATTGTAAGAAAATGACAGCACCAACTACGACGGACACATTGTGCAGGAGCAGAAGGTTCAGAATAAATGACTTTGTTGTAGAAAGGGAAAGCTATTTAAAACCTTGCCTAGAAATTCTGTAGAAGGGTTTGGGGTGCTTTTCCCCTTATAAGTCCAATCAAAGGACACATGAGAATCATTCTGAAGGAAATTTAATTTGCAAGTTGCTGCTTAATACAAATTTACGCTGCTGGTAAGAGTGATTCATTTGACGCAAAACAGCTAAATGGCATCTCTTTGGGAGTAACACACTCTTTAAATCCCAATCAAAGGTTAGAAGGCAGTGTCCTTGGGGTTTCCCCTTAAATCTGCCAAACTGGCTAGTTGCGGTTGGTTTTTGTTTTTTTGTTTGTTTGTTTTTTACACAAGTCTTCATTCAAAACCAAAATTGGACCCAACTGTCCCTTGCAATTAAATTTCAGTGACTCAAGCTGGGTGTTTGTGTTTTTGCTAGTTGATTAATAGTGTTCACATTTAAATGGTCACAGCTAGGCTTTGAAGTCATTAACGCCCCATTAAGATGAATGGAAAAACTTCACACCTTTTGTTTCAGTCAGCTGGGCTGTAGACTTAACAAAACAGCAGTGGGTTGATTTACAGAAAGGCCATTATCTACACAACCAGCCAGCCTAAAAAATTCCTCATGGAGAAAAAGAATGGAAGGAAAGCTGTAAAAGTCTCCTGAAGCATTGCTCTTCCCCTATCTGCATTTTTTGGCCTTGATGTTCAGTAATGTTTATTAAGTGATGAGTTTAGATCTAGGGCCATTTCTCTTCTCTAGAGCTAGATTTCATGTCCAAAAGGAAAGGAACAGTCAAACAAGCTTTTAGGTTGTTTTTAGGAACATTTTTCCATGGATTTCTATACCTGCTGCATTATTTTCCTTAACTCTTCAAAGTTCTGGAGTGAGGCCTTGAGGTTGAAGCAAATCAAATCAATCACCTGAGCCAACTTTTCATGTTCTGTAAAAAAAATCCAGAATTTTAATGTTATGCACAGCAGAGTTTTAGTAACTCACCTACAAAGTTCAATCTGGAATTTGTTTAAGGCGGGATGTGGAACCAAATGGAGGAAAGGACATTAAAGCAAAGGTGGAGGCAAACAACAAAGATGGATTGAAAAATTGAAGAGGAAGAAGAGTAGGGTAGGGAGGAAGGACAAAAAAAATGACTTTGAAACCCCAGGTATCCTTTCCTCATCATTCCCTCCCACATTGCAATATTCTAGTTAGTGAATGAAGGAATTTCCCAACAAGAAAGACATGCAAAGACAGGAGGGAGAGGCAGAGAAAGTTAAAGGGGCCGGGGAAGGAAGGAAATGGAAGAAATCTGAATCTCTTCTGCCCTTCTAAGTCAGAGTTGGAGACCCTTTACTTGGTCCATTTGTCACTCGCATAAGAATTACACATCCCTCCAGCTGTGTTTCTCCAAGTATTATTGTATTCCCTTTTGGCCTGTGGACAGCTGAATCCTGCATCCCTGTTTGATTGCAGGTCGTCTGTAGAATCTTAGAGGTTATGGCATCTTTATGGTCATTCGTTCCAGCTTTACAGGGAACAGAGGATCCCAAACAACATAGCTGGGCTTCGAGGAAATAGGGGGAAAAGTCAGTGGGGTCCCTCCTGTAGTTTGCCTTGGTGCCTGAGCCCATGAGACAGTGAAACCTCCACTAATCAGAATCATGGTATTATCTCCTGGTGAGGAAAAATTTTAAAAAGTGAAATGTATGTAACAGGATGCTGCATCTGCTTTGGTAATAGTAATACCTCCTCCAGGAGGCCTTCCCAGACTGAGCCCCCTCCTACCTCTCCCCCTCCTTCCCCTCCCCATCCCTCCCCGCTTTACCTCCTTCCCCTCCCCACAGCACCTGTATATATATTTGTACATATTTATTACTCTATTTTACTTGTACATATTTACTATTCTATTTATTTTATTTTGTTAATATGTTTTGTTTCGTTGTCTGTCTTCCCCTTCTAGACTGTGAGCCTGCTGTTGGGTAGGGACCGTCTCTATATGTTGCCAACTTGTACTTCCCAAGCACTTAATACTTAAGTTATGTTGCCAACTTGTACTTCCCAAGCGCTTAGTACAGTGCTCTGCACACAGTAAGCACTCAATAAATACGATTGATTAATACAGTGCTCTGCACACATTAAGTGCTCAATAAATACAATTGAATAAATGAATGAATAATAATGATAATTATGGTATTTGTTAAGTACTTACTATGCCAGGCACTATTCTGAGTGCTGGGGTGGATATGAGGAAATTGGGATGGACACAGTCCCTGTCCCATGTGGGGCTCAAAGTCTCAATCCCCATTTTACAAATGAGGTAACTGAGGCACAGAGAAATGAAGTGACCTGCCCAAGGTCACACAACAGACAAGGGGAGAAACAGTTTGGCTGAGTGGATAGAGCTTGGGCCTAGAAGTCAGTAGGAGATGAGTTCTAATCCTGGCTCTGCCACGTCTGCTGTGTGACCTTGGACAAGTCACTTCTCTGTTCCTCAGTTACCTCATCAGTAAAATGGGGGTTAAGAGTATGAGCCTTATGTGGGACAGGGACTATGACCAACCTAACTTGAATCTACCCCAGCTCCTAGAACAGTGCTTGGCACACAGTAAGCACTTAACAAGTACCATAATTATTATTAATTATTATTATCATTATTAAGTGGTAGTGTTGGGATTAGACTCCCAGGTCCATGCTCTATCCACTAAAACCATGCTGCTTTTTCTAAGTAGTCTCCAGCAGAATATTTCATTAAAAGGTGATTTTAGCTGCTGGATTTAAGTGTTTAATTTTTACGCATGTATGCATGTATGTATTTTTTGTAGCCCTACAGCAATAAGGTATGTTTTAAATAAAGCAAATAAATATATAAAAATCCTTTTCTCTAATTAACAATAAACAAACTCTCCTCAAGTAACCTTCCTCATGTTAATATTCCAGCCTGTCTACTGAATTCAAATAGAAATTTTTATTTTTTATGATAGCATTTATTAAGCGCTTACTATGTGCAAAGCACTGTTCTAAGCACTGGGGGGATACAAGATGATCAGGTTGTCCCACGGGGGGGCTCACAGTCAATCCCCATTTTACAGATGAGGTAACTGGGGCACAGAGAAGTTAAGTGACTTGCCCAAGGTCACACAGCTGACAATTGGCGGAGCTGGGAAATTTCAATTCTATTTGAAGAGGGCAGAATTAAACCACATGTGGATGAATTTGAGATAGATGAAGCATGAGAAGCAGCGTGGCTCAGTGGAAAGAGCACGGGCTTTGGAGTCAGAGGTCATGGGTTTGAATCCCGGCTCTGCCAGTTGTCAGCTGTGTGACTTTGGGCAAGTCACTTCACTTCTCTGGGCCTCAGTTACCTCATCTGTAAAATGGGGATTAAGACTGTGAGCCCCCTGTGGGACAACCTGATCAACATGTAACCTCCCCAGTGCTTAGAACAGTGCTTTGCACATAGTAAGCACTTAATAAATGCCATAATTATTATTAATATAGATGAGGTCAGCCAAGTGTCTGAATTTCTCCCAGCAGCCCTCTGCAGCTAAAGCACAGGAGTGGAAGAAGATCTTAACAAGAATTATTTTTAAAAAGATAATAATAATTGTGGTATTTGTTAAGCACTTACTATGTGCTGGGATGGATACAGCAAATCAGGTTGGACACAGTCCCTGTCCCATGTGGGGCTCACAATCTTAATCCCCATTTTACCAATGAGGGAACTGAGACCCAGAGAAGTGAAGTGATTTACCCAAGGCCACACAGCCGACAAGTGGTGAGACAGGGTTAGAACCCATGGCCTTCTGCCTCCCAAGCCCATGTTCTATCCACTAAGCCATGCTGCTTCCCCTATACCATTATGCTTCCCCTATGAGTACGCTGATGGAAAGTAATAATAATAATAATGGCATTTATTTAGCGCTTACTATGTGCAAAGCACTGTTCTAAGCACTGGGGAGATTACAAGGTGAGCTTGTTGTCCCACAGGGAGTTCATAGTCTTAATCCCCATTTTACAGATGAGGTAACTGAAGCACAGAGAAGTGAAGTGACTTGCCCAAAGTCACACAGCTGACAATTGGTGGAGCCGTAATTTGACCCCATGACCTCTGACTCCAAAGCCCCTGCTCTTTCCACTGAGCCATGCTGCTTCTTATCAATCAGTTGTATTTATTGAGTGCTTACTGTGAACAAAGCACTGTACTAAGAGCTTGGGAGAATACAATATAATAGAGTTGGTAGACATGCTCCCTGCCCACAATGAGCTTATTCTGTAGAAGTCCATTTTGCGGGGGTGTTTCTATTAATAATAATGTGTATTTGTTCAATATGTTTAGGTCTGGGAAATTAATTCAATCAGTCCATTCAAGTGTTGAAACACCATGCCTGCCTCACCCCCCAACCTTCTAGCTGCCACCTCCCATCTTCTCTACCAATTGCAATAAGCAGCATGGTTTAGTGGGAAGAGTATGGGCGTGGGAGTCGGAAGACCTGGGTTCTAATCCAGACTCCTCCCCTTGTCTGTTGTGTGACCTTGGGGAAGCCACTTAACTTCTCTGTGCCTCAGTTACCACATCTGTCAAATGGGGATTAAGACTGTGAGCTCCACGTGGGACAACCTGATTACCTTGTATCTACCCCAGTGCTTAGAACAGTGCTTGGCACATAGTAAGCACTCAATGAATACCATAATAATAATTATTATTGTTATTATGATTAATAAGATGAACAGGACATCTCACAAAGAGCTCAAAATGAGAATTCCAAAATTTGTAGAAAATTTTCCCTCAGGGAGAAGGGTTGCTTGCATTTGACTCATTTAGAATTTGCTCTAGAGTTAATTTGGGGATCACATTATGCTCTGTGGCTATGGTTATAACACTAGAATTTCAATTTTTCAGAAGCAACCTTTTTGAGGGATAATTTTCTCTTTTAGATGTCAGTCATCTAAGGAAAAAATTTCTACCTATAGTAACTTGCTAGAAAGCAAGGATTTTCAATTTCATTACCTACTATTGATTTTACATTTAAATGGGAATGATGCTAAGCATACCAAAAAAAGCTTCTCTTTCTTAACTTCTCATTCAGTCGTAAGTACCAGAGAATCGATAAATGATGGGGAGGTTATATGCAAAATGCCTAAGGTTAGAATATATGTGAATTATCTTTACATAAGGTCTGGGGTTTGGACATTATTCAGATGAAGAAATCTGGAGTACTTCATCTGATTATAAAACCTCTGGTAGAAAAGATGGGAGTGAAGTGGCAAAAGTTATCTCTTCCCACCCAGTTTAACCAATCCAGACAGGACAATTTTGTCGGAAGAGTCTGCTGGCAATCTGTATGTCTCAGCTTGCTCCTTTATGTCTTGTTGAGAGAGAGCTATTGGAAGAGAATCAAGACATGAAGCTTTTTTCTGCTCTAGTTTAAGGCTTATAAAAGCCAGTGATCTCCACAGCATTCATCCTTACACCTTGGTAAACATGCAACAAATCTAAATAAAAGAAAAAAAGAATGACTTTGTCTTCCTCCTTCTTATAGCAAATGATATTTGCAGACTTCAGGCTAACAGACATTTCTCTAGTCTCTGCAGGAGTACTGGCCTAGAAAAGCCAAAAAGAGGGAGAAATTTTGGGGAGGAAAGGACTGATTTTTCCTCAGGAGAAACTACCATGTTCCCCACTCTCTTCTAGCCACAGATCTGTGCTGTTAAATATTATTAATGTCACCGGCACTAAGCGCTTGGGAGAGCATAGTGCAACAGAATTAGTGGACACATTCCCTGACTATAATGACATTACAGTCTAGGGCATAATATATATCTAGACAATACTAATTTTTCATTAACTCTGGACCTTTTCTTCTCTACTACCCAAACTCTGCAATTTTTCCTGTCCATAGTGACTTTGAGAAGCAATCCATTAAACTGAAATCGAGGGGGGTTTTCCTCAAGATCTGTTGAACAGTTTTAATTATTGATTGACAATGGATTGCACTGGATAAATATAAACTAGGCTGATCGTGGATGAAAGCACAAGCACAGTCATTTATCCCTGAGTCATGTTTTTATTTATTTTTTAAAACATTGTTATGGATTGTCAGTCCATTCAGGGACATTTGGCAACACAAACGAGTGCTTTCATCTCCGGAAATCTAATACCAGGTCAAGAAAAGGCTTTATTCTGCCTATCAGCAAATAGTAGCACAATAAACTAGTATTTGATATATAGTCCCTTGAGATGATGGTGAAGCAAACTGGCACCAAATTACAGGAAAACTCCAATTGTGGATGTTATACCAAGACTTTAATCAATAACACTGTGACTTTTTTCCCACTAGGGACATATCAGTTGGTGAAGTGCCCCTCTTGTTTCAGAAACTTGTTTCCTGGAAAAGGCCCTGTTGTGACTAAACACAAACTGATTGGCTCCAAAATTTAATTCTGCTCAGGTTCAAAGCTAAATGGCACCTCGTAATTAGAATTATGTGTATATATGTGTGTGTCTGTGTGTGTGCATATGTATGTTTATATATATGATATATATATATAGCTATTTGTGTGTGTATGTGTGTGTGTGTGTGTGTGTGTGTGTGTGAGAGAGAGAGAGAGAGAGAGAGAGAGAGAGAGTCTTTATGCAGGAGCTGGGTAGGCATTAGCATAGATCCAATTGGCCCGGACACCCCATAAGTCTGGAAGTTCTTGGGTGCCAGCAGCTACCTGATGTCAATCCAGCTTCATTCCCTCCCACCAAACTCATGTAAGACAGAAGCCTACTTGTCGAACAGTTCAAATACTGGTGAGGCTGCAGTAGTTGGTAAAGAAATTCTATTCCATTCTATTCTATTCTATTCCAAGGACTGTGTTGTAAATTAAGGGGTACCTCAGGTCCCAAATACCTCACAATATGTAATATCTGGAGTTATGTCACACACTAGTTGCTGCCATACCACAAGATTCAGAAGCACCCGACATTACATCCAATCACTGCAGGGAAATCAATTCTAATTAATTGCATACACAGTGCTACTACTGTGCATGCACATGGCACTGTCTCCACAACCTACCAACAGCTGCACATGCGATCGCCAGTGCCACCACCTCCATCTACACTTGCTCCTGTCACTGCCACCCCTGCTGTTGCTAAAAGCCACCCACCAGCACGGCTAGAGCCAGTAGGCTTACTCCTCTCTGGTCGCAATCACGTCCTAGGTAGCCAGGACACGAAGTTTCCATCGGCGAACCCACCTTCCTACCCCATTCCCCACCTATAGGAAAGGAGACATGGGAAGGTGAGGGCGGAGAAGGTGGAGAAGGGGCAACAGCCATGGCTTTGGGATTGGCTGGTTCCCTTTTCATCCCCCCTCCTGCTTTTCTGGTAGTGGCTGGGGCTGAGAAGTGGGGAGGAGTGAGGACAGGCATTGGAGCTAGCCATGCTGGCAGCAACAACTGCTGCTCCAAATGAAGTTCAATAAAATGCTGGAGTTGGGGGGTGGAGAGACAGGGGAAGAGGGGACCACATTTGGGGTACAGGAGGGCAGGAGTACCCATAGGAACAGGGGAAGGGAGAAAATTAGTGGAGCGGAGCCATGGGGAGGAATTCACAGGTTTACCTGGGAAGGTTGGGGCTGGTTCAGGAATGGAAACTACCAAATTGCATATAAGTTTCTGGGAAAATGAACCCCACAATACAGTCATTCACCAGGCATCCACATTATTAAGAAATGGCTATAACATGGGATTCACTTCTATATTGGAATACTGATTTTGTAAATTATTTTTGTTTTGTTTTCCCCTGTTTCTATCCTATGCATCTTTTTACTTCCATTTCGATTGTGAGACACCTGTGGGACAGGAACCGTGTCTCATCTGCTTACCTTGGATTTATTCCAGTGCTTAACACAGTGGTTCACACATAGTGATAGACTCTCCCTTCTAGAACGATGGATGAGCCTTGGTCCTGAGACTTCAAGGAGGAGAACCTGAGCAAAGGAATTGATTACAGTGCTGATGGCTTGCGTTTCATTCATTCAATCATATTTACTGAGTGCTTACTGTGCACAGAGCACTGTATTAAGCGCTTGCACATCCTCACTCAGACTCTCTCATCCTGTACGCTTGTGTTCCATCTGGGGCACAGAGTACAGTGAACGAGAAGGTGGACAAGTTGTGGCACATTGTGAAGTTCATCCAAATCAATCAATCAATCGTATTTATTGAGCGCTTACTATGTGCAGAGCACTGTACTAAGCGCTTGGGAAGTACAAATTGGCAACACATAGAGACAGTCCCTACCCAACAGTGGGCTCACAGTCTAAAAGGGGCTCACAGTCTAAAAGGGGCTCACAGTCTAAAAGGGTGAGGTTTATTTGGTTTTTGGGTTTTTTTTTTGGTTTTTGGTTTTATCCATGCAGGACCCACTGACAACATAAGTGACTCATAGCACAGTCCTGATGTTGTGTCATGATGCTATGACTCGTAGGATGATGGTCTTGACAGCCATTATTTTCCAGTATTCCTGACTATCCACCTCAGGGAACCTCAGTGGTTCTTCGGTCATGAACGTTCACCACTTTTTTTTTTTATGATATCAGTTAAGCACTTACTATGTGCCAGCCCTTAAACTAAGTGCTGGGGCAGCGACAAGCTAATCAGGTTGGACACAGTCCATATCTCACAGGGGGCTCACAGTCTTAATCTCCATTTTACGGATGAGGTAATTGAGGCACAGAGAAGTTAAGTGACTTGTCCAAGATCACACAGCCTACAAGTAGCGGAGCCAAGATTAGGACCCTGGTCCTCTGACTATTTATAAGTGCCTTGAGGACCAGGATCATGTCTACTTATTCTAATGTACTTTATGGAACTCTTAGCACTATGCTCTGCACACAGTAGATGCTCAGTAAATACAAATGACTGATTGATTGTTAGGTTTGCCTAGCTTAGTTTCCAAGCCTACTTCTCCATCCAACCCACCACTTTAGGGAGTGTTGTGGGGCACATTCTCAGGGTTTGGAGGCTTGTTTCTGTCAAGAATCAAATCTCTATGGGCTTTCTTCCAAAGTAAGGGGGATATAATGGTATTTTGATTTTAATTATGTAGACTTTGCTTATGCAGAGCAAGAGTGCATTGCTTCATTTCCTCATCCTTATCCCCTCAGGGCTAGTCAGAAAATGTATTGTCTTACTCTACTTTGACATTTTTCTGTTGCTTGAATCTCTAGGGTGGCTTCTCTCCCCTACAAATAATATATTCTCAGAATTTCTATATTCTGAAGCCTCCCAAACCAAAGCTCTCACCTACACTTTGAAACTCTCCACTTTCCCCTCTCAGGGCACCTTCTGAAATGTCTCACCCACTCCCACTCCCTGTCATTCCATTCTCCCCTTCCTCACCTCACCTCCCCGCATCCATTTCAGTTTGATCTTTCATTCTGCCCATCATGACAAGAACAGCCTCTCAGTCAATATTGTCTAGGCCAACTGCTATCCCTTCTACAAGCAATTCTTGAAAAACTACCTTGTTCCTGAAGCTTCAACAAACTCTGTATTGTTCTGTTCATTCCTTCAGACAGTAAATTCCGTTGGGAAAAGTTGTATGTGCTTGGCACGACTCAATCTATTGTAAAATCTTTTGTACATTTATAGCACTATATAAATAAAAGCTCTGGTGTCCTCAGTTGCACAAGATTAAGTATCTCATACTTCTGGTATTGTAAACAAGATGGGATTACTGAGCCTATGGTTCAAGATTCCCAAACAAGTCCAAGGTTGTTTCTATACTGGCAAAGTGAAGTGTATGTGAAAAAGACTTGAATAATATAAGGCTGTCCACGCAATACCAATGAATGATTTTAGTGACATTTTACAGTATTCAGCAACATTTTTGCACATAATTTTTTGTGTCTGGGCAGAAAGTGCGATTTTATTTGGAAAATAATACACTCAGTCTTTCAGAATGTGTGTTTCATTACATGTGTTGGGTACAAAACTGTCAGGAAATTAGGCATCATTTGTCCCACAGTGCATGTCTCCCCTCTATCCTGTAAGCTTAATGTGGGCAGGGAATATGTCTGTTTATTGCAGCGGGGTTTAGTGGAAAGAGCATGGGCTTGGGAGTCAGAGGTCATGGGTTCTAATCCCAGGTCCACCATTAATCAGCTATGTGACTTTGGGTAAGCCACTGAACTTCTCTATGCCTCAGTTACCTCATTTGTCAAATGGGGATTAAGACTGTGAGCCCCACGTGGGACAACCTGATTACCTTGTGCCTACCCCAGCGCTTAGAATGGTGCTTGGTACATAGTAAACTCTTAACAAATACTATTATTATTATTATTGTTGTTGTACTCTCCCAAGTGCTTAGTACAGAGCTCTGCATATAGCTAAGCATTCAATAAATACAATTGACTGACTGGCTGGATAGAGTGTAGTGCTCCCCTCTCTCCTTCTACAGCCCAGCCCGCACCCTCGCTCCTCTGCCGCTAATCTCCTCACCGTGCCTCGTTCTCGCCTGTCCCGCCATTGACCCCAGCCCACGTCATCCCCCTGGCCTGGAAAGCCCTCCCTCAACACATCCACCAAGCTATCTCTCTTCCTCCCTTCAAGGCCCTACTGAGAGCACACCTCCTCCAGGAGGCCTTCCCAGACTGAGACCCCTCCTTCCTCTGCCCCTCCTCCCCCTCCCCATCCCCCCACCTTACCTCCTTCCCCTCTCCACAACACCTATATATATGTATATATGTTTGTATGTATTTATTACTCCATTTATTTTATTTGTACATATTTATTCTATTTATTTTATTTTGTTAATATGTTTTGTTTTGTTCTCTGTCTCCCCCTTCTAGACTGTGAGCCCACTGTTGGGTAGGGACTGTTTCTATATGTTGCCAACTTGTACTTCCCAAGCGCTTAGTACAGTGCTCTGCACACAGTAAGCGCTCAATAAATACGATTGAATGAATGAATGAAAGGAGAAATAGTTGTATGCCTTCAGGCAGTGTTGGTCAAGGTGCAGGTCAATCCCTGCAATCCCCATGTTATCAGAGAACAGAATGTACTTTGCCAGTGTGGAAATCACCAGATTCACTCCAGTTCCTACTTCATGTGTCCCATATAGGGCAACACCAGGTAAGACTGATGTTATGCATCACAGTTTAAAGATTGAAATTCTCTTTGCCTCTCCATATTCAGGGTAAATGAGTCAAGAGCCCCTTAGAATATTATTGTAGCAATGAACGTTTTTGTCATCTCTTCTCTCAGATTATTCATAGTACCACAGCTCTAAAAATCCAAGCAGTCCTTTTAGTTAGATTAGGCATTCAACATTACGCAAATCCAAGGCTACCTACTGCATCATAGTCCTCTTTATCAGAATTCCTGAAATGCATATGAGGAAACTGAGACAGATACACAGCTTTTCCAAAGCTCAAATCACAACCCAGATGTGGAGCAGGAGAGAGAATCCAATTATACTTTTTAGTTTGCCTGATGTTTTGGAAGGGAAGCAGGTGCCTTTTTTGGAAAAAAAAAAAAAAGAATGAGTAGGTACTTTTTATAGTCTGTGTTATTATAATTTTGTTTTCGTCACATCACCATAGTGCAGGAATAGCTTTAATCACATGTGAGAATGACAAATGTACATTCAATAGACAATGTTTAGTGAATTTGAATATTTTAGTCTAATAGCTCTGCCCATCTAGGGTATGCACTGTACCTAGAGTACAGTAAGTGTGGCATATAAACAGATAAGACTTAAAAAGGAAAAAAGTGCAAAGACACTGATTGGTCATCAGAATCACATACCATGTGCATGGTGCCGAGAATCCTTTCACAACTCAGATGGAAGCAACTAAATGAGAACCATTCCAAAGAAGTAGTGTGGTCTGAGTTAAAGCAAAGGAAATAAAGTTGTGTCCACAATTTACCTGGCTGTTGGATGTCTCAACCCTCCATACCACAAAACATTCTATGTACTGTAAGACTTAGCCATCATTAAGAAAACCAAGAATGCTTGCTGGAAGATTCAACATCCTATTTTCTTCAGAAGTCTTGGGGAAGCATTTAGTTTAATTATGGGACTCGCATTACGTATTTTTTCCTGGCAATTCAATCATATTTCTTTTGTTATCTTATGACAGTATAAAAAGCTGCCAAGAAGAGAAGAAAATATTTTTTCTGGAAGTGCTTGGAAAATTAGGAATTGCACAATTTTTTGTGGTCCTTATCATTTATGTAGATAAAACTTTAGTTACTTTCTAAAAAGTTTACTTTGTAAAGGCTATATAATAGCAGTATTAAGTGTTTACTACTTGCCAATCACTGTGCTAAGTGGTGGGGTAGACTCAAGATAATCAGATTCAACATAGTCCCAGCCTCACATGTAAGCTCTTTGGAGAGGACAATAGAGGTAGAAGATTTGACCTTGATCTCCAGGAGTTTACAACCTAATAGGGGAGACAGATAGGCACAGAATACTCCTCCTCTCCCTAACTGAAACATGGTTGTCTCCGGACGACACGGTCTCTTCTGCTGCTCTCTCCAGTGGAGGCCTCTTCTTCTCCCACTCCCCCAGACTCACCGGAAAAGGAGGAGGTGTCGGTTTCCTTCTCGCCCCCCAATGTCATTTTCGCACTATCCATCCTCCCCCTTCCCTTCCCTTTCCTTCCCTTCCTTTGAAGCCCACATTATTTGCCTCTACCACCCCCTCCAGATTCTTGTTGCTGTCATCTACCGCTCCCCCCCCGCCCCACCTCCAACTTCTTTAACGATTTTGACCCCTTCCTCATCTTCCTTCTCTCCTTTTCCATGCCCACTCTGATCCTCGGAGACTTCAACATCCACATGGATATCCCTGGTGACTCCTCTGCCGCCTGCCTTCTATCTCTCCTTGACGCTGCCAACCTCTTGCTCTACCCCACCACGCCCACTCACCAACTTGGTCATACCCTCGGCCTCATCATCTCCTACCGCTGCACTGTGTCCACCCTCACCAACTCTGAAATCCCTCTCCCTGATCATAACCTTCTCACCTGCCTCCTCACTCACACGCCTTTCCCCTGTAAATCCATATTACTCCCTCACAGAGATCTCCGCTCTCTTGACCCCATCCGTCTTTCTGAGTGCCTCACACCCCACCTCGCCTCCCTCTCCTCTCTACCCAATCTTGATGATCAGATTACGGCTCTCAACTCTACCCTCTCTACTCAGCTAGACTCACTCGCTCCCCTTTCCCTTCACCGCTCTCGTACCACTAACCCACAGCCCTGGATCACTGCCACTGTCCGCCTCCTTCACTCTTATGCTCGAGCTGCCGAACGCTGCTGGCGAAAGTCTAAACACCATGCCAACCTCGTTCACTTCAAGTTTATCCTTTCCTGCCTTAACTCAGCCCTCTCCTCTGCCAGACAAAACTATTTCTCCTCCCTTATTGACACCCATGCCCACCATCCTCGTCAGCTCTTCCGTACATTCAACTCCCTTCTCAGGTCCCCGGTTCCTCCCCCTCCTCCTTCCCTCACCCCCAACGATCTGGCCTCCTACTTCATTAATACAATTAAATCCATCAGGTCTGACCTCCCCAAAGTCACTCCCCACCCCTTCTCCAACCCCCTGGCTCTCAACACTCTCTGCTACTCTCCCATCCTTCCCAGCAGTATCCTCAGAGGAGCTCTCCTCCCTCCTCTCAAGTGCTACTCCAGCCACCTGCGCTTCTGACCCCATTCCCTCTCATCTCATGAAATCTCTCGCTCCATCCCTTCTCCCCTCCTTAACTTCCATCTTCAACTACTCACTCTCCACTGGTTCCTTCCCCTCTGCCTTCAAACATGCCCATGTCTCTCCCATCCTTAAAAAACCCTCTCTTGACCCCACCACACCTTCTAGTTATCACCCCATCTCCCTCCTACCATTCCTTTCCAAACTCCTTGAACGAGTCGTCTACATGCACTGCCTCAAATTCCTCAACACCAACTCTCTCCTCGACTCCCTCCAGTTTGGCTTCCATCCCCTACATTCCACGGAAACTGCCCTCTCAAAGGTCACCAATGACCTCCTGCTTGCCAAATCCAACAGCTCATACTCTATCCTAATCCTCCTTGACCTCTCAGCTGCCTTCAACACTGTGGACCACCCCCTTCTCCTCAACACGCTATCCAACCTTGGCTTCACAGACTCCGTCCTCTCCTGGTTCTCCTCTTATCTCTCCAGTCGTTCATTCTCAGTCTCTTTTGCAGGCTCTTCCTCCCCCTCCCATCCCCTTACTGTAGGGGTTCCTCAAGGCTCAGTTCTTGGTCCCCTTCTGTTCTCAATCTACACTCACTCTCTTGGTGACCTCATTCGCTCCCATGGCTTCAACTATCATCTCTACGCTGATGACACCCAGATCTACATCTCTGCCCCTGCTCTCTCCCCCTCCCTCCAGGCTCGCATCTCCTCCTGCCTTCAGGACATCTCCATCTGGATGTCTGCCCGCCACCTAAAACTCAACATGTCCAAGACTGAACTCATTGTCTTCCCTCCCAAACCCTGCCCTCTCCCTGACTTTCCCATCACTGTTGACGGCACTACCATCCTTCCCATCTCACAAGCCCGCAACCTTGGTGTCATCCTCGACTCTGCTCTCTCGTTCACCCCTCACATCCAAGCCGTCACCAAAACCTGCTGGTCTCAGCTCCGCAACATTGCCAAGATCCGCCCTTTCCTCTCCATCCAAACCGCTACCCTGCTCGTTCAAGCTCTCATCCTATCCCGTCTGGACTACTGCACCAGCCTTCTCTCCGATCTCCCATCCTCGTGTCTCTCCCCACTTCAATCCATACTTCATGCTACCCGGATTGTCTTTGTCCAGAAACGCTCTGAGCATGTTACTCCCCTCCTCAAAAATCTCCAGTGGCTACCTACCAATCTGCACATCAGGCAGAAACTCCTCACCCTCGGCTTCAAGGCTCTCCATCACCTCACCCCCTCCTACCTCACCTCCCTTCTCTCCTTCTACAGCCCAGCCCGCACCCTCCGCTCCTCTGCTGCTAATCTCCTCACCGTGCCTCATTCTCGCCTGTCCCGCCATCGACCCCTGGCCCACGTCATCCCCCTGGCCTGGAATGCCCTCCCTCCCCACATCCGCCAAGCTAGCTCTCTTCCTCCATTCAAGGCCCTACTGAGAGCTCACCTCCTCCAGGAGGCCTTCCCAGACTGAATGCTGGAGCGGAGGGCGGAGCCCCCTCCTTCCTCTCCCCCTCGTCCCCCTCTCCATTCCCCCGTCTTGCCTCCTTCCCTTCCCCACAGCACCTGCATATATGTATATATGACTGTACGTATTTATTACTCTATTTATTTATTTTACTTGTACATATCTATTCTATTTTATTCTGTTAATATGTTTGGTTTTGTTCTCTGTCTCCCCCTTCTAGACTGTGAGCACACTGTTGGGTAGGGAACCGTCTCTATATGTTGCCAACTTGTACTTCCCAAGCGCTTAGTACAGTGCTCTGCACACAGTAAGTGCTCAATAAATACGATTAATTGATTGATTACAGCCCTGAGGAAGAAGTGCTTAAATAGTAGGATATATAAATCAATATGCACATAAGCGCTATGGCGCTATGGCAGGTTGTGAATATGTAAGTGCTGAAGTGGTGCAAAAGTGTTGAGATGATAAATAGGAGGATGTGACATGGGGAGAAGAAAAATGTATTGGGAAAACAAGCTATGTCATGGGGTGTTGTCATTTTAACAAACTGAATAAAGACACTTTTTTTGTACATGTATTAAGATATTTAAAAAAAGAAAGGGAGTAAGGTTCTGTAGCAAGATGTCCCAACCTAGAGCAGAATAAAATTTCAATAAACCAACTATGCTTCTCAGTTATGGAACCATTTGACATACAGGAAGCTATAGTCCAATGTTAACTCTACGTATCACTTATCCTGGTTCATAATTGAGCAAAGAGAAAGTTTGGCCATATCAATCGCTTTTGTGGTTCACTAAACCAAATATACTATATTGTTGTGAAACCAAGGTGAGGGGTGCTTTTTTGCTGTTTTCAATTCTAAAAAATCCAAATGCTTTCAAATCATGATGTGAGCAATAGTGGTACACAAATATCCTCTGAGAGTTGGGTGTTAGTAGCTGTGAGTTTTCGCCTTCTCCTTCTTTCCTGCTCCCCCCAAGGAGTGAGCAGAGCCCAGCATCAGGAGATCAAATGACTGGGAGGGTGTAACCCTATTTACCCTAACCCTTTACTTCACCTCCCTAAAAATACTGTTTAGGAGAGGATGTTGAGCCTAACACCATGAAACCCTGAGTGCTGGAGAAAAAGCCGGAAATTTGTATTTGTTTTTTGTACTCTCCCTGGATGCCCTTATCTTTTCTGTATGTCCCTTTCTCCTCTGTCTCTTTGTCTGTCTGTCTCGCTCTCTCCCTCTCTCTTTGTCTCTCTTTCTCATTCTTGGTTTCTCTCTTGACTCGTGGTATATCCTTGCCTCTGTCTTTCTCACCTGAAACCTCCTCAAGTTGATCTTCTAATAGTTTCCTACCCTGGCAGCTGCAAACAAGTAAAAACAAAAATAGGGCAGGGAATCATCATCCAGAGGGGTTTTGCTTTCAGAGCAGTTCGGTACAAGTTATCTCTACTTTAAATATCAATCAATCAATCAATGACGGGTATTTACTGAGTGCTTACTATATGCCAAGCACTGTACTAGGCACTTGATAGAGTACACCACCAACCACTTGCAATTAGCATAGACTTATTCTGCTCAGACTGATGCAATATAAATCAGCTCTTGAGTTCACCTCCTTTCATTCTGCCTCATTGACATAAGGGTTCTAAGTGCATACATTCAACTTTCTTATCCCTGCATAAGTCTGGTTTTCCCCAGACAAAGCCACGCAGAAAATTCAAGCAACTCTCCACATTAGGAAGATAAATTTAGAGGTGGGGTTTTTTTTTTTGTAGTTGCTGGCCTATTTCTCTCAAAGCTCAAACACAGTTTCCTTTCAATTCAACCGAGGTCTAATGCTCAAGATGGCTTTGTAAAGAACAATGGGAAAAAAGACTCTACAGGATTAAACAGTTTCTCCAGACTTGGGGTTCTGTTGAACTAATTACGTTTTAAACTTCAATCACTTCCTCTTAAAAACAGAAAGTCATAGGGAGATCCTCCATCTGACCCTGAATTATAGCAGTTCTGAAAGCAGAACTTCAGTGAGACAACTAAAGAGGATTACAATCAGATTTATTGTTGTTACTTCTAATATAGCAATAATAAACTCTGTATTCCTGCTTTTTCCCTCCTTTGGTCTCAGTAGCTCCCAGAAGTACTCAGAAATCTAAAAAGAAACAAGATAAATTCACTCCTGTCACTCTCCTCCTGCAGAGCATTAATAGGTTTTAGAAATGAAATTGTTGTATTAATTTGATTAAGTCGAAGGAAAAAACAAGACTTATGAATTATTCAGGTTTCTGTCAGATTCCAGAAAGTCATGTGTAAAGCACTGTTATACTGCAAAAGGTCCCTCACAATCTACCATACATTTAATTTTCAATAATGTTGATTTATAGTTTTATTAAGAAAAATAATAAATATAATGTATTACCCCCATATTTCCTGATCTCAGTCACTATAAAATAACTGTTTGTAGTTTTACATTTCCAATGTGAAATATTAAATGCATAAATCACAACAAAATTATTTTTCATCTGGAAAGAGAGACTGGTTCCCAAAACTGACAAATTCATTTTGGTTTAAAATGGTTGTTTTAAGAGGGGGACAAAAAAAGCTCCATTGAGTTCTTATCAGCTATAAAAAAAACAAGACTCTGAATTTTAATACTTAGTCTATGATGGGTTCCATGCCAGGTATCGTGGGTAACAAATGATTAGGATGGTAACAGCAATCCCAAACATATCTCGGCCAGATTTCATGCCCTTATGTGAGTCATTTTCCTTTCCCACGTTCTCTCCCAGGGCATTTCCCTTTTCCACAATTGTTTTGCCCTTAGTTCCCACACAGAGATAAGCGTCTCCCATGATATATTGCTACTGGGGCACCAGACTGGCAGTTTTTGATATTTGAATGTGCTTTTGCATTCATAACTAAATAATCGTTCTCTGAGAAGAACATTATCAAATACTGAAAACAATCCAAGGGAGATATGGATTTTCAAATGGGCACAAGCAGATTCATTTATTTTTACATTTCTTCAATCTCATCCTGAAGCTTCATTGGGAGCAAGAAAAAGTATTTTGCATCCTTGATTAAAAAGAGTAAATCTAATTATAAGGATTCATTATAACATTTAAATACCTTTCAGCTCTCTGAGTGCTCAAACATTCAACCACAAGAAGCTTTCAGAAGGAGTGATGAAGGCTGAATACTAAAAGATGCCAGAATGCCTCAGTGAAAGGATAAGACTGAGTTAATGGGCTGGGAAGAAAAATGGAAACCCCCACCCCCGACCTCGTTATTGGAAAGCTGAACTAAACCATAAGTTAAATGTTGTTTCGAATACTCTGTTTACAAGTGAAAAAAAGATTAATTTGAAGAAGTTTTTTTGCATAGAGATTATTCATGGTTTTAAATGATTCTATTAGGTTGCACACACATAGTGGGTAGAAAATGTTACCAAACTACAAAAATCAATATGTTGATTATAAACATTTGAAAATGGAAAGAAATATTATAGCAATCCAAGAATTTCTAATTTAAGGAATTCATTTAGTAGTGAGGCTAAAAATGGCCTACTCTTCTGCTACTATTCAGAGTGGAAGTGGGCAGGGCATGAATTACTAAGAAACATGCTGTTGTTCCACATTCCTTGTTGCCTTAGACCAACTGGTGAACATGGGGCAAACACTCTAGTTCAGATAAATCTTTCAGGAGGGATAGCAGCCCTAATGCTTTTTCTTTATCTTCCTAATATATGGCAATGTGTTTCCAGGAGTTCCTTCCAAGAAGAAAAAAATATCTTCTGTGTACCTCATAAACATTGTGAGAAATTAAATAGCTATTAAAGTGTTCCATATGGCAAGAATTCAGAGACTCCAGTATAATGTTCATTAAGATCCTCTCAATCCAAACACAAAAGGGAAAGGCAAAATCATTCACAAAAAGCCACAGGAAACCAATGATTTTAAAACTGCAATAAATAAATAAATAATTTCATAAAGCTGCTTGCACTCTTGCCCCAACACTCCCCATGTGACCTTAGAAGATCTCTGAATAACAATTATCACCTGTCCAAAATGTGCATTAAACAAAATAACCATATCTTGAAAAATGCTAAGGAGTTATTGATCTCCAAATAAATCATAATTGTAAAAAAAAATCACTTGGGTTCTATGGTCAGAAAGAATTCATTTGTGTCCACATTTAGGAAATTCTTAAAAGAAGTGAAGAAAAGCAGAAGGAAGCAGTATAGATTAGTGAACAGAGCAGTTGCCTGGGAGTCCAAAGATCAAGTTCTAATCCCAGGTCCCATTGACCTGCTAGATGACCTTGAACAAGTAACTATCTCTGCCACTCAGCTTCATCATGTTTAAAATGGGGATAACAACATTTTCTTCTCCCTATTTCAGAAGGTGATTGTGGGGATTAAATGACATAATTGATGTGAAATTACTTTGGAGAAATAAAAAAGGGCTATATTCAAGATATTTTCATTGTATAGATACTTTAGAACAGTGCTTAGCACATAGAAAGCACTTAACAAATACCATCATTATTATTATTATGTAGATATCAATTTTGTTAACTATCCACCTAGAAACATCAATTACATTTTCAAAATGCAACATCTGATTTCACTTAGAATTCTAAGTTAACCCTAAGGAATAGCCCATAATTCTGCCTACTTTTTCTTATGGTATTCATTGAGTGCTTACTATGTATCAGGCACTGTCCAAAGCATTTCCTACTTCATCATGATTTTATTTGTAGAGGAATGAGGATTCAAAAACTGACAGCAAATCCTTCCCGATATAGGCATCAGGGTCTATCTTGACCAATGTGTGAATCAGGAATGCCTGTTTTACTTGTTCTGATGTCTATATATACAATTCTATTTATTCATATCAATGTGTATGCGTATATAAATATATCTAATTCTATTTATTTATATTGATGCTATTGATACCTGTTTACTTGCTTTGATGTCTGCCTCCCCACTTCTAGACTGTGAGCCCGTTGTGGGTAGGGATTGTCTCTTGTTGTTGCTGAATTGTACTTTCCAAGCACTTTGTACAGTGCTCTGCACACAGTAAGTGCTCAATAAATGCAATTGAATGAATGAACTTTCAATTTTGACTTTGAGGGAGAACTTGGTGTGGGGCTCCCAGATGGGCAAGTCCAGCGAAGGGGAAATTCAAAGATGCACGGGGTTGGGGGAAGGATAGGGAAAGAGACTGGCATCTGGTAGACAATCTATGCCCGGATGAAGTCAGGGCTGGAGCACATGTTGTCAGGCTGGACTCTCTAGCTTCTGACTGATGCCTACTCCACTTTAAGGTTGAATACAGCTACCCACCTGGCCCCAAAATTCTGGGGGGAAAACTAATGGTTTCCCCCCCAATCTCAATGCCAGAAGGCCAACAGTTCATTCATTCATTGGTATTTGTTGAGCATTTACTGTGTGCGGAGCACCATACTAAATGCTTGTGAGAGTACAATATAACAATAAACCGACACATTCCCTGCCCACAGTGAGTTTACAGTTTCAATTCACTCCCCACTTCCCTTCAGGATGAATTGTTTGGCTTCTATAAAGAACACACATACAAATACTTTTCCTACAGGTTACACTCTTTTTCTTTTTTGTTTTTTATCTTGACAACTGCTGAGTCAGAGAATTTGATTTCCCCTCCAAACGCATGGTTGACATTGAAAAGTCAGAACTCTGAAGTCACTTTTAAAGCTACTTAACATTTGGATGGCTCTGTCACATAGGAAATGAAATTCCAAGAAAAGACATTATTTAATGTTATACAGAATTTTCTTCAGGATTACATAAATCATAACAAACTGATTTTCTATTTAAAATGGAGATCAAAATTCAGGGGTGGGGAGGGTATTGTTAGAGAGCAAAGTATAAATGGGAAATCCAGGGGAAGAAAAATTTGAAACTCTGGATCAATTTGCTGCATTCACACTGGGAAAACACAGCAGGGTGGCAATATTATGACTTCTATGATCGCTATATCATGTTTTCTCTGGGATACCACTCGAAGTTTTAGGGGAAGTGTGCCTGAGAAAATAAATCTGTTGGATTCTGCAATAAATACTTGAATTGTTTGGAATTAAAAGTTAAGTGCTGGCTCATTATTTTACTAACTACAGGTCAGACAGAAGTAGCTACTAAAGTGATGATTTAATCTCATGCACTGGCCTCAAATTCTCCCAATGGTTTTTTTGAAGAGAGGGCTATGCTGAAGCATTTTTGAGGCGTGAGAGACCCCAGTCAGACCACCCTGTTGCTATTTTCAGCCTAGCTGGGAAGCAGCATTGTCAGCTGGAGGAGGGGAGGTGACTGTTAAATACACTGTTGGATCCCTAGCCACCTCAGGGCCCGCCCCCCTCTCCCGAGCATCACACTTCAAGGATGATGTCTTGATGCCCTGAGGGTATGGTGAGATGTAGCATTCACCTCCCTTGCCATGCCATTTTGTAGTTTCACCATGTGGTCAGCTGGTCTGGGGTCAGGCTACGTTCAAGTCACTTGTCAATTAGCCATGTTTAGGAACAATGTCCCCATTGAAGGAGCTGTCAAGGCAAGACATCCGGTTCCTGCTTCCATCCTTAGGCCTCAGAGTAGCAAATTCCTCTATATGTTCCCTGTGAGGTACTGGAATAGGGATCTCCTTGAGAGAATCGCCTCCCTCTGCCCCAACCCTCATCCCCAAAAGTCAGGTAGCAATGTTTTGTTTTGTTGTCTGTCTCCCCCTTCTAGACTGTGGGCCCGTTGTTGGGTAGAGACCGTCTCTATATGTTGCCGACTTGTAATTCCCAAGTGCTTAGTACAGTGCTCT
The DNA here is from genome assembly GCF_015852505.1 of Tachyglossus aculeatus. Classification (NCBI taxonomy): domain Eukaryota; kingdom Metazoa; phylum Chordata; class Mammalia; order Monotremata; family Tachyglossidae; genus Tachyglossus; species Tachyglossus aculeatus. The sequence goes on from NC_052099.1 coordinate 8,729,725, forward strand.
GCACACAGTAAGCGCTCAATAAATACGATTGAATGAATGAATGAATGAATGAGAGGAAATCCCCAGGGGCCTCCAAGAGCTGTTGAAACTAGCATTTTCTGTGATTTCAGGGGAAAGTCAAGGACCAGTCTGATTTGTTTGGGGGCAAAGGTAGAACAACATTTACATCCATTAAAGCACCCCCTGGCATGGGGTGAGGCCAATATACCTCACCCACAGAACCCAGCCCATTTCTAGCTCAGTCTCATGGTGCTGGTTTTACAATCTTTTAGACTGTGAGCCCACTGTTGGGTAGGGACTGTCTCTATATGTTGCCAACTTGTACTTCCCAAAAGCTTAGTACAGTGCTCTGCACACAGTAAGCGCTCAATAAATACGATTGATGATGATGATGCTGGTTCCAATCATTTTCTAACTGAAAATGATTAGAGCACAGGCTTCCAAGTCAGAAGGATCTGGGTTCTAATCCTGGATCCACTACTTGTCTGTTGTATGACCTTAGGTAAGTCACTTCACTTCTCTGTCCCTTAGTTATCTCATCTGTAAAATGGGAATTAAGATTCTTAGCTCCACGTGGGACATGGACTGTGTCCAGCCTGATTAGCTTGGATCTACCCCAGAGCTTAGTACAATGCCTGGCATATAGTAAGCACAGGCCTGTAGTAAGCACTTAACAACTGCCATTAAAAAAAACAAAAAAACACTTTACATTCCAGGAGATGACTGTGGAAGAGAGAGAGAAATTGGGATATTCAAATTCAGACACATTGTTTCTTGTTAGCAATCCTTATCAAAGTTCATTGGGAAAGAAGGTTTAAAGTAATGGCCGGAATTTGTTATATTTCTATTATCTGTGGATTTAATTTATCCATGTTATCTCTTTCTTCCACTCACTAGAACAATTAAACGTTGGCTGCAATTTGAAAGGAGGAATTTATCTTCACTTTGCCCAATACTAAGAGAAGAATCATCCATAGAGAGTAATAATGGTAAAGTCAGCAAACTAAAGGAGGCAATTGAGGGAAAAAAAAGCCCAAAGCACCATAACTGTGTCTAGGAGACTTAAGGAGTTAAGGGACACACTCTGACTGTGGTCCTCTGTGAAGGCCTTCTTCAAATATGGAGCTGCCAGGGAGTTCTCCCAGCATGTTCCACCTGGAAAAAGCCCAAAGGATGAGTGCAGCCTTCAGAACCTGGCCCCATGGAATAAAAGCCCATTGTTAGCATAGGGAGTGGCAAAATAACTAAGGAGTAAGAATGGAAAGACTCAATTCTATGAACAAAATCCTATAAAATCAAAGTCTCTAGGCTCTTCAGAGCTAAGACTTTGACATAAAAAAAATTCAGCTTCCAAGGGGATCCCAATAGGCACCATGAACATTTACAGAAAACCTTGATTCCAGAACGGAAAGGTGTTTGTCTTTCAATGTTTTCTGCTCATTCAAGGAATGGGTGGGTAATAATGAGTATCATTTACTTAATGAGGGATCCACTGAAGTTATGCATGGCATATAGCCAGAATTTCTCTTGACATTGGGCCAGTATTGGCGCACCCATAATCCTGAGCCAACCATAGCTGACTAGAACTGATCAGAGCCCACCATTGTCCAGCGTTTGTTGTAGGTAGTGCCAGGATAGCATGTGTCAAGACCAAATACAATAGGAATGTTCAGGTTATAAAATCAAAACAAAGGCTGGAACTTAATAAAAAAAACCAGCAGGTCTTAGGTGGTGAGCCTCGCGTGGGAAAGGCACTGTGTCCAACCTGATTATATTGTATCTAAACCCAGCACATAGTACAGTGCTTGACACATAATAGGCACTTAACACAGACTATTATTATTATCATATTTAATTCTGTGGGTAAAAAGTTCAGATAATAATAATAATGGTATTTGTTAAGCGCTTACTATGTGCAAAGCACTGTTCTAAGCACTGCGGGGATACAAGGTGATCAGGTTGTCCTACGTGGGGCTCACAATCTTAATCCCCATTTTACAGATGAGGTAACTGAGGCACAGAGAAGTTAAGTGGCTTGCCCAAGGTCACACAGCTGACAATAGGCAGAGCTGGGATTCGAACCCATGACCTCTGACTCCCAAGCCCACGTTCTTTCCACTGAGCCACACTGCTTCTCAGATAAATGCTTACTGCATATTATTGGGGTTTGAGTTTGTCATAATTCATAATCATAATCATCTTATCTGTCACCAAATCCTGCCAGTCTCACCTCTGCAACATCGCCAAGATCCACCCTTTCCCCTCCATCCAAACCGCTACCCAACTCGTTCAATCTCTCATCCTATCACGACTGGATTACTGCATCAGCCTCCTCTCTGATCTCCCATCCTCCTGTCTCTCCCCACTTCAATCCATACTTCACGCCGCTGCCCGGATCGTCTTTGTGCAGAAACGCTCTGGGCATGTTACTCCCCTCCAAAAATCTCAAGTGGCTACCAATCAACCTAAGCATCAGGCAAAAACTCCTCACCCTCGGCTTCAAGGCTCTCCATCACCTTGCCCCCTTCTACCTCACCTCCCTTCTCTCCTTCTACAGCCCAGCCCGCACCCTCCACTCCTCTGCTGCTAATCTCCTCACTGTGCCTCATTCTCACCTGTCCCACCGTTGACCCCCAGCCCATGTCTTCCCCCGGCCTGGAATGCCCTCCCTCCGCACCTCCGCCAAGCTAGCTCTCTTCCTCCCTTTAAAGCCCTACTGAGAGCTCATCTCCTCCAGGAGGCCTTCCCAGACTGAGCCCCCTCCTTCCTCTCCCCCTACTCCCCCTCCCCATCCCTCCCACCTTACCTCCTTCCCCTCCCCACAGCACCTGTATATATGTAGATATGTTTGTACATATTTATTACTCTATTTATTTTACTTGTACATATTTATTCTATTTATTTTATTTGGTTTATATGCTTTGTTTTGTTGTCTGTCTCCCCCTTCTAGACTGTGAGCCCGCTGTTGGGTAGGGACCATCTCTATATGTTGCAAACTGGTACTTCCCAAGTGCTTAGTACAGTGCTGTGCACACAGTAAGCGCTCAATAAATATGATTGAATGAATGAATGAATGAATGAGGGATCACAGCTATGGCAGCTGCAGTCCAAGTCATTGTAAGCTCTATTGGATCACCTTGTAGCTGAGAAAGACCAGAAAGGTGTGACTCCTGAACCAAGCCATGGCAGAGCTCAGTGGACTAAATGGGCTCTGCCAGGGGTCCTGTACCAGTATGGCAGATTAGTCTGGAGAAGAGTTGAAACCCATGGAGTTTGGGCATGTATCTCACAGCCCCAGTATCTTTTGCAGCCACTTTTTACATGCCCAGGTATCTTTGGAATTTGAACTCCCAACAGCCCCTGAGACAGCTTTGTACGTACTATGACACTATGTCACTTCCTAGTTGCCCTGAACTGTACACAAGCCACTTTGGGCATCGGCCTGGAACTGAGCAGGTCACACTGAGCCTGGCTACAGCTGTCCAGCCTGTGTAGAATTCTATGCCATAGAACAAAGCCCTTAGTGTGCTACATGAGGTGCAGGCACAAAAAAGGCTACAGGGCATACTAGGAAGACGGAGATTGAGGAGACTTTCCAGACATTGTTTGCTCATTTGTTTACTTAGTGATTTCAGCATATAATCATCATGGCTATGGACCTAGACTTCTCACTGTCACTGCTTGGGCTACCATAGTGTGGACTGTCCCTGACTCAGCTAGAGAGGTGTAGCTTTACTCATTTTTGTTAATTTATTACTAATATTCATTGAGCACCTTCCTTGTACATAATACTGTATTTACTAAGTGTATTTACTAAGTAGTTTACTAAATACATACAAGGTCCTGTCCACAGGGAGCTTACAGTTAAAGTGGGGAAGGAAAACACTGAAAAAAACCTAATAAACACCAAAAGCAACCCCTTCCCTTCCTCTCTTCCATCCCCAGGCCAGAAATAGCAAAGTCCTCAAAGTTCAAAATGTTTGCAGAGGAAGCCCCATAAAGCCTGTTTTCCAGTGGGAGGGTGGAGCTTAGCCTCCAAAATGGTGGGGAGCATTCCAAGGAGGGGGGGACTAAGCTATACTGATTGAGGGACCAATCAGTAATCAATGAATTAATCAATCGTATTTATTGAGTGCTTACTATGTGCAGAGAACTGTACTACGTGCTTGGGAGACTACAATATAACAAGGCTGATAGACATGCACCCCACCCACAATGAGCTTATGGTAAGTCCCATGGAATTGCATTTAAGACTTTCCTGGAGAAACATCATGATGAAATATCCCGTATCTTCTTACCCCAGAGGAAACCATTTCAGATCAGTTTTGTATCCCATCAGTACTTTCTCATGTTCACGTTTTCCTGTCATAAACAAGGGAAGAATTTCTGTCCAATAACGAAGACTCCCAGATGAAGAACCTGCAAGAAAGAATGCTAGTTGAATGCCCAGGGCTGCTCTCACTCTCTCGTCCCTGTCAGTCACGTTCCCTTGGAGCAGTGGGTGCAATAAACAAGACGGAAGACAGGATTGCTGCACAATTTGAAGTGTATGCAAGAATTTTTGATATACCTCACTGCAGATGGGAGGGGGAGGGGACAACCAGAAATAGCCTGCTGAAGCTATGTCATCAGTGGTTTGGTTTCTGACCGAAGAATCACCTAGGGGATCTCATGTGGTGGAAAAACCCAGGAGGACTCCTTAAATTATCTGGCTAACATGGATGGAGGAGACCACAGTGGTTGCCAGCATGGCTATTACCTGTTGGGCTGTGATACTTCAGCACAATATCAACACTGTGCTGCAGTCACTTTGGTCATAAATGGGTTTTGAAGTTTTTTTAGACCTTGTCATTTAAGTTTCCCCCAATAGAAACTTTAGCCTCTTGTATGAGAGTGAATTGCTCAGACTCCCTTACACTACACTTCACATTCTGCCTAGCTCTTATTTAAGAACCCCAGGAATAGATTATGAAGGAAGGAGAAAGAGGTTCAAGAAGAAAAGAAGTCTGATAGTTTTTCTATTTTATTTTAGTCTCATCTAAGAAAGTTTTAGTACAGAAGAATTTCACCTTTGACTGTCCAGTGACTGTATGTTGTTTCTCACCCATGGTACAGTTTGAATTGTTTCTTGAATTATTTCTGGTAGCTCTTACTGGGGTTTTCTTTACATACATATGGAGAGAGAGAGACAGAGAGAGAGAAAAGAGAGAGAGAGAGCACACATAAACAAGTATGATAAACTGGGGAAATTGAGAGATTGTTAGTAAGAAAACTGGTAGCTGCTTCCCTTGATTTAAGCATATGGGGTACAGAGCAGCATGGCCTAGTAGATAGAGCATGGGTTGAGAGGTCAGAAGAACTTGGGTTCTAATCCCAGCTCTGCCACCTGTCTGCTATATGACATTGGGCAAGTTACTTAACTTCTCTTTGCCTCAGTTCCCTCCGCTATAAAATGGGGATTAAGACTGTTAGCCCCATGTCGGACAGGGGCTGTGTCCAGTACGATTAACCTCTATCTACCCCAGCACTCAGCACGCTGCCTGGCACATAGTAAGATCTAAATCCTCTCCTCTCCCCCTCCTCCCCATCCCCCTGCCTTACCTCCTTCCCCTCCCCACAGCACCTGTATATATGTGTATATGTTTGTACGTATTTATTACTCTATTTATTTATTTTATTCGTACATATTTATTCCATTTATTTTATTTTGTTAATATGTTTTGTTTTGTTGTCTGTCTCCCCCTTCTAGACTGTGAGCCCACTGTTGGGTAGGGACCGTCTCTATATGTTGTCAACTTGTACTTCCCAAGCGCTTAGTACAGTGCTCTGCACACAGTAAGTGCTCAATATGATTGAATGAATGAATGAAATACCCCCCCACCAAAAAAAAATAAAACCCCACTAGGGAACCAGAGGGCCACCCCTCCCAATAGCTTCCCACCTATTATCAACAAAATTGTTTTCTTCCCAGAAAAACATCCATTTTTTTCTAGTCAACCCAGGTTGACCCAGCTCTACTGACTCACGTAAAACCAAGCACCCACAAAATCAGCCAGCCTGTTTTCTCAGAGCTCAGACATTGGATAGGGGAAGGCTCATGTTTAATCTATTAATATTTGCCAGATAATGCCTTGAAATTTACAAAAGCTGGGCCACATCTGCACAAAGTACCCGATTAGGAAAATGAACAAGAAAGAGGCTTAATGAGGAGAAGCAAGCTGGATCAGATCCATGCATGGGCAACTCCACCAACAAGAGCTCTTGGTTGACAGTGAGTCATGGTTTCCGCCGATACTGAGCCCTATTCTACCTGCTGCACGGCCGGAGAACAGGCTAGAGGCTGGCAGTAACCTTAGGGTTCTTCTGCTAAAAGTAGAGCCACCAGTGCTTTCACCTTAGAGAGTGACTTGAGGAAGTCATGTATAGGAGTTGTGTTTTGTGGAAGGCAGCAACTCTTCCCTGGAGCAGAGTAGAAACCATCAGAGAACCCAGAAAGGAATTGGACGAACGAATGGTCATCTTCCCTTGGCTCTGAAAGGGGTGTATTCGTGGCATGATCTGGGGCTGCAAGAGAGCACAATACATTCAATTCAAAAATCATTTCTTTGACTGGCTCTGCCTGGGGCAAAACCAATAGTAATTTACGAACAATTGCGCATCTATGGTCCAGCTCTGTTTTCACTCAAACCCAAAGGGGATTGGCAAACTAAATTGCAGAATCACTGAAAACTGTTGGTTTCAGTTTTTTCTCATGTGGTCTCAGAACCATTTCCCTTTCCTCTCTCTCCTCTCTACCCACCCCTCAATTAACAGATGCTGGTAAAGGGGTCCGCACTGTTCCCCTCACCCCACCGCCAGCCTTGCTTGAACTCTGGGGACCATAGATGAAATGGATCCATTTTGAAATTGAGAAGCAGCATGGACTAGCAGGAAGACCATAGGCCTGGGAGTTGGAGGACACAACTTCTTTGTGCCTCTGTTTCCTCATCTGTAAAATGGGGATTCAATAAACATTCTCCCTCCCACTTTGACTGTGAGCCCCATGTGGGACAGGGACTGTGTCTGATCTAATTATTTTGAATCTACCCCAGCATTTAGTACAGTGCTTGGCACACAGTAAGCACTTAAATAATACCATAAAAATGGCTAAAATAGTGGGGCAAGGATTTCTTTACTGAAATAAGTGACTCTAAAATGTAGATAATGATATGACAGAGTAATAACAGGGGTCGGGGATAGATATTTGTTCTTCAGGATTTTGTATTCCCTACCAGGCCACAGAGCAGGATAAAACAGACCACAGCATCCAGGCAAAATCCACCAGACTCCCCTCACATCTTCAAAGCCTACTAAAATTACATCTCCTCTAAGATCCCTTCTCTGATAAAAAATCTCCTTTCCCCACCTTATTCTTTTCCTCCCTTATGTGTTTCCTGCAGCCCTTGAGCACTTTCATACTCAGGCCACCCTCCTAGCACTTACATGTGTATCCTTGAACTCAGCCATTTCCTCTTTCTGTAATTTATTTGAATGTCTGTCTGCTCCTTTAGGCTGTAAGCTCTTTGAGGACGGGGATCATGTCTACCAACTCTATTGCACTGAACTCCCCCAAGTGCTGACTTCAGTGCTCTGCATGCAGTAAGTGCTCAATAAATACAATCGACAGATTGACTGATTGGTTGATTGGATAAATAGCACCTGGAGCCAAAGTTCCCATACACTTCCCTGGCCCAAGTTAAACTATTTTCCTTCTCCTAACATTTTTCCTTCTCCTAACATCTTGGGACCAAACCTTCTTACTTCCCTCCATGGTAGCACCCAGACTACTGCATGTCTTGTCTTATGCCGTCAAGTCGTTTCTGCCCCATAGTGACTCCATGGCCACATCTCTCCCGGAACTCCCCCAATCCACCTGCAATCGTTCTGGTAGTGCATCCATAGAGTTTTCCTGGTAAAAATACGGAAGTGGTTTACCATTGCCTTCTTCCATGCAGTAAACTTGACCCATGCTGCTGCTGCTCAGTACGGGTGAGTTTTGACTTGTAGCCGATTGCCTTCCACTAAAGGGCAGCGTGGCCTAGTGGCAAGAGCACAGACTTGGGAGTCAGAGGACGTGGGTTCCAGTTCCACTCCGCCACATGTTTGCTGTGTGACCTTGGGCAAGTCATTTCACTTCTCGGTGCCTCAGTTACCTCATCTGTAAAATGGGGATTAAGACTGTGAGCCCCATGTGGGACAACCTAATTACCTTGTACCTGCCCCAGGTCTTAGAACAGTGCTTGGCACCTAGTAAGCACTTAACAAGTACCATTATTATTAACAAATACCATTATGATTACTTGCTAGCCACTGCCCAAGCTAGGAATAGAATAGGTATGCCTCTGCTTGACTATCCCTCCCTAAGTCATGACTGGTAGAGTACTGGAAACTTTCCAAGTGCCGTCCTGAGAGGAGAGACCACTGCACCTCTACCCACAAAAACTAATTTAGACCAAGAGCATCACCACTCTGTTCTCTCAGCTGCCTGACCTGTTTCCCAACCCAGACTATAAACCCGTCCTCTTGACTGTAAGCTCTCTGTGGGCAGGGACTGTGTCTGTTACATTGTTGTATCGTACTCCCGTAAGCACTTAGTACAGCACTCTGTATTCAGTAAGTGCTCAATAAATACGACTGACTGACTGTGCCCAGAGACTGTGCCACTACCACTGCTGCCTCTTTTATCAACTACTTACTTTTCCTCCTCCTCACTTCACCACTTCTTGCTCCTCGCTGCCACCTTTATGGTACTGTTCATAAACTCTTAGCTCTTTTCAGGATTTTAGGTCTTTTCAGAGACCTGAAATGAGCAGAATCAGTCACTTGGGCAAATAACGATAATTTCGTCTCTGCGGCTTAGTTGATATGTTTGTCGGAACTGCTGTGAGGTTCCCCAGGATGATATCAGAGAAGGGAGATAAGGATTGGGGTATGAAAGTCCAAAATGCTATTTGTCTGCCAGACATGTAGCTAATTAATCAATCAAATGGTATTTATTGAGTACTTACTATGTGCAGAGCACTGTACTAAGCGCTTGGGAGAGGAAAATACAACAGAATTAGCAGACATGTTCCCTGCCCAGAGGGTTTCCAAAGTGGACTCTGAGATGGTACAAGTCTACACTTGTTTGTTCAAGGTTCACCCCATAATAATAATAACTATGGTATTTGTTAAGTGCTTACTATGTGCCAAGCACTGTTCCAAGCCCTGGCGTAGATACAAGGTAATCAGGTTGTCCCATGTGGGGCTCACAGTCTTAATCCTCATTTTACAGATGAGGTAACTGAGGCGCAGAGAAGTTAAGTGGCTTGCCCAAGCTCACACAGCAGACAAATGACGGAGCTGGGATTAGAACCCATGTCTTCTGACTCCCAAACCCATGCTCTTTCCACTAAGCCACAAGGCCAGATTAACTCTCCAGTGGGCTCTGGGGCTGAACCAGTTTGCAGACTTCCTGACCCAAAGCATCATTATGTCATGATACAGAGCATGTCAGCAGAGCCTGCTTCATCACTTTGGTTTGATCCCGACCCCACCCTGAAGTCATTCCACTGCTCTATGGGATAAGGTAGGAAAATTTGCTAGGGAACAATTCAGAGTTCCCTGTTACGTTCCCAGGAAGGAGTCTCTTCCATTACCAGGCTGACTCACCCTTATCACTTTTCCAGCTGTGTCCTCCCCATCCCAGAGTGTCAGGGAAAGTGACAGGTCGAGCTAGCAGATGTTTCCAGGCTCTCTCTTGACCCTCCCAATTTTGTCCCTCTGCTCGGCCCTGGCTGGGGTTGGGAGTGGGCAAAGGTGGCTTCCGAGCGATGGAGGCTTATAGAAGAATGCCTGATTCAAGGATTCAGCCACCCACAACCCCAGCTGTGCTGGCATAGCCTGGCTATCTTGGTCCATCTCAATCAGGATACAGAAGGCAGCTGTGATGAGTCTAACAGGTTGGGGGCAAGGCTAAGCAGAATGACCAGCAGTCAGTCAGTCAGTCAATCATATTTACTGAGCACTCACTGTGAGCAGAGCACTGGCCAAAGCACTTGGGAGAGTACAATACAACAATAGACGGACACATTCCCTTCCCACATTGAGCTTACCGCAGGCTGGAAGCACCTGGGGCCTGCCCAAGTCATTGAGCAGGGAGGCTGGACATTTCCTAGCAGCTACCACACCACTTCTTGCATAGCCATCTGGTCTCCCTCCCCCAGCCTAAGTCTCGTGCCCATCCATCTCCCGCAGCAGCAGCCGCACTGTGAGACACCCCAGGAGGAGGATCGCAGCTAGGCTGGAAGCCTGGTCCCTGAGGTTGCAGCAGAGGGGCAACAGAGCCCTGCTGGGGTTGGGGGTAATGCATGCTGGATCCATTGCGCTTGCGGACAGCTTTGGCGAGTTTGGGGAGTATGTCTCGTACTGCTGGGGGTCATACTGTGAGAGTTTGGGGGCCCATCATTTGCCTGGGACCCAGGGCTACCGCCCCTAAAGCCTCTGCATTAAATCCAGCTCCGCCCAAAAGGTCAGGTTTGGAGTCAAGGTTTAGATTTGCCAATGAGGAGCTGGATTACAAGGAATTTTTCTGTAGAAAAATCCTGTTTAAAAATCTATCCTTTCTCATTGTCCCCCTTTTTAAAAAAGGTATTTGTTTTGCACTTACTAATGTGTCAAACACTGTTCTAAGTTCTGGGATAGATACAAGTTAATCAGGTCAGATTCACATCCCCGATAGAGCTAAACTTCAACAAAAGGCCAAGATAACCATAAACATCAGAACCATCTCTCAAAAATTTCCCACGAATCTTCCCGTCTAGTTGGATTTGATTCCACTGATCCCAGTTGCTTTGTCCCACTCTATACCCACTCTGTCTGTATGTGATGTTGGTGACTGCAAAAAGTATATTCATTCATTCATTCAATCATATTTATTGAGCGCTTACTGTGTGCAGAGCACTGTACTATGCACTTGGGAAGTACAAGTTCGCAACATATAGACACGGCCCCTACCCAACAGTGGGCTCACAGTCTAGAAATGAAACAGTGAGTCTCTGCCCACAGTGAATTTGCAACCTAGACTTGTGACATGCACACAGATGGCCTAATACACCCAACCACACACCACTGTTTAGAATCCAGAAAAACAATTCTGCAGAGAAATCAGAAGATGAAAATAAATGAATGAATTAAATAAGGAAGCATTTACATCGATTTTGCAAACAGTTTTCAAAAAGCATTAGCCTTGCAAAAATTTGATTTCACCCATGCAGTTGGTACTGGCCTCTATCGTATTTACTAACCCAGCCTTTTCCACTTCTTTCTCCCTCTCCATCTTCTACTGCTGTTCACACCACTAGGCACTCAAGCAACTGCCTACAACAAACACACCCTGAATTACACATACACACACATTTCCACTGAACTAAAAATCTACCAGATTTATTTTAGGTCTGCTATCTAATGTTCCTTAGGCCTTTCCTGATTTCTTTCAGTACCTGGACATGTGATTCAGTGTCTATTTGAGAGGCAGCATGGTCTAGTGGAAAAGACACATGCCTGTGCGTCAGAGGACCTGGGTTCTAATCCCGGCTCCGCCACTTGTCTGCTGCGGGACTTTGGGCAAGTCACTTCACTTCACTGTGCCTCAGTTCCCTCATCTGCGAAATGAGGATTCAATACCTGTTCTCCCTTCTACTTGGACAGTGGGTCCCACATGGGACCTGATTATCTTCTATCTATCCCAGTGCTTAGTACAGTGCTTGGCACATAGTAAGCACTTAACAAATACAACAATTATTATCTTTGTGGTGGCTCAATTTGAGCTGCTTCTTTACTTGAAATTTCAGTGAGCATAACACTATCCTTCCAGAATTGAGGAGGAGAGGACAAGCTCTCACTCCCTTCACTTAGTCTGTACACTGATGGTGCCCACCAATGCTAGTAATTTGTCTACCATACATATCTCACTGGGACAGCTATGGGAGTTATTCACTGGGAAGCATTAGGGCTGCCCTTGCCTCTCTTGTGGAATTGCTAGCCCACCCTGCCTCTGCCACAGGTCACGTACCTTAGGAATACACTGAGGTTTATGCTCCTATGCATGGATGTGAATTGTGACCCTTTCCCCATTCACAGTGAAAACCTAGGAAGCATGCCCGTTACAACTCTGACATCCTCCTGCTCAACTAAGCATTTTAAGATTTCTTGCTCCTCTGAAATTTATTGTTATTAGTGGTAGTAATAATAATAATGGTATTTGTTAAGCATTTACTATGTGCCAGGCACTGTACTGAGCACTGGAGGAGATGCATGATAGTCAGGTTGGGCACAGTCCCTGTCCCACTGGGGGTTCACAGTCTTAATCCCCACTTTACAGATGAGGAAACTAAGGCCCAGAGAAGTGAAGTGACTTGCCCAAGGTCATACAGCAGACAAGTGGTGGAGTTGGGATTAGAACCCAGGTCCTTCTGACTCCCAGGACCATGCTCTATCCACTAGGCAACGCTGCTTCTCGTCACCGAACTGCCATACTTTATTCAGTGTCACCAAAGACTACTTCCAATGGGCTAGTGATCTTCATAGCCATAAAGTGCACCTAGATCCCTTTATCTCTATGGTTCATCCACACCATCATTCGGCAGTTACCTCATCTGTAAAATGGGGATGAAGACTGTGAGCACCCCCCATGGGATGATCACCTCGTAACCTCCCCAGCACTTAGAACAGTGCTTTGCACATAGTAAGCACTTAATAAATGCCATTATTATTATTATTATTATTATTATTATTATTATTATTATTATGTTGGCTCCCATTCTTCCCATGTTTTCAGACATTCTATCATACACTGCCAGAGTCCCCTGAAGCATTCATGTGTTACTTGGATTCTTCTGCTGACTGTACAGTGTTGGTACACGATAATCAGTCATATTTACTGAGTGCTTACTTCATACAGAGTACTGTACTAAGCACTTGGGATTGTACAATACAATAGTGTTGGTGGACATGTTCCCTTCTCCCAAGGGGAAGCAGCATGGCCTAGTGGAAAGAGCACAGGCCTGGGAGTCAGAGGACCTGGGTTCTAATCCCCGCTCTGCCCTCTGTCTGCTGCGTGACCTTGGGCAAATCACTTCACTGCTCTGGGTCTGCTACCTCCTCCCTCGGACTTAGACTGTGAGCTCTATGTGGGATAGCGACCATGTCCAACCTAATTATCTTGTATCTACCCCAGCCCTTAGAACGGTGCTTCACACATGGTAAGCACTTAACAAATACCAAAAAAGTAGCTTAGAGTCTAGAGATAAAAAGATTTCAATAGCTCTTAGAGTTTTGGGTCCATCTAAGCCAGTATTTGGTCTGGGACAGTGAGTGGTTTCCAAGATACTCAGAGGAACAATATAATCTTTAACATGGAACCAGATGGTTAGAGATGTACCATATACTATCCCTAAATTTTCCCTCTAATAAACCATTATGGACCAATCAACCATGACTATACCTAAACCCTTCCTGAGCCTATCAATCTCTTGTGTCAGCACAATTTCCCATGGTAATGAATTCCACATGTGTTTAATCCATTGGATGAAGTATCTACTTTTGTTTGTCTTGTACTTACCACTTCCTCAGTATGTTTTATAGCTCTGTTATATTCTTCCTGAGATACAGTGACCGGACCATTAAACGCCAACTCTGCTTGGTAAACGCAATGGTCACAATGGCAGATGACTACAAAAATCTTACATCCAGCATTATAAAGACTTAATAGGAATGAGAGTTATTGTTAATCATTCCATGATTAGACTTTGCACTTACATTCAGAGCATATATTAACTCAGTAATTCTTACAAAACCGCCCTTATTGAGGAGGAAAGGTCTTGAGGTTAGTTAGTAGGCTTCTGATATGCATTTTCTTCTAACATGAATTGGTCTAGACTTTGATGGAGCACATTGCCATACAATTTATTCAACCCTGGGGTGATAAGATCTACTTTGCTATCCATGGCTATGTCAGATTACAGCATGTAGGTTTTCAAGATATTCATTGACCAGCAAGAGGTTAGACACCCAGCTGCCATGGAACAGGCATCTTGAATTTCCTTAATCAATTGCTAGGAAAGCTTTTCTCCAGGAGTTCAAAATATGTTGCAAAAGTAAACTTAATCCTCTCAATGGCCTTTGTGAGGTAGATAGGAAGAAAGAAAAAGTTGCAAAAAAAAATCAATAAAATCAATTAATAATTGTCATGTTTGTTAAGTGCTTACTATGTGCCAACCACTGTTCTAAGCACAGGGGTAGATACAATATATGGGGACTAAGGGGCAGGGAGAACAGATCCCCATTTTACAGATGAAGAAACTGAGGCACAGAGAAGTTAAGTGAGTGGCAGATTCAGGATTAGAGTCCAGATCACCTGACTCTAAGGTCCATGTTCTCTCCACAAGGCTACTCTGCTTCCAATTTGAAATTTGATTTCCTAAATAAGAAGTGATCTGAGCGAGTGTCTTGGGTATCGCTGACCAAGAAGTTGGTAGTCCCTGCAAGTGAGTCAAACTGATTATGGGGATTCAGCTAGCTTTCTATTAAGTTCAGAAGATTGTTTCATGAAACACTATTGTCATTTTGAATTACGACGTGTTTATCTGGCAAAGTCTCCTGAGATGATCAGACAAACTGAGGTGGTTTCTCCCGTCCTCATCCATTGTCTGAGGGCTTTAATCCACATGGTTTAAATGGCCTAGTGAAGAAAGGGCAGAGCAAGGGAAGAGGGAGGTGGGACATTTGGTGACTCCAGCTTCTACCCCTTCCCTTTTTCTCTGTTCCTCCCCACACACCCCCATGGCTCCATGCCCCAAGAACCTGGGGCAGCCATGGGGGCAGGGATGGTGGCCCTGGTTCCTACTCCTCCTGTGGTGAGGACAAGAAGGTCAGGGATTTTTCAGAAACATTCTCTTTGCCTGTCTCGCTTGCTCGCTCACTCTCAGTCCCTTTGTCTCACTGTGATCTCACTACTACCTGGGAAAGGGAGGAGAGATAATAAAGCTTTAGGGACCACCACCCACCCCCCCACACACACACCAACTGCATCAGATTTCATCGGATGATTTTCTGATGTTCCAAATGAATCAGATCCCATCTGCAGGAACCAACCAGAGGAGGTGGCTCATAACCATGTTGTAAATCAACTCCTTCAGCTGGGTTGAAGAAGATCAGATAGGGACTCCCCGGGGATGGCCGGAATCCAATCAAATATAGTTTAGGCAATTTGCACCCATATCATGTGCCCCAGAAGATATATGGTCATCTCGTATCATAAAATGCATTCATAACAGCGACACAAAGTAACAACAGCAACCTCCTTTATCCTTGATCCTTGCACTGCACCTCAGCTGGGCAAAATAGATGAATAGAATGGATGGTGGGAGGTTAGTCAAACAGTTACAAAAATGAGAAAGCTGCAGAGAGGACAGAAGATATGCTGTAAAGACACAGTGACCCTCAAACAATGTGACATGGGCATGCTCCTTGGGAGACAGCAACACATGATGGCTCAGCAATTATAAATCAGATGACTGTCTTGGAACAGGGACTTTGGGAAGATTTTGATCCTAGAAGGTAGAAAAAAACATGGCGCCAGGTCCCGTGAGCAACAGATGCAGCAGTGCCATGAGGGGAAATCTTTACAAGTCCACAATACGGAAGGAGTTGTCAGCCTATGATTGGTTTTATCAGCACACCTGCACTCACAGGCAAAAGTTTTCCCACAAGCACCATCATCCTCTAACCTGAAGGAGATACATATACACATAAATTATCCTGGAATTCTTTGGTAATTGGAATTATGTAACTTCAGAGCGTGCCTATGTTTTTTCTAATCAGAGGTGAGTTAACTTAGATGCCTTCATCTTTAGGCAGGATTTCCCATCTCTTGTAGTGTGCTGGTGATAGAAAACCCATGCTAACCTGGCTGTGAGTCATAAGGTTGTGAAAACCTTCATGTCAGCACATACTGAAAACATCAGAATCAAGCCTGTAGGTCCTGTCCACATCGGGGAGCAGAAACAAGACTGTGCTTGACAACTGTTTTACAGCATAGGGATACTGAGCACTGTTTCAATCTGCTATGGTCAGGGAGCTCTCATTTTATGGTTTACATTCCTCACTGGCAGGAACTAATTTCCAGGTTTTCTCCCTAGGGAACTTCCCATAGTGTCTCTTCCTAGAGTTGTAGCATTCCAAAGCAGGGCATGAGGGCATGCACTGGATCTTCCTCAGCCAAAACAGACCATTTTCAATGCTAGCCCAAACCCTCTGCTCCCTCTGTTCTTCTTTACTTTCCCCCATCTTTTGTCTTCCACTTTTCAATAGCCCATACCACACACCTACCACCATCTCTCTAGGAAATCACTCTAGGGGCAGAGGAGTTCGCAGGAAAAAAGATTGCACCTGCAGGTTTAGTGACAAAAGTATCATTGTCATCATCCCCATCCCAGAGTGAAAGAAATTGTACTAGGGGCTGCAGGCTCAGCACAACACCTGAAAATGTCATACCGTGCTGTAATGATTCAATTGAATTTAAGTTTCGGCCTGAACATTTCAGACTTTTGCAATCTGGAAAACAACTCAACTGAAATTTATCTACAGCATGTAATGTGAGACATGGCTGAGAGCAAAGCTGCCCTGAGAGGAAGATAGTCACCATTTTAAACAAAGCTAATTTAGAAAACCGAAACGGAAATAAATCAGCTAGCTGAGCTTCGAAAGCATCAGCCTCAAAGACAGAGGACAGCACAGCCCACACAGCCAAACCACTACCATCCTCCGTCTGAAGAATATAAGGGGACAGCCTGTGTGGAAAGATGGAGGCTCCAGCTCTGGGAAAAGACATTAATCACCTTGGATTCTTATACCTGAGAAAAAATGGCTATCTTTGAGATCTGATTTTTATGTTTCAAAATGGAAAAGGCTTTTATTATGTTTCTTGATGAAATATAACCACCCTCTCGCTTGAAGCAGCTTCTAAATTCTTAAATGCGTGTAAATGGAAAACATGCTGTGGGTCCTTATTTCACAGGGTAGTAAGAAATAAATCAGAATTGCCTGCCCAACTCCCTCTCCCCTGATATCCCACAGATGTGCAGCATTAAAAGGAAGAGCCCCAATTCTTTATAAACATAATATATGGGAACTACTTTATTTACCTCCAAAATTCATAACCCAGGGCTTAACCAGTCTCCCAGCCAAAATAAACCTGAGTACATGCATTCTGTCTACCAAAAAGCCCCACCGTAGGCTAAACTAGATAGGATACCTTCCGCTTCCCTTTCAGCTTGGTACGTTCTCTATTGAGGGGGAGGGGCCAAAATACCTCCTGTGGGCTAGATCGGACCTACCAGTCAATTAAATAATAATAATAATAATAATAATAATAATAATAATGGCATTTATTAAATGTTTACTATGTGCAAAGCACTGTTCTAAGCGCTGATCCATCCACCAAGGCCAAGCGGCCAATCGTTTTACAGAAACAATTGCTTTTTTGCCCCAGATGGCTCCTACCTGGTTCTGAACCAGCCATGGATGCAGTTGGCAATCCCATATATTGCTACTTAAATCATTTAATCATTCTGGTGTCCCTTGCTGAGTGCTAGTATCTGTCTTATCCAGCACATTATCCACCAGCAGGCTCTAGTACCTGGCATTCCTGAAAACCTCAATACGAGAGCAATCTTGGCTGATGGATCACCTAGCAGAAGTAAAGCAACGTGGCCTGGAGGAAAGAGCAAGGGCCTGAGAGTTAGAGGATCTGGGTTCTAATCCCAGCTATGCCACTTGTCTGCTGTGCGACCTTGGGCAAGTCGCTTTACTTCTCTGGGCCTCAATTACTGGGAGCCCCATGTAGGACATGGACTGTGTCCAGCCTGATTTGCTTTCACCTATCTTGGTGCTAATACAGTTCCTGGCACAAAATAAGTGCTTAGCAAATAAAATATACATTATATATATATATATATATATATAAAATGTATATATATATATATATATATATATATATACATGTATATATATATTTGCCACTCTCTGATTGGCAACGTTTTCCTCCTAGGAGTTGTTTTCCAGGTGCTGGATCCTTACCAACTACCTGAGCATACACATGTCCTAGATTCAGCTCAGAGGATCCTGCAGTTACTTTAGCCCTAATTTTGCAGCTCTCTCTAGCTATGTGGAAGATCTATGGAAAGTCCCTGCCTAGCAGTCGTTCCCCAGGACAGCCCCGACTCTTAGCTAACTGGACTTTCTGATTCACTGGCAAAGCCCCCTCCCACCCCCGGAAGCATGTCAGATAACCATGTTTTTACTCTATACAAATATCAGCCTTTACCATAGTCATCATTAAACTCGATGCCAAAGATGCAAGAATTGAATATCAATTCAAGAACTTCTTTGTGGTTCATTCATATCTAAAAATATGTGTAATATATACCACAGAGCTAGTAAAAAGCTTTTAACTGATTTTAATAGCAGTCATTACACTAGAAAATGAAACTTCTTGTAGCAGACATGAACCGGGAAAAAACAAAGAAGGCAAGGTATCTAGTGCAGCACCCCTGTACCCTTCCTGAATTGCTGTTCATCATTCTTACTTTCAGCAATAAGCCTACTCCTTTTGTGCAGAATGTGTTACCGCCTAATGAAACAATTAGGCCTTGACAGTTTAAATATGCCATTTTGTTCTTTTCAGGCACAAGTGCCAGCCTCTAAGAAAAACTATACCCACCACCTCCCCTATCAACAGAGTCATTGTTATCCCAGATAGAGTGCCCTAAAAATAAAATCTCTTCTGTATGTGAAGTTTCATCAAGTCAGGTCATGTCTGCTCCTTGGGGCAGACTGCAGTGTACTAATTTCATTATGCTATTTTTAAACATGGCCTCCTCAGATCTTTTAGCATGTCCTACATAATGAAACAAAGCCCATGGAAAGTGTTTGGGGTTTTAATCTGAAGCACCTCTGCAGCCTGTGTGTTCTATCAGAGATAGCCAGGCTTATGATAGAGGGGTCACATCTGGCTGAGAGTCACCAGGTGCGCATGGTGCAGTGATCAAGTCAGAAGTTCAAGCCAGAGTTTCTCTACCTGAATCTAGATACACAGGCCTGACGATTTATGGCAATGGTCCATGTGCAACGGCTTCATTTACCTTTTAAAAAGTTTTTTAGTTTCAGAAGTCCTAATGGTGGGGATTTCATTTAAGTTCTGCTATTCTTTAACTCAACTAATGGCATCCAATCCAGCGTTTAGAAAAGTGCCTGACAAACTTCAAGCAATTAAACAAATACCATGGTATCTAATACCAAAAATTTTATTATATATATATATATATATGTATATATATATATATATAATGGTACTTGTTAAGTGCTTACTCTGTGTCAAGCACTGGCGTAGATACACAGTAATCGGGTTGGACACAGCCCCTGTCCCAAATGGGGCTCACACTCTAAGTAGGAGAGAGTAGGATTTTTAATTCCATACCGATAGCTGAGAATCTATACTGGTCTCCAGAAAGGACAAGAGAAATCCTTCCACATGATTAGCCTAAATCTTGGGGGCTTTTATTAACTTCACTTGCTTAGTGAACATCACAAAGCACTGGTCACTAATCCTGTGCTTACTGACTCCTCAGGGATTTAAACAGTATTGCATTTCCCCATTTGACACCCTTGTTCTGTTCCATGAAAAAAAAAATCCAATCTCCTCTAAGGTCCTAATTTCCAACCCTTAACTCACCTATTGGACTGTTCTTTGATCCCATGGCACATTTTACAGAACCCTCTGCAGTTGTAGAGCTCATACCTGGACACATAATGATGATTATGGTGATTATCCTATTTGTTAAGCACTTACTATATGTCAAGCACTGTTCTAAGCACTGGGTTAGGTTCAAGTTAGTCAGGTTGGACACAATCCCTGTCCCGCAGAAGGCTCATAGTCAATCTGTACTTCCCAAGTGCTTAGTACAGTGCTCTGCACACAGTAAGTGCTCAATAAATACAATCATCATCATCAATCGTATTTATTGAGCGCTTACTATGTGCAGAGCACTGTACTAAGCGCTTGGGAAGTACAAATTGGCAACACATAGAGACAGTCCCTACCCAACAGTGGGCTCACAGTATAAAAGGGGGAGACAGAGAACAAAACCAAACATACCAACAAAATAAAATAAATAGGATAGATATGTACAAGTAAAATAAATAAATAAATAAATAGAGTAATAAATATGTACAACCATATATACATATATACAGGTGCTGTGGGGAAGGGAAGGAGGTAAGATGGGGGGATGGAGAGGGGGACGAGGGAGAGAGGAAGGAAGGGGCTCAGTCTATGGGAATGGGAATACAACTGAATGAAGTAGGAGGAAGGTCAGGTATTGAATCCCCATTTTACAGATGAGGAAACTGAAGCACAGAGAAATTAAGGGACTCGTCCAAAATCACACAGCAAGCACGTGGCAGACCCGGGATTAGAATCCAGGTCTTCTGACTGAGCCCCACGTGGGACATGGACTGTATCCAACCTGACTAGTTTGTACCTACCCTAGCACTTAGTACAATGCCTGGTATATAATAGGTGGTTAACAATTATTAGAAAATAAGTAAATAAATAAAGCAGGTACTGTGATCCCGTTTTGAGGATGAGGGAACTGAGGCAAAGAGATGTTAAGTCACTTGCCTAAGGTCACACAGCAGTCAAGTGGCAGAACCAGGATTAGAAACCATGTCCTCTGGCACTCAGGTCAATATTTTTTCCACCAGGCTACACTGCTCTTCTCACCAAAACCACAGACTATGAGGAGGAGAACTTAGAAGTTCATTCATTCATTCCTTCAATCATATTTATTGAATGCTGCCCGTGTGTACAGCACTCTACGAAGCGCTGGGGAAAGTACAACACAACAGTAAACAGACACATTCCCTGCCCTCAGTGAGCTTACAGGTTCTTTTTCACTCTCTGTGAATCTCAGCTATGCATCGCTTTTTTTTGAATGAATGAATGAATGACTGTTTAGTTTTTAATCTATCTATAATAAGCGCTTAGCATTAGTTCATAAAAGTTAGGTATATCCAAGCGCGAATGGAATAAACTTAAGAATCAAGAAGTGACTACCAAATAGGATTTTACTACTCATTTTGTAATTTGTATTCTAGTTCTGAGATTTTTAGAACTTCCTTTTCACATGTCACAGTTACCAACCCACTAAGGGCTGCACCTGCCTAAAAGAAAACCAGCACATCATCTGGGTAGGATTTAGACAAAAGCAAATTCTGCCACTTGTGAACCACTAGACCCTCTCCCTCCCCCACCCCCTCCCCCTGTGTCTCCCCCTCCCCCCACTCCCACGGGTAATAATAATAATAATAATTTTGATATTTGTTAAGCTCCTACTACATGCCAAGCACTGTTCTAAGCACTGATGTAAACACAAGGTAATCAGGTTGGACACAGTCCCTGCCCCACATGGGGCTCACAGTCTCAAACCCCATTTTTCAGATGAGGGAACGGAGGCACAGAGAAGTTAAGTGACTTGCCCAAGATCACACAGGAGACAAGTGGCAGAGTCAGAATCAGAACCCACAACCTCTGACTCCCAAGCTCATGCTCTTGTCACTAGGCCATACTGCTTTTCTGCATTTGGTGTTGCAACTGTTTCATTAGTCCAGGGATACTGTCAAGATTACACTTCATGCCCCATATTGGTTGGCCCTTGCTGATCATCGGGATGGATGTGTTTCTCCCTTTGGGGCATTTGTGACAATCTGAAATACCTAAAGAAAGTCTTATGACCCAAAAGAGAAACTATGTTTGAAAACCCAGAGTGCTACTCTCTAAGGTGCTAGATCAAAGACAACTTTCCAGAGTTTGCCAGCTGTTTTAAAAAAAAATCCTACACCTGCAGTCAGGATGCTGGTATGCTATCCATCGCTGACTGAAGAAGAGAGGTAGTTTTGAGTCAGATGAAGGACTCCCGGATCAGGGCCACGGATCTTGCAAATACTTCTGCTTGTGAGGCAGTTTTTTAAAAAAATAAAAGAAAATACTGGTCAGTGTTCATTGTGGACACATTAGGAAACATGCAGCATTACCAATCTCTGCTTGACTGCTTTGCTAGAGGAAATTCAGGACAGGGATTTGGCTGTTTATTTATAAGCCTGTTGGAAACAGCTTCATCAGTCATAATTATTTATTACGTTTGAATGCATGTTAACTTCTTTTGTATGTGCACAATATTTCTATGTCGGTTTGAGAATCTAGAGACTTGAACTTGAGGTGTGTTTTCAGAGTGATTTTTATTTACTATTCAGTGGTAATTTTTAGAGTCCATTGAGCTAGTTCACGATAGAAGGATATCTGGGGAGTTTATGTTCCATTTGTTGGGTTTTACTGACAGACTGCTCTTAGGCTTTGTCTTCAGTGCAAGAAGCAAAGAGCAGTGTAAATTGAATGAATAGTTTATGACTTCTAATTAGTCAGAGAATGGCACCCACAGACTTTTGTTTGATTTACTTTCTGAAGTGTTGATCTTTCGGGTTCTAAGGTAAATTTGCTGTTACTGTTTATTCATGTAAACTATTTGAAATGTGACACCTACCTTTAGGGTTTTTAAGCACTTAGACCAACGCTGTCATAAAATACGAATCAAGCAAAAACTCCTCATCCTCGGCTTCGGGCTCTCCATTACCTTCCCTTTGGGGAAGTACCTTTGGGCAAGTCACCTTTGGGCAAGTCACCTAACTTCTCTGTGCCTCAGTTACCTCATCTGTAAAATGGGGATTAGGGCTGTGAGCCCCCTGAGGGACAACCTGATCACCTTGTAACCTCCCCAGCGCTTAGAACAGTGCTTTGCACATAGTAAATGTCATTATTATTATTATTCCCCCTCCTACAGCCCAGCCGGCACCCTCCACTCCTCTGCCGCTAACCTCCTCACTGTACCTCGTTCTCGCCCGTCCCGCCATCGACCCCTAGCCCACGTCTTTCCCCTGGCCTGGAATGCCCTCCTTCCACACATTTGCCAAGCTAGCTCTCTTCCTCCCTTCAAAGCCCTACTGTGAGCTCACCTCCTCCAAGAGGCCTTCCCAGACTGAGCCCAGTTTTCCCTCTCCTTCCCCCATCCCCCTGTCCTACCTCCTTCCCCTCCTCACAGCACTTGTATATATTTGTACAGATTTATTACTCTATTTTACTTGTACATATTTACTATTCTATTTATTTTGTTAATGATGTGCATATAGCTTTAATTCTGTTTATTCTGACGATTTTGACACCTGTCTCCATGTTTTGTTTTGTTGTCTGTCTCCCCCTTCTAGACTGTGAGCCCACTGTTGGGTAGGGACTGTCTCTATATGTTGCCAACTTGTACTTCCCAAGCGTTTAGTACAGTGCTCTGCACACAGTAAGCGCTCAATAAATATGATTGATTGATTAATACGATTGAATGAATGAATAAAATTAAAACTATAGCTCACCACAAAACAAAAATGCTAGAAGAAACAATGCCTCCAGGACATCTCATTTGTCTTGGGATCAGGAATCGCTGGAGTGTCAGATGTGGTGATGCCAGCAGCTCAGGGAGGCAACAGGCTTTCGGCTGCTGACCAGGACACTGCTATTGTCGGTGTCAATTGCATGATGCTGAATTGTCACAGGTTTATAGATACCTGTGGACCTTCCAAACATTTCTGCAGTGCTAACTCTGTGATCTGTGTTTGCTCAAGCAAACCTAATTCAAAGCAACAACTCTAGTACAAACTAGAGGTGCTGGGACTAGAACCGTCTTGACTAGCTGTCTATATTTATTCAAGTCACTGGAAAATTATTTAGTTTGCCACTTTATTTTGCCTCTGTAGGCACAGAAACAGAGTAGTTCCCTCAAGTTGAAACTGTGATCTGATCCGTTTGCTTTTCAAGAATCATTCTCAGCTGGGTAATCACGTAAGCCCAATTAGAACTCAGGGCTGGAGGGTGTGGTAGCAAATCTCTGAAAAAATATACCAGAGGTGTTCAGGTTCTCTAGTAGCAATCTGAACAGAGCATACTTCCAGCAAATCTCTACCTATGGAAATATGAAGAGAGGGAAAAACGTTTTTTAAATGTTCCCATTGCAGTCAACAGTGAGCATTGGCCTGAAAGTCAGAGGAGCTGGGTTCTAATTTTATTTTTTATGGTATTTTCTATGTGCTTATTATGTACCAGGCACTGAACTAAGCACTGGGGTAGATACAAGCTGATCAGGTTGGACGCAGCCCATGTCCCGTGTAATAATAATAGTAATAATGGTATTTGTTAAGTGCTTACTATGTGCCAGGCACTGTACTAAGTGCTGGTGGAACTCAGATGTGGGGCTCACAGTCTTAATCTCCATTTTACAGATGAGGTAACTGGGGCACATAGAAGTGAAGTGACTTGCCCAAGGGCACACAGCAGACAAGTGGCAGAGCCAGGATTAGAACCCAGATCCTTTTGACTAGCAGGTCTATGCTCTATCCATTAGCCCACACTGCTTCTAATCCAGGCTCCACCTCTTTCCTGCTTTGTGACCTTGGGTAAGTCATTTACATTCTCTGAGCCTTAATTCCCTCCTCTGTAAAATGGGAATTCAATTCCTGGTCTCCCTCCCATGGGCCCAGTATGGGATCTGATTATCTGCTATCTACAGCAGTGCCTAGTACAGTGCTTGGCAAATAGTAAGTGCTTAGCAAATACCACAATTATGATTATAATTATAATTATTTTTATTTTTACTGTTAACAGATCTTAGGAGGGCTCCTGTGTTGAACTCCAGGATCAATGCAGAGAAACTGTACATTCTGTCACTGACCCCACAGTCAGGCACAGACCCAGAATTCAACAGCCCGAGGACCTGTTTAGGTGGGTTTACAAAAGAATTACTTATCTCCAGCCTAAATCTTTATTGCTGCAGCTGAAGCATATTTTCTCTAACTCTGACCTAAGTGGAAATAGAGACCTGCTGAGCCGAAGGTTGGTGAAGCAGCAGTGCAACTCAAATCTTCTGTTACTACTTTCTTCTCAGGAGCACCACTTGTCATTGCAAAGCTGAGGCCTCACCCCCATTGTGACTCTCAAATCCTTTACCAGGATGGAGCAGAAGCATTGTACATTTTAGAATTTTGGGAAATTCCTGCCGGACTGGAGATGAAAGAAGGGACGGGAAAGTGAACAGAGGCATCAAGATGCTTATTTAGGATATTCTCTTTGATATTTAGTTGGTGTTTATCTCTGTTTTTGTTTTACCCCTCTAGGTTGTAAACTCCTTGTGGGCAGGGATTGTCTCCGTTTTATATCTCCTTAGTTTACTCCAAGCATCTAGGAGGGTAATATGCACGTAGTAGGCACTCAATAAATACTAGAGATGAATAGCTGGGCAGTGATCACGCCTACCAATTCTATTGTATTTTACTCTCCTAAGTGATTAGTACACTGCTCTGCACAGAGTACATGCTCAATAAATACCACTGACTGAACGATTGATCAGTAGGTTCTCCAAGCTCTAAACTGAAGAACATCATTAAGTCACCCATTTGAAGAATGGCAAGCAAAATCATACAGGGAGAGAGAGCAGTGAGAAGCAGCATGGCCTAGTGGAAAGAGCACAGGCCTCGGAGTTAGAGATTAGCCAGGAATATTGTAAAATTTGCTCCAATTGGCATAACATAGGTTATTGCTATAATGTAGTATAGCATATATAATAGCATATATAATGTAGTATACAAATTTAATAACAATCCAGCTTACTTTCTGGTTTTAATGCATTTTTGAGTAGAGATTCCCGGCTCACCACTTACCTGCTGTGTGACCTGAGGCAAATCACTTAACTTCTCTGTGACTCAGTTGCCTTAGGTGTAAAATGGGGATTTGACACCTGTTCTCCCTCCTACATAGAATGTGAGCCTTATGTGGGCCAGGGACTGTGCCTGACTTTATATTGTATCAACTCTAGTGCCTAGTACAGTGTTCGGCACATAGTGAATGCTTAATACCAAAATTATTATAGAGTTGGGTGTTTGAGAGGAAACAATATAGGTTCAATTGGAGCTTATGCAATATCCTAACATGCTCCTACATGGAACTTATATTAAAAACCTTCAAAATTATGATATCTGGACCATTGGAACTCCAATCTACAAACCAAATCCAATACTATGGCCTTTTACATATGGTTTGCTTCTCCAGCAGAGGAGTCTAATGTGGCTGGTTTTGGAAATGTTGCCGGCATTTGATTCCTTCCTGTCCCTAAAGAGCAATGAGAGCAAGATAATCGGGAAAAATAATGAATTGGTTTTACTTCCATTAGGTTGTCTTAAATCAGCGGTATGATTGTGTATGTTTCTTCCCTTTCAAATCATCAGTAGGCATAAAAGTTCTCTTTTAGATTTTTTCTTTATTAAAGGGGGGGAAATAGAATCAGTAAGTGAGTTGACCTTTAATTCAAGAAGGCTGGAATTATCATCTTGTGTAGTGTTCAAAACTCATGGCATCCCAGTGTCGTTATCTGGTTTGGTCTTTAGGAGAGCGTAATCTATGAATTTGACATTACGTATTCAAAAATGCATTAAAACAAAAAAGTAAGCTGGATTGTTATTAAATTTGTGCAAATACAGTCACTAAATTATAACAGTAAACTATATTATGCAAATTGGAGCTAATTTTACAATATCCCTGTCTAATTGTTTACAGTGCAGGAGAATTATGGTGCTGTTCCAATGTTGTATGGTGGTGGGGTTTTTAATTTGAGCCATTTTTACTTCCTGTGATTTCTTAGTTATAGGAAGCATGGAAAATGGATTTGCCACGGAGAAAACAAGGGGCAGATGTGTGAAGCATTGCACACTAGAGGATTGATCTAATTAACATTTCCCATTTGCTTTGGGTGTATAGGTGGAGATTGCTTCTCTTCAAAGAAACACTGGGCTGCTGCTTTGCTGCCTTTTCCACTGACAGACGAAGAAGCTTACAAAGATGATGCTTGGCAGAATATTTTTAAGAGATTTGTTTTGAGATGAGGGCTTCTTGAGTGTGAGGCATCACAAGTGGTTTTTGCCTCCCAGCTGTATTCTCTAGCAGATGGGACTGGCAAAGATTGTATGTGATGTGACAGCACAGAATTAACTTTGAAATAACACTTAAGCAGAGGTTTGAGGAAAAAAAAATCAAGGTCACTATCCATCTGATAGGGAAATTACATTGAATAAACATTTTAGTGAGAGGTCAACGAATTCTACTTAAAAATACAAAGAAGCTTCCATGTATTAGAACAACCAAGAAGTAGTGCCTGTGAGCCATCGAAGAAGAATATTCTACTTCCTGTTGGCTTTTCTGACTTGTTATGCCTCCTGCTTCTCAGCAACTTCCTATAAGTAGAACTGTCAGCATATGGGAAAAACCAAAAAAGGTACTTTTTTTTTGTCTTGACATGTTTGTGGCCCAGCAGCTGAATTATAATAAACCAATCTATTCCCTTCAAATAATAGGGATGCCAAGTCATGCAGGTTCAGTTGGGCTATCCCCTATGGATTTGACACTAATAATAATAATTGTGATATTTGTTAAGCGCTTATTATGTGCCAGGCACTGTACTAATGCTGGGGTGGATACAAGCAAATTCTTTTGGACAGCCTCTGTCCCACATGGGGCTCACAGTCTTAATCCCCCATTTTACAGCTGAGGTAACTGAAGCACAGAGAAGTGAAGTGACTTGCCCGAGGTCACACAAGACAAGTGGCAAAACTGGGATTAGTACCCATGACCTTCCTACTCCCCAGCCCGTGCTCTATCCACTTGCCTTGCTGCTTCTCACTAGATGTCTTTCTATCTGCTATATTTATTTTCTATGCCCAGCCTTTATTTATATTAATGTCTGTCTTCCCCCAGGGAATGTGTCTGTTTATTGTTATATTGTACTATCCCAACCGTTTAGTACAGTGTTCTGCACATAGTAAGCACTCAATAAATATGACTGAATGAGTGCCATGGCTCAGATGTGATGCCTATATTCATTTGATAATGATATTTATTAAGCGCTTACAATGTGCAAAGCACTGTTCCAAGTGCTGGGGAGATTACAAGGTGATCAGGCTGTCCCATGGGGGGCTTACAGTCTTAATCCCCATTTTACAGATGAGGTGACTGAGGCACAGAGAAGTTAAGTGACTTGCCCAAAGTCACACAGCTGACAACTGGTGGAGCCGGGATTCAAACCCGTGACCTCTGACTCCAAAGCCCGTGTTCTTTCCACTGAGCCATGCTGCTTCTCTATTTGAACCTGGAAAGACAACGTAAAGGCTGTGGAGCAAATTGGAATGTCAGGGGGTCGTAATTCAGTGTGCTATAACGTGTCTCACTGTCTGATATTCTGGGATGCGGAGAACAGCAGCAAATGGAAAGGAAAGCCACCGTGTTAGGGGCAGAAGTAGGGGTGCCTATCATGCCATACCTTCCTGGCCCATCTTCCGTTGCATGTTAATTGTCCAGAAACTGCTAAAGCACACACGGAGACTTCTGATCATCAATAGCATTTATTAAGCACCCATGTGCAAAGTACCAAAAAAGGTGCTTGGGAACATATAACAGAAGTAAAAAAAACAAAGTCCCTGCCCTCAAATAGCCTATACTCTAATGGAGGGGGCAAGCAGACACAAATTACCAAACATACAGTAAGTAAACAAGAACAAGCATTGATACAAATAATTAAAAGGGAAACCAATTAAATAAGTATATCAATATATAATAAATAATCAGTGATGCACATGAAAGTTTAGATGGCTGGTGGGGTGGCATGACAAGGAAAATGGAGAATCGATCAAGGAGTGCCTCTTGGAGGAGGTGTCTTCTTAGGAAACCTTTGAAGAAGGGGAGGGTGGTGGGCAGGGAACGTGTCCACCAACTCTGTTACACTGTACTCTTCTGAGCATTTAGTGCAGTGCTCTGCCCTCAAGCAGAGTGCCCTCAAGTAAATGCTCAATAAATATGATTGATTGATATAGTTTGGCTGATTTAAGGAGGGAGAAATCCATGAAAAATGGGTAGAAGACAGGCAAGTCATGGCAGGTTATAGCCAAGAGATAAGCTTGGGAGTAAAAGCTGGGAGGTAATGACAGTAAAGAGCCTTAAAGTCAATAGTTAGCGGTGACAGGGGAGAGATGTTTTCTGAACAGTGCTTGAAGAAAATAATCTGAGCAGCTGTTTATAGGAATGACTGAAGAGGGGAGTGGCTACAGGCCAAGACACTCATAAAGAGGCTGATGCAGCCAGGGAGTTTCTTTGTTGTAGGATGTCTACACCTGCTCACCAACCTCCCTCTTATTCCCGTCTCAGTCATTCTATACTCATTGCTAACAAAAGCAAATACGATCAGTTAGGTGACATCAGGGCTTCAGGGACCCAGGAGGGGCAGCTAGTGACTGGGCAATCTCCTTCCTCCCTCCCTCCCTGAGACTGTCGGGACTCAATCAATCAATCTATGGTATTTATTGACAACTTAGTGGGTGCAGAGCACTGTACTGAGCACTTAGAAGATTAGAAAATAGAGTAGGTAGACACGTTCCCTGCTCACAATGAGCTTAGAGTCTAGAGTGGGGAGACCGACATTAACATAAATTAGAGAGAGGGGAAAATGGTCCCCTGCCAGAAGCATGGATTGAGCAGAAACCCCTACCTATCCGTTAGGATGTTTGGGAGGCTGTGGCAAATGGAACCGAGGATGGCCTTAGTTGAGTGGGGAATTGCTTCTCCCCTTGACCCACAGTGATGGACTGCTACTCTGTCCTTTAATTATCGTTATTCTTTCCCTGTGTGCATCCTCCTCTTCTCCTCACTAGATAGTAAGCTGCCTGTGGGCCAGAGACCCTATCTGAATCAATGTCTCCCCAGTGCTGGGTGGAGTTCTTCACATATTGTAAGTGCTTAATAAATGTCACTCCTGTTAGGACTAGTAGGCGGTCCCATCCCCTCTCCCTTGTTGGCAGCTTGTTCAATTTCAAGGCACTAAATGGTAGTTTGGAGGGGTTTCCCTACTAACAAAACTATTCAAGAAACTAGTCTCTTCCTTCATTTCCCCCACATTTCCCTACATTGCTTTCACAAATCAGAGAAACAGGATCTTTAGTGACTAGAACCAACTCAATCATTCAGAATAACCAGAGAAAGCCACACTTGGATTTCCTGAACCTTAGACAACAATAACCAATTTAGACACCCATTCTTGGCAATTAAAGAAAATTTCCAATGAAACCACCAGTTAAGCTGCACATATTTGTAAATGTGTAAGTCAAACGCTTGTCAAAATGATTTCCAATGCATACTAGAAGAATACAATAGAAAACACCACTACGATTGGAGAAGCTTTATGGCCCCAACGGAGCCCAGGCCTGGGAATCAGAAGAAAGTGAGTTCTAATCTTGGCTCCGCCACTTGTATGCTGCATAACTTCGGGCTTCAGTAACCCTGTCTGTAAAATGGGAATTAAGACTGTGAGCCCCATGTGGGACATGGGCTGTGGCCAAGCTGATTGTCTTGTATCTACCCCAGTGCTTGGTATAGTGCCTAGCACATTGTAAGCACTAGCATATTCCATTAACAAAATGGATTCCCCAATTTCCACAAACTCACTTTTGTTGCTCTATGAATGCAGATCAGCAAAGGCTCTGTGTGGAAGTATACATGATGCAAAGCTCAGAAATTAAAACACAAAGATTATGCTTTTTTAGGTTTGACCTTTCTTTCTTTTTCCTCTCTGGTCTGAGCTAGAGGAACTAACAAGAAGCAACATAACCAAAAGCTAGGCAAAGCAGAATGAGAACAGAGGTGCTGATCCTAGTCAGTCAAGAGGTGGTTGAACCTAAATCGATATTTTTAGCCAAGGCTCCCGTCACTTGGGTCAGTCTCAGAAGAGGTCTCTCTACAACCTTGCCTAGGCTTGGTTTAATATGGCTACCAACTGGGCCCTTTGGAATCAATTGCAGCTAGTAAGAGCTACCCCGGCTACACAGGAATTCCCACTTACCCTCACCCCATGAAGCAGTTTCTAGGCTGAGAGAGTGTCAATTGGCTGCAAGTGGTTTCACACAGGTTATAAACAAGCAAAGGATGAGCTCCAGTAATTCAATTCTGAATTCAATTTCTCCACAGCGGCAATTCCTAATTACTAGCTATTTTAAATACTCTTTATCAGTCGGTGTTCAACATTGCCACAAAAGCTAGAGATACCACCTCCCATCTTGTGGACGTTCTTTGGGATCCTCTTCAAAATGCCCTCTCGACCCTGCCAGACAAGGCTGTTGGCATGGATTGACAATGAGGGGGCAGTAAGAGGGAGGGCCCCAAGGACCATCTTTCCCTTGTTCTTTTCCTGGAGTTCCAAGGAGGCTACAAGGTCAAACAAGGGGGAGGGAGAGGAGTTGTTTCAGGTGCTAAGATCCTTCACTTTCTCCTCACTCCCAGGCCCTATGACCCACTTCAGTCAATCAATCATGATCCATCAAATTCTTTCTATCAATGCTTCATTGATCTTCTGAGGTTCGCAGTGATTCACATACACCAGCCTTCCTCTTCGAGGTAAATAGGATTTCTTAGAATGAATACACAAACACATAGTTTTAACTCAGTGAAAAGGCACTGAAAGCAGAGGCCTATGATCATCACAGAAAATGTGTGGCTGTGACACTTACTTTGAGAGCAACTGATTGGGAATTATCTCTGGCAGCTGCTTGAACAGTTTAATTCAACTAATTGAATTAATTTCTGATGCTATTTACTTGTCCCTGGGCCTTCAAATCTATGTCTCCCCAACAATAACATGGATGTTTTCCACCCCGTATTGCTGCTAAGGGAGGGACTATATTGCACATGCCTGGAATTGAAAAGAGGGTGCTGCTGGATGTTTCCTTTCTCTTGCCTCCCACAGAAATCATCCCCAGCCAGTATTCACAATTCAAACATTCACTAGGCCTGGAGGGGATGAGGAGGAGGAGGATGATCAAGGAGACAGTTTGCTTTGTGACAATGGGCCACACATAAGACCCAATAACCTATTTGAATTATTTGCCAAGTGTCTCTGTCCTTGAGGAATAAACATTGGATCTCCTAGTTAGACTACAAGATCCTTGATGACAGGGCCTATGTAGATTATGGGTCAAGCAGCATGATGTCTGCAGAAAGGATGAATGACAATGATGCCGTTGCCACAGGGAAAAATCCCAGAATTTAGTTTCTCCATCCAGTATTTTTCTTCCAGATTCTACCCTTTAGCCAGTGCCCACATCATGCTTACACTGCCAGCTACTGGGGCATGCAGTGTGATGAACGTGCTGTCCATGTTCCCTGTGTTTCTGGAAGAAAGATGTGCCAATTTGAGTTCCAGGATTTTGGGGGAAATTAAGTCTTCTTCTGGGTGCAAAGCTAATAGCTTGGGAATTGCCTTCTCTGGCAGGTAGGAAAAGTGCCAAATTCCGTGAATGACTTTTGAGTTGTCTTTTCTCCAGGGACGATACTGTCACTGAACGCAGACCCTGCATCAACTCATAGTTACTTCTCCTTATCACTGATTTCTTTTTTGGCTGCTTCTGGTTTATTAAAACATGGTTAAGTAATCTTATTCTTCCTAGTCTTCCAATAACATTGCTTGATCATTGCCCAACTTTGGTTTGGGATTTCATTTAGGATGTAAAAATCAAGAATCCAGTTCCTGATGCTGTTCCTTGAAACTCCTATAAATTTTGGGGGGCTTATTATCTAGGCCTCTGATTTCGTTTAGTGTTGGAGGAACGAGTCACAGACGGAAGTAGGATTTTGTGCCCAGATTAATCTTCTACCCTGCAGATGCTCAGTTACTCTTGTTGAACTAGAGTGTTCCCTTTTGGCTGGCTTTAATGACTGCACAATCTGAGAGAGGGAGACTGTTGGTTGGTTCATCTTATTCTCTTGCGACTTCCTCTTTTTTTATTTCATTTGAGTGAGGCACCAGAGGAGGAATGCTTAGCAGTGAGGAGGGGAGATGAAATTCCACTGAGATGCAAAACACAGGAAAAGAAAATGTGTGAAAAATCACGTTGTCAGAGTTGTCTTAGTCACAAGTAAAGCAGAGAAAGGAAATTCCTGCACAGCAGGCTTTAATAAAATTGGCAGCCTGGGTTGCTATATTATGCACAAACCCTTGAATAGAATACAGAGCCAGAGAGGAAGTGAGAGAGTCTTAGAAGCCCATCAAAGCCCACGCTCCATCCATTCAGTCTCCTACTGAACAAGTTTCCAGACGAGAACTCTCCTTTCCTATAAATTGGTGTTAATGAGAGAAACTCCCCAACATAAAGGGCTCGCCAAATATTTGGCTCACTGCTAAAAATAATCAATGCTAATGAAATAAATGCTAAAAATAATCACTGCTAATAAAATCAATGCTAAAAAAAGACCAAACTCTGAAAGATGGCTTCATCAGGGAGGCAGGTGATCACGTTGAACAGCAGACCCACATGAGCCATCCAATCCCTTTTTGTTTCTTCCCCAAGTCTCACAAATAACAAACAAGTCGCCTTTGGGAAGTTTGTATGTGCCCCTTCATGCTCTTTGGCTCCCGGCGCACACCCAAAATTGTCCAATCAGTGGGTCCTCTGACTGAACCACCTTAGTGCCATTTCATGGGAGACAGCAACCTGGCCCATCCTTCCCATCATCATCAATCGTATTTATTGAGCGCTTACTATGTGCAGAGCACTGTACTAAGCGCTTCCCATCTTCATCGCATGCCTAATGGATCACGTCGGGTAGGTCTACATGATGCAGAGTAGGGCTCAGAGGTGGATGTCGATCTTGGTGATGAGTTTGGCCAAATGAATAAATGCTGGCAGTCTGCTTACCGGACCAAGGCAGTGGTGAAACTAGGTAGTTTCAAGGTCCTACGGAAACAATCTGATCACTTAACGGGGCTGCACTGTGACTCCTTGAATAAATCAACAAAACCAGTGAGTTTTCACGAGGTAGTGTTGATGAAGTACTTTCCCCTGTCACTCCGAGGCTTTCACGGAACCACACTTAGCTGCCAGGCTCGCCAATCATAACTCATTTCTGCAAGGAAGTTTCAGAACATCATCTCGATCTGGACAATGTTTGGTCCCTGGCAGGCAAGGCTCCAGCTACTTAAACCACATCGTGTTTCTGGTGAGCCATTTTCAAAATGCTCAAAGAAGAAAACATTTACCAGAGGTGAAAGATGCGGTGAAAGGGTCAAATAGCTTTCCCGCTAGTCATGAAGGAATTGGCATGGGCCCTCCCAAAATTAAGCATTTAGTCCCATCATTCTCTGCAGAGAGCATTCTGCAACCTCAACCCCTGGCAAGTGCTTTTCAATTAGTGACTGCTACAAAGAATGCAAAGCAGCAGCCTCCTGCTCCTGCTGCCCAGCCAATATCTGCTGTAAATACAGTGTTCAGAGTTGAAGGTCACTTCACAACCGCATTGTCTGAAACCTCGAGCTTCCTTCTCAGGAGGTGAATTTTGGCACAAAGCACCGATAAAGTGTCTGTTTTCTATGAAGCTATTTGAGGGGAAAAAACGGGGAAGGAAGAAAATTCCACGTCCACTTTTGTGTTTGGTTTTGGCTGAAGAGGAAGGAGGGGGATCAGAGGGGGCCGATCATCTCCCGCTGCTCTCAGTGGGGTCTCCATAACCATACAGTTCTCGTATTAACCACTTCACTGTTTTATACCGATCTCGTTATCTGTTCTTGTTCAAATCTTTATTATTCATGGATGCAAAAATCCCATCACTAAACCATCATAAATATTCATAACACTGTGTGTAATTGTGTGCATTTCATTTAGCCGCTTGACAAAACTTCTCTGAAGTGCCGGAGTTTTAGGGAAATGTGGCTAATGAGACCAGAGCACAGGAAACGGGGGAGTAAAGTAGGGGTGGTGTAAATCTGACAACAAATGCTGAATGTACTATATATTTTTTTTCAAAAGATAAGCGGGGAGTGTACTCATTTGTGATGAAGATACACCCGCTCATTGCCTCTGACTTGATTTTGCTTTTGTGTCCAACAGAAGATAACAGTAAACACTCTGTGCTACAAGAGGACATTATGAAGCTGGGATGCAAATGGACTTCCCATTCTACAAGCCAGATAAACACTCCACTTTGGTTAGCAGGCACTCTCCTCTTTCTGAGTGTATAATTACAGACATCAGGTTTAAATTAAGATAAGCACAGCCCTTTTCTTGTGCTTATTACAGAAGGACAGTCATCTGGTGCCTGGCATTCTTGGATAGAATTGGACCACCTCAGTCTGTGTCCTAATCCAGTTTATCTGGGCTGCACATTCCCAGTTCTGCCCTGGACTCTCTACACGGCAACGAAAAGTAATCCAGGAAACTTGAGCAGCATCATATGCCCTCAGCTAAAGGGAGCAGGAATTATGGGTTTCCCCTATCCCTGACCCCGATTAAGAGTCGTGAGATTTACACCACAAAATTTATGTTTCCAAATGTCATCTTAGCGTGCAACTTCTCACCCCTGAAGAAGGACTCTGACACAGTGTTAAACTTGAAAGGGGAAACTGTTTATCCCAGAAAGAATGCACTTTGTCATTTATATACATTCTTCTTGGACTCCCCTTTGCCATTATGAAGACACACTGTGGCTGCAAACAGATTCAGGGGAGTTAATGTAAAATGTGATGATTCGCAGAAAACTCAATTTTCCCTTAGGATTTTAGGCCAAGTAAAAATAGTGATTGGTCTTTAGCAAGATGCAGCAGGCTGGTTTCTGGTGTCTATCACCTGGATAGCAAATGTCATGTATTAATGGGAAGGGCTGTCCCGGTTCACTGCCAGTTTACCATTTGAGTGAACTCCCACTTTGAGAGTCCACTGCTGCTGCATTAGAGTCCTTTTTGCTATCTGTGGCGGAGCTCATATGTGGGTTGATTTGGCATTTGCTTCATCGATTGTTGGCTAGTTCAGGCGCTCACTAATTACAGGATAACTTCTGTTACCCCTTCCAGTGCCAGTTGATAAGTGGTTATCAACAAGCAAAATGTTCACAGTGAAATACTGTTTCTTTATATTCTTCCCCTCTGCAATTTATTCAGTCCTTTGGAAAATCTAACTGAGCCATGCTACCTGGCAAAGGGTTCATTTCACCTGACGGAGAACTTTGGAATGGAAGAAATCCATTTGATTTGTCAGGGCTAAAATAGAGGGTTTTGCTTTTCAAATTTCATATATCAATGCTTGGGGTTGTAGTATGCTCTTTTGGAAAGACTTCAGATCTGGGGGGGTCAGAAGACTTGAGTTCTGCTCCCAGCTCTGACACTAGCTTGCTGCATGGATGTCACTTAATGTCCCTAGGCCTCAATTTCCCAATTTTAAAAATAATCCCTGACCCTCTTTAACTTACACGAATGTTGGGGAAACAAGTAGGATCACTGTTGTGATGGAACGTGGGAAAATGAAAACATTATGTACATTGAAAGTCATATTATTCATTTTGATACCACAACTTCCACTAGTGATAATGATGAACCAAATTCTTCCTTTATTTAGAGGACATAAAAGTTCACCTCTATGGGACTGGATAAGGCTAAGGAAATGTAAACAAGTCAAATCACCGCCACTTGAGATGCTTTTTCCCCCTCAAATCTCCATGTACCTCATTGCATAAGGTTCAAAATAGGGGTGAACAGAACTTATTTTTATAAAGCAGATAATAAATACAATCCTCCAAAATCATGAAAGGTGTGGATAGGGTGACTGTGGAATTATTGTTCAGCAATCCCACACTATCAAGAGAAAGGAGAGTCTATTGAGGTTTAAAGATGGTAGATATAAAGAACAAATAGAAATTATTATTCATTCAGTGGGCAGTAGATACCAATCCAATGATGAGTATTGAGTGCTTATTGTGTGCACAGCACTATACTAAGTGCTTGGGAGAGTACAACAGAGCTGGCAAACATGATCTCTGCCCACAAGAAGCTTACGGTTTAGAGGGGGAGACAGACATTAATATAAATATTTGGAACTGTAACCACAAGAAGTATGTAGGCAGAAAATGGAAAATATCACTGTGTTCAGGAACATTTAGGTAGTCTATCATTGATCCAAGAAGACATTTTAGAGGGGAAAAGGCCAGGGACATTATTAGATTTAAGCAGGGTTTAATAATAATGATGATGGTATTTGTTAAGTGCTTACTACGTGCAAAGCACTGTTCTAAGCACTGGGGAGGTTACAAGGTGATCAGTTTGTCCCACGGGGCGCTCACAGTTTTAATCCCCATTTTACAAGATGAGGTAACTGAAGCACAGAGAAGTTAAGTGACTTGCCCAAAGTCACACAGCTAACAGTTGGTGGAGCTGGGATTTGAACCCATGACCTCTGACTCCAAAGCCAGTGCTCTTTCCAGTGAGCTATACTGCTTCTCTGCTGTTTAGAGAATTTTGTGGCTAACAAAGGCATGATGAGTAAGCATAGAGAAAAGTTGGGAATTTTAGAAAATTTCTAGTGATCATGAGAATTAATGTTAAAGAGAATAACTGTTCCTCCAAACAGTCTGTGGGCTGACTCGATCACTGGTCTGATCCAACACAGTATTCGTATGTGCCCGCCCGTGTATCATGCCACTTTTTTAAGTAACAACAATTAAAGTACGTTTATTTAATGGCTTTAGACCCTCCTAGCAGAAGTTAAAGCCTCCATTACAGCATCATCCAATTATAGTGATTCAGTCTTGGGTGTCCAGGAATTGGAGAGGTTTTCTGAGATGTACAGTGCCAGAAACGGGGGCAGGGCAGGGAGGGGAGATCTGAACCAGACTGTCATTTCTAATGTTCACATTTCTAATGATTGGCATTATGTATCATCATTGGGAAGAAGCAGAGTATATTAGATTTATCTATTGCTGGTGTAAAATATCCTAGTTACATGACATGCATTGCAAATTGAAGCCAAAAAAGAACGAATCCCCTGTTCTTATAATGTTTAATTAGTTCGGGAAGAGTTATTTACCCAAGTGTCTAAGATGCCACTTTGCTTGCTCACTATGTCATAAAATGAAGCGCCCTGAATTGTAGAGAACTAGGGTCTGGTCCATATTGATTTGGGCCTGTAAGGGGAGAGATCCTTGCATGGATTGCCTGGCTGGAAAGCAGGCACATAGCCTCATCAACCAGACATAGCCAACACCACTGGTCCATAAAGAGGACCACAAAAACTAGCCTTGGGGTATCACCATGTCACCTCAGCCAAAAGGATTGCCCACTCTCCCTCCCCTCAGAATGAGACTACCTCAGAGGATATTTGTCCTGTGGCATTTTCTAGAGGGGCATGGTGGCCAACAGTGATGACTGGGGCTCTCTCTCAATGTCCCCCCGTGAAAGCCCTCCCTTGGGAGTTATATCCACTGGCCCAACATCATGGGACTCTGCCTTGCCTTTTGAGCAGTAATCCAACCCTGCTCCACCTCACTCCAAAGCCTCCCAGAGCAGGTTTGCCAAGGATGGGGAAGGCGAGGGATTTACAGGAAGGGAGCATTATCAAGATGCCCCATGGGCCTTTCCCCATGGTTTAGATACCTTGAATTTAGGGCCCCCCCTCCTGATTAGGAAACTTACACGGGCATACATACATATAGGTACAGACCATATTTTCAACAGCCAAAAGCCAATCGTCGGAAGGACCTGGGTTCTAATCTCAGCGCTGCCACATTCTGCTGTGTGACCTTGGGCAAATCACTTAACTTCTCTGGGCTTCAGTTATCTCATCTGTAAAATGGGGATAAGAGAGTGAACCCCATATGGGACAGGGCCTGTGTACAACCTGATCAACTTGTATCGACCCCAGTGCTTAGAACAGTGCTTGGCACATAGTAAGTGCTTAACAAGTATAATAATCATAATAATGATGATAATAATGTGTGGTCCAAACCACTGCTACAGACCAGGTCATTCTGGTTCATGTGACCTTACCAAGCAACACAATCCGCTAAGCCTTGCTGCCTTAGCCATATATTAATAGCCGTAGCAGTTGTCTGGACTACACATTTGGGTAGTTGAAGATCTACTCTCCTGCCCTCCCCTCACTCCCATTCACCACTTTCTATTAGGCCTGGTGGTTCTAGCCATGCTTGTAAACTCTGTGTGGACAGGGAAGGTGACTACCAATTCTGCTGTATTGTACTCTCCCAATAAATTCGACCAATCAACCAGTCATATTTGAGCGCTTTACTGTATGCAGAGCACTGTACCAAGTGCTTGGGAGAGTACAATATAACAGAGTTGGTAGACATGTTCCCTGCCCACAAGGAGCTTATGGTCTAGAGGGGGAGACAGACATTAATATAAATTGTGGATAGGTACATACGTGCTGTGGGGCTGCTTAGGGTGGGGTGAATAAAGGGTTCAAATCCAAGTTCAAGGGTAACAAAGAAGGGAGTGGGCGAAAAAGAAATGAGGACTTCGTCGGAGAAGACCTCTTGGAGGAGATGTGCTTTTAATAAGGCTTTGAAAGCCAGGAGAGCGATCACGTTCCCACCAGAGGAAGGACGTGGTTGCTTAGTTCAGTGCTTTACACACCAGTAAGCACTCAATAAATATACCATTGATGGACTGACTGATTTAGGGCACAGCTCTAGCTTTAATTGCCGTGAGGGCCCAAATTGATGGGTGGAACACGAGATTGGGCCAAAAAAGTGTTCCGGATGAATGACATCATGGTACTTAATGATTGAGTCCGTATGGGCTTTGCAGTGAATTTTCCTAGTGGAATGATCCTTTCATGATCCAGTTGCAGGGTAAATCTCATGTTCAGAATCAACCTAAAGCAGGCAGGAAGTCTTGTTGCTGGAGTCCCACCCTAAACCTACTCCGGGAACCCTGAGGCCAGCACATCTGTTTGACGGACCAAATCTGCCCTTCAAATCGCCCTCTTCGGCTGACATGCTCGAGTGAGGAAAAGAAAGGGTTTGTTCTTAGATCTTTTCATTCTCTCAAGTAATTTGTCACCACAGCAAAGAAAAAGGGGAGGAGGCAAAGGAAAGAACCAGGGCAGGAAGAAGCTGGAGATGTTGCCTTTCCATCTGGACTGCAAGCTCCTTGGGGAGAATGAACATGTCTACCAATTTCGTTGTACTCTCCCAAGCGCTTAATAGATTGCATGCAGTAAGCAGTCCAGAAATACTATTGATTAACTGACTGATGGATTCTCAGGATGAGAACGTGTGAGCACGAGTCTGCGAGTCAGAAAGACCTGGGTTCTAATCCTGACTCTGCCACTTGCCTGCTGTGTGACCTTGGGCAAGTCACTTCACTTCTCTGAGCCTCAGTTACCTCATCTGCAAAATGGGGATTAAGACCATGAGTCTCATGTGAGATAGGACAGGGCCTGTGTCCAACCTGATTAGCTTGTATCTACCCCAGGCCTTAGTGTGCTTAACAAATACCATAAAAAAAGGTTAATACTTCTGAGGGCATAATTAGCCTTTAAAGTCAACCAAAGAATGGAAAGAGTCCACACCTTATCATAGCATTATTTTGGTTCCTGTGTTAATTCGGCTAGACTACTCATTGTCTCAGTTTAAGAAACACTTCACTTTGGATAGAGAATGCAACAAAATGGTTACATTCTGAAGCAGAAAAAACAAAACCTACTATTGCCATATTTCTTTTCCTAAAAAGCGATAGAAATGGGGAGTTGTCTGGAAGAGATGGGGGTGACCAACCTGGAGTCATCCCCAGAGAACACAATCTCTGGGTGAAATAATCTATGAATTATTAACCCAAATTATTACAATAAGCACCGTTTCCCCATTACCTTGGGTTTTGATTGAAAACAGGACAGGATAAATTTGCACCAAAAAGATGAATTTGCATTCTGGATGATTTTGGGAGTACAGCTTTGGTTTTGACCAGGTCAGGTCAGAGGACCTGAGTTCTAATCTCAGCTCCACTGCTGGTCTGCTGTGTGACTTTGGGCCACTAACTTGGGCCAGTAAAAAATAGAAAAAGGCTTCCAAAAAAGAGGCGCTGTTATTAGTCTTTCTTATTTGAAAGTTGTGCATTGTACAGGACATGGAGTAGGAACAACTCTAGTCAGCTTCTGGGAGACATCCTCTTTTTCAAAATGTGTACAGGCAGATGTGTTCTCATCTGCCTTTGATAAATATGTTTGGAAGAAAAGGAAACTGTTTCAGATTAAGCAGGGGGAAACACAAATTGCCGAGTAGGTGTGGGTTCCACACGCTTTGAACAGAAATAAAGATACCAGTGTGCACTTAAAACTTACTTTAAAAGGTATGGACAGGAGAGAAATGTTTTTTTTTTCCCTAAAATTAGTGCACCGCTTGGTGGGAGTAGGAAAAAGAAGTCCTCTTAACCCTACCCTCAAAGGCCTGTGCCAGTCAGTGAAGAACCTGGGCCTTTAGGAGTAAACAATTTACAAAATATTATGTTGTTTCCCATTGCTTCTGAACTCTCCTTTTGAGTTTTTCCCTCTTCCCGGGCTCTCTCCTTGTATTTTTCCTTTTGTTTTCTTGTCAGGATTGACAAGTATCCTTGTGTGACCAAGTGACACACAAGCACTTGCTTCCACAATCATCACAGAAAAAATGAAAGGTTCAAAGGGCATTT
The DNA here is from genome assembly GCF_015852505.1 of Tachyglossus aculeatus. Classification (NCBI taxonomy): domain Eukaryota; kingdom Metazoa; phylum Chordata; class Mammalia; order Monotremata; family Tachyglossidae; genus Tachyglossus; species Tachyglossus aculeatus. Next base: position 8,771,448 of record NC_052099.1, read on the forward strand.
TTAGCTGGAAGAGTTACCCACAACATGGAATTCTTCTGAATTAACTATAACTGACAGCTTCAGTGAGGCTACTGTTTATCTAGCAAGATCTTTGGGTCTTTTATGTCTACCAATGTCATTGGGGCTTTCGACATCTTAGCAAGCTCCACGGGAAACTGTGAATTTGATGTTGAAAACTGATAAAAGATAATTCCTCCAATGGAACATGAATTATCACCCATTCTTGAGAAATAACCCACTTTGAATCAAAAGGACAGCCAGTTCTGAAAAGGAAGAAAAAAGTATGCCTCCATGTCTTTTTTTGCTCTTCTTTCTGTGCAAATGACACCATTCCTGTGTGTGAATGTTGAATTTGTGGGAAATTGAAGGAGCATGTGGTGTTTATCAGTGGAAAGTAATTAAATCACACTCTGTGCTCAACAAGCCCAGAATATCTTTAAGATAGAGACAATTAAGTGTGACAAGCTGCATGATAATTTTTTGCTATGGCCATTACATTAGAACATCCTGAACATGTGTCTCCTGCCCCCTTGTTTTTCTCCCTGAACACCAAGTCCTGGGGCGATGTCATCTGCTCCTATATATTCCTATTTCCCCACTCAGTGGCATGCAATTCTACCCTTTTACTTTTGAACTTTCCCCTTTGGTCTAGTACTACTGTGTCCCCTGCCCCCTAGGTCCATGGAATTTGACTTCTCATCACCAACACAAATAAGGCAAAGACAGAGATGCTGCTTTTCTTATCCTTTCCCTTCTCTTCCCATCCTGTCCCTAGTGCCAGGTTTATTCCAGTAGTCCAGGCCACTATGCCTCCACCTCCAGAGCAAGAAACTTGAACCGTTTTCCATCCAGCTCTGTCTTTTGCTGCCAAACCAACCTGCTGACAAACACAGATTTCTCTTCACAGCCTCAACATCTGCCCCTCCTAAGGCCCCAGTCCTCTACCAGGCTCTAGAGATCACTCCTTTGTTCTACTGCAGTGTTATCCTAACCAGGCTCGAGAATCCAGCACCGGCTGATCAATGTTCAGTGCAGCTGCCTAAGTTGTTCTCCTATGCCATAGCCTTCTACAGAATCGGGGCACATTTAGTCAAAGGGCCTTTCATCCATTTATTCCACTCCTGCTTCCACAGCTACTCCTGCGATCCCCAGCTTGGCATACCCTTCCTTTTGGTCCTCCATTCAGAGAGCCCCTCAAATATCACCCACCCGATATGTCTTCCCAACTTCAGGATGATGACAATGACCCCCTACCCAACCCTGCCCCAACAGGCAATCTCCATGACCTCTTCTAAACTCCCTTATGCTTGCACAATCTATAATTACTAACTGCTTTGTAACTCTCCAGAATTCTTCACCTTTCTACCTGCCCTTAAAATGTCTGTCTACATCTATAATGACTGAGCTCATAAACGGCAGGGGATAGGGTTAGGAATAGGGTCAAGGTCGTATTGTTTAATGCTTAGCACGACACCACATACAAAGAGGCATTTAATAAATGCTTTGGAACATGAAGATGATAATGATGATGATGATGATAACTATGACAATACACTGTTGTCCTGGTTCAGAAAAAAATCAGGCAAAAGGCCAGTGCCCCAGTTTTTTGTACCCTGCAGTCATGGGGGCTACTTCTCTTCAAAGCTGTCACTCCTCATTAGCAAAAAGAGGTTACAGTAAGCTATAATTAGTATTTGCTGCCCTGTCAAATAATTAAGAGTAATAAAAAGCTTTCAATGAGTTTAACGTTAACATGGTGTAATTAAAGCCGGGGCTTTAAATGCATGAGGTGTCTATTAGAGATTTGGAAAGCATATCTAAGTCACTTTAATTTAAAATGGTGGCTTTCCAATACTGCAAGAGGGGGCAAATGGATGGGGAGGGTTGTTGATTTTTTGGTGGGAAGAACAGAGAGAAAGTCTAAAAGGATGTTCATTAGATCTGAGTGTATAAGGAATTATGGGATAAGGCAGGATTAATAGTTTTTTTGAAAAAAAAGTGCGAGTAGGTAGCTAATTTTTTTTTTAAGTGATTCACTAGAAACTTCGAGATTGTTGAAAACAATACTTTAGAGGCCCAGGTAAAGTCTGCTACAGAACAAAAAGTACAGATAGCCAAACAGGACCTCTACATTCCTAACTTTCAAGGTAAAAGACATCATCAGAGGGAAAACGTCATCCTTCCAAAAATGGAAAACTCTCAAAAGTGAAAACAGGAAGGTCCATAAAGAATATTTCAAGTATTCTGACAGCAGGAAACTGGTTAGAGAACCAAAGGGGATACATGATAATCATGATGAATTAAAATGTGCACAGGGATGAAAACAATATACAAGAGGCTCAATTAATTCTTTAGTTTTAGAATCAACATGAGGACGATGTTGGAAAAATTTCCACACCCAAATTATTTTTTGTAGCAGGTAGATCGGTGAGAAAGTGGATCAAATTTTGATGCATGTCCACCCAGGGCATTTTAGACCAAATTGAAAAACTAGGTGTAAATAAATCTCCTGGACCAGATGAAATCACATAGGGTTCTGAAAGGACTTGGAGGGGCAGTTGCAGAACCCCTGAGGAGAGTATGTAACCTATCTTTATAAATGGCCATTCTAACAGAATCACTAATATAACTCCCATTTCTAAAATGGTAACCCTGGCTGCTTAAGGCCAGTGAATTCCACGTCTATCCCTGGCAAATTAGTAGACTCTATAAGAGTAGGATCAGTGAACTCTTAGAAAAATACAACATACAACCTGCTGGAGGAAAGACAACATGGTTTCTGTAGACGGAATATCATGCCTCATTGATATACTGGAGTCCTTTGAGGATGTCTATAAGCATGTGGGTTAAGGGGAAGCAGAAGATTTTTAGATTTTCAATAAGCTTTTGATAAAGCTTTTTGGGATTGGAGAAACTATTCTGGCATTGATAGAGCACTCATTGAAAAATAGCAAACAAAGGCAAGGCATAAACAGCCACTTTTCAGGATAGAGAAGTGTAAATATTCGGGTGCTAGAGGGATTGATGCTAGGACCAGTTTTGTTTACAATCTTCATAAATGATCTGAAAGAGGGAGTTTGCAGATGACACTAAGCACTTCCAGCTGGTGAAATGCCATGAAAATGGGGATAAGCAGCCGAAAGACCTCCTAAAGCTGAGTACGTGGCCAAAAAAACTGGCAGATGAGTTTCACTGTGAGCAAGGGCAAAGTTATGCACCTAAAGAATAGAATCCAAATTACAACTACATGATGAAGGGTCTCAGGGTCATTGTTATTTTTGAAATCATGGATCCAACGCACACCAGCAGCAGCCCAAAGGGCCAACCAAATGCTGGGCACCATCTGGAGGCGGCAGGAGAAAACAAAACTAAAGGCAGGGTTTACCTCTAACAAACAAACAAAAAAATGATACGCCTACACCTGGGACACCACGTACAGTTCCGGTTGCTGAGTTCTAGGAAGGACACAATCGAGTTGTAGAAGGGTGTGGATGGAAATAACATGGAATTGTTGTTTACCAAGTTCAATGACAACAGAACGAGGGGACACCCATCGAAGCTTGAGCTTGGTGGATTCAACATGAATCGAAGGAAACACTTCTTCAACAGCAAGTGGTAAGCACATGGAATTTGTTACCTCAGGAAATAGTGCAGAATGAAATTATCAGTTGATTCACCAAGGGTTCAGATAAATTCACGACTGATAAATCCACAATGGGCTACCAGAGGGAAAGTCAGGGATGTCAACTGGTCCATCTCTATTAGGATGAATGTTCAGGAAAGCAACCAACTGGTAGTTTCTCCAAGCATCCCACTGTCACTGTCAAAGACAGAGCACTTAATTGGTGGGCCAGTAATCTGACTCAGTAATGGCAACGTTTGTTTTTTTTTTACGTACTGAGAAGGGCAACCGAGAAAGGGAAAATTGAGAAGCTTCTTTATGAGGAAACACTTGAAAAGCTAAGGCTCTTCAGTCTAGAAAAGCAGAGACTTAATAGGGGACCTTATTGAAGGCTGCATAATCATGTGAAGGTGTTGATAAAGCAAACACAGTATTGCTGTTCTCCAAATCACACAACACCAGGACCATGAAAACAACTATTAAAGCTTCAAGTGGTGGGTTCGAAACAAACAGGATACCCTTTGTCACACAGTGGGTGGTAAGCTGGTAAGGCAAATGACATTCATTACCCTCAGAAGTTGTTCAGGCCACAAATATCAGCCAGTTCAAGAGGGCTTTGGAGAAATTCACGGACAAGTGGTCAAGAACTGGTTACTCTACAGGAACGTTAGGGACGCTAGATGGTACACCCCAACCATTTGGGCGGATGTTCCGGAAGGCAAACATCATACAGTTCTTCCAAGGATCCTGTTGTGACTGTCACAGGGATGCTGAAGGTCCATCCTATTAGAATGGACGTGAAAGAGGGCAACCACTCAACGGTTCCCAAAAGCATTCTGAGAAGACTTTCAACAGGATGTTAAATGGTCCAACCCCTAACCGATAGGTCAGATGTCAAGGAGGGTAACCACCAAACAGTTCCTCCAAACATCCTGTTGCCACAGTTAGGAGGATGCTGGGTGATCCGTCCCTAACCCTTAGAATGGATGTCTCAAGGAAGGTAACCATCAAATGGTTCGTCCAAGCCTACTGTTTGCCACTGTCAGTGGGATGTTAGAAGGTACATCCCTACCCCTTAGGATGGATGTCAAGGACAAAACCACCAAATGGTTCCTCCAAGCCTACTGTTTGCCACTGTCAGTGGGATGGTAGAAGGTACATCCCAAACCATTAGGATGGATGTCAAGGAGGGTAATCACCAAGCAGCTCCTCCAAGCATACAGTTTGCCACTGTCAGGGGGATGTTAGATGGTACATCCCTAACCATTATGATGGATGACGAGAAGAGCAAACACCAGACAGTTCTTCAAAGCACCGTCTTGCCACCATCAGAGACAGAATACTAGGCTGGATGGACCACTGGTCTGATAACAGTAATGGCATTTTGTATATTCTCATAATGTAATCTGTATTTTACCACCAATCACTGTTGAATGAAGTGGTAGCTGTACCAACGTCTTAAGGTTGTAAATACCCAGATGAGGATGAAGCCTCCACATTCACTCTTCAGAAGAGCTGGAATGAAACTTGGTATTTGGTCATCTTTAACCCTGCATTCTTTGGGTTTCCCAGACCCAAACACAGTATTGTCTTTTGCTCCCACAAATATGCAAAAATCAGCAGAGTACAACTAGTCCCTGAAATAAAGGCATTATTCAAGGAACAAAGAAGTAGAAGGAGGGATCCGATTAAAATGATGAAAATCTTTAATTTTTATTTAGGTATAATTGTACGGACACGTGTATATACAAATACAGATCTTAGGGTTTGTTTGTGGCTTTTTTTTTTTACATTTTCTTTTTTAAGTTCATATAAGGTAAGCATTTCAAACAGCACTCAATGAATAAGTGCAAAGGAACTGCAAAGCAGGGCAGTACAAGCACAGGACCACACTGAGCTGGATTTTCACACCCAGATGCACACACAATGAGTGGCTTCAATGGGGTGTCAAGAGTAAGCATGGAAAGCGGATTTCGCAGACTCATGGGTAACCTCCAACATGCCAGCATCTATTAAACTGTACAGACAAAGGCAGCAAGCCTATTGTAGGGAGACTGGTCTCACATCTGAGAAGCTCGAGGGCAAATGCATGGGAAAAACTCAGTGATGCCAAACCAGAAACAGATCTGCCCATTCACTGCTCCAAAAAAAAAAAGACAAAGAAAATATCTTTCAAAAAGGAAAGTAGAGGGAAGGAAAGAGATAAATGGGGGAGGGTAAAGAGGGTAGGGAGCAAGGGGGTGTTAAAAATCAAAACTAGTGACTACAACTCTGAGTGGGATGAATGGAGGGGAGGAGTTAAACACTTTTCTGAGTTTCTGAAACTGACCGAACCACCTCTGTCACAAGGCAATGGGTCACCCCAGGTTTCTTGGAAAATTTACAGGTGCACTAAAATTTTCTTTTCCTTCCACAATTTCACAGAAGCAGAAATAACCCACATTTCAACTTTCCCAAATTGGCGGTTTGGGATTCAAGTCCATGCGCATGCCACACATGATACTGGCAAGACTCCTCCTGAAAAACAGTCCATGAAAACAAAATCAAACAGAGAACAGAACGGAAGGTACAGAACCATTACTAAATCCCCTAAGCCTTTAAGAACCAACATGCTGAAAAAAAAAAGAATTACAGGGCTCCCACATCAGACCTTAAACATTGAGGACAAAACATTGATCACCAAAAGTCATGTTATACTGGGACCTGACATTGTGATGTCTTGAGATTGGGTGAGCGATTTTCACAGATGATTCCTGTATGCTGCAGTGTCACGGCCACCTGTTACGTGGTTCTCAGCCATGTACACTTTTGATGCTTCAAAGCTCTGTCTTATAATCAATGCATGTTTTAGTAATCTGAAAGTCTACTGTTCTCACTTACAAAAGACATAAGAATCAAATTAATACTTTATTATCAAACACTATATACAACAGAGGTGGCTAATAATACAGAATTTAAAGAACGTAGCTTTTTTGTGTGTTTTACTTGTCTTTCCTTCACCATCCAAGAAAGTACAGTACAAAACAATGTTCTAAACACTCAATGTTTCCTTGTCCATTGAAGGATACACAGTATCCACTAAACAGACTGATCCTTATTTCCCTGCTTCATGTGGCAAAGCCCTTGGCAACCAGGAGTGCAGGTCACTGGGGTGTAATGTCTGGAGCCACGGGGCAGCCAGCATCGCCCCACAGACTGAGTTGCTGTTTTGTTTGTGTTTATTGAAAAGCTGCTCGAAACATCCTCCTGAGCTTCCCGAGGGTTGAAACAACACAAAAAAGAAACATACCAGCTCTTTCTTACGAGGACTGAGATTGCCTGATGTCATCAAGTAATCCAGGAGGCTATCTAGTAAGCACACTACCCTCACAGTGATGTCATTTACAGCTGTTGGAGCACTCGGTCTACTGGCATTAATAGCCTCGCTGTTTTTCACTTAATTAGCAGTGGCACGATGGTGAGCAATGGGGTTGAACTTCCCCGTGAATGCCACTCGTGAAAAGGAAAGCCCTGCCATTATTTCCTTATCAATTAGGGACAAATGCTCGAAAACCAGAGAATTCGCCATTTTGAGAATGAACCCAGCACTATTAATGCCATTATAACAACTGCCTGCACTTATTTATGGGGCTTGTTTGCTTGCAGTTATGGAGCATACAGGATTATTTTGCTTCTATCTACTGATCTATTTTAGAAGGTGTCATTTTTCTCTCCCAAACCCGACTGTCCCGATAGTCCCGTGATCTTTAATAGAAAGAAACGCTATCAGGCTCACCAAGAGTACCCCGAGCAAAAGAGGTCACTGAGTGATGTGAGCTCTTTTTGCAATGAAATGGTGGCTGCCTTAAATGCTAGATTGTGGTTGTCTGCCGAGCGCTCTCTGACAATGAGAGATTAGCTTGATGGTTTCTGTGAGATCAACAACCCCACTCCTCTAGACCTTTTCAAGGACGGTTTCTGTAATCACTCTCTATGCCACACTGGATGGGATCAGGTGAGCCAGACTCTAGGTGAATACGAGTGGAACACTCCTGGGTGCCATAACATCACTGTTTGCCCTTCATTTGTATATTTTTGGACTGCAAGAAATTCTAAGCAGGAACTTTTCTCCCATTCTTAAATCCTATCCATCTAGATCCCCAATTGCTTTTTAAGTGTGCATTTCATTAAAAAAACCCAAAACTGATATATAAAAATCCTTATTTTGTTGGAATGCAGTCCAGTTTTCACATTTAGCATGATACAGTTTTTTTTTTCTTTTGAAAGACTTTGTTTCAACCAAAATAGCAAAAAAAAGGCTACATTTTCCATTGGTCTGACACATTTCCCTGACTAGACTTTGGAGGTCAAAGTTCATGGCAGCCAGGCCAGTAAAAACCCCAAGGCTTGCATTTCCTGGTGATCAACCTCTAAAACCCCATCTTAGTCATGCTCCGATTCTTTAAGTAGGGTCATCTCACTTTGTCCACGAAACAAGATATTTCCCCATATTCTTCAATGATAAAGGGATACCACTTTTCTCACAAGTTCAAATAGGACAAGCATATATACTCACTCTCAGGATAAAGTATATCTAAATAATGTATTTTCTACTCTAGTGGATTTTTAAAAAAATATTTCGTTAAAGTCTTTGGGACCCCTTCTGGTTTATCTCCTGCACTTAAACCCATGCTCCCTCTAATCTTTAAGCTGTGTCCAAGGGATAGAATAGGAAACACCAACACTTGAATTCTTATTCCAAACTTTAGACATTTTCCCTTTTGCACCCCCAAGCAGGTCTGACTGCCTCTCCTGAGTGGGGGATTGATGTTTTGCTCTCCTTTGGTTGAGGAACTTGGAGCACAAAATGGCTGTAGGGAGGGAGAGTCAGAGGAAGGTGCTAGGACACTGGAGAGCCAGTAGCCCAAAACATGTTTCCTCTAGCCACTGAGGGCCTGTCTGTGTACAGATTGCTCGGAGGAGCATCCAAGGCTATCAGATCATGATCCCTGGCTTGTGAGCCCTGGGGAAGGTCACTTTATACACAAAAATGTCTCTTTGTGTGTGTGTGTGTGTGTGTGTGTGTGTGTGTGTGTTTAAATAAAAAATAATTGTAGCACCATGGTGATCTGTTTTCAAAGAAAAAACCCAACAACATCTGGTGTGCACTACCCACCTACCAACACATATCAGAGGCACTCACACATACACACCCCAAATGTATTTTTCTCTATATTACCTTGCTTGCTTTGGGCTAGCATTCCTACACATAACCCTCTCTGTAGAACAGAGCTTCTATTCCAGAGCACAAGTTTCACCATTAAGAATGCTTTAAGACCATTATATTAAAACCAACATCTTTACCTTTTAGAAGCCCGTTCTTTTAGAAACTCCTAGCGAAAATGGTGTGATATCTATTCTTAATATCTCCCCTCCAGTCCTGACATGGTGACATGATGCCCTGCGTGATCATCTTACAGTACTGAATGAGAAGGTATAAATAGCATATAAGATAGTAAAACCCTCCTGGGCCGACCCTTCACTGACTGCATCTGCCACTATTCTTACCTGTACACATTCAGATGACACAGTAAGCTAAAGGAGGAGAGTTCTTAAAGGAGAATGCACAGGAAAATAAGGATCATTGGTGTTACTATTGCAATTTGGCATTTTCATCTGGAGGCCTTACAATTTGAGAAAATGAGAAAGTGATGGGAAGGATTGGGAGCGGAAGAAGGTGAATATTAGTTATGCCTCCAAAATTGTGGCTTCTCGTTCAGGCTGAAAGAAAGAAAAGGAAAATTTGACATCTGCAAAAACCAATAATAAGTCCCTTTCTTGGGATGAGCAGTTAGGTGGATCTCTGATGTTCCATGACCCCGGATGTTTTCTGTGACAGGTTACTGGTATAGACTGTGCTATAACGGCAAAAGCATCGCCAGGAGGAACAGTAGGACTGCCAACAGCCAACTGGATATCCTTGGTGTTTGTGCCGCGTTCTCCCCGCGCGATGGCTCGGCTGACTCATGGACAGTGTCATCTGTTCAAATAGAAAGCACACATTCCAATAAGATTTCCCATCCTTAACCATCCTCTTCTTCTTCTTCCAGCAGTCTGCTAGCAGACCTCGGTGCCCTCTGCAAAGGGAGGCAACGGACCTTGTTCTATCATTGACTTCCATGTCTGTATAATCACCAATTATTTATAACAACCCAAAGACAGACTCATAAAATGAAAGTTATTTCTCAGGAATAAGAAAAAGACCTTGGCAAATCCGCTCTCACAATACCGGCAAAAGCACCTAGGCCATAATAACTCACCATTAGCTGTACACCTTGCCTCTGGAATTGAACATGCCTGTGTTTTCTTAGGCACTAATGGAAAACTACCACATTGTGACAAAAGAGGCAGTCGATCCTTTTGTGTTTCAGTCACCGGGTAGGATGACCTGCCTATTTCCACCGGTGTAAAGTTTCTTTAACGGCAATGTTAAATGGCTGGCCATTTAAAAACCTACAGTCGATGAATCTTCAAATCAGAAAAAAATGAAATCTGAAAACAACAGCCTTTGAAATGAACTGTACATAAAGCACAGCAAACCTCAATAAAATGCCCACCAGCTCAGCTACAATTAGAAATCAATTACAATACCATTTCCATTACAAAACCCTGCTTCTCCCAGATTAAATTACTTGAACTTGGCTATTTTAATTTCTATCTGGCTGAAGCCTGGCACATAAATTATCAGCCTGGATGCAAATTCCCCTCTAAATAAAATGGATTAAGTCCGTTAAGCCTTTTATTTAGCTGTAAAGTGATTTTAAGAGAGTGCTTGTGATTTTTGGTGTTCTTCTGAGCTGCGTGATTCAAAACAGGCTTAACTTTTGGAAGGGGAATTTTTGCAGCAATTTAGTTCCTGACTCTAAATTGAGAGTTGTATTTATGCCATATTCCACCCTAAAGCTGACTACCTTTTGCAGTAGATTAAATGACCCCTGCAACGCTCATGCTTTGAGCCAAATATGCAACTCTTTGGCACCCTGAGTGCCGGTGAAATTTGGAGGTAGGTTTCACATTGTTCATGGAATAAGGGGATGGAAGGGATGTAGAGAAGGTTAGAGAACCCTGAGTAGAGCTTTCAGGTACTTAAAAACACCTCTTAAACCTCTGGCCATTAAACATAAAGCTAATGTAGCAGTGAACGTATGCTTTCGGGCCACTGAAAAACAATGAAAACTCTCCGAAATAAAATTCAAACAGCTCCCATGGATTGCTTGGAAACTCTGATATCCCGTCAATCCAGCCACTGAAGTAATTCAGGAGATAACAGCTTAAGGAACTATAGTCCCAAAGGATGCTGGTGTTCGCTTTGCAGCAGGGTACTTCTGACAATTAGGCTTTCAGAGTTGACGGTGTCAAAATAATTTTTCATTATCTTTAAGGCCTTGCACAAACTTCTCCTCAAATGGAGGGATCAGGATGCATTATATAAGGGTCCTCCTATGACAAGAGTCGGCATTACACACATGCAGGCCATTCTGTGGCTTTTGTGTTACTGTAAATGAGATATGACCGGCAGAAAAGCAGCAACAATTCTGCCCACCAGCAGTTATGAAATGTGCTCTGTTACTTGGAAAGGCATGCTCTCCTCTCCTCTCGCGGCAGCCATGCATGTGTCACATGAGCATGCTTTCTAGGCACTCTGGCTTTTTCCTCCTCCGATCAGGAGGAATTCAGACAGTGGAGGACAGTTTGAGTTTCCTCCATAATATGCGGGGTTGGGAGGGACAGAGTACATTCCTGAGCATGAGGCAAAGAGAAGACCATTCATTAATAAATGTTCCTTTTAGTGTAGAGGAAATGTATTCATGTCTGGTTCCATGTTCGTGTACCTATTATCTAAAAGGGAATCTTTGAGCCCAGAGGGGCTCAATGGGACAACAGAGCAAGATGAAAAGTGGAGTGAAATATCTTGAATAGCCAAACTCTTGAAATAGGAATAACACAGATCACTTCATTCTAGTGGAAATTATACTTGAGTGCCAGAGGCCACATTCTGCATTTTATCTCTTTAGCAGGGTGTGTAAATTCAGGTACGTACAGTGTGGGGTCGGGGGAGTACCTTTAACATACATTAGAGTTGTGATTTTGAGTGTTTACACCTTCGCTCTACAGAGGAGAACGGATACCCACTTCAAAAATAGGAAGAATCAATCTCAATATATTCAAAGCTCACAACACTTAAACCTTGAATTTGATCTAGAAAAGAGTGTATCCATTGCTCTCCCACATCACTGTATTTCCCCTTTATGATAAAAATTATGGAAACTCCTAAACTGTGGGAAAGCTGTGTCCACATGCTGCAGCTCTTTCGAACCATACTGTATTACTTGGCCCTGATTGCTTTTCCACTCCCCATTGGTTTATTGCATGGAGCTAGGGAGGGGAGGGTATGAACCTGACCACATGCAAAGGTTCACACCCTGTCTTAACTTTAACACCCTGTTTAAACTCCTATCTCCACCACTGCCAGTCAATCTCAAAATTCTTGGCTGGCAGCTCTCCTCCATAAAAACAAATGATTAAATCAAAGGTGTTAATGAGACTTCTTTTTTAGGGCTGATCTAGTACTCACATTAAGAAACAATGACCATAGCCACATTCTTCACTTTAGTCCGCCCCGAGACATCTATTTGCCACCACATAAACAGGGCCTGAAACAAGTATCCTAGTGTCCAATGACAGATTACTAGCTTGAAATAGAAGAATATCATAGGGTGTGTCTCTGGCCTGTTCCCACCCTATATCTTTGGTGAGAAAAGACTGTGCGGACTCAGAGTGCGAGCACAAAAAAAAGACAGATACATTCCAAAGACAGGTGAATTAGTAGACAGTGCATACAGCATGCAACATAATTCTTCCAGACCATCCACATTCTTTAATACTGTTATCCTAAAGCTTCCTATCCCAGCAGCAAAGATGCACACCCTCAGGCTATAAAATATCTGTATCACTGTTTCAAGGTTTTGCTCCAGTACTTACCAACACACACACACACACACACACACACACACACACACACACACACACACACACTCTCTCTCTCTCTCTCTCTCTCTCTCTACAAGAAATCACCACCTGTGGAGTAACTGGCCTCTAAATTTCATCCGCATGGAGTGGGAAAAGGTGACACAATGGACTCTCCATCTGAATATGTCAGGAAGTGGGCAGGTTGATGGAGGGAGGGTCTCTAAGAATGCTATCACCTTGCCTACCCTCTGCCCCATTCCTGGCCCATTCACTGTTTACACTGCTCAGTCATCTCCTATCATCTGTGGATGATACACTGAAAGATGTGATTATGCAAGCGATAATTTCTCGTCCTTTTGCCCAACCGCAACCCTAAATCTACCTCTAGATAGAATGAGAGAGAGAGAGAGAGTGAGTGAGAGAGAGAGAGAGAGAGAGAGAGAGAGAGAGCGCACACTGGAGTAGAAGCAAGTGATAGGAAGCTGTACAGGCAGAAAATCACGGTAGGTATGAGGAAGGGTTCAGATAAATTCATGGATGATAGAGAGAAAAATTAGGGATGTTAGAAGGTACCCCCCTCAACATGTGGTTTGATGACAAGATGGACAACCGACATCACACTTCATCCAAGCATCCTTTGGTGCCACTTACAGAGACAGGACACTGCCCTGGACGGACCTCGTATGATATTACTCAAGTATTTTGACATTACTTATAGTATGACATTACTTATGGTTCAGTGGCACTTTCAGAGAAAAGAAATTTTGACAGCCAAAATCTTCCACATACAGACCTTTTTCTTCCTATTTCTACTTCCCATTTATGCACTCAAACTGCCGTTTATACTACTGTCGACTACTTACTTCTCTATCAGTAGACTCCTTTCCAACCTCCCCCTCGACACACAGTTAAATATTGACTCCAATTAGATTTTAAGCCCCTTGAGGGCAGGATTCGTGTCTGTTGAACTCTCCCAAGATCTTAGTGCAAACATTTAACTTCAAATGAGAACTATTTGTGTGAGTGTGTATGAAGAAATGGGAGAGGAGCAGAAGCAGTGTGGCTCAGTGGAAAGAGCCCGGGTTTGGGAGTCAGAGGTCATGGGTTCAAATCCCGGCTCCACCACTTGTCAGCTGTGTGACTTTGGGCAAGCCACTTAACTTCTCTGTGCCTCAGTTCCCTCATCTGTAAAATGAGGATTAAGATTGTGAGCCTCACGTGGGACAACCTGATCACGTTGTATCCTTCCCAGCGCTTAGAACAGTGCTTTGCACATAGTAAGCACTTAAATGTCATTATTATTATTAAAGGATATACTGGGAGCCTTTGCAAAGATACCCGTGTGTTCTTCAGAATTGCTACCAACAATATACCTAAAGTCTACAAGGAAATCTCCACAGTCTCTGGAGCATGCTTCATAACAACATACTTCACTTTACAATGAACAGCCTAAAGACTCTATTTTAATAGAAAAATATCTACTTTTTTAAAAAAAAATGCACTCCAATATCCTCTCCTTTTGCAATCAGTTAACTCTCAAAATCATTGTGAGAAACCATTAATATGAATGAAACCTGAACAAATTTTCACCTAGTTGGAAGAAAGCATTTGGTAAGTTTCTCCACTCCCAGGGAGAAATTAATATCTTACAAAAGTGTCTCTCCAAGATCAGGACACTATCGGTAAAAGCAGGGGAAAAACTGTCTGGGTTATTGGATTCCCCACTATGAAGCACCCAATTCTTTCATATACTTCCCAATACTTCAGCGTTGAAACATTCTTAGAATCCTTATGTTCCTCGATTACATTCCCTACCCCTACAAAAAAAAAAAAAGATCTTGATTGGCCCAGTGGAGTTTCCTTAGAACAATAATTAATTAGAACCTCCTTAAGGCAGGTTTCCCAGTGCCTAGCTATTGCCTGGAATCAGTTAATCTTCTTCAAAAGCTATAGTCATTGTTTTAAACACCTATGTTAAAATTTGAAGAGTTTCAAAATGGGCCTGTTGAAGTGGTGTAACTTTCCTAGGTGCCAGGTGATTTTTAGCCCTCTCGACTATGAGCTCACCCCTCTAGACTGTGAGCTCACTGCAGGCAGGGAACGGGTCTACCAACTCTGTTGCACTGTATTCTCCCAAGTGCTTAGTATAGTGCTCTGCACATAGTAAGCACTCAATAAGTACAACTGATTGGAAAACAAGGCTCAGCCCTCACATGCTAAGAGACCTGCCTTTTCCAAGCTACAGTGATCCAGAGAATTTGATTATTGCCATTACATAAATGATGATGGCTACCGATTAGGCATAGTGCGTGCCATTCATTCTGGTTCACTTTCCCAGAGGCTCAATCACTGGATTGTTGGTCATTCATTCTGGCTCTTGGTACCAGCCAACATTTTTAGCCTAGGGCAGAAATATAAAGCCCTTTGAAGTTCCAGAACACACCAAAGAGAGCTCCCACTGCAAGTAGCCAGAGGCAGACCCTAAATCATGCATGAATTTTTGAGTGCTTCTTTCTGTTTAAATAATCAGAATGTGGTCTATATTGATAGAAATGTCACCAACCCAAAACATGCAAATTGAGGATTACATACATTTTACCCACTTAGGAAACCCCCAGTCAATATTACTGATGCACGGTTAAAAGTTAGTTTGACAGCTTGTGGGTTTTGTGTTTACACGAGGCAATGGAAAAGAGCAGGGGGTGGCAAGCAGTGTTAAAAATGTTGGATTTCCCCCGCCCATTCATAACGCTAGCTTGGACAATCAACTCTACCACAAGACTGAGCTATTTTTGCACGATTTGGGATACAGAAAATGAAAAGACTAGAGTCTTCACACAAGGTGAACTTCTACACGTCCGGAAAGTACTATGGTAACAGGATTTAATGGCCCCTAAAGCTCACAATGTGGCCTTATCAGCTGTGAAGGTGAATTATTCAGGAAAACTAATGTTTCAATCAGTTGCATGCCTGCACTGGTCCCAAGGCACCTCGGGAAATAAAATTTTACCAACATATATGATAGATATTCTCTCTACAAAAAAAAATCGATTCATGTAATAGGTACAGTGTTTCATCAGCATGCTGGGAAGGTAGTGCCTTCTAGATATTCTTTAGCATTCCACTGGGAATGCTAAATTAGGGTGCTGCATTTGATTAAACCCATGTGTCACAAAAAAGCAACATTCTATCTACCATGCATTACACAAGGATACTGGAGAAATGAGGTAGATCATAAGTAATATTAGCACTGCTAGAAATGAGCAAAAGCAGAGCAACTTTTCCATGCAAAGCATGCATAGAGGAAGAAAGGAAAAAAAGTACTGAAGCACCAGAGAGACAGACGCATTTGTTAAAAGAGATTCTCTAAGCATACTAACCTGCTGGTTCTAATGAATTTTCTACTTTGTCGTTAACATCGAAAACACGATCATGAACACCTATAGTTTTCATACAGCTGTCTATAACAAAAATAGAGATAACAGCCAAATATGTTAGTGAGACACCCTTAAACTCCCCACTTTCCTTCTTTTTCTTCCTCTCTCTCTCTCTGTCTTTTTTCTCTATTTATATATAGATTGTTTTTAAGTCTGTGGCACTTGTCCAAATGCAAGTATTGTCTTCCATTTGCTGTACCCATACAACAGTCTAAGAAACAACAAGTTAGCAACTGCTATGTACTTAAAAAAAAAACAAAGCTTCATGAAGAATGATAAGAAAAAATGACGAAAACTGAAACACAAATGTTGATATACAGAACAGATACCACACAGGATTTAACAATAAAAAAAGTTGAATTGCTGTTAACCAGACCACACAGTAAAGCATGCGCAATAAAGCCACCCTTGAAAGCTCATTCTAGGAACTTACTTGCTGGTCGTACAAAGACTTTGAGCTTTAGACAGGATCTCCTTCCATTATCTGGGATTGCAGAGGCTGCAGGGGTAAACAGATTGGGGGAGAGAAGGGGGGAGAGACAGAGAGAGAGGAGAGAAAAAGAAATTCAATTATTCTTCTTTACAAATACAAGTGGCCAATTTCCACTTTCCTCAACAGTGAACATATATCCTGATCCCTCCCGTATCGTCAAACAATGAATCTTTGAATGGATGCTTGAAAATCCCTTCATTTCTGTGAAGGAGAAAAGGACAGGCCAGACTTTTTTAAAAAAAGGGCAGAATTACAGGAATACAGCAGGCAGATACTTCCTATTTTATTTACTCTCTTCTCATCTGCAGAGGAGGACTAACTCATAGAGGAATTCTGGCACTATGTAAACCCATCAGATTGATTTTATTAAAACAGTCCACCGTTTTGCTTGTTGTATGGGATCAAATTTCCTTAGGTCAAAAACTATCTTTGAACCATCATGTTTGCAGAGCACCATTTCTCCCACCCTGTGGATAATGGGGCCCATCAGAGCCCCAAGGTGAAACCACCGGCAAGAACAAACAGATAATTACAAGTAGGAATTTAAGCTGACCTGTTTCTTCTAGGGAAAAGCAAAACTTTGTAGGTCCTGAGAGCTCATCTGTCAGTGGTTTGCAGGTAATTCAATTAGAGGTTTACGCAGAAATTGGCTCTGAGTTTGGTATGACTAAACTAGCATGGCCACCTCCATCTTGCTATTATAAGTACAATATGCTACTGAGAAAGTACTGTGTTGCAATGGCATATTTTCTTTGTAAAGTGCTATAAAGCAGGATGGAATTCATCAAAGAGACTTTACCAAAATATGACATGTTTCATGCTATAAATAATTTGAGGAAGAAATGGTATACTCCTCCTCAGGAGGAGGCTGTAAACTTTCCCTAGGTTTCAATGATTACTCTCCCTCAACCCATGAAGTATAACAGCAAATTCATTCAATCGTATTTATTGAGTGCTTACTGTGTGCAGGGCACTGTATTAAGCGCTTGGGATGGAATTACATAGGCGTACAAGATCTCTCAACAATTGTGTATATTTACTTTGCAACCCCCAAAGAAAGTCACCCTAATTAGTGCTTCTTATTCTCTTTTCCTATCCTTTCTCTTAGAACAGGTTCTTGGTCCCTAAAAAAGCAGATGACAGTTGAGAAGCACATGGGTTTACAATTAGATTTGAAATAACTTAAGCTATTTTAAAAAAAATTGTGTGTACATGGAGTGGTCAAACTGGTCAGTCCCATATTGGCCCTTTCAGCCACAACTGCCTCAGAAGCATCACTTTTGAATATAAAAGAGAACTACATCTATATCAATTTCACCATACACAACTAAACACCAACATTAAAAAAGAGGCTTGAATGTTTCATTTCCCTTCTCTGTTTATTAGGTAACTGTGTCTTTCTGGGGCTGGAGAAAAACAAAATGATTCACGGGCACACACAGAAACACTCATTCAAAGGAGAGAGCATACAATCTCGACTCTAAACAAATTTAAAACCAATCCACACATCCGCGGGGTTGGTATCAATGTTACTATGCCACAAAGAGGAACTGAAAGATGCAACATTATGACAAAACAATGAAGCAAAGAGTAATGTACCCTGGCGCTCTTGCTCAGCATCTGTGGAGAGCTACATGGGAGAAGGTGCTCCTCTTCTTAATTGCAAGACCAAAATACACAGAAATGATGCTTTTCCCCTTGTTCACTTTGACAGGCAGTTAAAAAGTGCTAACAGCTGGCTTTGCTGCAAGCTTTCGCTACATCAAAGTTGGAAAAACTCCCTCTACTGACATTTAGAGTAACTGGTGTAATATTTAGGGCCTTAAATTTGCGCTCTGTGGTTTAATCCAGGAAATGGTGTCCTTCCTGTGGACCCTATTGAAAATGTGAACTCACTAAATACTCATTGCGTGTGCACAGATAACCATGAATTACTTGAGAAAATTTGAATCCTATCAGTTTCTGCATTATTTATTCCTGAAGAGGTTAAAAAATTGTGCATGTGCACAGGCGCGCACACACACACACACACACACACACACACACACACACACACACACACACACACACACACACACACACACACACACACACACACCCCCCCCCCCCCCCCCCCCCCCCCGTAGATTCCAAGCTGAGAGAAATTCATTTTAAACTATGTGAACGTAATTCATATGCAATTTTGGCTAGAGTGCTAGGTAATATTACAGGTGACACATGCCCAGAGCATGACCAAACCTTTTAATCATTTAATTCAGAGGTTGTTTGGCTCTATGTGGGTCATCCTAAATTTTCTATTTATGAGAAATCCTAGATTTAGGAAAATTACCTTGTGGCTCTTACAAATAAAAAGCCCTGCTAAGTAATCCAGGCAAACTGAAGAGTTCTTTGGCAAATAATCAAGTAGGTTTTATACCTTCCTCCACCTAAGGGGAAAATATATCACCTGTCTACACGTTTTGTTTTATTGTCTGTCTCCCCCTTCTAGACTGTGAGCCCGTTGTTGGGTAGGGGCCACCTCTACATGTTGCCGACTTGTACTTCCCAAGCGCTTAGTACAGTGCTCTGCACGCAGTAAGTGCTCAATAAATACGATTGAATGAATGAATATACACCATGAAGTCATTTATTGACTCAGCTACTAGATGGGCTACATTCTTCTTTAAAAGAAAGATCAAAACAATCCACAATCTTAACCTATCTCTTCACTGCCCTGCTTCCTCTGGGTCCTCAGCCAAGGGGGAAACCACTGCAAAGATATCAGGGGCTGGCATAATATTTCATATTAACAGCTGATGATAATAATAATAATAATACTAGTATTTGTTAAGCACTTACTATGTGCCAAGCACTGTATTAAGCACTGGAATGTATACAAGCAAATCAGTTTGGACACAGTCCCTGTCCCATGTGGGACTCACAGTCGCAATTCCCATTTTACAGATGAGGGAACTGAGACCAAGAGAAGTGAAGTGACTTGGTCGAGGTCATACAGAAGACAAGTAGCAGAGCCAAAATGAGAACCCAGGTCCTCCTGACTCCCAGGCCATGCCGAGAAGCAGCATGGCTCAGTGGAAAGAGCCTGGGCTTTGGAGTCAGAGGTCAGGGGTTCAAATCCCGGCTCTGCCAATTGTCAGCTGTGTGACTGGGCAAGTCACTTAACTTCTCTGTGCCTCAGCTGCTTCATCTGTAAAATGGGGATTATAACTGTAAGCCCCCATGGGCTCACGGTGTTACCTGATCACCTTGTAACCTCCCCAGTGCTTAGAACAGTGCTTTGCACATAGTGAGCACTTAATAAATGCTATTATTATTATTATTCTCCAAGAACAAGCCAACTGACTCGTGATCAATGCCACATGATCACACTTGCATTCAATTTGCAATCCCCAACTAAATGGAGGCCCTGCTCAGGCCTATTAGAAAAGGCCTTTCCCACCTAAAATTCTGTACGGCATCCTATATGCTTACTATACTCCAAATGCAGAAAAGTCCTCATTTATTTTGGTGGTTTAGAGTACCAAAGATTAAAACAAAAGATGGGGAGAAGAGTTGTCTGCTTATGCTATTGCTCAAGCCATCAAATAGAGGCTGATGAAGGGAAACATTTTAGCCTTTCTAGCCTCCTTGAGAAATTAAGCCCTGCCTGCCTTGCTGGGTGACTTGAAACAATCAATCAATCAATCGTATTTATTGAGCACTTACTGTGTGCAGAGCACTGTACTAAGCGCTTGGGAAGTACAAGTTGGCAACATGTAGAGACGGTCCCTACCCAACAGTGGGCTCACAGTCTAGAAGGGGGAGACAGAGAACAAAACCAAACATATTAACAAAATAAAATAAATAGAATAGATATGTACAAGTAAAATGAATAGAGTAATAAATATGTACAAACATATATACATATATATACAGGTGCTGTGGGGAAGGGAAGAAGATAAGGCGGGGGGGATGGAGAGGGAAAGGAAGGAGGGGGCTCAGTCTGGGAAGGCCTCCTGGAGGAGGTGAGCTCTCAGTAGGGCCTTGTAGGGAGGAAGAGAGCTAGCTTGACGGATGTGGGGAGGGAGGGCATTCCAGGCCAGGGGGATGTTGTGGGCCGGGGGTCGAGGGCGGGACAGGTGAGAACGAGGCGTGGTGAGGAGATTAGCGGCAGAGGAGCAGAGGGTGTGGGCTGGGCTATAGAAGGAGAGAAGGGAGATGAGGTAAGAGGGGGCGAGGTGATGGACAGCCTTGAAGCTGAGGGTGAGGAGTTTCTGCTTGATGCGTACGTTGATTGGTAGCCACTGGAGATTTTTGAGGAGGGGAGTAACATGCCCAGAGCGTTTCTGGACAAAGACAATCTGGGCAGTGGCGTGAAGTATGGATTGAAGTGGGGAGAGACAGGAAGATGGGAGACCGGAGAGGAGGCTGATACAGTAGTCCAGACGGGATAGGATGAGCGCTTGAACGAGCAGGGTAGCGGTTTGGATGGAGAGGAAAGGGCGGATCTTGGCAATGTTGCGGAGCTGAGACCGGCAGGATTTGGTGACGGCTTGGATGTGAGGGGTGAACGAGAGAGCGGAGTCGAGGATGACATCAAGGTTGCGGGCTTGTGAGACGGGAAGGATGGTAGTGCCGTCAACGATGATGGGAAAGTCAGGGAGAGGGCAGGGTTTGGGAGGGAAGACAAGGAGTTCAGTCTTGGACATGTTGAGTTTTAGGTGGTGGGCAGACATCCAGATGGAGATGTTCTGAAGGCAGGAGGAGATGTGAGCCTGGAGGGAGGGGGAGAGAGCAGGGGTAGAGATGTAGACTTGGGTGTCATCAGCGTAGAGATGATAGCTGAAGCCGTGGGAGCAAATGAGGTCACCAAGGGAGTGAGTGTAGATCAAGAACAGAAGGGGACCAAGAACCGAACCTTGAGGAACCCCCACAGTAAGGGAATGGGAGGGAGAGGAGGAGCCTGCAAAAGATACTGAGAATGAACGACCGGAGAGATAAGAGGAGAACCTGGAGAGGACGGAGTCAGTGAAGCCAAGGTTGGATAGCGTGTTGAGGAGAAGGGGGTGGTCCACAGTGTCGAAAGCAGCTGAGAGGTCGAGGAGGATTAGGACAGAGTATGAGACGTTGGATTTGGCAAGCAGGAGGTCATTGGTGACCTTTGAGAGGGCAGTTTCCGTGGAATGTAGGGGACGGAAGCCAGACTGGAGGGGGTCGAGGAGAGAGTTGGTGTTGAGGAATTCAAGGCAGCACGTATAGACGGCTCGTTAAAGGAGTTTGGAAAGGAATGGTAGGAGGGAGATGGGGTGATAACCAGAAGGTGAGGTGGGGTCAAGAGAGGGTTTTTTTAGGATGGGAGAGACATGGGCATGTTTGAAGGCAGAGGGGAAGGAACCAGTGGAGAGTGAGCAGTTGAAGATGGAAGTTAAGGAGGGGAGAAGGGACGGAGCGAGAGATTTTTATTTTAAAATATTTTAAATATTTTATTTCTTCATTCCTTTCTATCTTCATCTTAAAACTTGAAAAATGACCAGCTTCTGGTCCTCTCAGATCCACATATATTACTCACAGGGTAGACTTTGGAAAGTTTCATTATCTGTCTTCTTTTCCCACACCATACACAAATGCTAAAAGACTCCTGCCTTCCAAATCCACCTTTCCCTCTTTTAAACAGTCATAAGAGAGAACTATCACGCACCTTCCACCAGATGTGATCAATTTCTATTCTGGGGATGAGCAGGTGCAGAGGGGGCTGGGGGGAGAGTGGAGAGATCCACCACGTACGATTTTTGAGATGTGAGGGTTCAATGGGGAATAGATAATTAGCTATTTTACATTTCTGCAAATATCAAGTGCCACAGAATTGATTTAAAAGTTATAAGCACTAAAGGAAACTAGGGAATGGAATATTTGACCCTCAAAATAAGAAGCAGTGTGGCCCAGTGCACAGAGTACAGGCCTCGAAGTCAGAAGGCCCTGGGTTCTAATCCCTGCTTTGCCACTTGCCCGCTTTGTGATTCTGTGCCGCAGTTACTTCATCTGTAAAACGGGGATTAGGACAGTGAGCCCCACGTGAGACATGGACTGTGCCCAACCTGATTAGCTTGTATCTACCCCAGCGCTTAGTGCAGTGCCTGGCACATAGTAAGTGCTTAACAAATACCATAAAAAATATGCAGGGCAGAATCTTTATTATTCTCAGTCTATTCAAAAATAACCCATGAGAAAGAGAGGCTGGAAGCAAGACATGAGGAAGAGTCAAAATTCCAGTAACTCCAATCAAGCCATCACAGTACTTATGTACATATCTGTAATTTATTTATTTGTATTGATGTCTGTCGCCCCCCTCTAGACTGTAAGCTCGTTGTGGGCAGGGAATGTGTCTGTTTATTGTTGTACTTTCCCAAGCGCTTAATACAATGCTCTGCAGTAAGTGCTCAATAAATACGACTGAATGAACTATATTCCTTGTTTTGAACAACACATATATTGAGTCACATCTTCCTATCTAGGTATGATTTATTCTACAGTGATCAGGACTAACCTCTGATCAATAGAAATACTCTATTTGACTATTTCTTCCCTATTTAAAATAGAAAAAGTAAAGCAAACACCCTTTCCTAAGAAGTTGCCAATACCATATTTTAGAATGGTTAAACACGACACCACTGATACAACAGCAGATTAGATACAGCACTATCGCCTAAATTCTATCCGGCAAAAGAAGTCTTACCAGACTTATCTTATTTTAAAATTCCAGAAAAGCCCTGAAAAGCCCTGACTTGTTCAGAATATCGCACTCCCAAATACTCATGCATGATCTTTAGCATCATAGAAAGCAGTCTAATTGAAACCAAGCTGGAAAAAGACAAAAATAAGATCTGAAATCTTTAGAGGAAACTTGAATGCTCTACTTCTATTTTTTCTATACAAATTTTCAAGTTCCACAAGAACTTTCACCCCAATTTATCTTTTAGTTCTTGCAGAACTTTGCAGATATTTATTGTTTGTGCTGAAGTGTACACTGGCTGGTGCTGAGAAGCAGGAGATGGGGTGAGTGGAGGAGCCACAGGAAAAATTTCCCTCCGGTGCCACTACCCTAAGGACAGTTTTCACAAATACAACAGTGGTAGCCACACCTCCTTTATAAAATCGTCAGTTACGTATCAATTAAACTCTCAGTATTTAGTAAAATACAAGTCAGTGGGTACTATATCCTCCAAATTCAAGAATCAATTTCACATTATGAATACATGTGCAGGGCAAACATATTTTTTGAAGATAATTTTTTGGTAGACAAGTCGATTTGGAGCCTAACACAGTCCAGGGCAAAGCTAACATTAGCAGGACTGCCATACAACATGGCTCAGCGTTTCATAATCACATACTACTAGTCCTGCTTCAGGATTGCCTTGCCTTGACATGCCTACATCCTTCCAATTGACGGAATCACCCCCCCAGGTAGCAGCTGTCAAACTGGGCTGACTTATAGGCCAACCCGAAGGCATCCCGAGGACACTGTCTCACACAAAATAATCTTGTTTCCACAAGCTCATTCAAGCTTTTTTTTTTTTTCTTAAAGTGCCAGATCCCCCCAAAAGTTATAGTTGCGAATCTTCCTGTTTCCTGGCTAACAAGGCTGATACTGTTCAGACCATTACGAAGGAGGCGGCATCTGTGAAAATTGTTTTCCATGCTGTTAGTTTGCCCCCTGCAGGCACGGCCTGTTTGTCCCATGAATCAGTTGGCACCAGGAAACATCCAAGCGATTCAAGACATAAATGCATTTATTAAACCAAAACCTTAAAGGTTGAGTTTATTCTACATGGTGAGGGAGCCAAGCCTCAAATATATCTTCCTGAAGAGCAGTGCTTTCTTTCCTTGGGTCAGCAATGGGGGTACAACTTGCATAAGAGGTGTCTGGTTGGTTTACGGATATGTCTGGGCATCCTATCAATTTTATCAATTCCAAGGCGAAGAGCTCAGCGAAAAGAGCACGGGCTTGGGAGTCAGAGGTCATGTGTTCAAATCCCAGGTCTGCCGCTTGCCAGCTGTGTGACTTTGGGCAAGTCACTTAAATTCTCTGTGCCTCAGTTACCTCATCTGGAGAATGGGGATTAAGACTGTGAGCCCCACGCGGGACAACTGATCAACTTGTATCCTCTCCAGCGCTTAGAACAGTGCTTTGCACATAGTAAGCACTTAAATGCCATTATTGTTATTATTATCATTATTATTAATCCTGGCCTCATAGAAAGATCATGGGCTTGGGAGTCAGGGTGTCCTAGGTTATAATCCTGGCTCTGCCATTTACCTGTGCGACCCTGGGCAAGTCACTTAACTTCTCCGTGCCTCAGTTTCCTCAGCTGCAATATAGGGTTTCAGTACCTGTTCTCCCTCCTACTTAGACTGTGAGCCCCATGTGGGACCTCATTATTCATTCATTCAATCATATTTATTGAGCACTTACTGTGTGCAGAGCACTTAGTGCTCATTATCTTGTATCTACCCCAGTGCTTAGTATAGCGCTTGACACATACTAACCACTTAATCAATGAATCGTATTTATTGAGCGCTTACTGTGTGCAGAGCACTGTACTAAGCGCTTGGGAAGTACAAGTTGGCAACACACAGAGACGGTCCCTACCCAACAGTGGGCTCACAGTTTAGAAAATGCCATGATTATTATGATGATTATCATAATCCAATATGGCATGGCCTCCCCCGTTAGTCATATGATGCAATCTAGTGCCCACCTCCTATGCACGGCCATGCTGGGGGCAGGGAGGGGGAATCTCCCCTGCTTTGTACCACTGTTGGTTCCAGGATATTTTTTTTTGTCATTTTTTAAAATAAAAAGAAAACCAATACAAGACTTCTTGAAGGTGCTTTTCTGCTTTCCTCGCTCTGGTCCGACCAATGGGTAGCTGGAACTCAGGCAGCACGAACCCTCCTGAGGAGCTAGTACACAGTCGGTTCCATTTACTCCACTTTCCTACTTTGCGGGGACGAAAAGGGTCCCACCCTCCAGCCCTGCCAGAGTGGCTTCTCTGTCCCCTGGTTCAGCAACGGGGAAACCCCATGCACGCATGGTTCCCTTAACCCACACGGCCTGGTGGCAGGAGCAATGACAGCTCTCTGCAACTGGCTGGGAGAAGTCCAGCTCCCTCCTCTTCCACAGCAGCCCAGACTGCCCTCCACCGTGGGGGTCAGCTCCAGGTTCACCCACATGCACTTTGGTTGCAGAAGGAAATGGCACCTTCGGTTCCTTCCTACTGAGCTTCACAAAAGTCCCACCTCCCTCTTTCCTGGTGCCGTCCCCTGCTTGGAAGATCATATGATCTCCTAACTTGAACTATGAGAAAATTGATTGTTAGCCATTTAAAGAGTGCACGTCTCTCATATCATCTTGAAGGATTCCGCCTAACATTTCATAGAGCAAAACATGCCAAAACGTTGTAGAAGCCTCTCCTCAATGGGGCTGCTCATTATACAATATGCTGGGGCTGCCAAAACTGAACAATTGGCACCTCTACCAGTTTACATTTCAAGCCATTGTTACTAGCTCATTTAAAATACTCCTTGAAAGAAGGTAATTATAAGCTGCTGTGTAAGAAATGCTGTCGGAGAAATCTCTATTTGTTCTTGTTCCATTGTTTAAAGAGTAGTTTTCATTTCCCATCCCTTTTCCTAATTTGGCCAGCCTTCGCATATCCTTCACAATTAGCAGAGAATTTTATTTTAACTCTCAAACTCCTAGACGAACCCAATGAAGCACCAGCTTCGGAGCCTGCCCTCCCATCTCAGGGGAGAGAGCAATCTTCAAATGAAAGAGAGAGCTATTGAAGGAGGCATTTAACCTTCTGAAATGAAAGGACGAAATACTTGTTGAATATTTTATCATAGAACAAAACTTCAAGTTCCAAAAGGCCTAACATGAGTCAGTCCATCAGCAAGCCAGGCCGAGTTCCCAAACTTCATTTGGCTCATATAATAGCACCCTAACTGACACTGATGATATGCTCTACTCCTCTCTTCTCAAAAAGGAAACAAACCTAAGGTTTGAACTTTGGATGTCTTTCTAATCTTTTAGCACTGTAGGTTACATACAATCTTTTCTGGAACCTGTATTTGCTTTGGCTTTTTCAGACACACCACCAAGTCCCATTAGTCAAATGCAATGTTGCTGCATGACCTTATATAACCCTCAAATATCAATTCCAAAAGCTAAAAGCATTTTCCTTTTCAGCATCCAGTGTCAATCTTTGCACTTTGGGAAGTTGTATTTTTAAGAACAGTCAACTGCTTCCTTCTTTTTAAAGAAATGAGTGCGTGTGGGAGCATTAAAAATGCAGTTTTCCATTATGTTTGCCACAGGCAATATTTCTCAATTTGTGCAAGTCAAAAGAAAAGATAGCCTGTTACTTGTTAGCAGAGCTGGGCCTTTCCCCTGTAGGTTTGCATGTGGTTTACCATACAGCACAGATGTATGTAAATTAGTCAGGTAAATTCAGAATTAAACATTAATATTCTTCTCACAGTCAATGCTGGAAAAAGGAGCCAATTTACATAAACAGGACTACCGAAAAAGTCTGCTGAAACTTCATGAATCAATAAAACACGTTTTCTGTGGGCAGATGGATAACAGAAAGGTGGAAAACAGAAAAGTGGTATGAGTCTGATAAATATTAACTGGAGCAACATGGACTACTTGGGAAATGGTTAACAGACCATATATATCTTTTTTTTTCTTTTAATGAGAGTTCTCTTCATGGGAAAGGAAAGCTTATAAACTATCTGAATTCCAGTAATGGCACTTGTTCTTTTAAAATTGTTTTTTAGAAGTTGGTACTCTGATTCTATTTTCAGAGCAAGAGCAAATGACATGCTGCATGGGGTAAACCTCATTGTTTTGCTTGTTGAGACTGAAAGTCCTGTGCATTCATTACTTGCTCACTCTTGCTATCTGCTTTCTCAAGCATGCATCCTGAGTAAATTGTTTGGCTGCACAGCCGCAGGTGGTGACTAAATTTGCCAATATGTTTGATCTTACTTAGCCTGCTGTTTCTCCATGTTTAATCACTGGCAGGGTCAGGTCAAAATCCAAAATGTATGCCTCAGAAAGGTGACCCCAATCAAAAGAAGGGGAGGATGGGGAAATGCAAAGCCCTATCTTTATGTCATTACTCCCACCCCACGGAAAGAGGCTAGGAAAAAAAGTATAATTCTAGACTATGGGAAACAGCATGGCCAAGTGGAGGGAGCACAGGCCTGGAAGTCAGAGGACCTGGGTTCTAATCCAGCTCTGCCAAATACTTGCTGTATGACCTTAGGCAAATCACTTAACTTCTCTGTGCCTCAGTTCTCCTGTTCTTCCTCCTACTTAGCCTGTGAGCTCCATGAGGGACAGAGCCAGTGTCCAACCTAATTAACTTGTCTCTACCCCAGGACTTAGAACAGTGTTTGACACATAGTAAGCACTTAACAAATACCATGAAAAAACCCTATAACAGTCAGTGAATGGACTGCATGCTCCCTGTGGGCAGGAAATGTGTTTTCCAACTATTAATAATAATAATAATAATTGTGTTACTTGTTAAGTGCTTACTCTTTTCCAGGCACTGCACTAAGCACTCAGGTGGATACAAGCAAATCAGCCCCTGTCCCATGTGGGGCTAACAGTCTCAATATTGTAGCGTACTCTCCCAAAGTTTTAGTTCAACCCCCTGCACAGAGTAAACACTCAATAAATACCAGTGATGATAAATAGAGGGGGGGGGGCTACTAATATTAAGATGCATTTTGCTTTCACAACCAACTGAAACTTGGGAGAAAATTCAGGGGCAGGAATACCGAGTAGCAAACTTCTGCTGCGAGTGCTGGAATGGAAAGGAAACAGAGCTCATACATGAGAAGGGAAATCTGGCTGGGAGGACAAGTGGTAGAGAAGGCTTCAGCACTGATTTTTTTTAAGGTATTTGTTAAGAGCTTACTATGTGCCAGGCACTTTCCTAAGTGCTGGGGTAGGTAGAAAGTAATCAGGTTCCACATAGTTCAGGTCCCACATGGGGCTCACAGTCTCAATCCCCATTTTACAGATGAGGTAGCTGAGGTACAGAGAAGTTAGGTGACTTGCCCAAGGTCACACAGCAGACAAGTGGCAGAGTCAGATCCTTCTGACTCCCAGGCCTGTGCTGAATGAAGGCTGAACAGTCCCTGTCCCTTTCGGGGCTCAGAGTCTAAAGAGGAACCAGCTGGCATCAAAGGACAAAAACTTCTGATACCTTTTTCCTGGCCATTAAATCCATTTAGTGTAACAAAAGTGATTTTCACTGGACTTTTAAGTGTTTTTCATTGAAATTGCTGTGTGCCAGTTTAGGCTAAGAACATCAGCCTGTATCTCGTCCCCTTATGGGGAAGGAAGAGCCCTACATTGGGACAACGGAGATTCTCTCCCCTTCCTCATTACCTTAATCGATGGTAGCTATTGAACACTTACTGTGGGCTGAACACTGTACTGATGCTTCAAAGGACACAAGCTCTGTAAATATCTGTATCTGTAATTTCTTTATTTATATTAATGTCTGCCTCTCCCTCTAGACTGTGAGCTCGTTATGGGCAGGAATATGTCTGTTTATTGTTATACTGTACTCTCCCAAGTGCTTAGTACCGTGCTTTGCACACAGTAAGCGCTTAATAAATATGAATGAATGAATGAATACAAAACAACAGAGTTGGTAGACATATTCCCTGCCCACAACGAGCTTATATGTAGCATCTATCCCAGAGAGCTTGGGAGTCAGAGGTCATGGGTTCTAATCCCGGCTCCTTAGCTTTGTGACTTTGGGCAAATCACTTTCCTGTGCCTCAGTCACCTCATCTGTAAAATGGGGATTAAGACTGTGAGCCTCATGTGGGACAACCTGATTACCTTGTATTCCCAGCACTTAGAACAGAGCTTGGCACTCAAGTAAGCACTTAAATGCAATCATTATTACTAGTGCTTGGCACATAGCTAGCGCTTAACTAATACCACAATTATTAACATTATTATTCTTACTCCTGGGAATAGAGAGTGAGGGGGCTGGATGTAGGGAACGCTATAGCCTCCATGCAGTACTTTATATGTGCAGTTCTGAAAGAGATGTACTCAGGGGCGGGAGGGGGAGAAAAAAAGGATGTTCATTGAAACAATTCTGCTCTCTGTAGGCAGGGAATGTATCTGTTACATTGTACTCTCCCAAGCACTTAGCACAGTGTTCTGCACACAGTAAGCACCCAATAAATACGACTGACTAACGTACTCTAAGTGACTAATGCCACTAAAAGCACAATTTTCCTCTTCAACCACACAACCAGAAAGAGAGAGAAGCTCTTTCTCCTTCTCTCTAACTGGTTAGCACCCTCCTGAATTTGAAGAAGAGGCCTGGGCCCCTTCTGTGTTAAATACATCTTAATACGCTGGAGGAAAATAAATCTCTGATTAATAATCCCTCTGTTAACGATCTGCTGACAAGGAGGCTCAGCTGAGGCAGCCCTAATCAGTGGCGCTTTGAGAGAATTTTCTCAGCCTGAAAAGGTCAGGTGTGTGGATTGTCGGGAGGTTTCCACTTCGCTCATCTAAAATGAAGCAGGTGATGGAAACACAATGTCTGATTATTTCAATCTCTGTTACATGGGGTCCTTCATAGAGAGAAGGGAACAGACATGCATCACCTTAACCACACAAAAGACATTTTCTCATTTGTGCCCTTCTGTAATGGCGAGCAGCCTATTTGGAGGGGAACATGAAACACACAAGCCCAGGGCTCCTCTACCCCCATGGAGGGTTACTTTATTCACAGGGCAAAACGGGGCAGCAGCCAGGGAAAAATGGCATGGAGGCAGTGGGTGTCTAGCACATGTGGATACCTACTATGGCCTGTCCAACTGCAGTCTTTCTGTCTTTTTATCTTGGCTGCTGTTATGCTAAAAATACCTCTAGCTATGCCAGGGAGGAGAGGCAATATAAGGAGAAATTAATGCATCTCCAGGGAAAGGAGAAGGGACAAACTGTTGTCTGTCCCTTCTTCCTTCTCCTCCCCACACACCCACCGCCAGCCGGCTTCTACTGACCTTTGAAACACCGGAACTTTAACCTGACTCTGCTCCTGTGTCATAAGCAATGAATAATATTCCAACTTCTCCTCTGACCCACCTTAGTCCGATCTACTGTATACAATCTGCAACACTTAACTAGTAAGCAGAGAAAGTCACAGAACTCATTACTCTTTCGTACCTTATTAACAGGAAGAAAATGCAGTTACTATACAGCACTAATGTTGCATGACCGTAAATTGCTAATAAATCTCTGAGTTAATGCAATATACTGTAGATCCCAGAAAATGAATACATTTTTCCTGTGTCTTTTGTAATCGCTTCATTTTATCTTTTTAAAAAATATTACTAAGTAAGGATGGGGTATCTAGGGATCTTTCAGAGGAAACAGTAATTCTGAGCTCTATGCCTGGTCCCATGATTGAGTCAGTTTGTCTCCTTCAGCAAGTCACTTAACCAGTCTGAGCCTCAGTTTCCTTGTAAGCATAAAAGCATTTCACCATCTATTCCACAGAGGTGTCGTGAGCACTCAAAGCACTGAGCTCTGGCATAAAAGATTCTTTCAAGTGCACTGTATCATTACTATTCTTTTCAGATCTACATTACAAGCTCCATGCCTAAGGCTCCTTCTGCACTGTGGTTTAAACTATGCCAGCAAAAACTGTATTTAAACATGCTTGCTGCTGGGGGAATTCTAAAGTGACTCTGTTGTTGGGTACATAGGTGGCAACTGAACTAGAAACCATGATAAACATGACTTACAAAATCAGGCTAGAGGAGAAACAAGTGGCAAGGTGCCACCTTTCAACTCTGGCCTGGTTTAGTAAATTGGATCCAGTTCGGTGGAAGTCACTGTCAGTGTTTCCCTACTGAAAGGGGAAATATGCTAGCAATAATTATTCTTAATACACTGTAATCGATCAATCAATAGTATTCATTGGTCACCTTCTGTGGGCAGAGCACAACGTATCATGCTGACAGGGTGATGGGCAAGCCAAAGAAGTTGTTAAAATCTTCCTAAAATACAAGTGACTTATCAAAAATGCCCTTTGTATCTGTAATGCCTTACCAAAATTTAGCGTTAAAATATATGCCTAGAGATAGAAGCAGATATTCCCTCATGTCACTGTCATTCATATTATCTTTACTTACAGCTGTATCTAAGAAGTCTTACAACACCATTCCACTGTTTAACTTCATATGACTACAACAACTGCTATAAATAGGATTGTCCATCAAAATTTTTAAACATTCCTAAGACTCATATACCTGATAGGTTACAATGATCAATGACTTGTTGGTTGATCTCTGTGATTTCTGCTATACAATAAGCTGAAGTCAGGGCACGGTAGTAAGGATAACATTATAAAGATTCTAAAGATACAGTGAAGCTCAACCTTAGGCAATGAGGCATATCTGAGGAATGCTGTGTGGCAAGCTGGCATGTGGGAATCAGGAATAGGGTGAATGTTAGAACAGAGGCTTAGGGAATATTTCGATAGCAGGAGGCAGAAGTGAAAACAGCATTTAATTAGAATCTGGCAACTAATAGCAAATACAGCATCAACATGACAAAGACAATCCTGGGTGTGTGCACAATATGGAAATAATTTTACTGAGTTTTGGACTTTTCAGGTATGTTCTCCTATGGGGATAAAACTCTCAAGGGCAGTTATATGGCTTCATATTTCATCTGGAGCAACACAGGTTGGTGTCCAAATCCAGGCAAGATAGAAATGGATGAAGAGGCAGCACAGAACCACCAGAACTCCAAGCAGCAACTGTCAATCATGGATGTTCCTGCTCAATCATCATCATCATTATGGTATTTGTTTAGCACTTACTATGTGCCAAGCACTATACTGAGCACTGGGGTAGATACAAGGTAATCAGGTTGTCCCACATGGGGCTCACAGTCTCAATTTCCATTTTACAAATGAGGTAATTGAGAAACAGAGAAGTTTAAGCCACTTGCCCAAGGTCACACAGCAGACAAGTCAGAGAGCGGGGATTAGAACCCACGACCTCTGACTCCCAAGCCCACGCTCTTTCCACTAAGCCATGCTGCTTTTCCTATCAGCAATCACACAATAATATACAACGTGGCACTCTCCAGAGCACTTGGGACCACGTCTCGCATTCAGTAGGCACTCAGACACCACAGATGATGGCCAAAAATATAAGTTTTAATAAGACAAAATAAAGAGCTTGGAAAGTACAATTCGGCAACAGAGACAATCCCTACCCAACAACAAGTTCACAGTCTAGAAGGGGGAAACAGACAACAAAACAAAGATTTGTCTTTCTACTTCCTTGTCCAACTTTGCATCACTGGACAGTGTGCTGCCCAGGTAGAGAATTCAATGACAGTATTTAGCTCTGTGTCATCAATGGATATCCTGGACTCTCTATAGATTTTTCAAGATTCAGGCCGGTACTTAACCTCAAGTTTATTCAGCCTAATTTTCAGACCATAGTGATTCTATTGGAAGTCATATGAATGCTTTCTTGGGTGTTTTCTTCCAAAGCTCAGTCATCAACATATAGAAGCTGCTACATGCCTAAGGAATAATGCTTCCGACATTTAGAGTTGAAAAAGTTTCCCAAAGCCTCTGAATTATATTCTGACACTAGATTTCACAATGATATGACTAGCCTTGTCAGAAATTGGAAGGGCCTTTCTTGAACCATTCCATATTACCAAAATTATACTGTCTACTAGGTCTGATTCAATCTAGTCAAACAGCTCTATTAGAAACCTTCTCAATAAGACTAGCATCCTACATACAGGACTCTAGACAATGAGGGCATTATTATTACTGTGAAGCTGCACCTGTATTCTTTGTGGTATAACATTGGGGGTTCTCTTGAAATAATTCCCCATCTTTTTGTCCTGTATTTGCTACTTGAAAAGACTGGTAGAAAAAATTAATTTTTCTTTCACAGGCTTCCATTTATAAGCATACAGGTTACCCCAGGTTGCAACCACCCAGAGGTACGACCTATATTGTTTGATACCTCACCCCATTCACACACCCAACTAGCCCAATGCTCTAGCTGAGCACTCCAGGTAAATAAATTCCTCCTGTTCACGCCCCATGGGGGCTAAGAGTAAGCAATCGGTAATGAATGGATCTTGGATGAAGCTCTCCCTACAGTTTGCATCATATTTTCATAGTGATGAAGAGACCCATAAACAGATAGCCAAAGTGACTGTTGAACTGGGAAGGCAATGTAATGAATGATGTAGATGTCGATGAGTCAACTGCATCTCCTTCAGAATTATTGTACAATGAGAACCTCATTACACTTCAACAATGCAGTGCCTCACTGCAAGATGCTGAACACATAAAGAAGTTATGGTTTTGCCACCACCGGCTCAAATCTTGGAATTACAAAGTCTTGCATCAATGTTCAAGAAAACGGATGACTTTATGAAGGTGACTGATGAAGACCTTAATATAGGAAGGAGCTCAAGGGTGAGCAGAGGGAGTTGGTTTGCTCTAGATGCTTTAATAAAGAAAGCTGCTGTTCATTCTCCTGATTTGCTTGTATTCACCCCAGCGCTTAGTATGGGGCCTGACACATAGCAAGTGCTTAACAAATACAATTATAATTATTATTATTATTGTTATTCTAAACTGGATAAATTTTTCACTACAGTTGAAAAACTACTACATAAGCTATTACTTCTGCAAAAAAGCTTCCTATGAAGATGATAATCATATTACAGCTCATCATTTATTTAAAATAGTGATTCTGTGCTTTAAATCATTTTAATAAAGATTAAAGAAGAGTTGAAAAATACTTATTACCCTGCATAGCATGTAAAAGAGTTCCATACTTTTTCAGTGATGGTCGAAAGGATTCTAATTTATGAAGTTTTCTACGGGGAAAATATACTTCATGAAACAACCACATTTTCAAGAAACATAACTCAGTTATATTAAGAAATATACTGCATATAGGTCTAAGAGGCACAAAGGCCATGTACTTGACATACATGCATGACAATGTTCTGTGACATAGGAGACAGTTCAATAACTGATCATCAGCTACTAAAATGCCACACATTTTCTTTTTGTGTGCCTAAGTGCTCAAGTAGAAAACACAGTTGTATACCTTAAATTGTGTTCCCATACAGCTTTTACAGGATTTACTTGTTGTAGGCTCAGCTTGAGACCCTGACTTCAGAAGCGGATAACTCACCAATGCTGCCAGGAAGTAGAGGGAAGGGCTGGTAAAACCCAAATATAACCTGGACCTAAAGCATTAATAAAACAGGGTGTGCATTTCCTAGGAACTCCTAGGACTTGAAAAGTCTGCAGGGCAACAAAAGGCCAGGCATACACTTGAAAATACACTTATTTGTCATTCTGCACATACAAGACATTTATTCTGTTCATAAACTGGAATTTTTAAGATTTTCTCAAGCTTTCACCTCACAACTCACCTTAGAAGGACACTGGATACTCTATATGAACTACACTGAGGGTTTTATGCACTTGCATTTTGTAAAAGAATTTTTTTTTTCCTTGTGAATTGCCAAGTCAAGCCAAAATACCCCTTTCCTTTGGCCAACTTGACTTCTCTTTCCTCTACGACTGTAAGTTACGCAATTCTCAATATGTTGGAGAAATTTATGTCCTGAAACTGAGTTGCACGGAAATAGTGGGTCTGAAGTGCAATCAGGGCTCACCGCTTTCTGCGGAGCCAAAATGACCGCACTCAGATCTTTTCATTCTGGTGAAAAGATCATTACCATGCTACTCCAGGGAAGTTGGCCCTCTTGTAAGTGAGCTCCTTTGTTATGAATATGGAACAGATGGAGCCAAATCTATCTGCTCTGTAGGAACAAAAACACTTACAACCTAGCTCTCTCTATTAAAGACTCTACTTAGCTCCTTTATAACACTGGCTTTCTGTGCACTGCTGTGAGGTTTTGACTTTAGAGAAAAAAGCACTTCATAAAAGCAATAGTTCTTACTCTTAAACCAAAGTGGCCCAAGATCTGTAGATGATGAATGCAGCATTTAACCCACATGACTCCTTGGAGATATGCAAATATTCAATTAGACTTGTGGGTTTTTTTTAATCTAGGAAAATATATTTTTAAAAGAAGGAGAACATACTCAATTGGTTGTGATAAGTGTATGCATCAAAACCAGCAAGGTAGGTGTAATAGAAAATTCAGGGACTTCATTTAGGATGTATGTCAGTTTGGATCAAGAGGGAAGAAAAACATAATTAGGTCCCTGTCACAAATATAAGGAGACATAATATGCCAACTTATTTAACTGGTTAATGAGGATGACAGTCAACATCATACCACTTTGTTTTACAATCCGAAAATATACATAGATTGTAGCTGAATCAGTGAATACGCTTATTAGGTCGTGCCACCATCAAGCATGGAAACACACAGGATGCATGTCGACAATGTCTCAGATATATTATCTCTCTCTCCCTCTCTCTACATATGTGTGTGTGTGCACACATAGTCACATATAAATCTCCATGTAATATATACATATGTAAACTTTCCACAGACATACACAGAATAAAAAGTAGCTGTCTTGCTTTCCCCACTACATTTATTATAGTGATCTATTTAAAGTCTGGCTTCCTTTTCAGAGGTAATTGAAAAAGGAATTCTGTGGCAGGATGCTTTGAATCGGTCTAAATCAAGTCTTTGGGTAAATTTTCTTCATCAATGGAAGTACAACTTGCTTGAAGTCATAACCTTTATTGGTGGAAGGGAACTGATCATGAAGAAGCAGATCATGAAGCAGATGTTTTATGCCAAATCAGAGTCCAGGGATACAAAGGCTACTGCAGATAAAACTCTTCTCCTATCTGTTCAATCATTTCAATTCCCTGTAGTGTGAAATATGAACTTGCCAACAAATGGTCAGTGTGCTGTGCAGACCAGTAGGGAGAGCGAGCACCACAGCTGCGCAGGAGACCGGAAAACTCTAGACATTCATGACATGATCATTTAGTTCTCCTTTACAGCTTGGCTCTGCGCTATGGAACCCACAGTAATGGAAGGGGATGTGATGGGTTATTGTCAAAGTTCTCTGGTTATAGTGGCATTTCACCAAAGTGAGGTGCTCTTTGCACTTGCCTCAATGGTCCAAGAGGGTTTAGGATTTTGTTTATTTTAAACAGAAGAAATGGCACCTTTTTTGATGGTATTTGTTAAGCTCTTACTATATGCCAGACACTGCATTCATTCATTCACTCATTCATTCAATCATAATTACTGAGCACTTACTGTGTGCAGAGCACTGTACTAAGCTCTTGGAAAGTACAATTCAGCAATAAAGACAGACAATTTCTGCCCACAATGGGCTTACACTCTAGAGGGGAGGAAGACAGACAGCAAAACAAACAGGAATATATATATATATATATATATATATATATTAATATATATAAAATAAAATAAACAGGAATATATATATAGATAAATATCTATATATATCTATATAATTATAGATATACATATATACGTAAGTTCTGTGGGGCATGGAGGAGGGGGAAGAAGAAAGGGAGCAAGTCGAGGTGACCCAGAAGGGAGGGGGAGCTGAGGAAAATGGGGCTTTGTCTGGGAAGGCCTCTTGGAGGAGATGCACCTTCAGTAGGGCTTTGAAGTGGGGGGAAGTGATTGTTTGGTGAATTTGAGGAGGGGGGGGGGCGTTCCAGGCCAGAGGGCGGACGTGGGCCAGGGGTCGGTGGCCAGCAGGCAAGATGGAGGCCCGGTGAGAAGGTTAGCAGCACCAGAGGAGTGGAGTGTGTGGGCTGGGATGGAGAAGGAGAGAAGGGAGGTGAAGTAAGAAGGGGCAAGGTGATGGAGACCTTTGAAGCCAATAGTGAGAAGTGCTGGGGTAGATAGAAGCTAATCAGGTTGGACACAGTCCCTGTCCCACACAGAGCTCACAGTCTGAATCTCCATTTTACAGAAGAGGTAACTGAAACCTAGAGAAGTGAAGTGACTTGCCCAAGGTCACACAGCAGACAAGTGGTGGAACCAGAATTAGAACCCAGGTTCTTCTGACTCCGAGGTCCATGCTCCTTTGACTGTTCTCATCAACTTTTGGAGGAATGTGGGAAACGAAGTATATTTAGTTCTGCCATTATGCATTTTTTTCCCCTATGTATTTTTGGCTAGTATGTTGCTGGGGAATTAGGGAATGGTCACCCGACAATACGAGCCTGCTTGGATACAGCAAGCTGCAATACTGAAAGAAAGAGCTCGGCAAACAGACAGGCCAAAATTCACACCATAAGCTTGCAAGACCGCAAACGCCACATCTTAGGAAAACTGAATGTACAGGGCAAGATTATTGAGTAATATTAATCTCAAATGTGGGAACCAAAGGGGAACTTAACAGTGGTTTGAAGGTGGCACAGTGGTGGCAGCTCCGTGAAAAACCTCCTCCATCCATTGAGCTTTTCCTAATCTAGGTGTTTACTCTCCTCCTGTGATTGTTGGCAGTTATGAGCACCTACTGTTTGTTTGTTACCAGAAAATAGGTTCTCCTGCAGAAAGCAGAAGTATTGAAAAGATTTCAAAAACAAAGGAAAAACTGCTCTGCCTAAAAACGCTAAAGAGCAAAATAATTTAAAGTTAACACTATACTAACATCTGTCCACGCTATGTAATTTACAGGTTGACAATGGGCAATAAATGAAAGAAAAAAAACCAATATGTGATGTCCAAAGTCCCTTTGCTTAACTGGGATGGCAAAATGGAGGGAATCGATACTTCCTCTATTAGGAGATAGAAATACCTGGCATATCTGTTCTTTTGAATGAAAATTCAGCACCTATTGCTGATGATTTCTGATTCCACCCACCATTTCTTCTTTTCAACAGACTCTTCTTGTACTTGAGTTTGAGATATCAAAGGAGAAAATCAGGACTTTCAGGTTTTGCTGATTTTCAAATGTTTTAATGGTTACTGTAATCTGAGGTACTGAGTGGCATATATGCTTGGGCACATTTGTTCCTAGTTAGGGCTGCAATCATACAGCCCCATGTGAGCCCCATGTGGGACACGGACTGTGTCCAATCTAATTAACGTTTATCAACTTCAGTGCTTAGAACAGTGTTAGACACATGGTAAGTGCTTAACAAATACCATTAAAAAATTGGCATCACACATTGTTTGCATTTGCTACTTTACAGAGATTATTCCTGCGATTTTTTTCATACCTCATTCTTTCTACCCTTAATCATGGACTTCTTGAATAGAAGTCATTTGCATTGACAAACATTTTCTTGCAGGAGTATTTAGTAGTGTATTCCTTTGGTAGGGAGCTATTTTAAAAGGTAAATCAATCTAAATATGTGATGGTAGTCAAATAGGCCCATGAAGGTAATTTAGGGATTAAAGATGTACTGTGATCCTTTCCTGCACTATTTTTAAAATGTTTTCAGATCAATGGAAATTTTATTTTTGATGATGGACTTCAAGGACTCTAGTTCTATATCCAAAGCATGATACTAATTTATATGGACAGTTTCAAGCAATTAAATGAGTCGAAATAATTTCAGGACTAATGGTGAGTTCTCATCAGCTTAGTGTTTCCAAATGACTGCTGAATTCCATAAACCTGTCTCAAATAAATTATAAACAGCGTTTGGGCTTTCTAATCCTCTATAAGGTTAAAAAGAAACAAACTGAAAATGCTAGCTATATTCTTCTTGCCCTTATGCATTTTAAAAATCTAAACAGTGGATTTGCAGGATATACGGTGATACAAATTCTGTAGTTTAAAAAAGTTGTATTGCAAGTTATTTTATCATAAATTATGCACCAGTGAGGATGCCATTAAGAGCAATGGGATTAATCTTAAAATTTCTTGGACTTTAGGAAGGAGAAGAGATTTTGGAGTTGCATGCAACAGAATAGGCTGTGACTCATTTCTCAATCAACCATGTCTCAAAACTGTATAAAATGTCTTATGATTGCAGCTGCCATATTCCAAAATGCCTACATTCCAGTCTTGTGTTATCAACACCTATGCTGAAATAGTATGATATCTAGATTTCTAAATTGGAAAAACGTGACTCCTCAAGGTGTCATCTTGAAACAACAGCTGGATTCCTGAAGAAATGAAAAGGTTAAGGCCTATCCAGAACTGGATTATTTGCCTGAGGCCTCACTGACATGTCTGCAGACAGCCTATTTTTGTGTCAGTGAAGTGGAGTGAGGGGAATGGAAGCAAAGAGAACACCCAAGGCAACTGAAAAAATAGGACTAGTTCAGCAGACTTTCATGTCCCAACAGAAAAAGGTTATTTATATCTATTGTACTGAGACAAAAAGAGCACTCTAGCTACTAGCCTGGAGGGGTGGTGAATACCTACAGTTGTGGGGGGAACAAAGGACACTTTAAATTCCCAGAAAATGGCACAATCTTGTTCCAATAAAATTGATACCTAATAATGATTACATAATAATTCTGGTGCTTGTTAAGCGCTTGCTATTTGTCAAATACTTGTCTAAGCACTGGGGTAGATACAAGTGTATCAGGTCGGACACAGTCTCTGTCCCAGCTGGGGCCTGCAGCCTAAATAGGAGAATCTAAGTAGGAAGGAGAACAGGTATTTTATCCCCCATTTTATCGAAAAGGAAACTGAGGCACAGAGAAATTAAGTGGCTTGCCCAAGATACTGCAGCAGGCAAGTAGTGAAACTAGGATAACTCAGGTTTCAACTCTTACCTAGTCTTGTGCTCTTTCCCCGAGGTCACAGATTTTAAGACCTAACAATTCACTGCTTCTGTAATTGACTACACTGATTCAAACAGATTTGGATCAACACTGATCTCCGCTTTAGCCCGTGGAATGAAGGCTGACACAAAGGTAGAGTGCGAGACATTGCCCTTAGTGATGGTTAATTGTGCCTAATGTATTAAGAGCATGCACACTGTCTGAATCATGGAATGGCTAGGACAACCTACGATCTCTGAGTATCTAATCTGTGCTAAAAACTGTGTAATATGCCGAGCGCAATTAACACAGGAGTTCACGGCGCTGAAGCCCACGTGTCCTGGATTACAGCACCCCAAATGCACAAGCGGCCGTTGCCATACCAACCTTCACCCCCGCCTCAAAAGGCGCCCTCAAATGTGGCTGGATGGAACATGCTTTCTCCCCAGTTGCTTGCCCTCCCATGGCAGAAATCCATCTCTTCCTTGAAGTTCTGGCCTGTGGATGGGCACAACGTGCAGGAGGTGCACAGAAGCCAAAACTCAGGGGCACCCAGGGAGTTGCAGCTCTCATTTGTGTAGGGAGCTTTTGCTACAGCCAATCCGTCTTAGAACACCCCACCTCAGCTTTCTTAAATTGGGGAGGAGGGAGGGAGAGAAAGAGAGAGAGAGACTTCAGAGATGACGAAAATGAAGCAGAGGTAGAGGATTGACCCCTCACTCATCCTCTCCTACCCCTCCACTGTCCCAAAACCTCTAGGCTGTGAGGAAACCAACCCAAAAAGCACTACACCAACTGTGGCCCTAGAACAAAAACAAAAAACACACATCTGCCTTGGGGGCAAACATGCTAATAACCCACATGAGGTAGCACTGGCTAATTAATAAGGATAATAATAATAATGATTTTCTTTAGCACTTACTATAAACCAAGCACTGTACTAAGCACGGGGGGGGGGGGGGGGAAAACAAGCAAATCGGATTGGATACTGTCCTGTCTTATGGGGGCTCACAGCCTCAATCCCCATTTTACAGATAAGGGAACTGAGGCACAGAGAAGTGAAGTGACTTGTCCAAGGTCACACAGTAGACATGTGGCAGAGCCGGGATTAGAACCCATGACCTTCTGACTCCAAGATCTGCGATCTATCCACTATGCCATGATGGGGGATTGTGACTGTTATTGGGAGCAACATTCATTCATTCAATCATATTTATTGAGCACTTACTACGCGGGAAGCACTGAACTAAGCGCTTGGAAGAGTACAATACAACAACAAACAGACACGGTCCCTGCCCATAATGAGCTAACAGTCTAGAATAGCCTGGGCATACACATTTCCAGATCAGTCACCTCCCTGGACTATTCAGTTAAACCTGGGAGATGGCTCTAATATTGCTATACCCAATGTGAAATAATGATATCACAAATCACATGAGGGCCCTCTGCAAATCTATAGCCCCCTAGCCTAACTGGGGTGATTAAGATGGCTCTGGCAATGAGGGTACTCCATAAATATTATCTGATAATGCAGATTATGCACTGACATTGAATTATGAATGTGTCAACGTGCTATCTGTGTATTCCAATGACACATTCTTATAATTGCCTCATTATTTCAATGTGGTTATTATGACAGTACAATGAGAACATGGAAATGAATGGAATTTATAAAGGAACAGAAACAGGTTCTTTTTTAAAAAAAATGGGATTTGCTAAGTGCTTACTATGTGCCTGGCACTGTATTAAGCGCTGGGGTAGATACAAGCTATTCAGGTTGGACATAGTCCATGTCCTACGTGGAGCTTACAGTATTAATCTCCATTTTATAGATGAGGTAATGGAGACACAAAGAAATTAAGTGACTTGCCCAGGGTCACACAGCAGACAGGTGGCAGAGCTGGGATTGGAACCTAGGTCCTCTGTTCCAGGCCCATGCTCTTTCCACTAGGCCACACTGCTTCTCAACAGCTCATACTTTTTTGGGTCAAAGTAGAGGACTTGGTCACATTTTGTAAAAGCCACACAATTAATGGCAATGATGTAGTGTACCTAACAAAACTTAATTGAGAGAGAATAAAAGACCCCAGAATTGTGCTTTTCCAAGGAAAAAAGAAGAATTCAAGAAGAACTTAAACTTAAATGTCCCACTGTGGGAGCAGAAATAAAAAGACCCAAAGTGTGACTTTTAAGATTCAATGAATAGTTAAATCAGACACACATCTGTACAAGTCTATGGAAAAAAAAATCCTTAAGCCAAGCACAGGCGTAATTGAACTGAATTGTCATTTGAACAAGCTATGACAGGACTGCTTCTTGGGAGAACTTTTTTTTTTTCCACATCCATTCCTCATGTATTCCCACATATGAGATGTTGAGTGAAGAGAAAAACAAAGTGTGCCTATTTAGGTTAGAAAAAAACCTAGATTGCTAATTTGAAAGGAGCAATAGTTTCAAAATTATTTCTTCTTTATGAAGAATATGATTATACGAGACCCATAAACACAGAAAATGCTAAAAAGGAGAGTTTTATAAAATCCAAAATTTAAAAATATTTTATGATTTCTAAAAGCAAGGTTGAGGCACAAAAAGCTTTAAATTTATCCTAAAATACTTTCTTGAACATTAATCCCTAGAGAGATCACTTCTATGAATGTTAGTCAAGGTTAAAACTAACTTCATCATCCAGTACAAAGTAGGCTATCTTTCCCCTGCCTTTTCCATCACTGTAGACACCACCACTATTCCCCCATCTCACAAGCCCCTAACCTTGGCATTATCCAATTATCGCTCATTCAACCCACATATTCAATCTGTCATGGAATCCTGTCATTTCTACCTTGACAATATTGCTGAAATCTGCCCTTTCCTCTCTCCTGCTTCTTATATGACAGACCACCACCCTCCCCATCTTCATAGCCATATTAAAATCACATCTCCTCCAAGAGGCCTTCTCCAACTAAGCCTTCATTTCCCCTACTCCCTCTCCCTTCTGCCTCAACTATGCCCTTGGATCTGTGCCCTTTAAGCACTCGATATTCACCCCACCCTCAGCCACACAAAACGTACGTACATATTATTTTAATGTCTGTCTCCCCCTGTGGACTGTAAGCTCCTAGTGGGCAGGGAACATGTCTATTGACTCAGTTATATTTACTCGCCCAAGTTCTTAGTATACTTTTCTGCACACAATAACTGCTCAATAAATACTATTGCTTAATTGATATTAAATTTCCCACTATGAAAGAGAATGATCTTCTTACCTACCCACACCTTTTGTCTACAATTTGATCATTACGAGAACTGCAGGGCTTTCCAAGTACGGGCTTCTCTCCATTTCCCTTACAATTTATTTATCTTAAAGAAATTAGAGCACCTATGAAATGAGAAATGAACCCTAACAGGAGAAATAGATAATTCCTGTTCTTTAATTTGTTGGAACATGATAAGCCTCAAAAAGTAGCATTATGGGAAATTGATTTTGCTGAACACATTGAAAGTGTGAAGGTCATATTGACAGCCTATTATTGTTTTTAGATCTGGCAGTACTCCTCCTGACCAATTTCTCATCATTCTGATCAGCCCTACACCATTATTCATAGATGAATCATATTGTATTCCATAGAATAATTTGCAGAGGTATGGAATATTAAATGGATGTTCATAACTCTTTTTATAGGGACACTAAATTTGACACTGAAACACTCTGGAGAAAAGATGACAAGAGAAAAGAAAGTGGAACATTAAAGGAATTTAGGAGTAAAGGAAGACTTAATAGCTTGTGCTATATGACACCTTATATAAGCAGAGTTTAACAGAAAATTAAGACATATGGGTCTGCTTTAATTTTAGCCCCCATCAGCTTTGTTGATCAATCTGTTTCTGTATTTAGAATGAATTACACCATTTTGTGTCTCTGCTGCATAATTTGATCAAAGGTGACAAATCATGCCTTCAGTGACACCCTGACTGAAGTGGAATAAAATATGTGTTTTCTCAAATTAATTTCTGAGCCCATTAATCCTTTACCTAAAGGTCCATAATAACTGATTTATTCTTGGTGCTAATTCTTTCTGGTGGGGGAGAGGAAATTCTTTTGAGAAAGCACATTGACAGCTAACCTCTTTGTTAACATGCCCAAAGAAATATTTGCAATTAATATCAATCACAAATTGACACTTTATGGACTGATTTTGATTAAGGGCAGTTTATACCATTTTACTGACTATTCTCAAGTAGATGAAAAGGACATTCTCCATGAGACAAACATGTAACCCTACTAAATATGTTGTGCAAGAAGGAAAACTGTCCAACCCCTGAAATCACTTTATTATAATGGCATTTGTTAAGCGCTTACTATGTGCAGAGCACTGTTCACTTCTAACAAT
The DNA here is from genome assembly GCF_015852505.1 of Tachyglossus aculeatus. Classification (NCBI taxonomy): domain Eukaryota; kingdom Metazoa; phylum Chordata; class Mammalia; order Monotremata; family Tachyglossidae; genus Tachyglossus; species Tachyglossus aculeatus. Next base: position 8,816,194 of record NC_052099.1, read on the forward strand.
GATAACTGTGGTATTTGTTAAGCATTTGCTATGTGCCAAGCACTGTACTAAGCACTAGAGTATATACAAGATAATCCACTTGGACATAATTCCTGTCCCACATGAGGCTCACATTCGAAGTGGGCAAGAGAATGGTATTTAATCCCCATTTTACAGATGAGAAAGCTGAGACACACAGAAGTGAAGTGATTTGCCCAAGGTCACACAGCAGGCAAGTGGCAGAGCCAGGATTAGAACCCAGGTTGATTCCCAGGCCTGTGTGCTCTCTCCACAAGGCCACACTGCTTCATTTTCAAAGACAAGCAGCTCTTCTGATGGAAGTGAACAATTCTCAAACACAGATTTACAAAAATCGAATTTGTCATGAACAAAGTTGGTGGTGAGAAACACGGAGAATACAGGCCCAGGAACCTTTTGAGGTATCCACAGGCAGGGCTAGACTGGCGCTGAAAGACTTGAGCAGGGGGAGTTAGCTTGTGGAGCAGAATTTCCTTTACTTCCAATCAATCAATCAATCAATCGTATTTATTGAGCGCTTACTATGTGCAGAGCACTGTACTAAGCGCTTGGGAAGTACAAATTGGCATCACATAGAGACAGTCCCTACCCGATAGTGGGCTCACAGTCTAAAAGGGGGAGACAGAGAACAGAACCAAACATACCAACAAAATAAAATAAGTAGGATAGAAATGTACAAGTAAAATAAATAAATAAATAAATAAACAGAGTAATAAATATGTACAACCATATATACATATATACAGGTGCTGTGGGGAGGGGAAGGCGGTAAGGCGGGGGGGAGGGAGAGGGGGACGAGGGGGAGAGGAAAGAAGGGGCTCAATCTGGGAAGGCCTCCTGGAGGAGGTGAGCTCTCAGGAGGGCCTTGAAGGGAGGAAGAGAGCTAGCTTGGCGGATGGGCAGAGGGAGGGCATTCCAGGCCCGGGGGATGACGTGGGCCGGGGGTCGATGGCGGGACAGGCGAGAGCGAGGTACAGTGAGGAGATTAGTGGTGGAGGAGCGGAGGGTGCGGGCTGGGCAGTAGAAGGAGAGAAGGGAGGTGAGGTAGGAGGGGGCGAGGTGATGGAGAGCCTTGAAGCCCAGGGTGAGGAGTTTCTGCCTGATGCGCAGATTGATCGGTAGCCATTGGAGGTTTTTGAGGAGGGGAGTGATATGTCCAGAGCGTTTCTGGACAAAGATAATCCGGGCAGCAGCATGAAGTATGGATTGAAGTGGAGAGAGACACGAGGATGGGAGATCAGAGAGAAGGCTAGTGCAGTAGTCCAGACGGGATAGGATGAGAGCTTGAATTAGCAGGGTAGCGGTTTGGATGGAGAGGAAAGGGCGGATCTTGGCAATGTTGCGGAGCTGAGACCGGCAGGTTTTGGTGACGGCTTGGATGTGAGGGGTGAATGAGAGAGCGGAGTCGAGGATGACACCAAGGTTGCGGGCTTGTGAGACGGGAACAGTGATACTTTATATGCCCCTCATCACTTATTCCATCCCTCGACAGTCCCTTGATCATGGACACGCCAGACTGGCCCACACAAAAATGGGCCAGGCCAGCCCTGCCCATGAGACTCACTGTAGGGACTATGGCTGATCCTCATTTCTTCAGAGGCTAGTAGGAAAAACAGTAAACTTTTTCCTTTCTAATTTCCACTTTGCCTGACAGCAGAGTTGGTCAAAAATAAGGTCCTTCACCCAAACTAATACAATTTTAACACCTAGCTGGATCCTCTCTCCCTGCCTTTAGTCAGAAACCTCTGAAGGACTGTTTCTAGCACATCTTTCCCTTTTACTTGGATACAAGTGCCACTGACTACACAGTGGCATACTACTGTAATGCAAACCCTGACCATGCAGCCTGAAGAGAGACTCCATGTCAATATAGCAGTTTATTTCCCCTAACAGTTTGTATATATTGAGTAGGTTTCTAATTCACTTAGTGTTGCAAACAACATTTAGTTCCACTGAGGTAAGTGCTCCTTGTCATAGTTGGAAAGTAAAGTTCTGTAAAGTGCCTGCTTTGCCTGGTAGGCCCGGTCAAGCGGTGAAGGTGTCAAGATAGCTTCCAAGGTAGGCGAAAGTTTGATTATGTTTTTTCTTCTTATTCAAGGATCAGCCTGCCTATAATGGAGGGGGGCCCAAGGCATAAGAACATGTGGACTGGGAACCCAAATGTTCTGCTGTAAAAGGTTGGCCACAAACACCACACAAACTTGTACAAAGTAGGAAAATGAGTAGACTTCAACACTGGCTTCAGCAACACACATCACCTACAGGATGCACCAGGTAACGGCTAGAACTATCAAACAGTGTTGCAAGCAATAATATACAAATTCTATCAACAGACCTGCCCTTAGGCGTTTGTATCAAAGAAATGAATAAGGCTGAATTAAACCTACACATCTGAAAATGAGATCCAACAAATTTGTTTCCTAGATGGACTAGCGATAGATACCTTAGTAAAGCAGACTACATGACTAGCCAAAACAGGACTTGACCTTATTCTGTAGCATGTGATGCTGCTGGTAAAAGACACTGCTGTTATTTTCCCAAGGGTAGTGAACTTGATCTTGTACAATTTTTGACATGCTGTGATATCTGTTGCATAAATATGCAGGCCAAAGCAGCAGGTCAATGACAAAGTAAGTAGAAGGGTCTCTGAGGAAGGGAAAGATGTACCATGCAAAACGTCAGGATGTGCATTGGTGTGAGCAGACCTTAATGCTGTCTTAAGGTACAAAGAGTGGGATCAAAAGTGTGTCATTATTTAGTTCAGTTTAAGGGTAGTGAAGTAAACGAGAAGTCCAACTGGTCATTTCCCCTAAGCCCACCAATCTCTGTCATGAATATAAGACACCAAAAGGAACAATGAAATCACTGGATCAGGAAATCCCTGATAGGGTCACCTACAACTAGATCAAACCCCTACCGACAGAGACGCAAAGAATCTTCTTAAGAGTCTCAACAACAGGCAAAACATCATCTGCCCTGACTCAAGCCACTAGATTCTAGAATTCAAAGTCATCACTGCCTAAGGAGACTGTTTAAAAACCTCTTAGAAACCAATGTGCAAGTACCAATTTATCAAAGACATGCTTGCTGAAAACATTATCCAAATTAAGACTCAAATCTAATTTCTCCAAGGGAATAGATAATGATTATGATCTATCCCAATAAGGTAAAGGTTGAAAACAGCTCTCAGAAAGAAATAAAAATTTCAAGAAGGAGGCATTTTAAATGATGTCCAGAAGGGCACCCATGCATTCATACGTGCCTAAGGAAAAATGTTGAGGAATGCAGTGTGTTTTACCAAGCTGTTTTAAAGATGATTAAGAGACTATAAAGAACTTAGAAAAATTTAGAAACAAAGGTGAACTTGAAAAGAGTCAAAAGAGCCAGACATAGGATTGAAACCAAAAGTCTTGGCTGAGAGGACAACACTTCGAAAAAGACAAAATAGCTACAAAATTTCTACAAATTTCTCTACTTATCTAAAATCACAGTCAGTCACATTTGGATAAGAATGAACCCATCACCAATCCCAGAAGGAATTTGGGGAGAAGTTGAGTATGCTGTTTCCAATGAGAAACAGAAAAAAAAAAAAACATTTAGATAAGAATAGCATGGCCAGAATATTTGAAAACAAAAGGAGGTACGCCTTTATTTCAAGCACTGGCAATACCCTGTCAGTGTACTCATTAAAGATAAATGCTTTCTAAGTGTATGGAAAGTAACAAAGATAATACTGTTGATGAGGAAAGGCAAGTCTGTGTATTTGTGAGAGAAGCCATTGGAAAATGGTTTCAAAGACATTCAAGGTCTTCACCACATCAACAATGACCTGAAACTATATTCTAGCAGAGAACAAGCCAGAGTCCACTTAGGTTGTTCAATCACTCCCTCTGCCAACTAAAAGAGAATGTCGAGAATATCAATTTCCAGTTGGCTTTGAATTTGTCAATTTCATCCATCTTATACATGCAAAAATGTTGACACAGAGAGGTCAAACTCTCCCAACTGCTTAGTCCAGTGCTTAATACTCAGTAGGCACTGAATGAATACCATCCAGTTTGCTCAAGATTACCCACCTGCCCAGTGGACCAGGACTCCCATCTCCTAAGAGTCAGTCAGTCCTGTGTTCCAGTCAGTGTATTATACCACTAAAAATAATAGGCCTATCTCTAGGTATCCAGAACCGTTATTGATAATGGTAATAATAGGAGTATTTGTTTTATTTGTTAAGCGCTTACTGTGTGCCAAGAACTGTACTAAGCGTTGGGTTAGATACAAGGTAAGCAGGTCCCACATGGGGCTCACAGTCTAAGCAGGAGGGAGAAAAGGTACTGAATCCCATTTTGCAGATGAGGGAACTGAGGCACAGAGAAGTTAAGTGACTTGCCCAAGGTCACCCAGCAGGTAAGTGGCAGAGCTGGGATTAGAACCCAGGTCCTCTGACTCTCAGGCCTGTGCTCTTTCCACTAGGCCATGCTGCTTCTAGAGTTAGTCTGGAGTTATTATAGAGTTCAATAACTCCTAGTGAACTCTCAAGACATATACTAAGCAGCAATTAAATGCAGTCAAATCTCCCAAGTGCTAGCTACAATGATCTGCACACAGTGAGCACTGAAGAAAATAACACCGATGGTCATTCTGATTAAATCCACACTTCAAATGGGAAGAAAAATAAAACAGGTCCCACTTAATAGGGCAATAATAACGCTTATAGAACCCCCCACAAATTATCCAGTGGTATTTCTTCTTCCTTGTGATATCCCCATGATCCATCACTTTTCAATTGTGTCTAAATAAGTGCTGGGCAAAATCAGCAAGAACTTCTTACTTTAAGCACAGTAAAGAGATTTAGACAAACTGTGCAGACTTCTGTGGCTATACTTGAACTTACACTAGACACATTTCACAGAGCTTTGAATTTCAAAGCAAAGCCTTGATATATCAGGAGTTAAAGCTCCTTTCACAACTCTGAATCACAGAATATGCCTAAAACAGTCTTACAGAAAGAAAATCTTTCATTACATTCTCCATATTTTCTTTTATTAAATAAATGAAAGCTGTATGCGGGGAAAAAAGCTATTCACTAGGAAGTTCATCCATACGTTACTAAAATACTATTGATATGAATGAGTGATACTGTCCACATTCACTGTACTGAACTCTGGAATGAGAGAGTAAATAGAAAACTCTTCGGGGAGCTTAAGTTCCTTGGGCAATAATTTTTAAATTTTAATAGTAACTTCCCAAAGGAACAAAGAGTAGTTCAGTCAAGGCTGACAGAGAATTTTTGATCCAAGAGAAATGTTTTGGTAAGCTAGCAAAGCTCTGCAATGAATTTCTACAGTTTTTTGCCTGTGAAAAGTCTCATTAGGGGTGATTTATATTTCCTCATAAAGAACTAGGTAGATAATATAAACCTGCTGCGAGGCTGTTGACAGCTTTCAAACGAAGAATTACTTGGCCTTTCAGCTGTAAAAGAGAAAGCATAGATAAAGGGGAAAAACGTATAGAAATGCCATTATGAAAAACCCATTATATTGCCACCCTAACAAATTTGTCGCTCCGAAAGGCACTACAGCTCTAATCCTTACAATTGTGTGTGTGTGTGTGTGTGTGTGTGTGTGTGTGTGTGTGTGACTACATCCCCATTACCTTTATTTTGATCCAACTGTCCGGTTTTCAAAATAGCTGAACACCTATTCTATACTTGTTGTGGACATACAACTGCAATTTATAATACATGGCCTACAGACAAAACCAGCCAAAAGTGAGTTGCCTTAATAAGTTACTGTGAGAAACATTGAGAATAACATGCTGACAGGACAAAGTCAATGAAGTATAAACACTGTTTGTTATTCCAAGTGTCACTGGCATGTTATTTCCATTTCTTCTAGCATCTGCTCTATGTTCCACAGTGCATACACACAATACAGCAGCTCATTAAGCTGTTTTCAGTTAACTCAGAAACCAAATTACTATAACATTACATCTTTTTAAATCTGAGAATTACTGCTTCCCTGAAAAATTACACAACTCATCAGGTGCATTATTTCTCTGGGTGACGGCACTGCTTTTAAAACTAGTGGAGAAAAGAAACAATGCTTTAATTTGTATCCATGTGAACATCTAGACTCAACACGATGAACAGCAGCAAGGGGTGACATAATGTGTTCTTCCTCCTAAAGAGGGTCAAGGCTCCACACAGTATTTATTATGTTCATTAAATAGGTTTCAGTTAACTTTCAATGTTACATATTTCCTCTATCAGGTTCTTAAGTGGTACTTAAAAATACACAGCAAAATTATTTTCTTTCAACTTTTCTTCAAGTAAGGGCTAGTACTTCTGAGGGTTTTCACTTTTATTTATTACAACTCAAAGTGGGTTTCTATCAAGTCCCAAATTATTCAATAGCTTTTAATACTCCCTTTGAAGACTTTATGAACACTACCAATGTCAAAATCTATTAGGTAGTGAGTTTGCTTCAGCTTCCTTTATAATAGACTAACACTTATTTTTTCTGATTTCTTTTATTAGCTCCTTGTCCTTTTATCAACAGTCTTAGTGAGGCCTGAATTTCCTTTTAAAATTCACCTTGCTTGTATAACTAATGTTACCACAAAATGTAAAAACAATAACTTAAAAAAATACTCTTGGCATTCCTTTCCTGTCACTTTGATTTTACTCAGAATTTCTCAAGTGATTTGGGTGAATCTGTTATCAAAGACAAGAATCCTGTGAAGCGGTGGGTCCAAACCCACTGCTGTCAAAGCAACATCGACATCTACGCTGATCAGATTCTGCTCAAAGGTTAATAGGGCACTTGATAATAAACAACTGTTTCCATAGAAGAAAATACAATTAAGTCTGAAAAACATCCTTGATTGCCTACACAGTCCGATATAATGTTCATTTGCGAGGTTTTGACTTCCATTCATGTTTCCCTAAAGATGGCAGGGGACAACACTAAACAGAATCAATTCTCTAATCTCATTTCTTAAATAAAAAGGTGCATTCTTCCAGGTTTGACTAAGACTGGTGAGAATGAAGAAAGGAAACAGTCTCTACCTTCTATCATAAACACAGCACAGAATTTTCAGACAAGTCTCCATTTCCCAAGTGAAGGACACTGTTTCATTATATAAACATTCCTCTTTTTAAAATAAAACAAAACATGTTTTAGCCTGCAAATGGATTATTCCCATGACTCGATTATACTATACATTTGTCAAGAAGTCATTTCTATTGGTTTTTATGTCACAGGTCACACTGAATTGCTGCTTTTTCTTATCAAAGCCTACAAAGATGCATCCCAATGTTGGACAGAGGGAGGGGGAATAAAGAAGTGGGTGGAACAGCGTAAATAAACACCAAAAGCCTATCTCCAACTTTTTAATGAAAACAAGATTAGGAGTCTAGTTATAGGTAATAAGGCAATATCTACTAGTCTATTCCTCACACATGATGAGAAAGTTTACTATCAGTTGAGAAAAATACATTAACAAAATGTCAACCTTAGCAAGAGGGAGCAAAGCTGGTTAATTACTGACTCTGGGAAGTCAGGTTTTTGACATCATTTTTATTATAGTAAGCAACTCTCAGGAAAAAATAAGAATTGATGTGAACTGTCAGGCCAAAAAATAGTTTGCTGTAGACAGCTAAATTAACTAATATAAAGCCTAATTGTCCAAAAAGGAATCAAGACTTCCTAATGTAGACGCACTGCCTCCTTTTATGCTGCAATGATTCTGTTAGGTTATCAATAATTATCTGCATGTCTTCTTGCACATGGACACGTAGAATAGGTTGATCAGGACTGGGCCTATCCGCTATACTCTGACAACGATGGGGAAAGGCTCAAACAGGGTTCCTTCAACTCCTTAGGCTACTATCACAGAACAGCCCATGGATCACAGTGAACTTCTCAGAGCAACTGAATTTGCTTAATAGTGCCCAGATCTCCTATTTCCTGAAAGACTAGGTGGGCCAAAAGGGAGCAAATCAATCAAGCAATGGTTATTTACTGAGCACTTGTTGTGTGCAGAGCACTGTACTAAGCACACAGGAGAGTACAATACAACAGAATTGGTAGACATGTTCCCTGCCCACAGCAAGCAGGGAATTCCCCCTGAACGGAATAGCTTTGTGGCCCATACACAGGGTCTTGACCTATACCTGCTCCCAGAACTTTTCCTGTACCCACTGAATTGCATTCTTGACCAATGCCATACTGTGCTTCGGGGCTCAGGCTTGACAATATTTTCCAGAAGCTAGTGCAGAAGGACAGTGGCACCTATAAATACAAGTTTGGTGTACTAAAGCAGTGGATAACGCTGAATTTTATTGTTCTAATGATGTACTGTTGCCACGGTCTCCAAGAGGCATTTTTATAGAGTGAATGCACAGGGGCTAAATAACATGGGATCAACATATTGTTTGATGAAAGAAGCATTGAACTTTTTATCCTCTGCATATTTCTGTTGTAAAAGCAGTCACTTTTCTCTCTCTGCCTTATGGCATTGATCAATCATATTTATTGAGTGCTTACTGTGTTCAGAGCACTGTACTAAGCGCTTAGGAGAGTACAATATAACAGAGCTAGTAGACACACACCCTGCCCACAATGAGCATATAGTCTAGAGGATAAGAGAAACATCTCTTACAACAACCAGCCCTTTCCGAGCTGGATACTTAACTAAAACAACCCTTAGTCAGACTGGATTCTTGACAAGGCCAAAAACTGCATGGTCCTTTTGGGGACGAGAAAACCCAGTGTTATAGAATGGATGATATACTGTACACTAAACTTCCAGCACTTAGAACAGTGCTTGACACAGAGTAAGTGCTTAACAAATCCTATGTAATAATGATAAAAATACCACCAAGCAAAAAGATTGTAGCTTTCCAAAATTAAGAAAATTACAGCTTTCCTTCCCTGATGAGGAACTGCACTAGAATCATTTTTAGTAATAACCAGACCATTCCTTTATTTAATAACTTGAATTGATTCTGAGCCTTTCTTCTTCAGAGTTTAAGTACTTGGAGTAGACGATCTCATTTAGCCCCATAATATTACCTCAAAGTACATAGGAGTTGATAGTCTTTTGTAGGTGGGAAAAGTAAGACCCTAAAAAATGAAATCATTTATCCACATAGTGAGTCAGTTCCAGGCACAGAGCTGTAAACCAGGTTTGGCCCACTACCTGTCTGTTGCTCTTTTAGCTAATTCACTTTGTTCTCAGATTCAACCTCACAACTTGAATGAATAGTGGTGGACGCTTGAGTAGGTTTGTAGGTCTCTAGTTGTAGCCGGGTATATTTATAGCTGACAAATGAAGGAGTGGTTCAAAGGTTTTCTCAGAAAAGGCCACTTGGGATGTCTTTTAGCAAAACTGAAAAGATAACCCCCAGGTATTTCCTTGGGCCAACATTCTTTTCAGGAAGTAGGAGCACAAAGATATGATGATAATTCCAGTTCCCTTCGATTTTTGTTCTTGTAGAAATACATATCAAATCATTTGCCTTGTGCCTATCCCTAACTTGGGGGAATCGTCACCTAATTCTGGATCATCATCAATCGTATATATTGAGCGCTTACTATGTGCAGAGCACTGTACTAAGCGCTTGGGAAGTACAGGTTGGCAACATATAGAGACAGTCCCTACCCAACAGTGGGCTCACAGTCTAAAAGGTGGAGAAAGAGAACAAAACCAAATGGCAGCAAACCTTGTGACTCCCAGGCCCCTACCCTGTCCCCATGCAGCAGACAAACGGCAGCAATCCCTGTGACTCCCAGGCCCCTACCCTGTTATCATCAATCGTATTTATTGAGCGCTTACTATGTGCAGAGCACTGTACTAAGTGCTTGGGAAGTACAAATTGGCAACATATAGAGACAGTCGCTACCCAACAGTGGGCTCATAGTCTAAAAAGGGGAGACAAAGAACAAAACCAAATGGCAGCAAACCTTGTGACTCCCAGGCCCCTATCCAGTCCCCATGCAGCAGATAAATGGCAGCAAACCTTGTGACTCCCAGGCCCGTACCCTGACATCATCAATCGCATTTATTGAGCGCTTACTATGTGCAGAGCACTGTACTAAGCGCTTGGAAAGTACAAATTGGCAACATATAGAGACAGTCCCTACTCAACAGTGGGCTCACAGTCTAAAAGGCGGAAACAGAGAACAAAACCAAATGGCAGCAAACCTTGTGACTCCCAGGCCCCTACCCTGTCCCCATGCAGCAGATAAATGGCAGCAAACCTTGTGACTCCCAGTCCCCTACCCTGTCCCTACGCAGCAGACAAATGGCAGCAAACCTTGTGACTCCCAGGCCCCTACCCTGTCCCCATGCAGCAGACAAATGGCAGCAAACGTCGTGACTCCCAGGCCCCTACCCTGTCATCATCAATCGTATTTATTGAGCACTTACTATGTGCAGAGCACTGTACTAAGCGCTTGGGAAGTACAAATTGGCAACATATAGAGACAGTCCCTACCCAAAAGTGGGCTCATAGTCTAAAAAGGGGAGACAAAGAACAAAACCAAATGGCAGCAAACCTTGTGATTCCCAGGCCCCTATCCAGTCCCCATGCAGCAGATAAATAGCAGCAAACCTTGTGACTCCCAGGCCGGTACCCTGACATCAATCATGTTTATTGAGCGCTTACTATGTGCAGAGCACTGTACTAAGCTCTTGGAAAGCACAAATTGGCAACATATAGAGACAGTCCCTACCCAACAGTGGGCTCACAGTCTAAAAGGGGGAGACAGAGAACAAAACCAAATGGCAGCAAACCTTGTGACTCCCAGGCCCCTACCCTGTCCCTACGCAGCAGACAAATGGCAGCAAACCTTGTGACTCCCAGTCCTTCTACCCTGTCCCCATGCAGCAGACAAACGGCAGCAAACCTTGTGACTCCCAGGCCCTTACCCTGTTCTCATCAATCGTATTTATTGAGCACTTACTATGTGCAGAGCACTGTACTAAGCACTTGGGAAGTACAAATTGGCAACATACAGAGACAGTCCCTACCCAACACTGGGCTCACAGTCTAAAAGGGGGAGACAGAGAACAAAACCAAATGGCAGCAAACCTTGTGACTCCCAGGCCCCTATCCAGTCCCCATGCAGCAGACAAATGGCAGCAAACCTTGTGACTCCCAGGCCCCTACCCTCTCATCATCAATTGTATTTATTGAGCGCTTACTATGTGCAGAGCACTGTACTAAGCACTTGGGAAGTACAAATTGGCAACATACAGAGACAGTCCCTACCCAACAGTGGGCTCACAGTCTAAAAGGGGGAGACAGAGAACAAAACCAAATGGCAGCAAACCTTGTGACTCCCAGGCCCCTACCCTGTCCCCATGCAGCAGATAAATGGCAGCAAACCTTGTGACTCCCAGGCCCCTACCCTGTCCCTACGCAGCAGACAAATGGCAGCAAACCTTGTGACTCCCAGGCCCCTACCCTTTCCCCATGCAGCAGACAAATGGCAGCAAACCTCGTGACTCCCAGGCCCCTACCCTGTCATCATCAATCGTATTTATTGAGCGCTTACTATGTGCAGAGCACTGTACTAAGCGCTTGGGAAGTACAAATTGGCAACATATAGAGACAGTCCCTACCCAACAGTGGGCTCATAGTCTAAAAAGGGGAGACAAAGAACAAAACCAAATGGCAGCAAACCTTGTGACTCCCAGGCCCCTATCCAGTCCCCATGCAGCAGATAAATAGCAGCAAACCTTGTGACTCCCAGGCCGGTACCCTGACATCATCAATCGTATTTATTGAGCGCTTACTATGTGCAGAGCACTGTACTAAGCGCTTGGAAAGTACAAATTGGCAACATATAGAGACAGTCCCTACCCAACAGTGGGCTCACAGTCTAAAAGGGGGAGACAGAGAACAAAACCAAATGGCAGCAAACCTTGTGACTCCCAGGCCCCTACCCTGTCCCTACGCAGCAGACAAATGGCAGCAAACCTTGTGACTCCCAGTCCTTCTACCCTGTCCCCATGCAGCAGACAAACGGCAGCAAACCTTGTGACTCCCAGGCCCCTACCCTGGCCCCATGCAGCAGATAAATGGCAGCAAACCTTGTGACTCCCAGGCCCCTACCCTGTCCCTACGCAGCAGACAAATGGCAGCAAACCTTGTGACTCCCAGGCCCCTACCCTGTCCCCATGCAGCAGACAAATGGCAGCAAACCTCGTGACTCCCAGGCCCCTACCCTGTCATCATCAATCGTATTTATTGAGCGCTTACTATGTGCAGAGCACTGTACTAAGCACTTGGGAAGTACAAATTGGCAACATATAGAGACAGTCCCTACCCAACAGTGGGCTCATAGTCTAAAAAGGGGAGACAAAGAACAAAACCAAATGGCAGCAAACCTTGTGACTCCCAGGCCCCTATCCAGTCCCCATGCAGCAGACAAACGGCAGCAAACCTTGTGACTCCCAGGCCGGTACCCTGACATCATCAATCGTATTTATTGAGCGCTTACTATGTGCAGAGCACTGTACTAAGCGCTTGGAAAGTACAAATTGGCAACATATAGAGACAGTCCCTACCCAACAGTGGGCTCACAGTCTAAAAGGGGGAGACAGAGAACAAAACCAAATGGCAGCAAACCTTGTGACTCCCAGGCCCCTACCCTGTCCCTACGCACCAGACAAATGGCAGCAAACCTTGTGACTCCCAGTCCTTCTACCCTGTCCCCATGCAGCAGACAAACGGCAGCAAACCTTGTGACTCCCAGGCCCCTACCCTGTCCTCATCAATCGTATTTATTGAGCGCTTACTATGTGCAGAGCACTGTACTAAGCGCTTGGGAAGTACAAATTGGCAACATATAGAGACAGTCCCTACCCAACAGTGGGCTCACAGTCTAAAAGGGGGAGACAGAGAACAAAACCAAATGGCAGCAAACCTTGTGACTCCCAGGCCCCTACCCTGTCCCCATGCAGCAGACAAGCGGCAGTAAACCTCGTGATTCCCAGGCCCCTACCCTGTCATCATCAATCGTATTTATTGAGCACTTACTATGTGCAGAGCACTGTACTAAGCGCTTGGGAAGTAGAAATTGGCAGCATATAGAGACAGTCCGTACCCAACAGTGGGCTCACAGTCTAAAAGGGGGAGAAAGAGAACAAAACCAAATGGCAGCAAACCTTGTGACTCCCAGTCCTTCTACCCTGTCCCCATGCAGCAGACAAACGGCAGCAAACCTTGTGACTCCCAGGCCCCTACCCTCTCATCATCAATCATATTTATTGAGCGCTTACTATGTGCAGAGCACTGTACTAAGCGCTTGGGAAGTACAAATTGGCAACATATAGAGACAGTCCCTACCCAACAGTGGGCTCAAAGTCTAAAAGGGGGAGACAGAGAACAAAACCAAATGGCAGCAAACCTTGTGACTCCCAGGCCCCTACCCTGTCCCCATGCAGCAGACAAGCGGCAGCAAACCTCGTGACTCCCAGGCCCCTACCCTGTCATCATCAATCGTATTTATTGAGCACTTACTATGTGCAGAGCACTGTACTAAGCGCTTGGGAAGTAGAAATTGGCAGCATATAGAGACAGTCCCTACCCAACAGTGGGCTCACAGTCTAAAAGGGGGAGACAGAGAACAAAACCAAATGGCAGCAAACCTTGTGACTCCCAGGCCCCTACCCTGTCCCCATGCAGCAGACAAATGGCACCAAACCTTGTGACTCCCAGGCCCCTACCCTGTCATCATCAATCGTATTTATTGAGCGCTTACTATGTGCAGAGCACTGTACTTAGTGCTTGGGAAGTACAAATTGGCAACATATAGAGACAGTCCCTACCCAACAGTGGGCTCACAGTCTAAAAGGGGGAGACAGAGAACAAAACCAAATGGCAGCAAACCTTGTGACTCCCAGGCCCCTACCCTGTCCCCATGCAGCAGACAAACGGCAGCAAACCTTGTGACTCCCAGGCCCCTACCCTGTCATCATCAATCGTATTTATTGAGCGCTTACTATGTGCAGAGCACTGTACTAAGTGCTTGGGAAGTACAAGTTGGCAACATATAGAGACAGTCCCTACCCAACAGTGGGCTCACAGTCTAAAAGGGGGAGAAAGAGAACAATACCAAATGGCAGCAAACCTTGTGACTCCCAGGCCCCTACCCTGTCCCTACGCAGCAGACAAATGGCAGCAAACCTTGTGACTCCCATGCCCCTACCCTGTCACTACGCAGCATGTGGTGAAACCTTATTCCTGCTGTGAGGATGAGAAGATGAAAAAAGGATGAGAAACTGATGAAGAAAAAAGTTGACTAATATAACATAAATTTCCTTCAAATTCATCTAGCGTTATACCTGGGTACTTTAAACACAGTTCAGTAAGTAATAAACTATCCAAAAAGCTGCTGTATAGATTGCTAAATGTGTACCCAAAGTAGTGCTGTCGATAATTTCTTGGTAGGTTTCCATTTCATAAAAGCAGGTTTCTCCAAGGACATATTCAAGACATAACTCTCCTTCTTTGGGGAATTTAGATCTAGATGAAAATTCTTGACCTGATATTTGAATATAACAAACTCTATCCCCTAGAGTCTCATTATCACAATGGGTTTTTTTTTTTGATTGACTGCTGCACTGGCTAGAAATGGTAAAGCCCAATATGTAAACCTTTTTATTTGGAACTTTGCCTGAAGAAAACACCAATAAAACCAAATATGACCCTTACAGGCCCCTGAAATTTTTTCTCTAAGTAGATGTCAAATCTGTTGTTTCTGTGGCCATGTTGGCCACTGAATTATTCCTCTAACATCAGTTTCTCCAGTGCTATCCCTACTTCACCATAGCTTCTGGCAACAAGCTATCAAGTTTTGTTGAATCTTGGGAAAACATTAAAGGGTCATCAGACCCACCCAGAACATTTTTGAGGGGGGGCCCAGATAATTTAAAGTAAGGTATTTTATCCAATTTCAAGTTATTTATATTTCCAATTTATAAAATCACACCCTTTGTCTCAAGTGCAAGTGCAAAATACAAACCATTTCATTACGAGGTTCAGCAGTTAGCAGCAAACATTAAAACATCAAAACTATGAAATGAGAATTTAAAAAGATGTGTATTAGATCATGCCCTGTTTCAAGATCCATCTAATATGAAATACATATCACAAAAGAGGCTGGGATACACAGCTGGTATACTGCTGGGATATATAAGTCTTTTTCAATACCCTGTAAGGATCTTCACTCTAATGAGACTTTCAGGGTTATAGCTCTCCAAGATAATGAAAAACTACAGCTCTATAGTTCTGTCTCTATACCATCCTTAAGGGATGACTACAACACTGGTGATATACAAAGCTTTACCAGCATCTGAGCAACAGATTTTTTTTCAGCTTAACAAACAAGAATAGAAGCTTTCCCAACTATCTATGGGAAAATTCTGATTCCACAGTGAGTGAACCAATCCTAAAAAGTCCATCTCTCTAAAGGGCTTTAAAGCTGAAGGCCTGACACAGGCACGGAATTGTACTACACACAACTTGGGGGCAAAAGGGCCCCCTAGGCACTTTCAGATCCAAGACCATATTCTCCTTTGGCCTCAATTGTAGCCTCTTTTTCAGTTACCTCTTGACATTCCACTCTGATTCTGTCA
The DNA here is from genome assembly GCF_015852505.1 of Tachyglossus aculeatus. Classification (NCBI taxonomy): domain Eukaryota; kingdom Metazoa; phylum Chordata; class Mammalia; order Monotremata; family Tachyglossidae; genus Tachyglossus; species Tachyglossus aculeatus. The sequence continues at coordinate 8,831,860 of NC_052099.1, forward strand.
GCAAGACTGCTCACCCCTAAGCAATTTCCCCTGCCGTCTTTTCATGGCAGCCCTCAATAAGACTACCTGTATTTATCACCAATGCTAACTCTTAAAGGGGTAGGAGTTCCACCCTGCTGCAAAGAGCAACCATTAGTGTCACCTCACAAGCCAAAAGCTTGTTTTTTCTTAGCAAATGACTTTGGCACTTTCTAGCAGAGGTCTCCTTCTTGCAGTGAAATTCCGTGAGACCTGCATTACAGTGTGGGTGTGTGGGTGTGACAATCCACAATCACTCTAGAAACATTCACTCACTTCATCTTGTCAGTCATTCTCAACAGGAGACTCCATCAACATAAATGAGAAAGTGTTGGCAAAAATAAAAAACGAGCCCTCAACACTGTCTGCATGACTTTGGGCAACTATTTCGTATAATACAGATAAATTACATTTCTGGTAGTGGAAAACATTCTTTCATGAGTTTTCCCGAAAGCATTTAGAGAACTATAGCAAAGGGGAAAATACTGGGTTCTCTGCAGCTTCACAGAATCAGAGGAAAGCCCCAAGTCAATCATTAATCAGTAGTATTTACTGAGCACCTAGTGTGCAGACCACTGTAGAAAGTATTTGGAAGAGTAAAATTGAGTAACTAGGGGACATAGTACCTGTCCTCTAGGAGAATAAGTCTAGCAAAAAAGACATTTACAAAATGATATGACTATTGAGAGCAAACGTACTGAAGGAAAAATAGATCAGTAGTGTACATTAATATGTCAAAAATATGCATAACTGCTAAGGTGCACAAATATAAGTGCCATGTGCCAGTTCCTCCTTTAGTTTCTCTTTTTTGTCATGACTGAATATTGGTGGGAGTTTGTTAACGTTTCTAGGTCTTTAGTGTCTGGTCATACTCCTTTTGTTTCTTTTTATATCAAGATTTTCCTTTTAAACTCTGTTCCTAGGCAGTCAAGTCATTTCCGATTGCTGTCTGCCAGTGCTGTTCAACCTGTTTTACACAGCAGTGTTTGGGGACCCAATGAGGATCACGCATGGAAGCGGAAGATGCAGATGACTGTGAACTATGACTCAGAATAAGCAAAGCCCTTCAAACTGGTGGTCTGAAAACTACCAGCCTGCATCTGGAAAACTCTATACACAACCAAGGATCTCCATTGGCAATACCGAGCTGTATGCTGTCACCCAGTTCCTCTACAGAGGCACAAAATACAAGGCAGTAGAAAACTAAATTAACAAAGCTAGTATGCTGTTGGGACACTAGCAGATAAGAGCATGGTCTCACTGAAGGTATACAGAGGGGGTATGGAGTCCACCCTTCTTTATGGCTATTAGACCTGAGCCCTGCCATACTATTAAACAAAGGTTCTTGTGTTAAGACTACACGTATCTTAATGATTGGGTTTTTTGTTGTTTAATCCGATGTTTTTCAAATGTAATTTAGTATAAGCCATGTTGAATGCAACTCTCAGAAAAGATATTAGAGAAGCAGCATGGCTTAGTGGAAAGAGCACGGGCTTGGGAGTCAGGGGACAAGGATTCTAATCCCGGCTCTGCCACTTGTCTGCTGTGTGACCTTGGGCAAGGCATTTAACGTCTCTGTGCCTCAGTTACCTCATCTGTAAAATGGGGATTAAGACCGTGAACCCTACATGGGACAACCTAATTACTTTGTATCTACCCCAGTGCTTAGAACAGTGCCTGGCCCATAGTAAGCACCTAACAAATACCATAATAACCATATTAATAAGTAATTAATATTCCTAAGGAAGAGAGCTAATCCTTGTCAGACATGATAAACACCCAGGTATAATTTATACCATAAAAATACTCAAAATAATATTATCAAGAAAAAGAGAAAATACTGTGCACCATGGCTGTATTTTTTTTTTATCAGGATAGAGACAGCAAGAGGGATCCGAAGTTCTGATTTTAAAGACAAAAAATCACTGTTTTCAGAATACTTTTTTTTTTGCTGTATAGACAGCAATAAAGAGGAGGAAAACAAAGGAGTGTGAAACAGACATTTGTCAAAATCCCTCAATCAAGTCCTCTGACCTCCAAGAAAGTGGGACTCGAAATAATGGCTTGCTGACTATTTCTCCTGATTATAAAGCTTCTAATAAGGTGAATATTTTGGTATAAAATAACTTTCTTACCCCATCTTTATCCCTTTCTCTTCCCCATATAAAACCTCATCACTACATTTTGGGATTCTTCAATCACTATAAAGATTGAATCTTCTTTCTGGTCCCTAACATCCTGGATGTTGCAGATTTCTTTTTCTACACTGAATACTTGGGCTAGTCAGGCGACAGCTCAAATCCAATGAGGAGTTAAACTGAGTCTTCTGCCCCATCCTCTCAATCTCCATCCTGCATGGTTGTGAGTGCGTTTCAAATGGACAGATTGGTATCAGAGCTTGTTTCTGTGCTAGGAAGTATGCTGAAAACTTCAAATCTCTCTCTCTCTCGATATTTCCTTGGGCCTAATTGTTCCCACAGTACACAATACTTTTATGGGTCCATTGCAATAGTGCTCCTGTGCTTCTGCTCATGGTGGAGTGAAAGGAAGAGGCAGAAATATTTTAACTCAAAAAAAAGGGAAAGAATACTTTTGTGTCTGAAACATGGTTGAAAATTTAATTTCACTGAATACCAGACCAATACTCTCCTGGTAAATGAACATCTCTTCACTGCTAATTTTGTGCTATTTTACCTTTCATTAAAAAAGTAATTCCAGCTAAACTCAGCCGAACAGCATAAAGCTCTTGATACTTTAAAGCACTTTCAAACAATTACTTTGATGGGAGCCCTTGACAGTTAAATGACTCCGTTAAGTGAATGTTATAGAAGACACATAATGATTTTTAGTGAAATATTGAATTTAACCACAAATGAGGAAAAACCAGTCATAAGTACCATGGGTGTATTTGAATAACAATGTCTTGCTTATAAAGCTCAATGGATTCTGTATTTTCTAATAATCATGTTTTTAACTAGTTTGACCATGTGTTGATTTCTCATCCCAGCACTTGACATTCTTTCTTGAATTTTGTTTTAATTGTTGCTTTCCAGCCTGGGAAGTCAACAAGAACATTTCTAATATACTTTGATGCTGGCACAGCATTTTATTATTAAGCAGTAAAACCTTCCTAGTTTGTTTTCTCATTTGTGGCTAATAATAATAATGTTTGTTAAGCACTTACTATATGCCAAGAACTGTTCTAAGCACTGGGGCAGATACAAAATAAACAGGATGGACATACGGTCCCTGTCCCACATGGGGTTATCAATCACAGTAAAGTACAGATAAAGGGGCAGAGTACAGGGATATGTACGTAAGTGCTGTGGGGCTGGGTGTGGCGTATCAAAGTGCTTAATAATAATAATAATAATGGCATTTGTTAAGTGCTTACTATGTGCAAAGCACTGTTCTAAGTGCTGGGGAGGATACAAGGTGATCAGGTTGTCCCACGTGGGGCTTACAGTCTTCAGCCCCATTTTACAGATGAGGTAACTGAGGCCCAGAAAAGTTAAGTGACTTGTACAAAGTCACACAGCTGACAAGTGGCGGAGGCAGGATTAGAACCCATGACCTCTGACTCCCAAGCCCGGACTCTTTCCACCGTGCCACGCTGCTTCTCTAAGGCATACAGATCCAAGTACATAAGCAACAAAGAAGAGAGGGGGAAAATGGGTAGGGTGGGGGGAAAGAGAGATTAGTCAGGGAAGGCTTCTTGGAGGAGGTAGGATTTTTAGTAGGGTTTAGAAGATGGAGAAAGTGGTGGTCCAAGCCACAGGGAGAACATGGCAGGAGATTCAGAGGACTTGGGCTCTAATCCTGGCTCCAGCTACTTGTCTGTCTAGTCAACTTGGGCAAGTTACTGAACTTCTCTGTATCTCATTTAACTCATCTGTCAAAGGGTGATTAAGACTGAGCCATTTGTGAGATAGGGACAGTGTCCAATCCAATTAGCTTGTACCTTCCTGAGTGCTTAGTACAGTGTCTGGCAGATAGGAAGCGTTGACAAATGCCTTTATAAAAAAAATTGAGACAGTGAGTAGGTTGGTGTAAGAGGAGTAAGGTGGGCAGGCTGGGTTGAAGTTGGAAGTGTGCAAGGATAGGTAGAATGGGGGTGAGCGGATTAGGTGTCAAAGGCAGATGGCAAGGAGTTTCTGTTTTATGTGGTGATGGGTGGGCAACAATTGGAGATTTTTGAGGAGCCTTCCAAAAACCCCACCTCCTCCAGACAGAAATCTTTCCCAATTATCTCCCAACTCTGACTCATAATATCCTGGTAATGATAATAATGATGATGATAATAATGCTAATTGTGGCACCTGTTCAATTCTTACTATGATCAAAGAAAGCACATGAGCCCAAGATGGAATTCACTAGACATCACTTACAGAAAGTGCAAAGTCTTTCAGTTTGTGGCAGTTTCTTCAGTTTTTTTGGATTTAGTATTTTTTATTTACAGTATATGAAATAACATCAAGGCTTTTGCACGTTTTCTCATGACTACCTCAGAAAATCAGTATTGGAATAAAAAACCCTGTTACCATTCAATCTCCTTTTTTATTACATTCTCATATAAGTGAGAGAGAACAAGGAACTGTTTTGTGGTGGTGAAATCTTTCTTATTATAAAACTTTATTTTATGGGAAAGAAAGAAGCTCAAAACAATTCACTGGGTATACATTTCCCTGTAGGTTCAAAATAGAAAATAAGCCACGTTGATATGAGGCTGAAAAACAGGGATGTTCTGTATTCAGTTTCTGTGGTGAATTGAGGTGGAATAACTGTTTCACAGTAAAAAGGCCAACTCCCAGCACAGAAGACACTATTTACTGAGATCTACACCTTGTTTACAAGTTTTAACTTCCTCATCAGACATTGGCAACATGAAAAAATAGGAAAGTACAGTACTTGAGACTTGTTGGAAAACCCAAGATTTCAGGTATACTACAAAGTTGCCAGCATGAGCTCTTCCCTGAATGTTAGATGGGAAGTGATGCCGCATTTAGGAAAGAGGGAGGTGGAAGTGTCCAGAGTACTTTCCATAAATAGTCATTTTCTAGTCACAGGTGGGTAAGCTCACTCATACCAGTTCACTTGAAATTTACGCTCTATGCAGTTCTTCACTCTCTTTCCTGCTTAAGGCACAGCTGCTCTTAATAATTGTCTTTCCTTGGTGCAAAGAGAGTATTTATCCTAAGCCTGCTGACATTCGCAGGAGTTTTGGCTTTCTCCACTGAAACTGTGGATGATTGAAAGGATATTGCTGACACCTGCATAAGAAATTCAGTGCCTCTATGGTATGTAAATTTAATTATTTCCTTTAATTTTTGTTCAGGATTTTTTTCTTGTTTCTCTGCTTTGGAAGCAATGTCTTTTCATTTCAAAGAAATACAAGTCAGCAGTGGTTCACTGACACACAATTTCATATGGGGAAAGAAGCTGGGCCTTTAATCTAATTTGTGCTCTCAATTCCTGGATAGGAGACCATCTGTAATGCATATAGTCCAGCCCTCTGTAATTCCATGAAACATAGGTGAAAAATTAGACTGCCTTTTTCCAGCTGCTATGCAATATGATAAATCTCCATATACTCACAGATGTAGAAATATTCCCGGCCTGGCCTGAACTCAAATCCTAGAGAGAAAGGAGTGAAGAGCTGGAATTTTTCGGAGAACTTCAGAGGTCCATTTGGAGAATGAGGTCGATTACATTCCCATCTCTTGAATCCTTTGGAGGTGTGATCACAGGAACTGTAGCCATCAAAATTCACCATGTACAGGATGTAGCGTTCAGTTTTGTCTTCAGGGACTGTGTCCTCATAGTGAGGACAGAACACATCCAGATAGTCATTGATGCAGACATCGATGTGATAATCACCCCTTTGGAATCTAAAGTTAGAGACAAAGAGGAGGAGAAAAGATATGGTCAAGTGCTGTGGACCAGCAATCTGCATGGCATCATCAACATTTAATGCACTCTATAAACTAGGTAACTTACTTTAAAGGAGCCCATTTTCTAGTAAATATTATACTACTCATTCGCCCTTGTCGCCACTGTCAATAGGCCTTCCCATTTTTCCACTCCTACAAGCTTTAATAAGATCCAAACAAGCTCTTCCTTCTAGTATTACATTTCCCATTGGAGCACTAAAGGATTCTTTGAAGAACAGGGGGATGGTTGTCCTCTTCTTCATGGTCAGGGATGTATCTTGTAACAGCCTAACTTTTCCCCAAAATAGATCCATGGATGATAGATGCATGAATTATTAACTGAATGCTTTTTTGAGTCTCTATCACTCCTATCTTTTCCCACTACTAACCCATCATGGTCCTACTGACCGGCTTAATCTCCTCTGACATCCCTAACTTCTGCCTTTTAATAATGTGTTATTGACCAACTGCTCTTGTTACAACTCTGCATTATCCAGGTAATGGACTGGAAGATCATGCATGATTGAAATCCACAGTAAATCCCCCAAGCTTCATTTTTGCCAATAGTCTCAACCTCTCCTTCCCTTCCCTCAGACCTACTACTAGATATGATAACAGGGAGCAAATTGAATTATTTGCGTGCTACTTTTCCTTTCCCCTGCTCATCCTCTGGTGGAAGCACTAACAAGTAGTAGTAGAGCGAGTTGTCTACACCCGCTGCCTCTACTTCCTCTCCTCCAATTCCCTCCTTGACTCTCTCCAATCTGGCTTCCGTCCCCTTCACTCCACAGAAACTGTCCTCTCTAAGGTAACCAATGATCTCCTTCTTAATCCTTCTCAACCGCCTTCAACACTGTGAACCACCCCCTTCTCCTGGGAACATTATCTAACCTAGGCTTCACTGACACTTTCCTCTCTTGGTTCCGCTCCTCTCTCTCTGGCAGCACCTTTTCAGACTCTTTCCCGGGCCTGCCTCCCACCTTCTGAGGGAGTTCCTCAAGGTTCAGTTCTGGGTCCCCTTCTATTTTCTATCTACACACATTCCTTTGGAGAACTCATTCACTCCCACGGTTCAACTACCATCTCAACACAACTGATACCCAAATCTAACTCCCTAGCCCTGTTCTCTCTTCTCTGCAGTCTCACATTTACTCCTGCCTTAAGGATATCTCTACTTGGACGTGCCACTGACACCTCAAAGTTAATATGTTCATAACAGAACTCACCTTCCCACCCAGACCCTGTTCTCCCATCTTTCCCATCACTGTAAACAACACTGCTATCATCCACCGTCTCACAGGTCCATAACCTTGACATTATCCTCGACTCTATGTCATTCAACCTGTCACCACATCCTATCGATTCTACCTTCACAAGCTAAAGTCCACGCTTTCCTCTCCATCCAAACTGCTACTATACTGATCCAGGGACTGCATCATCCTTCTGGCTGACCTCCCTGCCACCTGTCTCTTCCCAGTGCAATCCTTACTTCACTCTGTTGCCCAGATTATTTTCCTTAAAAAACAATTAAATTCACATATCCCCACACTTCAAAGACCTCTAAAGGTTGCCTAGCCACCTCCACATCAAACAGAACACCTAACCATTGGCTTTAAAGCACTCCATCAGCTCACCCCTCCTATCTTATCTCACTGATTTCCTAGTATAACCAAGCCCCAACGCCTTGGCTCCTCCAACACCAACGGAGGTACCTGCTGTACCTCGATCTTATCTATCTCACTGCCAACCCTCCTCCATATCCTCCCTCTGGCCTGGAGATCCCTCTCCCTACATATACAATGGACCACCACTCTTCCCACCTGCAAAGCCCTGCTAAAATCACATCTCCTCCAAGAGGTCTTCCCTGACTAATCCTTCATATTCCTTACTCATTCTCCCTTCTGCACTGCCTATGAACTTGCACCTTAAGTACTTGATGTTATTAATTATATAATTATATTATTAACAATAATAATTGTGGTATTTGTTAAGCTCTTACTTGTGCCAAGCACTGTAATAAGTGTTGGGGTAGATACAGTACAATCGGGTCCCACATGGGGCTCAGAGTCTAAGTAGGAGAGAGAGCAAGTATTGAATCCCTATTATGCAGATGAAGGAACTGAGGCACAGAAAAATGAAGTGAATTGCCCAAGGTTACACAGGGGGTACATGGCAGAACTGGGATTAGAACCCAGGTCCTCCGCCTGCCGGGTCCATGCTCGTTCCACTAGGCCATGCTGCTTCCCCACCCCATCCCATCCTTAGCCCCATGTCACATGTACATAATATATTTTAATGTCTGTCCCCCCCCCCCCCCCCCATCTAGAATGCAAGCTCTTGGTGGGCAGGGAATACATCTACCAACTCTACTGCATTGTAGTCTCCCAAGTGCTCAGTACAGTGCTCTGCAAACAGTAAGCACTCAATATTATTGATTGACTGGGTCATTCATAGGTTTACTATTCTGCTCCTGAACTGTAGCACCCTTGTCCAGAAGGTTAAGGCACTAGAAGTCAGCACTCTGCCCTCTTAAGAGTAATCAAAGAAGTCTTCTGAACAATTTATAACAACTTTTATAAATATTTCAAATTAAGGAAACACCAAAGGAAGAAGAACGAATAAAAAACGTTCCACCTTGGGTGAGGATGGAGAGGGGAAAGGGTTATATATGACAAAAGAGAGAACTGAAACATCCTACTCCTAATTACAAAAATCCTACTTTACTCTCCCCTTTGCCCTGCAAAAAAATAAATAAAAAGAATTCACTTAATATTTACTCTTAAATTCTGTTCTCAGGATTGTAAAATATTTGTTTAACCACACCCTTCTCTAAGGTTTTCAGGCTAGGCACACTTTTACTTAAACAACAACAAAAAATAGGCAAAAGAAAGAAGGAATATTACCTACAACACATCTTCAATTAAAACATCTTAGAGTACTGATTCACAGCTGTTGCTACAAAAAAAAATCCTTTTTCAGAAGCAGGAATTTCTTCACTGCCCAAGGATTTGGCTATTGATAATTTAGATTTACAACAGAAGTGCAACCAGGTTTCCTTTTTCTTCATTACTGGCAACACTTTGTCAAGATGGAAAGAAAGGCTGTGTTGCTTTTAAGTGATTCTGAAAAGCAGTGGAACATCATTGCCAAAGTGGAAAGAGGAGATACTGCAACATTCAGATAAAAGGATTCTCCGGTATAAATTATCAGCACTCAGCCTAACCAGACAGTTTTGAATGAGTGCCAGATGAAAGATTCAGCAAAAGGCACTGGCCCAGATTCATTTCGTTGTTGCTCTTGTTATTATTGTCATTACTGCACATTTTTAGACTTTCCAGGGAGGCTTTCCAAGTGCCACGCTTTTGCCTCTAGTGTTTGACCTTATGTGTTGGGGAAATGATTAAAAAATAAAAACAGTCCCTCTGCTTGGATCACCCCTGTTGCAGTCACTTCCTGGCATCTAGAGTTTAACTCTCAAGTCAACCTTCTTGTCCCAATATTCATTTGGCCAAAGTTCTAAAGTAGCAGCAGCACAGAACCAACAAGCTATTCTACCTCAGGGTAGTTGGGTGTCTCACCTAGGAGAAGCTTCCTTTGATGCCCCTCACCCACCCCCCTCACCCTTGCCCTCCACTTGTCAAGTGCACGTTGGGAACCAATGACAAATTTCCCAGTAATCTTCCACGCTGGGGCAAGTTTTAGGTACCTGATGGTTTTCAAATCTGTCCTCTGGCTCCTTCATACTGTGGAAAAGGGATGACCTGTCAGCTCTCTGCAGAATTTTTCCCCCTTCCCATTTGGCCTCAAAAAAATAAAAACCTATCTGTAAACCTAAAGAAGAATGCCCGTAGCATTCGTCCAATTCCAGCTGAAATGGAACATGATCGGTAGTTGCCAGACAGCCCAGTGTTTCCCAAAGGACACAAGAACTTCCCAGCACAGGCCAGAAATGGCTCATGCTGTTAAACTACCGTATCATGCATGTGCCTTGGCTTGCTCTTCTGAGGCTCTGGCTGTTCCTAAGCTCTCTGGGGCTACCCTGAAATTGTAGAGGTGTTCAGGAAGCCCATTGTGGGCTGGGTCTGGCCTATGCAGCTAGTTCAAACCATGTCCATCAAACAAATCCCTGGAATGAAAAACAATTCAAGGAACACTTCTAGAATGGAGTAATTTCTTTCCCAAAGTAAGCCTGACCTGGCTCTCCGTAAAGCTTCAGAGGTGCCGGAACTGGTCTGGACCCCAGTTCTGAATGGGGGAAGTAAAAGGCATGGTGGGCTTCCAACTGGCCTACAAGTAATGAAATGTCTAAGATAGCGCTCCATATCAAATTGTGGCCTTATCTGCAGTTTCCTCCCTGTACCCTGTAATACTTGTTAAGCTCCAATCATTCCAAAAGCAAAGAATGTGTTTATTCAAACATTAGCTAGAAAGAGGTTTCTGCACTCCGGTGCTTATGATCAGCCTCTGCCTTAAAGCATTTGTAAAAATGCAGTGTTTGAAAATGGTTTTATTTTCTCCTTATCAGTTAGCAAAGTTATGTAGCTTTTAAGATTCAAGCTTCTAAATCATGTAGCTGGAAATTAAGTCCATTTCCTTTTCAAAATACAACCATAAAAGAATGAAGCAAGAACTGAAGATGAAGATGTAGACTGACATGGGTCAGGTGTGCCATAAACCAAGCCTCCCCACCCAGTTGTCATCCAAGGAAGACATGTGTGGTCTGCATCCCACACCCTACAGACACAGGGATGAGCAGGTGTTCAGAACTCTATTTCACGATGGAAGCTACCAGGCCCCCAAAAAACCAAAGTACCCTACCAAATTATTCTGCGATCCCACTTGGATTCCTGGAGGTTACTGAAACTAGAATCCCACCCCAGCACACTAGACAGCTAACAACGTCAAGTCCAATGTCCTTTACCCCCCTCTGCCATGTCCTTTCATTCCTTTCGCTAAACCAAATAAACACAACCTAACTTTCTCTTTCAATCATTAGTTATTGATGCAAGTTGACCACATTTCCTCTTCTACAACTGTTTGGCCATATGCTCTTATGTCAAAGCGTAGACAGCTGCAGAGCGTAAGCCCTGAAATAAACAAAGTCAGTTTCAGGCCGAAGGAAAATGCTCTCAAAGTCATTCTTCCCTTAAGTTGTTCTTTTTCTTTTTTTTTTCTTTTTTTTTTTTTTACCACTTTCCCTGTCGTGTTCATCCCTTCATCCAATATTCATTTGCTCTCCCCTCACAGCATTTACATTCAGTATTCGAAAAAGGAAGGCCATGGTGCATATTTAAAGTGGTCTAAATTGGCCTTTAGCTGATATTGCTGGCACAGCAGTGATCCTGCTTGAGGGGAAACATGTACCAGGGTATTTTATCAAGCAACTCCTGAGTGAAGTCTCTTCCCTCCATAAATATAGAACAGCAATATTGAAAGGAGACAGAGTGGTTATTAGAGGGTTGGAAGCCTAGAGACATTTTTTCCCCTCTTGTAATGTTTTAAGGATCCAGTAAGGAAAATGTTAGTCCTTACTAACTGGATAGAGGGTTATTGGATTTTAAATTTATTTTAATCTGTCAGGGAGGTTATAATTTCCAATTTTCCTATTAAAGCAGGACTACATTGTCACTGCTTCAATTACAGGCAGCTTGAAGCATTATACTCTGAGAAAGGAAGGTGAGAGAGAGGATACTTCTTGTGTTCAAAGGTTAAACACACCGATCTGTTACTGATAATGCTAATCTATCAGTTTAGAACTCCTGATCTTTGAGGTGGAAACTCCAAGAAATCAAAACTGACTCCAGCAAAAGCACATTTTAATATTAGCAGCTCAATCCTATTAGTAGTTTAACCCTATTTTTAGAATGAACATTGCCTCTTTTTAAGGAAAGGCTTTTGTCAACTGCCCTTTCCCAAAGCCTAGTGAGCTCTGCCACACAGTGAGGAGAGATGGAGGGAATTTACAAATATGTTTTTATGAGATGATGGGAAAAGCAGCAGTCCGTGTTTGGGGAATAACAAGCTTCTTCCTCCTCCCCTTATGCTATTCCTTTCAGCACAGAATGTAAACCTTATGCTTTACTGCAGTCTATCCCAGATCTGAAGCTGTTCATTTTGTTTCATCCCTAGATGAAGAAGAAACCACAAATCCTCCACAATAACACATCCCTAAAGTATCCTTAGGGTTCCTACAAATATACCTTTTGCTCATCTTTTTTTTTTCTCTTTTACAAACAGCAAAGGCTAGTGATATTTCAAACATAATTAATCTTCATTTCCAGATAACTGAAGTCCACACCATGTTATCAAAAATTTCACTTGGCCAGTTAATAGTCAGCAAGACTGAGAAAAGCATTTCTGGATAGCACAAGCTGTTCCATTGCAGGAATTCAAAGTACCAGTACATACCAGTTTCAACTGTAACTCCACTGATATAAATTCAGAATATCTGAATGGCAAAGTAAAGCAAAGGAGTAGATTTCTTAGATGCTATCTACATTTTTTTCTGCCAAAGAGATATATTGCCCGGACAGAAGAAAATACATGTTAGTCTCAGAAGCACAAGACACTGATAAGATATTTTGAAATTAATTTTGGTTCTCTGTTTACCTATTAATGCAAATTCAAACAGATTGTGCCAATGCATTCTTTGATAATTATATATTCTGAGCCATAGACTAGCCTCATTTTGAACTGAATAACTGTTGGCCATTGAAATGAGATCATTTATTTAAATAGATACTTATAATGCAGTAGTGTAGTACGCTGTCAATCAATCATATTTATTGAGCACTTACTGGGTAAAGAGCACTGTACTAAGCACTTGGGAGAGTATGATACAGCAACATAACAGACACATTCCCAGCCCAGAATGACCTTTTCTCTGCTTTGAAAAATGAGCAGTGTAAAAACCTAGTTTAAAAAATGCCACAACTGACACTAATTGTCCATTATCATACAGATGAGTAAAAAACTGAAATAGCCCCTGCTTGTTGCTTTTTCCATATAAACTGTCTTTGTCAAAATTCTTTTTAAGTATATATTCTAGAGTATTGTTTCAAAATGTCAACCAAAGCTTCCTACTTCCATGAAAATCATTCTCCTAGACAGGGGGTCCAAATTAAACAAAATATTAAACAAGCCAACAAAAATGACACTTTCCTTCAGAGAGCTTTTAAGTTACAGCATAATTATGTCTGGCTCCTGGAGTGTTTCAGAAGCAATTGGGAAATCAAGCACCCTGAATAATGTGTGCACAAGTCAGTAAGCAAAAGTCACCCAGAGAATGAGCAAGGATTCCACAAAATAACCTGCAAAAAGTATTTTAATAGCTTTTCATAAGAAAAAGATTCACATTTGGCTGTTTAAATAGGTTTACTCAGTGCCACCTTCCACATTACTACAAAGTTGCTTTTTAAGATCTCAATAAAATGGTATCAGTTGTCATAAATTGTCCATAGCATTAGATGACTAGCACATTTAATAGGCACCTGTCACCTCCACGCAGAGGCACAGAAATCAGATGCAGAAAAAGATCTAACGGGTTACCCAATCCATCCTCCTGTGAATGCAGGATTAAACAAACTGATTCAGTTCAAGGAATATCAGCTCATTCACACCACCTGCCAAAATACTTGCACATCATCACTTTGAATCCTATTAGGAGTGTACTGCACAAAGAATCTCAGCCTGTTCTTTGTTCCATAACAACAATAGCAACAAAAACAATAATAAATATCATTTTCTGCCCAGCTCTCTCTCAGGGGCAATGGGAATCACTGATTTAATAGCTGTCTAGTGTTTTAAGCTCATTGGAAGAAACTGCTATGTAAATACCCATACAAATATTATTATTTATGAAGCTGATGAAGGTGTATTTAGAGTCTAAACCCCAGCTTTGGCCCACTTTCTGGGTAATGAAGTACATATTATTATTCTATTGCTGTAAAAATAAGCTTGCCCAACTACTGTTAGGAGAAGGGAAAACCTCATATATAAGATATGTCATATTGGCCTTCAGTCCCTCTTCTGACTTAGTTATCTCAAAGGCTGTGTATGCTTGAGGATGTTGAGGTTCTCCAAAGAAGTATATAAATTTCACACCAACCCAGGGGAAATGGTGCCTGCCAGATACCAAATAAGCAGCCCTATTTTCAAACTTATTAGCAGGATTAGAAACAACTTTAAAAAACAGAATGAAGGGCTTAAATACCTCTTCTGTGTCATCTAAAGCTTATACTATCATGAGCAACGATCGAGAATAGTAGGCAAAACGAGGGTAGTTTACAACTAGAGAAAATGGTAATCATGACTGTTCAAGCAATGGCAGAAAATTATGCCCAGGCAAAGAGACAACTTAAGTACCTATGGTAAAGTTCAATTTTCTCTCTTGTCATTAAGTCCTCTATTCAATTATCATTTATTGGGGTAATTAGACACTGGAAAATGACGCCAGGCTAATTGTTAGATTACGATAATTACATGTCTTTGCTATGCTACAGCTGATCAAAATAAGATATGGTCCCATGCTAAAGTTGCTCTGTAATTGTCAGGCTTCCATGGAAAGCCAGGTCATTTATACTAGTACAATACAAATCAGGCAGACAAGCTTACTATTCACAACCACCTTCTCACCCCCTCCAACATCAGTCTGCTGGAACAAGATTCCCAAAATGTAAAGTCCAAACTGCTGTCTCTGACTGGTCCACTTCCATCACAATTACACAGCTGAACAGGAACAGGCCCCTTGCATTTGAGAGAGTTTATCAGGCTTTAAATTGCTGCTTCACACCATCCAGTAATAACCTATCATAGTGGCAGAAAAATCTGAAGTTATCTTCCTGTCTGCCTCAACCTTCATCCTTCTATGCCAAAGGCCACAGTGGCTATTCCAGCATTCATAAGCAAAACGTGTTATATGACTTGCATATAGGCAGGAATAGGTTCACCAAAGTCAAAATAGCTAATAGGCCTGGACTGTTTTATACTGGAGTGCCAAAGGCCAAACGTTTTCATTATCATCTAGAAAACGTCTTGAACTACTGGGATTTTGGAACTGAACAGTCTGCCTTTCTCTCATAATTTCACTTCTGCTATCTTCTCTTCCTCCCCTCCACCACACCTACAACTAATCGACTAATCAATCACTCCTTTGAGTAAAGAAATATCCTTGATAACATGATCACTGTTTTTTGGATTCCTACACTCCACTACCTTGAAAGTCAGTGAAAGCACAACTTGACTGAAATGATGGGTTCCTGATTAAAGAATGATAAATAATTCTAATGAGTGAACCCTTGACATAGAGAAAAATATTTTATAATCACTCTATTGTGGAATTAATTCACTACTGCAAAAAAGCCTCCACATAGGAAGAAGCAGTAAAAAGTAGTGTGGAAAAGTCACATACTCTGATTTACCTTGTCTTGACCTTGGTAATCAGAACAGAATAAGCTAGAGCCCTTTTGAAATTAAGTACATTCTAGTTATAGCACTGTAGCCTTGAAGAGCTTACCTTTCCCCACTATGTATTAATCTATCACTTCATATGGCCATTTATTGATAATCTGGCTTAAAAATCAGAAGAAGAAAGGTGTCGGTAATGCCATGTAAAAAGTGGTCTTGTCCCACTTGATAGTAACATTTCCTTTCCACAGCCAATACTATGTTACCATTTATAGAGGTGAATTCAGTGTTGACACATAGCCAGCACTGCAGAAAGATCTATATGTAGGAATAATGCTGTCTTAAAAAATAACTATGTAATCTCTCCTGAAGACACATGAGGAAGAGGGTGCAGTGTAAACAAATCTTTTTTATGGTATTTATTAAGCACTTAATATGTTTTGTGCACTGTTCTAAGCACTAGGGTAGATAAGCTTGTTATAGGCAGGGAATGTGTCTGCTATATTGTTTTACTGTACTCTCACAAGCACTTAGTATGGCGCTCTGCACGCAGTAACTGTTCAATAAATACAATTCACCGACTGTATGAGGTAGGACACCATCCCTGTCATTCATTCAATCGTATTTATTGAGAGCTTACTGTGTGCAGAGCACTTACTAAGCGCTTGGGAAGTACAAATTGGCAACATATAGAGATGGCCCCTACTCAACAATGGGCTCACAGTCTAGAAGGGGGAGACAGACAACAAAACAAGTAGACAGGTGTCAATACCATCAGAATAAATAGAGTTATAGCTATATACACAGTAATCAAATATAGTAAATATGTACAAATATATACAAGTTCTGTATGACATGCACAGTCTAAGTATGAGGGACTAGGATTCAATCCCCATTTTACAGTTGAAGAAACTGAGGCACAGAGAAGTTTAAATGGCTTGCCCTAGGCCACCCAGCAGGCAAGTGCCGGACCTGGCATTAGAACCCAGGTCTCTGACCCCCAGGCCAGGGTGCTTTCCACTAAGCCACAGTGCTTCTCCGCTGCTTTCGCTATAGGTAAATACATTTGAGTGCTTGCAGAATGTTCAAGGATTGAACAAAAAAAACCCCATCACCCCTCTATTTCACCATCCTCTGCATCCTGATTACTGATTACTAGAAAAGGTGTATTTTTTTCTTTCCTTTTGACAAACTCTACTTCACAAAGTCTGCATTTGGAAAAGAACTGTAGTTCAAAGTAAACATGCATGACCCTCACTTGATCTTTGAGAATTTTTGTTCTGTTACACTCTCAAGCAAAGCACTTGTCTCATCTGCAGGTCTTCAGTGGCACAGACGTGCCAAGTCATGTATATGATAAAGTAATAGGGTGATAAAGGCACCTTCATGCTGTAGGACACATCAGACCACTGATCCTTAGAGAGAGTATACTCTCTCACTTGGCCTTCTCCCAACACCAACAGCTTTAATCCTTGCAACTTCTACCTGTGTAGTGATTTTTTTTTCTCGCTATGGGCATTTAGCTTACTAAGGTGGACTGGGGTGGTGAAAGGAGACAGTAAGGGTTATTATTCTGTCAAAGGCATCACTTCGGTTTACCTTCAAAACCTTAGTATTGATAGCCTGGGTCACAAACAGTGGGAAGTCACACCTAAAGAGACATTAAAATCCATCCGCTGTTTTTTTAATGGAACTTGTTAAGTGCTTACTATGTGCCAGGCAATACACTAAGCATTGGGGGTAGATACAGATAACCAGGTTGGACCCAGTCCCTGGTCCATGTGGGGCTCACAGTCTTAATCCCCATTTTACGGATGAGGGAACTGAGGCACAAAGAAGCTAAGTGAATTGCCCCAGGTCACGCTGCAGACAAATGGCAGAGCCAGAATTAGAACTCAGGTCCTCTGAGTCCCAGGCCCGTGCTCTTTCCACTAGACCACACTGCTTCTCAGAATCTAGATGCAAATTTGCATCCAGACTGGAGAGCCAGCCCATCTCTTTTAGATAGGTGAATTTACAGAATGCCTGGCCATGTGAAACTCAATTGTTGATTGCATAAATTCATGGAATTAAAAAAAAAACCGCCTTGGAATTTTCATTTTTGTCTTTTAACCTGTGGGATCACTAGGATCTCGCCTTTGAAATACAAATGCACCTTTCAGTAAGATTCCATAATGTAAAAGTGTGGACTCACATTGACACTTCCCTGACTATTCCTTTCTGGACATGGAGTATCTTGTCATTTGTACACAAAAGATCCACAGTGAGTTAATCTAGCAATTATCCAAGAAACCCAGATCTCTTACAAACAAGAATGGAACTTTGCATTTCAGAATTGAAATCATTATAATTTAGCACTAAACAGCCTAAGCCAGAAATGTGTAACATGTGCTGGCCATGTGTCTATCGTAAAAACCACAGTCTATCAGGTTTGATGGAATGTGTGTCTGCGATTGGTATTCGTTAATCCTGCCCCAAGGCAGGAGCTGACATCCATTAATGGATGTGGAGAACAATGTCCCATCTGCAGAAAGGTCTTGTTTTTCGGCTGGTGAGGGCAAAGAGAGAACACTAACCCAGCAGGATTGTTGACCTATCCTTTGATTGATTAGATAATCTGAAGCCCATTCCACCTTGAGGAATAGATGGTCAAGACTCTGTCCACGTTCCAATTTTCAAAGATGTTAAGTAATTTTTCATGCAAAACCACTATGTGAGAATTGTGGATTAAACAAAAAGATAGAAACCAGAACAACAAAGGTTAATACACTGCAAATCAAAAGGAAGCACCGGAGAGTTATACTAAGTTAGACTGAGAAAAAAAATCCACCAAATTTCATAAGTACCCTACTTCCTGCATTTGTTTGTTGCTGCTTCGAGGATTAATTAATATCTGTAAAATTCTCAGAGACACTTGGAAGTACTATAAAAATATAAAGTATTGCTGCCCTCATAAAATTAAGATATTTAAAAATTAATATTCTGTGCAAAGCAGAGTTTTTGTTTTAGTGTCTAACAAATAACGTACAGGACCATTCCAAGCTAGACACATAACTCCTGTTTTTCCTAAGAGGAAAAAATGACAGATCTGTGGCTTCCTAAACTTCCCATAAAACCACATTTGCTTCATGGTATAAGCTCATTGTGGGCAGGGAACATGCCTACCAACTTCTGTTATATCGAACTCTCCCAAGCACTTAGTACAATGCTCTCCACATAGTAAGCACTCAAATACAATTGACTGATTGGCACTTGGCACTTAAACACCACAGTTATTATTTGAAGCTCACTTTACAAATAATGAATGCTCTTTGTATTCATTCCACATTTATGTGGACCAGTTCCCCGTCTATGATCCCTAATTCTTCAAGTTCTAAGAAGAGGACGCTCTCATCCTCCCTTCAAAGCCCTACTGAGAGCTCACCTCCCCCAGGAGGCCTTCCCAGACTGAGCCCCCTTTTTCCTCTCCTCCTCCCCATCCCCCCACCCTACCTCCTTCCCCTCCCCACAGCACTTGTATATATATTTGTACAGATTTATTACTCAATTTATTTTACTTGTACATATTTACTGTTCTATTTATTTTGTTAATGATGCGCATATAGCTTTAATTCTATTTGTTCTGATGATTTTGACACCTGTGTACATGTTTTGTTTTGTGGTCTGTCTGTCCCCTCTAGACTGTGAGCTCGTTATTGGGTAGGGACCGTCTTTAAATGTTGCCGACTTGTACTTCCCAAGCGCTTAGTACAGTGCTCTGCACACAATAAGCACTCAACAAATACAACTGAATGAATGAAAGAGGAAAAGAAATGCTCACAATAATACCTCACAATACAGTCTGATGGGCAGGTCAAGAATTCACCCCTCTACCCCTTCCTGGAGATTGTAAGAAGCTCTGGACTCCCACATTCAGATTGGTGAGGACGAGAGAGAGCCTAGGGAACTTACTCCAAGTCAGGATGCTTCCTCTCATTCTAAAAAAAAAAAACCAGGACTGCTGTGATTCTGAGATAGCGTCAGGATCATGGGAGGCGGAAAGTCCAGGGGGAACCAAATCCTTTCAGGTGAACTGGTAGTTAAATTGGGCAAGAGTGAAGGGGCAATCCTCACACTGTTTCATGATGATCAAGCCAGTAGTTACCAGCCCAGAACACAGTGCCCCAGAGCTGTTCATCCCATATTTGAGGTAGTCCCAAACAACTAATTCAGGGAGCCAATAAACTGCTCAGCTTCAATCTGTGGTTTCCTGTTTCCCATTGGAAACAGGAGGCAGCATGATGAATGATCCCGAGATATTTGATATCTGGGCACAAATCTCCCGGTACAATTTGGCTCATTCAAATTCTAAATACATGTAGAAGTTGTCTATTTGGCACCATTCAGCTTTTAGTTTTTCACCATGGGGGAAGATTTGTAAGAAAAATACAGGAAACATCTCATGTTTTTCTTTAGCAGTCTAGTCGACTGTATTATTGACTGCCTACTGCATAAGCGATTTATAACTGAATTACAAACGGTTTCCTTGCATTATATTAGCATTTAATATCATTTTTATTGCTCTCATGAAACAATACAGTATTATAACCATACAGTACTGATTACAGTTAACCAGAATGGAAGAGAGTTTCTATAAGGTCTATTTTTAAAATATGCAAATTTTTTTCTAATCAGGATAACCTAAAGATGGAGATTCTCCGTAATCACTTAAGGTATTTTTTTTTCAAGATTAAAACCAGTTGTACACTAACAAGAACATAGACTCCAGTTTTTCCTCTGCTTAAAACTGGAAAAAAAAGTCAGTGTATTGTATATACTCTTGTCCACCACTTAAAAAGACCCCATTCTCTCTACCTTCAAAGCCATGCTAAACATCTCCTCCAAAAGCCTTCACCAGTTTAGGCCTCATTTCCCCTATTGTCTCTCCCTCAGTGTTGCCCTTGCACTTGGATATGTACCCTTCAAGCACTTCCCTAAGACCTCATTTCCTCTTTTCCCACTCCCTTCCTCATCATCCTGAGCTGGTTTCTGTGTGTAGTGGTTATCACGTTCACCTCACACGGGAAAGGTCCCCGGGAGGAAACAGGTCTACTTTTTCCCCTTCTAGACTGTGAGCCCACTGTTGGGTAGTGTTGCCAACTTGTACTTCCCAAGCGCTTAGTACAGTGCTCTGCACACAGTAAGCACTCAATAAATACGATTGATTGATCCTGATTTGCTCCCTTTATTCACCCCTCCCTCAGCCCCACAGCACTTATGTATATATCTGTAATTTATTTATATTAATGTCTGTCTCCTCCTCTAGACTGTGAGCTCGTTGTGGGCAGGGAATGTGTCTACCAACTCTGTTGTACTGCACTTCCCTAAGCGCTCAGTGTAGTGCTCTACACAGAGTAAGCACTCAATAAATACGATTAATTGATTGATATTCACGCCACCCTCAGTCCCACAGCACTTATGCACATATCTTATACCCTGTCATTTTCCCTATATGAAATTTATTTCCACATCTGCCTCTCCCTCTACAATGTAAACTCCTTGAGGGTAGGGAGCACATCTACCGACTCTATTGTATTGTACTTTTCCAAGTGCTTAGTACAGTCATCTAAACAAAGTAAGCACTCAAAAATACCATTGATTAGTTAATTTTTCCCTAGGGTGGAATTTGGATGGATTGTACTGGTTCCAACTACCATGACAGAGTTCTATTGGACTGCCAGTTATTTAAAAAGGTAAAGCTAATTTTTAATATGTTTCTGTAAACAACAAGGACTGATGCTACTCTAGTAGTTTAAAAGAATCACTGAACCTCGAAAAGTAAAACATCACAGTTGCAAACCTAAAGGTATAAGCTCGTTGTGGGCAGGGAACATGCCTAGCAACTCTGTTATATCGGACTCTCCCAAGCACTTAGTACAGTGTTCTCCACATAGTAAGTGCTCAAATACAATTGATTGATTAGGTGCTGCACTACATAAAAGAAACTCACACATTATCTGTCCACTGAAAAGGATTTAGGATCCCCCCTCCCACCCTCGAGAATTTCAAGCTCCTCTGGCTCTACCGCCAGATGCACCTATTTTGTTTTTTAAATGGTATTGGTTAAGCACTTACTATACACCAGGCATTGTACTAAACACTTGGGTAGATATAAGCTAATCAGGTTGGACACAGCCCCTGTCCCACATGGGGCTCACAGTCTTAATCATCATTTTAGAAATGAGGGAACGGAAGCATGGAGAAGTGATCTGTCCAAGGTTACCCAGCAGACAAGGGGTGCAGCTGGAATTAGAACCCGAGTCCTTCTGACTCCCAAGCCTGTGCTCTATCAACTAGGCTATGCTGCTTTTCTGAACCATGAAGTCACTTAAAGCTCAGAAAAGGAAACTCTATTCTCTAGCTTGCCATTGTTTAGTATTTTTCAGAGATATCACCAGGCTTGCTGATAAAAGTTGGCAGTGCTACAACTCATTAGTTCTTCAGACTTGGGCTTCTTTAATGTTCTGACATTGAAAGTTTTTTGATAAAGGTCCAATGTCAACCTGACACTAAAATAAGATCTAATGTGAGAGGGTAAAGATGATCTGTTTTACCTGGGGCTAAAGACATGCCACCCTTAGCTCCTGAGTGATCACTCCATCTTGATTCAAATTGTATCAAAAAGGAATTCCATGTTTGGACTCAGATTTGGAAAGGTTATGTGACACTGTGGAATTACATAACCTGCAATTGGTATATTGATATATTAGGTGTTCAGGCCTTATACCCAGCATATTATCTGAGGTAAAAATTTCTTTCCCTTCCAAAGAATGGAGGAAGAAGTGTGGATACCTTTCTTTTCACATCTTTTTGGAAATTGCCTGTTGCTGAAAATGGATATCTAAATTTGGGGTGCTTAAATGTTATTAATTCCTATGATTACAAAGGAGTGAGTTCTGTTTGACATTAGTTCTTTCTGTCTTGTTTCCACAGGCCACATTTTTGTCTTCTCATCTTCTACACTCCTTTGGCAGTCTCACTGACTTAAGTATGCAGAGGATGGCAAAAATTTGCCACATGTTTCTACTTGTTCTTGCATCTAAACCATATTTAGAAGTTTGTGTAAGCAAAGATATTGTATGTGAAAATTATGGAAGATGTAGAAAAGAATTTCTTTTTATGACATCAAAAGGATAATTTTGGAGAAGATGGGATCACTTAATGCTCAACTTCTCTTTTCAGCCTTAAATATTCAAATCTGAACATTTAAAAAATTGTGCTCCAGGCACACTGAAATGAAAATACAAGCGCAATTTGAAATTACAGACTATAACAGTAGTACCAAGCACAGCTGCTATATTCACGAAAAGAGCAGCTTTGCTCTTTCAAATTTATTTTTCAAAGACACTCAAAAGTTAGGTCTTAAAATCTGCTACAGTTTGGATATGAGTATGCAGATCTCAGCCATACAGGATTAATTTCAAAAATGATGTTCCACTTGTATGTGATCCAATTTCAAACCTGGATTGTAATTCAACCTCAAATGAAATAGATATTTGCTGATTCAAAAGGCTGGTTTGCTTTTTTAAAACTCTTTTCAAGAATTCTTTAGTGAGCTTTGAAATTCCAATAGTAATTAGTGTGGCATGTTTTGGGCCCTGGGCAAGGTAAACAAATATTTGGTTTTAAACACTTAATTTTGCCAAAGCAAATATTTTGATGTAAGGAATCACAAAGACAGCAAATGATTGACTGACATCTACCTACACTGCTCCCAAAAGTATGAAAAATCTGATTCCGATTCGCTTTAAACCAAAGTGTAGATGGGGCCAGAGGAAGGTCATGACTGTTACTCTTCATTATCACTCCATTAAGATACCTAGGTGATGGTGAATGCAAGGGTCTAATAAGAATAGAGTTTTCTAATCTAATTTTGGCCCAATCCCAGCCACCTGGGATTCAACTCAAAGGAAGCCACAGAATGCAAGGCATCTGAAATAGGAGGCAGCTGAGGTCTGTTGAGCCTCACAGAGTTTCACAGGTGGGAAAATTGGGCAGAGCAGGGAGAGATTTTAGCTCTATGGTGGACATAAAGATTAGTCACTCGGTCATCTTCAAGGAAGTGTGGAATTAACTCAAGATGTCCAATGGTGTGAATCCCTGTGGATCCAAGTGAAATATACAAACCAATGTGGATCTGTTACTAATTAAAAAGTGGGAAAATCAGAATTAAGGCAAAGCTTCATCCCTAATCTTCCTCATGGTACCTAGTTATTCCAGCACATATGGTATGTAAAATTAGCTATTATCTGGAGACCATCTAGGAAAACAAGTCAATGAAACCCATTTCAACCTCATCTGACTTTTCCAGATTTTGCAGATTTATGCCAGATCCCTAAGAGGTATGAATGTCATAATAGAGGATTCCAAAGATCAGTGAAAAAAAATATTTAAATTATGGAATTAGAACAAGGTAAAAATGGGATTTACTGGCCGCAAGATTTGAAGATTTTTGTAATCACACAACAATTCAATTTGAGACTCTCAAAGCACTTAAAAACATGACTGTTTTGTCACTCTAGTTCCTTAAATGTGGGCTTCTTAAAGTCATAGGATGACTTTCTACACCTGCAAATTTTTTAAAAAACATAATTCATCCCAAAAATATACTTGTGATGGGATCATTCAGGCTAGTTAGGTAAAACTGTAAGTTAACTGAGGCTTAAGTGTACATCTTTAGGCCCTATTCATTCAGATAACTTCCACAAAAAAGCTCATATACAAATCACTGACAGAGGTGGCACAGAAACCAAGATTCCTGACACCCAGTTGAGTATTATCTGGGCTAGAAGCACCGCCCATCATTATTCTCCTGCTAGCCTCCAGTAATCATCATTCCCCAGAGCATTCCTCTCCTTCTGCTACCTGATCAGCAGTGGCAACAGCAAGGGACAGGAGGGGAAACATGGCAGTGGGAATGCTAAGAAAAGTAGGAGCCTGCTTATTCCTTCATCATACTTCAGCAATGCTGAGGAAAGAGAAAGTGCACTTTATATGGCAGCAAAAATCACACCTACCATCCCTGACCCAGCCCTGCCCTGCCAGTTGCAGCCCATTCACCCCAGGTAAGAGGATTTACCTGTAAAGAAATTTAGATTCATTATTAAAAAAAAAATTGGGTTTCTTTTACCAACTGGGAAACCTCCACAAATAACATAATCAAGCTCCTCAACTAGCTCTCTTCAGATCCTTCTAAATGGCATTGGCTTGTACTGCTCTTCCTGGACTGAATCCAGTTCTGCTTTGCTGTAAGCCATCTGATTAGAACTAAAAGGATCATCCATCCCGAACTTGGCATGTTCCAAGGCTGAAAGCCTCCCACCAGCCACACCTGAATAAGACTCTATAGCCATGACTGAGCTGCACCCACAAACAGGCAAGAGAAACAAATGGGGTTTAACATGGCACATAAAGAGAAATGGCACAGAATAATGACGGAGAGGTTTGCAAGGTACTTATCTACAACTCCTGAAGGTTTATAGGATGGATTAACAAAAAATCCAACTAGAAATCAGTTTTGAACAGGCCATGCGGTGCCTAGGTTTAAGTGCTTGAGAGAAACCCAAATTTAGGCTGAAATTACCCACCAATGACACTCACAAGCCAAGTTAACTCACACTAACTTTTCTTTTATCCCAGATGTACTTTGGAGAAAGAGAAATAACTTACCATACTTAATGGCTCTGACTAGACTCCTGGGATAAGAGTCAGGCCTGCTGCTCCATGCTCAACTCCAACCAAAAAAGAGCTAACTTCCTGTCCCTTCTCCCCACCACAGTTCAGCTCTTCCCACCTCCTTGGAAGGGGTCAGGGAGAGGAGGGAACTGGGACAAGGACTGTACCATTATCGCAGGCATTCTGTGACATGGCTACCACAAACGACGGAGTCCCAATCGTATTGTAAACTCACTGTGGGCAGGGAATGTGTCTACTAACTCTATTGTATTGTCATCTCCCAAGCACTTAGTACAGTGCTCTACACGGAGAAAGCGCTCAGTAAATACCATTAATGATGTAAATTATTATTTCCAGTGCGTTCTGAGTTGTATGAGGATGCTAAGGTGTGAATCAATCAATTGCATTTATTGAGCGCTTACTGTGTGCAGAGCACTGTACTTAATGCATGGGAGAGTACAATACAGCAATAAACAGACACATTCCCTGTTCACAACAAGCTTACTGTGTAGAGGGGGAAACAGACCTTAATATAAATGAATGAATTACACATACATACGTAAGTGCTGTGGGGCTGAGGGTGAGAGGGAATAAAGGGAGCAAATCAGGGTGAAGCAGAAGAGAGTGGGAGAAGAGGAAACATACAGTGAAAACACGCATTGTAGCAGAACTGAAAGCAGTGGTAGTTCCTCACAATCCCCTTTTTCCACCTTATTCCATATCACTACCTTCAACCCTATGAGAGGCAGAAGCAGCAGTGGAGAATAGTTGATTAGACAGAAGAGAAGAATGACAAAAGAAACAAAAAAAGTCAGTTTCCAAACATTTTCCCTTATGTTTCCTATATCCTCTAACTCTAAATTTAGCAGATCCCTTCAGGAGCTAAAGTTCTTGAGGGGTTGTGTGTGCCCCACCACACCTGTTGGGGGAATTCAAGTATATACAGCACAAATAATCAAACCTGTTTTACACCTGCTCCCCACTACCAAAACTGACAGTCAAAAACACCTGTACAGTCCTCCTATGATTAATAAATCTCCTTTAATTCCAGAGACTTGGGAAAAGTAATTATTGTCCAAAGTGCAAAGGTGATTCAAGGCATTGGCCTTCTCTAAAACTGTTGACAATATGTTGGGCAGATGGAGGTCATTTCCTATATTTCTGTAACTTTTCCTCTCTTCTGTAAAAGGAAATATGCAGAGAGAATTCTAGTTATTATGCGAGGTAGATACCTACAGGTCCCAGCTGTGAGACAAATCGTGTACATTTAAATGATTCATTATTTCACCAATAAGTTTGGGTTTCTTAAAATGGAAAATCCAAGAAGCATTTTCTATGCTTCAATTTTCACACTAAGAAGAAGAAAATACAAGAAAGGTGACATGCTGAAGTGAAAATAACTTCCTGAGTATTTTGCAATACTATTGAGGCTCTGATTTCTAGTTTTCTTCTGTGTGGCAAAACCCAAACTCTGATGGATTTCTCTGGATTATAGAAGGACTGCACATTCTGTTAAACTGGTGTTCTTAACATGGTTTTATTTTCATTAGACTATTGGAATTAGGAGTCGTTTAAATTCCTTGGGCCACTATCTTCTTTACTTCTTCCTAAACTGATCTCATTAATAGCTAAATATTTTCTCCTCTTTTTTTCAAGCACTTTCAAAGTGATAATTCCTTCATAATATCCATGAAAGAACTGGATTTAATCCTTAGCTAAATACTTTTCACCAATTCTGAAATGGTTTTCTACGTTTACCCCTTCAGTTATAGCTTTAATTGGCAAAGTGTGAGATAACCATTCTTTACATCATTATACTGTGTAAGGCAGGGTAATTAGTAGACTCACGGGTAGGAATAAAGGTCACCAAATGTATCTGGCTCACCTACAAAAGACCCAACAAAGTAGCTATTATTCTCTTAAGAACCAAACTCCATTTTGTAGACAACATTGCTTATTTATCCATCAGTCTAGAGGTGAAGGGTTTATAATTCTAAAATTATAGTGTTGCTGAATCAAAACAAAAACCACTGAGGATACATTATTGCTACGCTTATTTTTATATAATGCTTTTGAGATGAATAATGTTACATAAAAAGTACCTCACAGTAAGAATCATCACATTCGATTTTTAAAACAGGAAAAAAGACCATTCTTAAGACTTTCTCATTTCCTCAGACAACTCCAGGAAACAAAGAGTTACGGAGGCCTCAGCATTTGATCCCTGATGGTCTCTAAGGAAGGAAAGAAGCTTTCATCTTAATGAGGGAGGACTACCCTATAAGACATCTAACATGAAAGCAGAAGGTCTTTGCCATGATGAGAATTTTAAATATGATTTGTCAGACTACTCTTCCTGCCACTCTTCCTAATTCCACTATTCCATGGGATTCATCAATACACCCCATTGATCTTTCCTGAATCTTCACACAGACACTTGTACATTAATACCTATGTGCTCAAGCATCAAAGATCCACTTACTTCACATGTGTAATCTGCCCACTTATTCTTGCTGAGATAATATTCCCAGTTTAATTACCCATAGAGCAAATGACTACATCAGATGCACTGGTTAGTATCAGCTGCCTGTGTGTATGTGTAGTGCATAAAAGCATGCAATGTTTCCGAATTTTTAAAACTCAATCCCCCCCCACCCCCCGAAACCAAACAACCCAAAACCCACATTAAAGACAGTTTTACTTAAAGGGTAATTTACATTTGTTCCTTTAAAAAGCATTTCTTCTAAATTTCTCAAGCTGAAATAGTGTTTATTTTCTAGTATACCAAAATAGGCAGGGGCTATTAGTATGGTTTTGGGGCTTTGAGACCAAACAAATCCCTTTTAAAATTAAATGAAAATATGGCTCGAGAGAGATAATTTAAGTACCTGAACATGTTGAAGATCATTTTGCTCTTAACTAAAAATTCTGGAACTGTTTTCTTTATATTATACAAAGTGATAGTAATTTTGCTCCTGCCTTCTGACTAGTTGAGCGGAATCATCTACCTATAAACCATATAGGGAAAACTGTTTCATCTAAGAATGGAGCAGAATGATTTCCAAACATGTTGCCTTTTTAAAATTGAAGGCTGTTTCAACACTCACCAGTAACTGGAACAGCTCTTACCACTGAACAAGCTCAGAAAAGTATTTCATACTTCAGTGAAAATTTTAATGTTTTAAATAATCAGTGTCATTTACTGTGATAATAAAAGAAATCTTTTCCTCTTGTATTTTTTAAGTAGGACTTTCTGCCTTTGTGGAAAAGCCTGTATCCTTTTATGTTGCAGGCTTAATCATTCCTGTTACCTTTGAATCTACATTAGTCTTACGTTTTTGTTTTTTTTTGGGTTTTTGGTTTTTTTTTTTACTATGGACCCTTTTCTTGCTGAAATACACACTACCTACAATGGATAGTGTCAAATGTACACCACATATTCACTACAAAATCTCTAGCATTTTCAGATGCTAGATCATGGAGGGGGCTGTGTCTGGTTAGTTATGTGCAGTCATCAGAAAGTGTTTGTCACAATTGATCACAGTGCCTATCCTCTTGGCTAATGAACCTTCAAAAACTTGGTATGCTCTTGCAACAATTAGAAAATGATTAAGGTAAAGAAAATTCAAGCACTGATTCTGGCATTTAAAAAAAAAAGAGAAATCCAGTACCAATGCTAAAACAATTTGTACTGCTCTGGTAAAAGTAGACCCCCCCCCCCACCCCGAAAAAAAAAAAAACCTGCCTAGTTGAATGCTTATTATCACCTATTTGAGATACTTAGTTTGTAAATAAATCCACGGCCTGGATTTTGAGTTCGCATGACTATATTTGCATAAGCAATACACATATGTAGATATAAAATTTATTTATATAGTTTGTTAATGCCAAATCATACTGTGTGCTCTGGATTTAAAATAAACAAGTAGGCACAAACTCATGTGATTCAATAGATAACAGCAGGTGGGACAGACTAGGTATTATTGAAATACTTGTTGATATGATTCAAGAGTGCTCAAGGCCATCTGATGCTAAGGGCCACACACAAAATCAGCAGAGATCTAACCTAGCTAATTGTCTCCCCTGATTGCGACAATTCTGATTAGAAGAATAATCAGCTTTCAGCAGCCTGTAGGCAAAAATGCCAACTGAAGGTTTGTGTGTACTTTTTTTATGATGATGCACAGCAGAATGAATGCCAGATCACATCATTAACCCACTCTTCCAAACATTAAGGGGTTCCAAAATGAACAAAGCCAATAATTCCCTTCATAATTAGCAGGAACATTTTCCTTCTGCCACTTTGAAATGGCTTGTACATAAACTAAAGTAAATGCTGATCCCCAGAATTTTTGGAAAGTAGAGTCAATCCCATTTTGTCACTGGAAAACAATAACTATACAATCCCAGAACCACTACTGATTAAAAAATGGAAAATAAATGGGGTTACTCTAAGTAGTTAATTTAATGAAATCAATTAGACCCTGTTGTACTGTCCCAAGGGCTTCGTCCCATACTCTGCACCCAGCAAGTGCTCAAAACATACCACTGATTGATTTAGTATGATTTATCTTATCAATTATTGGAATACATTTCTCTATCAAAATATACACAAATTTAGGGCAAGTGGGAAATAAAAAAACAATCAAGCTGTCACCAAGGTTTTTATATGCTCCCTGTATATTCAGATTGTATTGACTTCATCCTTCCTTTAGTTTTCTTCTAGCCAAAAGGACTAATATTACTTTGAATGAGGACCAACTGGCACCAAACCATCCATCATTTGAGGAGGATTGGTCCTTTTTAGTTGGGAGAAATCAATTCGATATGAAAATCTTTAAGAATCTGTTGTTCATAAGCCTCTCCAGAAGCTGAGACAAACATATGAAGAGTTAAAAAGGGATTTTGTCAAACCCTACTTTCATGAACGCAAAGTAGAATTTAGCTTCAGATCAGTATGCCCTACTAGGACCTAGATTTCTGCTACCTACCTATCAGACTGAAAGCAACCAGTGCTTCTTAAACTGAGCTGTCAATAAGGTGATGTCAGCTTTTCAGCTACTGACCGCATTACAGTCTCAGACACCAGGCCTTTGGAAGTATCAATGCCGTAAGTTGGACCATGGTGACACACTGATCTAAAACAAGTCATGCCGACTGAAAGATCTCAAAGCTCAATTCGCAGAAAGCAATTCATTTGATTTTCTATGGGCCTACAGATGATTGATTAAAATTGAATGGAATACTGTATCCTGAAATTCGAGCAATTTCACTGTCCTCCTCCTTTCTCAGCTCTCAAGTATATTTTCTTTGTCAGGAAGTTCACTGAAGGAATGTGTCAACCTGTCTACTAATGAGACAGCAAAAATATGCATTAAACACATCCATATTTTAGCTTTTGACCCCTTAAAGCTGGAACATTTTTGAAATCCTTCCTTGCAGGAGGAGCAATCAGCAACCAAACACATTGATCTATCCTTAGATCCTTTCATGCTGCTAATGGGTAGAGTTCATGGGGAGATTTTGGAACTCTGGGGCTCAAATCTGTCAAGTACGTTACTGGAAACAATTTAACCAAGGAAAGCACTACTAAATGCATAGGCAAGAAAGATTAGTGCAGACTTATTGTAACCTATGTGACTCAGAATTGCCTTTGCCAGAGGGAATTTTTGGAAAAGAAAAATCATTCTTCTGCCTCCAGGAATGGCATTTGATTAAAATGGAAAAATCCTCACTTTCCCTTTTCCTTCTACCTCAATCCCCTGCCTGGACCTAGCGCCCACACGTAGATTTAAAGAAACCAATGATGTCTTTCCACCCTTGCTGTTAAAGCTCATTGCAGCCTGGTAATGGAAAATTCTCTCCACTCACTCAGTGCGAATTGCTTTTTTCACAAGGCTCCTAATGATCTGTAAAACCAACACTTTGGTCCAGTTAGCATTAGCATCCACTCAGAACTACTGTAATACACAGCCGCATTGGCTTGGTGAAGCAGAACCTTTGATTTTGAAAGGTTCCAGCCCATAAATGCCATCCACAGTCAGGGAATAATGCTCTGGGGTCTTTGCTTCAATAATTCATACTGTTGCTTCACTAGAGTGATTATTATTGTTTTAGGTACAAAATATGCACTGAAATATTCCAGAAATGAACTGAAATCCAAGACTGCACTTCTACAAAAGGGCACTGGGATCAGGCAAAATCAGCACTGGGTCAAGCTGATTCACATTCTATTTGGGGTGAATGACTAATAGGGTTGGGCAGAAACTCTCTTCCTAATGTCCTGTAAGAATTTATCTATAAAGATGACTAACAATCTGAGTTTAGTAAAAAATGTGATATAGACAGAATTTTTATTCTAGGTAAGATGGGTTATATTGCAAAATGTGGAAAAATCCTTCCAGAAAACATCTTGGGACCTTGCCTAACAAGCTAAAACGTGCTCCTAGACCAAAATACAGAAATAAAATAATGAATGTTTAAGTAATGTCAAGGCAAAGCCACTCACCTCTTTAAGGAGTAAGCTGTTCATACACTGGGATCTAGTCAAGCAGGGCTTGTTTAAACATGCATACAGAGGATTCAGTCTTGGTAAAGGTATAAAAGGTTACATCAAGGAATGTGTGTAGCAGCCAGGAAATAGACATAAACCTTTTCATTATTTGTTAAACCACAAGAGCTAAAACATCCCATTTGGCGATGATTGTTGGGAGTTCAACAAAGGAGCCCCAGAAGTCACTGTCTCCAATGCCAGTGTTTGGGCAATTGTCTATGACAATTACCCAACTTATCTCAGGCAAGTGAACTTACTCTTGCCATTTTTACTATTTGGCATTGTTTTCACAGCCACTGATTGCTACTTTCTCCAGTCCCCACCTACTCTTGTAAGAGTCACCTAATCACAGTTCGGTGACTCCAGCAGGGCATGATGGTCCTTAGAAGAAATTTCCGGTTTGACATGACTACTGTTTTCAGGTACCCCTATGCTGCAGAAGAGAGATTTGACTTCCAAAATAAAATGGTCCTTATGCTCTGCTTTCCCTTAAATTGTGCTTTCTTCCTGCATAACCATAACTCGGTTATGTTCCCTTGACACTGGGTAGCTAATTCCTCTTCCTGCCTTGGAACTTGAAACTTTTAGAGAAATGAAGGTTACTGTGTACTGTATGATTACTGTAGATTACTCTCCCAGCATGTGCCCTTTATCCTCCACTCCCCAGTGATCAGCTTGGATCGACAGTGGCAAAGGTGTGTCTGTCAGTCAACCAGTTATGAATATTTGCAATCCTCCTAGCTCATGTAAAGAATGTTTCTCCTACAAGACTGTGAATACAAAATTCCTAATCAGACTGAAACAATTTTCATTTAGGTTATGCTAACCTAAATCTCTTACTTCTCCCAAGCTGGGCTGAAGTTATAATTTTCTAACCACAATACATTCATCAGAAGAGAGCTTGCTTCACTTATAAATACTATATCACAAACCAGTGGCAAAAGAATGATAGAAAATCATTTGGAGTAAACAAATTCCTTAATCCAGAGACTAAAGAAATATCAGAGTAATGAAAGCATCATGGTATTTAATCCATCACCTGACCAAGCTACCTCAAAAACTGCAGGATGCATAGACATAAACACACACACACACACACAATTGATGGCTGTTATAATGTGTACAGAAGAAAAAACTAAGTTTTGTCTTGGGATCCTTTGCTATGCTGATTTCTTGGATTTTACTCTCACAGGGGGTTGTCATATCAGAGAACACAGATCATAGCTCAAAACACACAAATGGTCTACATAACTGACACACAAAATACTATGCCCTGACATCCATACCAAGATATTTCAGACCCCTAAATTGGATTTTTGAAGTTTCCAGATAGTTGAGGCCACAAAGCCTATTTCTGGGCCTAAATATCTGGATAATCTAAGTAAATAACAAGAGAGGGAGGTGTACTGATCATATTATAGTGGAAAGCAAACTCTGGATAATGCCAATAAGGCAATAAAACCTGTTTTGAAGATGACCTGTATTTAAAGACAGGAAAGGGATCATTTTTCCATGAAATCAGAAATGGTCTTAAATGGTTTTTTACTTTACTCTGTACATGCCCTTGGTTGTGTGCCCTATGGAACGGTTCTAAATGACACATTGCACATCATATAAAAGATAATGGTGCAACCCTGCGATTTTTTCAGCCACATCACCCATGTGAAGATTTCATCCTTAGTAGTATCATCTTCTAAATAGAATGGATACTTGGTATCCACATAAAGATAGTTCCTTGCTGCACAGCTTGCCATCTGTAGGGTCTGCCTCTTGGTTGGTCTTGTGGCCAATCAAGTAGAGTATCCCCTCTCTTGATTGCTGTACATCAAGTTGCTATGTTCTCCCACCAGTCCACTGCTACCTCATATTTGGCGAGACTTGGGAATAGCAAAGTCAGTTGTAATTTTATCTACCTCATGATCTAAGGGCCCAATGAACTTGATCTGACAAGGAAAAAAAAATCTGAGGTTGTTCCTAATCTCCCCAACATTATGCAAGACACCACACAGGCTCGAAAAGCATATACATGTCTTGATGTTGCTCTTAGATTGAATCTCCAGTGGCTGCCTGTCAACCTACCAATCAAGCAAAAACTCCTCAGTCTCGGCTTCAAGCCTCTCCATCACCTCACCCCCTCCTACCTCACCTCCCTTCTCTCCTTCTACAGCCCAGCCTACTCTGACCCTCTGTTCCTCTGCCGCTAATCTCCTCACTGTACCTCGTTCTCGCCTGTCCCGCCATCGTCCCCCGGCCCACGCCCTTCCCCTGGCCTGGAATTCCCTCCCTCCACACATCCGCCAAGCTAGCTCTCTTCCTCCCTTCAAAGCCCTACTGAAAGCTCACCTCCTCCAAGAGGCCTTTCCAGACTGAGCCCCCTTTTTCCTCTCCTCCTCCCCATCCCCCGGCCCTACCTCCTTCCTCTCCCCACAGCACTTGTATATATATTTGTACAGATTTATTACTTTTATTTATTTTACTTGTACATATTTACTATTCTATTTATTTTGTTAATGATGTGCATATAGCTTTAATTCTATTTGTTCTGATGACTTTGATAACTGTCTACATGTTTTGTTTTGTTCTCTGTCTCCCCCTTCTAGACTGTAAGCCCATTGTTGGGTAGGGACCGTCTCTATATGTTGCCAACTTGTACTTTCCAAGTGCTTAGTACAGTGCTCTGCACACAGTAAGTGCTCAATAAATACCACTGAATGAATGAATGAATTTTCTCTACCCACATCTAAAGACTCTGAATATTGACTTAGATATTTTTTTTTCCTGTAGGAACTTGGGTATTGTGTTTAGACACCTTAAACTCTACAATGCAATTATACAGTCCCGTGCATACAATGATGGAATACTGAGTGGAAATAATAGGAGATAACATAAGGTCCTGGACAGAATTCTATCCTAAAATTTGGTGTGGGATTCTTTCTTTCTTTCCCAGTGCAGTTACTAATTACAGCTAACCAAAGAGATGGATGTTAACTTTTCAAGCAGTGGGGGGAATGGGCCAGACAAGTGGAAAAGAGACTATTAACTTCTAGTGGGATGGGTAACTCGACATCTCTTCCTCAGTAGGAGAACACCACCTGGAAGCATATATAATGAGACACCTGTTGACAACTGGCCCTGCAGGACTCGCCACTGGATTCCATTTTAATGGCTATTACTATGTCACCACCTGCCAATAGAGACAGAGCATTTCTGATTCAGGGCTCTGAAGGACTGTTCTTGGCCACTGCACATTTCGAACTATCACTGTGACATATGTTGTCCTTGGCTTTGTACGATCCGCTTCTACCCATAACCGCCAATGTCATCTTGGAAAGGAGGTGATCCCCAAAATGGCAACAGCATGTGGGTGCTCAAACAACTTACAATCCCTGAGGGACTTTCGCTCCCCATACACAAGGCTCCTTAAATGCTGGCTTAGTTCTCGAGTCAGACAAAATGCTCATCTGTTCTGTGTGTCATCTTTGACTTATCTCTGTTTCTATTTGCTTGATATGTTTCAATACCTCTCTGCTTCCCAACGTTGTGTTAGTTAATTATTCACTGGATAACCCATTTTGCAACCCTGATTTTTCAACTATTCACTGAAGAGTAGACCCTACCATACACTTGTGCTAACATAACCCTACAAAAACTGTTTGGCATCTTCATTTTTTGATATCTTTAGTTTAGTCCAATAAATTTTGAAAACTTCACATCTAGAGCCAGAACAAGTCTGAATGGGAAAATAATATGCTTGAGATTTTTTTTTCCACTTGAAATATCTGTTTATGATCCAAGATTATAAAGGTCAAACGTTAACCTCGATGCCAAACAATTTTAAAAGCTTGTGGCTTTGAATGTATTTCATTTTAAACAAGCACTGGTTTGGTCCCATGCAGACTGGGCTCACACCTTCCTGGTAACCACTATTGGCCTTTTGGTTTTACACTATAGCCTTGGTCCAGGAAGACTGGTCTGCTAAAACACTGTCTTTGGATGGAATTACTGCCAATAAGCAATTACATTCAGGAATGGATCTTTTCTGCCAGACAATACAGAGACCTTTCCCTACCTCTGTTAACTCTGCCTGTTACGATGTAAAAGGATTGATTTGTAAAGAGCCGGAGTGTATCTGCTTTTTGACTTAGCTGCTGTTTGCTACATATTGATGAGGCAAAAAAAGAAGCAGAGAGTGGATAAAAGGAGGACCTAGTGCCACAGAGCAAAGGATTATGGGCTCCATCCATTTCTGCTCCATGTCTCCCATTATTGCCTACTGACTATTTCTACTCATAAGGGAGCGTGAACTACCCATGAGTGCAAAATGGATACTGCACAAATTGATTCAGAAACATCACACAGACATGTATGAATAATGAGGTTCAGTTGCAGCCTGTCACACAAACGGCAAGCATTTCAGTGTAACTGATTTACTGAAAACTTGACTAAGACCTAATTCAAAAAGGGAAAACATTTTTAAGTGATTTTCCTTTTACATTTTAAAGCACACTTTCTAGAAAAAAATGAGGAAAATGAAGACCTTCTGTGACAAATTGTAGAGCATCGAAAGAAGAAAAAACCCAACAAACCACCCAACACACTACTGGCATACCGCTGACCTATTTCTCTTTTTATGAATGAGAATATCTTCCAATCCTAAACAATTCCCCTTTTAAAAGCCTCTTTAAGGGCTTTTGAAAATGCTCATCAGTGATGCTGATGAATTTCAAATCCTCTATAGAAGGCAGAAGCTCCTTATAACCAACTTCTTTATTTGACCACTGATTCAAATATATTCAAAATGCTGGTGTTTAGTTTGGCCTTTTTTTTTTCTGGCCACCAATAAAACTGTAACTATGTTACCTAAGCCAGTTGGAATGTGGTGTGGGACCTGGATGTCATCACAACATCCCACTGCCATGTGGGCTTTGGACGGAAGCCCCTAGTCTAATGCTGTCCTCAGTCCTGCCTCTGTCACTTCTGGAAACTACTCCAGCCTGGGAGGGGGTTCCCAAAGGAAGGGAATACTGCCCTGAACCTGGGTGAGACAAACAGTCAAGGCAGAAATCCTGGGTTATGTGAGATAATCTGCAAGGGCAACTGCAGAGTAAAGTAGGTGGCAGGACGTCTTTCACGATGCGAGAGGCTTGACGGTTCGCCTTCACTCATTCATTCATTCATTCACTCGTATTAATTGATCATTTATCGCATGCAGTGGGCTGTACTAAGTCCTTGGGAAAGTATAGTACTACAATAAACAGACACATGCCCTGCCCACAATGAGTTTACAAGTCCCAACTCTAACCTTGGTCATTACAATAAAGACATGTAGTTTGCTCTAACATCTTATCCTATACTTAAAAAAAGGCCAGCCAATCCATTCTGAAGTGAGCACTTCATTTTTTTATCCTTGTTTCCTAATACAGCTATGAGAAAATGTTCATTTTCCTGATGTGTACTAAGAAATTATTTTTGATGATGAAAACATCACTGTCAGGTATGACAACAATAATGATAATTGTGGTATTTGTTAAGCGCTTAGTACGTACCAAGCACTGTTCTAAGAGCTGGGGTATGTACAAGATAATTAGATTGGACAACACACTACTTCTGAAATTTGCACCTTCATTCTCCTGTCTTCATGAGAGAGAAATTCCCCAACCCTGCATATACATGTAAAATGATAGGAATGAGAAAAAAAGAGGAATATCTGAAAGAGAAAATGGGGTGGGACACCTGCAATTCTATCTCTTAGAACTGCACACGGGGTATGCAGTCTGATTTTTCATGAGGCGGGGATAAAATATACAAATGTAGGAATTCCTTCTTTGAGCATTGGGAAATCTCATGCCGCAAAAGTATCATTTAATTCATTCAATCGTATTTATTGAGCGCTTACTGTGTGCAGAGCACTGTACTAAGCTCTTGGGAAGTACAAGTTGGCAACATATAGAGACGGTCCCTACCCAACAGCGGGCTCACAGTTTAGAAGGGGGAGATAGACAACAAAACATATTAACAAAATAAAATGAATAGTAAATATGTACAAGTAAAATAAATAATCAGTCCATACAAACATATATACAGGTGCTGTGGGGAAGGGAAGGAGGTAGGGTGGGGGGTATGAGGGGGGGAGGGGGAGAGGAAGGAGGGGGAGAGGAAGGAGGGGACTCAGTCTGGGAAGGCCTCCTGGAGGAGCTGAGCTCTCAGTAGGACTTTGAAGGGAGGAAGAGAGCTAGCTTGGTAGATGTGTGGAGGGAGAGCATTCGAGGCCAGGGGGAGGACGTGGGCCTGGGGTCGATGGCCGGACAGGCGAGAACGAGGCACAGTGAGGAGGTTAGTGGCAGAGGAGCGGAGGGTGCGGGCTGGGCTGTAGAAGGATAGGAGGGAGGTGAGGTAGGAGGCGGCGAGGTGATGGAGAGCCTTGGAGCCGAGGGAGAGGAGTTTTTGCCTGATGCGTAGGTTGACTGGTAGCCACTGGAGATTTTTTGAGGAGGGGAGGAACATGCCCAGAGTGTTTCTGCACAAAGATGATCCAGGAAGCAGCGTGAAGTATAGATTGAAGTGGGGAGAGACAGGAGGATAGGAGATCAGAGAGGAGGCTGATGCAGTAATCCAGTCGGGGTAGGATGAGAGATTGAACCAGCAGGGTAGCAGTTTGGATGGAGAGGAAAGGGTGGCTCTTGGCGATGTTGCGGAGGTGAAAGCGGGAGTTTTTGGTGACGGATTGGAAGTGAGGGGTGAACGAGAGAGCAGAGTCGAGGATGCAGGCTTGTGAGACTGGAAGGATGGTAGTGCCGTCAACAGTGATGGGAAAGTCAGGGAGAGGGCAGGGTTTGGGAGGAAAGATAAGGAGTTCAGTCTCGGACATATTGAGTTTTAGATGGCGGGCAGACATCCGGATGGAGATGTCTTGAAGGCAGGAGGAGACAGGAGCCTGAAGGGAGGGAGAGAGAGCAGGGCAGAGATGTAGATTTGGGTGTCATCAGCATAGAGATTTAATAAAATGCTACTCCTGAGTCCCTTGGCCCAAAAGAGCTGATTCACACCTAAAAAAAGAGTACTCTTTGCACTTATCCCCCACTCACCAATAGTCCCATTTTCAGATGTTAAGTATGGAGAAAAAGAGGCTTTTTTCCCCTAGCACTTAAGCAGAGAGAGCTTCAGTAAAAGATGAACCAGCATCAAACTAAAAGGAACAGGAATATCTGAACACTAGACACAACGTCTTCTCTATTGGTTTAGCTAACTGTAAAAGCAGACTAATCCAATAATGGAAGAAAGGTCCTATTATTGTTCTTTAAACAAAGGACCAAGAAAGGAATACACCAAGAGTTAAGGAAATGCAGGAATAAGTTGATTAACCAATTTAGTCATGTTGGTTTGCAAAAGTCAATTATTTAATATAGAAATTAAGTAAAAAATGAAAAAAAGGCATCTGCAATTTATTCACGGACCCTAGGGATTTCTTTGGAATCAAAGGCAGCTTAACCGAGTTCTGAAGTTCTCACCAAATACTTGTACATGGTTTCAAAAGGCTTGAAAGCAGTAAGGCACTTTCAGCTGCAGGCTACATATTAACTAAATTCCAATGTGCCCTGCATGGAGTAACTCCTTGATCAATTATTTCCTGCAACTCTTCAAACTGTTCTTTTCAGGGATGTGTGAGTAGGCCCTGGGATATAGGGCGATATCAGGAAAAACTACAAAAATTATACTCATGGTACTAAAAATCTTGTTGCAAGTAGCTTTTATCTTAAGAGGGAGTGAGAGAGAGGCAGAGCGAGAGAGAAAATAGAGGCAGAAAGAGATAGAGGAAAGAAATGGAGGGGAGAGAAAAGAGAGAAGAATGTGAAACACATTCTTAGGGTACACATGCTTAGATTTTGGACTATGAGCTAGAATTTGAAAAATCGCATTTTAAAGAAAAAAATCACTGCAGGACTTACGCCTTGGCTGATGTCACAAGCATGTGCACAAGTGCTTCTTCTGAAAACACCGTTTTCTATCCAGATCAATGCATGTTGTTGGAAGAACGGTCCCCAGCTATTGTCAGGTTATATTTAAACCTCTAAGTGAAGACATGTGTTATGGAAGAAGTGACTGTAAACAGAAATTGCAGACTTGATTTTGCTATATAATTGTGGTATTTAAGTGCTTACTATGTGCCAAGTACTGTGTTAAACATCGGGGTAGCTATGACACAATCAGAGCAGACACAGTCCCTGTCCCACATAATAATAATAATGATAATTATGGTATTAAGTGCTTACTATGTGTCCAACACTATTCTAAGCCCTGGGGTAGTACAAGTTAATCAGATTGGACACAGTCCCTGCCCCACATTGGGCTCACACTCAGTCCCCATTTTTTTTTTTTACTGATGAGTTAACTGAGGCACAGAGAAGTTAAGTTGACTTTGGAGTCAGAGGTCATGAGTTCAAATTGTCAGCTGTGTGACTTTGGGCAAGTCACTTAGCTTCTCTCTGTGCCTCAGTTGCCTCATTTGTAAAATGGGGATTAAGACTGTGAGCCCCCCAGGGGACAACCTGATCACCTTGTAACCTCCCCAGCGCTTAGAACAGTGCTTTGCACATAGTAAGCGCTTAACAAATGCCATCTTGTTTTTTTTAAGTGACATGCCCAAGGTCACACAGCAGACACATGGCAGGCCCGTGCTCTATCCACTATGCTATGCTGCTTCTGACATGGGGCTCACAGACTAAGAGTAAGTAGTAAACTTTACTTCATGACAACATTCCACATTGCGAAAAAGTATGAAGATCAAATCTTCCAAACAACTGTGCTCGTGGGACAGAAGTAAAACAAACATCTATTCTTAACAGAACCCACTGAGTGCCCATTTGGTACAGTGCAGTGCACTAGGCACTTGGGAAGTACAGAAAAATGAAATGACATGTTCCCCGGCCACAAAGAGCTAGCACTCTAATAGGACAGACAAAACACGAAAATATTTACAACACTGTCAAAAGAAATAAATTGAGTGGATAGATGAGTGCTAACAGGAGGGTAAGGTAATAAGTGCCCTTTCTGACAAGCATCATATTTATTGAGCGCTCGTTTTGTGCAGAGCACTGTACTAAGCACTTGGGAGAATACAACACTAAACATTCCTGCCACTCTTCTGGAAACCTCAGTGAGCCTGTTAAATGTGTACCTCTAAGTTTCTGTTCTTTGGTCTTCAGGCCCACTCTCCTCACTCCAATAAAATAGTGTCTGATTCCAGTGATCAGAGCTTGAGTCACTAGTTCCTCGGAAACATTTGGGTGTGATATCCTGCTTCTCAAAAACATGTGCATGTCAACTTGTCCGAAGATTTAGATAAATCCAGGTTTTGACACATCCCATCAGTAAAGAGACATGGGGATTTGGGAAATTTTAGAGTACTTCTCTATTTGGAGAAGAACGGCAGAAGGAAACTTTGCGACTTTTAAGCCCTGCAAAACCCATTTCCTCTCATCGTGGCAGTAACTAGAGTCAAAGGATTTTCATTCATTAGGGGGATTTTCGAAAGCTGCGGTCGGTCTCTAATGGATCAATCCTGTCGGTCTCCAATGGATCAATCCTGCAATAGTAACGAAGCTGTCTGTGGCTTAGAATAAGTCTCTTCATTGGACAGTTGGTCTTGTGGCAAAGGAGCCATACCCCAATTTACTTGCCTTAGCTACACTGATTTATTCTACAAGAGGTGGCCGAGTGGTTAAGGCGATGGACTCCTAATCCATTGTGCTCTGCATGCGTGGGCTCGAATCCCACCCTCATCGTAGATATTTTAGAGAAGCAGCATGGCTCAGTGGAAAGAGCACGGGCTATGGAGTCAGAGGTCAAGGGTTCTAATCCCGGCTCCGCCACTTGTCAGCTGTGTGATTTTGGGCAAGTCACTTAACTTCTCTGTGCCTCAGTTACCTCATCTGTAAAATGGGGATTAAGACTGTGAGCCCCACATGGGACAACCTGATCACCTTGTATCCTCCACAGCGCTTACAACAGTGCTTTGCACATAGTAAGCGCTTAATAAATGCCATTATTATTATTATTATTATTAAGTAGGCACTCAATACATATGACTGCTGAGGCTAACGATGATGATGGCATTCAGGCAATTTTCTATAAACAACCTAATGGCCTTAAAATGATCTTTCCTGAATAGCAGTCTCCATCTTTCATACTAACATAGCAGTGTTGTCATTCTTACTGTAAGATTGTTGTGGGCAGTGAATATGTCTGTTCTAGCGTACTCTCCCAAGTGCTTAATACAGTACTTTGCACACAGTAAGCACTCAATAAATTTGATTGATTGAATGACAGTTATCAAACTAGTCTGACATTCTCACATCCAAAGTTGGAGAAACACTCTAAATGTTTTTGACCAGTTTTACAGCAATGAGGATCTCAGGGATTTATGCCTGGGATCGAGACTTTATTTGGGAGTTTTTTTTTAAAGAACATAATTCTTGTCATAGTTCTGGAACATTGCTTTTCTTGTGCATTGTTGCTAATAATTAGAGGAAAAAGTGTTCATTTTCCAAAAGGACCCAAATCTTGATATAATCTTATCCACTTCATCTTAAATCCTACATTCCCAGCCCTAAAGCCTTGGTTTCTACATGGGTAATGCAATTATAATTTCTAAAGTCACAGTGCATTCTAAAAATTTCAGACCTCAAAAATTTTGAGCATTTGGAAATGAATTTGCCTACTCCTTCATAAGCAGGTTCCACTTTTGGTAGCTCCATAAATATTTTAGTGAGATTATGGAGCAGGCTCCAACTACTTTTTTGTGTCTGCACCTTTCTGAAATGGTACTTTCTAGTAATTCTTCCTTCAAAACACCAATTCTCCACCCCCTTTTCCTTTTCCCTCAGGAAAAGTATGCTATTTAGAAATCCGGAACAATTAAAAAGTTGGCAATGTCCAGGTCTCAAGCATTTCACATTTTTGCAGAGATTAACAATCTGCATGATATTTTAATTTGTACATAATTAAACCCATAATATATAAGTAACTTTACATGGTGGCCTCACCTTAGAGTCTCCTCTTCATGACTACATTACATTATTACCTTGGTATGAAGCAGAGTGCATCACAAACTGCGGAAGGATGGGTCCTAAAAAAAAGGGTTCTGGATTTGATCAGCATTACGATGATCCTTGGGAGAGTCCGCATCCTTGGCCCAAAGAACCTTGCCATAAATCAAATTATTTGTCTCAAAGGTGAGAAGCCAGCAAGTAAAGGCATCCAGAGTGGTAATCATGAAGTCATAGCAGTTAGTGTGTGAAAACCTTAGACCTACTTAATTGAAAGTCAAATAAGCAGGCAGTCAAATAATGACTGGAGGCTTCATTCCTAAGCACATCCATCACAGCAAGAACATCAAATGTAATGAGCACATGCACAAATACTATTTTCTATCACTTGCCGATCTAGTTCTGCAACAGGGATTTATTCTTATTTTAATGGACCCACCTGATGGCTTGGCAAATAGCAGAGGCAATTAGAGAGAAAATTCAGGCATATAGATCCCAGGACCACCAGAAGCATGAGGCATTCATTAATGGGAAATCAATGGTACTTACTGAGCACTTACCGTGGGCACAGCACTGTACTAAGTACTTGGGAGACTACAACAGAGTTGGTAAAATGAGTCCAGCAATAGCATCTGACTTTACTTGAGTGCAACACCCTAGTGTCATCGACTTCGCAAATACATTATCTCTTACGGAACTACTGGTTAGGCTCAAAAAGGCTAATGCAGAAATATTTCCATTCCAATACAAAGTATGAGGGAAAATTTAAAAAATAGGGACAACTGACAATCATTAACCCAAATCAGATCACAATCTGAGCCAAATGGATACTGGCCACAGTGGGATTCACTGCTCTGGAGACACAGTGGTGTACACTCCGAGAATACAAAATCTGATCAGCGACGGAAATGGGGAGTAAAAGATTGGTTAAAAGACGTGGATGAGAGCT
Source organism: Tachyglossus aculeatus (assembly GCF_015852505.1). Classification (NCBI taxonomy): domain Eukaryota; kingdom Metazoa; phylum Chordata; class Mammalia; order Monotremata; family Tachyglossidae; genus Tachyglossus; species Tachyglossus aculeatus. The sequence continues at coordinate 8,875,474 of NC_052099.1, forward strand.
GAAAATAAGTCTAAAAAGTCTTCCATTTCTCCCTTCAAGAAAGGCTAAATTGTTGGCTATGCTAATGATGCTAACAAATGTGAATACCGTAGAAATTCATTCATTCATTCATTCATTCGTATTTACTGCGTACTAACTGTGTGCAGAGCACTGTACTAAGCGCTTGGGAAGTACAAATCGGCAACATATAGAGATGGTCCCTACCCAACAACAGGCTCACTGTCTAGAAGGGGGAGACAGACAACAAAACAAGTAAGCAGGTGTCAATACCAAAGTAAATAGAATTATAGCTATATACACATCATTAATAATAATCAAAACCTACTGAAGAATGTAAAAGAACACTTGTTGATAGCACTGCCTGAAAAGTGGTTTATGAAATGCAATGCGAAATCACAAGTCATTTTGAAAAGGAAAAGTCTTGAAAGTTTACCATTTTTTCAGATTTTTGTATTCTGAAAAGTTGTTTATCACTAAGTAAAAAGAAATTATACCACAGTTTCATCCATGCAAGACTTACATGGGCAAAATGAGCATATTTGCTTGAAAACTGTCTTCCTTAGGCAGAAAAAATAAAATTGCTCTTAATGACCGAATTTCTGAGATTGTACTCAGAAGACTGGGTGTTTATAGAAATAAAACTAATGAGTCACAGAGCAGGAGAAAATGAATCTTGCAGTTTCTCAATTGTCAGCACACAACTTGATAAGAAATCAACTTGAGTTGGCAGCAATCCTTTTACAGCCATTTCTGAATGATAATTGTGCCAGGTGACCTTATTTAAAAGAGTGGGGGCTTCTTTTCTAGAGGTGTTTTTGAAATATTCCAGTATTAAGCTATCACACTCTTTCAAAATAAGGAGGTCTCCAGGGTATTCCATGGGTACATTAAACTCCTTCGCACTCTCTCTCTCAGCTCATTTTTGAATCAGCAGCTCTGACAGTTCCTTTGTGCAAGATCTATACATTCAAAGACACACAACCGAAAATATTAAACCCCCTTATCCTTCAACAAGACACCAAGGCAAGCTGGTTGTTCAAGGAAAGCTGTCTTTGAGTTCAGATTGTTCTAATTATCTGTAGAGCTACTACTGTCCAGGCAGAGTGAAAAGGTTCTTGATAAAGCTAATTACATGGCGGCGTGCATTCCATCTCCACATGAACATGCCTAGAAAAGCCCCAAGATAACAAATCTTTGCAACAGCATTTTACCACACATGTGCAAAGATTTAGTGGAGTAGTGGTAGCCCAACATTTCCTCTACTTCTAAAATCTAAACCCCAAAACTTCTCAAGCGATTTCAGTTTCCTGCTGAATAGATAATTCAGTTTTCATAAACAGACCCTTCAGTCTAATGTAAAGGAATGACTTACAATCATCTGGAAGTGCAGGCTTGTAGACCACCACAGTCTGGCTGACCTTGCCACAGTGGTGTCTTTCTTTCCTTGTTAATGTGTCTTTCAACGCTCAAACAGGATGTCAGCCATGAGAAAAAGTTACTGCCCTTTCCTCCAATGAGAACCAGAGTAGTTTCCATAGCACACAGGAATCCCTGTTACTCTCTGGTGAACGATTGCTCATTGCCATTTAACCTCAAAAAGGAAGCAGATGTACAATACCTTAAAGGGGAAAAAACCTTGGGAAACAAGTTGTTCTATAAATTCCAACTTCCATCTTCTCTTCCTCTTTTTTTTATTTAGTAAGCTTCAATTTCTCCTCTTCAATTAAAAACTCTTTCTGGCAATGAAATATGAAGAGGTGATGATTTCCTCCAAATTAGGAGGGCATTAACAATTAAGCGTTAATGTGAACACCGTTAACAGTAATGCAATTATAAATGTATTCCACAAAGGGCAATAGGAGATAATTACCCTGATTCTCAAGTGATAGTTCTAAGAGAATGAGATTTTTCAATCTAAAATTCATTAGGAGAAGTCCTGCAACTACTGCTTTAGTAGACTCAGCATTGAAAGAGTCATTCTTCTATTGGATACATTTTTGAGTGAAAGTCATCTCCAGCACAATCCTGGATTATGTTCCCTATTCTAAAGACCACATTGTATCCTATATCTAAAAAGGCATTTTAGGTGCTATAAATAATGCTCTCTGCTTCCACCCGGAATAAACAGCAATTCTACCTGATGATATTGCATGACTTCTGTGAATGGTGAACTCTGACCAAGGAGATAGCTAATCTACATTTCTCATACGCATGTCAGCATTCACAATCCACCCAACAGTGTGATGCCAAACTGTCAGAGCTACTAACACCTACTCTCGGTGTTAACTTGTTAAAGCCAAAGAGCACAGTTTCAAGCAGCACTGCAGGTGAATTGCTGAAGTATTTCAATTCCTAGAAGCAATTGAAGATATTCTTCAATTTCAAAGATCAATGGTATTGATTGAGTGCTTACTGTGTGTAGAACACTGAACTAAGAATTTGGGGGAGTAAAATCTACCGGACCTGAATACAGTGCAACAAAGAAAGAAAGAAAAGAAAGGGACACATTCCCTGCCCATAACGAGTTTAGTCTGGAGGACCAGCTTAGTCTAGCATTTAAATAAAAATTTGGAAGTTACAGAAAACTTCCCAGCAAGGGAGGGGTTGAGACACAGGCGGTATAGATCATTTTAAGCACAAGAAATCTACCGCTTCTCCTGTCCCTCACCCACCCTCTAGTGTAAGGGCAGAAAAATGACGCAAAAGTGAGGATAAGTGAATCGCCTGGATAATCTACAAAATCCATGACCAATCCCTTGGGAACTGAGAACTGATTTAACAAAGACATGTTGTTAAAAACCCTTAGTGAAGTCATTCAAGACTTCCATGCCCTTCCCTTTAGACCTAGTTTCTTTTTTTATTTTAAAGAAGTGGTTTGGGAATCACTGTTTTATTCCTTTCTGCCTGTTACTAGCCATCACTCTATGCTAGTCCTATTAAAAGTGCCATTCTTGAAGGCTTTAGTCATTAAGAAAGTTTGCCAAAAGGATGTTAGCAAGAGGGATGAATCAGATGACAGGGGAGTGCCTCCCAGGACAGTAGGACCTGTCAACCTCTGCAACTGTATCCTGTTGGCCTGTCACAGTCAAGTTAATTAGAGACATCTGTAGCACAGAGATCAAGAGGGAGGTAGTAGTGGCAGCTTATTTGCACTAGAAAGGTACAACCCTTGTGGGAGGTAAAGAGGGTAGAATGACAAACAGATACAGATCAGTAATGTGAGCCTGATCAGTCATCTGAGCCATACTCTCTCCTGAAACAAAGCTACTCTGGACTAAGTGATGCAAATGTAGAGCTGATGAAAAGAGTGGAAGATACTGTGAACAAACCTTTGATAATCTTAGGCACTCCTGAAATCTCAGCAGCAGAAATGAAGCCCAAAGCACTGCCTGAGATTTTCATCCATTTAAAACACTGCTTTATCTGAGATGTCCCTAATCTGTCCCATAGAACCCAATCATGTTTGTTTAAATCTTTCAGGAGGAGAAGTACTTCAGGTTCTTCCCTGCTCTGACTTGCCCATTCAGTTTGTTAACTGAACTCACCACAACTTTTAATCTAGATTTTCTACCCAGCAAAATCATACAGAAATATTTGGTTAACTGGAAGAGGTTACCTGCTAACAAGATAATGGCATTTTCCTTCACTAAATAGCCCTGAATTGTTTAGTTGACAAGAAAGTGGTTAAGAGGTGTTCTCAAGTTACATTCACACATCGACAGCAAAGGATCCCCCAGGCTTAGACAAGGGGACCACAATAAGATACACAAAAGATACTATTCTTCCTGCTGAAGGTTGTATATGATTTATTTATATTTAATAATTAATTTCCTAATGTGAAATATATTCCCCAGAGCTATTCAAACATGAACTGATTTAACCTCACCCACCCTGGTGGAGTAGATAACCATTTTATAGAGCTCACTTATCTAGCTGTGATCACTTCAGGTAGTTCTTGTGTAACATGAGATCATTTATTATAATGACCTCCCAGTTGTTTACTTTCAGGGTTTTGTTTGGTTTTAGGTTATTCAGAGTTTTTTGGTATTTTTTTTAAACTTCCTACAGGTAAAGCAGGGGAGAAGCAAAATGCCATTTGGCATACATGAAACATAATTTGCTTGGCATATTGGTTAGCCTGCTACCTCTAAGTGTCAAGAAACTTTTTAAGTCTTGTCTACAAAATATAATATTTTCCTGGTGTTACTGAAGCTGTTTTACTGACCAGCGATTGTGGCAGAGGCCAAAGATACAGCCTATTTATGAATCCTGCAAAGAGGTTATGTAAATGACACTTTATATACTGTGCATGACTTGCAAATCTTCAAATAAATTTGTGCAGAACATTTGTACCATAAACACCACCAGCCAGAATCAGTTCTCGATCTCGTCCAATAGACAAGATTCATTACAGCCAAAGATTATATCAACTGGCAACCCCTATTTCTGTAATGCTAAAATGCTTCCATCTAGTATCCGCCTCTCCTGTGTCTCTCTAGTGGTGAGATACTTTACTTTCTGATAAATTCACATGCAATTATTTTTAGATTTTTACCTGGAACACACCTCCTTCAAATGGCACGATCAGGAACACAGATAACACCTAATATTGGATATCAGTGTGGGGGTAAATTTCTTGACTTTATCAACCTATATCAATCAATCATATTTATTGAGCGCTTACTGTGAGCAGAGCACTGTACTAAGCGCTTGGGAAGTACAAGTTGGCAACATATAGAGACAGTCCCTACCCAACAGTGGGCTCACAGTCTAAAAGAAGAAAATTAATTCTCTCCTTCGAGCCGGAATCGAACCAGCGACCTAAGGATTCCTATAGCGTAGTCATCTACAGTCCTGCTATATGCCTATAAGTTTTTCATCAGTCAATGATTACCATCCTAGCAACAAAGGCAATGCTCAGAAATAAACTGAAGACAAATAATGTCAGTGTAGTGTGGATCATCTTTGAAATTTTTTTTGTTTTTTTTTTTTTTTTTTTTATCAAAGCTCGACTTCTTTTAGGCCTGGCCTAATGTCTTTCACGGCTTTGGCCTAGAGAGTCTGCCCCAATTTTCCTGGTTGAAGATCCCTCTTGTGAAATCTATTATGGTATATGGACAAGACAGAATTATGAAAATATTCACAATGCTCGAAGATTCAGAGCATAAGATGTCCATAATAGACTCTAATATAAAACAGACTATTGCAGTGGTCTTCAGGGATACAACAATGTACCTTAAAGTACATCATGTTACAATAGGTGATAGTTTGGAATCAAAGGAGCAAAATATTTAAATTTAAGAGAACTCCTTTAACTCTTTTATGAATGTTTATTTCTTATGTCATCAGAAATAGACATGGAAAAAAAAGATGTGGTTTTAGCACATAATAGACTGACTGTATGGCATGTAAATGTGGCATGAAGGCAAGAAGAGTATGTTAGACAAAATTTTGGTACTTTACAGAAGGGTAATATTAAAGATTTCTTGGGGTTTAATTATGCACACTAAAAGTTAAAAAAAATTAGCTATATGAAATCTTACTGCCTAAACCAAGCATGTCATATAGATAAAGTATCTGCAAGTTGTGAATAAGGTCCAGTGCTTTCTAAACTTAAACAGCCTATCACTGGGGGCTGCTATTTAGAGGTAGCAAAACTGACTGATTGCAGAGGGATTTCTGAACATTTTAACTGATGCCCACTGAAAATACATGGGAAGGATTTCAAACTCAGAAAAAAAAAATACGTTGACAATAGTTCTGACATATATAATGCCATGATAGAAACACTACTCATTTCTGTCATATCTAATCATCCACTTGTGTCACATTACCCAGCTGTTTTCTTACACGTTCTTGCCAAATATCGTTCTGGGCTTTTTTTGCTGTTGTTGTCGTCGTTCCATAAATTAAGAAGAAATGCTATGGTATAAGAAGCACAGTGGACCATGCAGATATGCAGAAGACAAGGCATGCCAGAGATCGAAAATTATGAAGACAGAGGCAGGTAGTATCCTTAGAATCATGTTGCAATGTTTAGTCACCTACTCAAAGTCATTGAGAAAGGGCCCATTACCAAAAGAGTTACACTGTGTAATGAACACTGCTAGAGATTTCTGTGCACAGGTCAACCGATCAGATTAATGATAAAGGTTTGTAAATTTCAGAAGCTATCCACACAGATGTCTTAAAAAAACAAATGGGCCGGCCTAATAAATTCAACCAGAATCATTAAATGGTTGAGGGTTTGTGAGATTCGAGACAGCCTTTACACTTTTTAGAAAAAAAAAAAACACAGAAGGTGGATGGGAAAAAATATATAGCAAAAAAGTTGCAAACTTCTAGACTGCCTGTAAAAAAAGACAAATTTGTATATGTGGGAAAGGTGTAAGTGAGGGGAGCGATAAACAAACTTACAGGATTTCATCAGTCTTAATAAACAGGACAGGGTCACCAGGGCTAACGTCTGGAACCAATAAAAATCCCTCAGTATCTAATTATTTTTGAAAAATGCTTGGGTTTTTATTCTCCCATTTACTTTTGTCATTAGATAGGCTCATAGTTCATTAGTCAGCTTTTTGAAATGAGATATTTATTTATATGTGAACTTTGGTTTGAGGGGCCTTTCTAAACTGACACAGTTGAATGCTATGCATATGCTCTTCCTGGGACAAATAACTAAGCATTAGCAATTTCTATATTGTGAAGGATGGTGTCCGAACATAGTAGGCATTCAATGAATATTGCTGATCAATCAATCTCAATTAATCAATCAATGTTATTTACTGAGCACTTCCCTTATGCAGAGTTCTGGACTAAGCCCTTGGGAGGAAAAAAAATATAATAGAGTAGGTAGGTGCACTCTCTACCCATTAGGAGTTTACAGTCAAGAGGGGGAGACAGACATTAAAATAAATTACGGATATGTGCATAAGTGCGGTGGGGTGGAAGGTAGGGTGAATATCAAGTGCTTAAAGCACAGAAATCTAAGTGTACAGGCAATGCAGAAGGGAGTAGGGGAAATGAAAGCTTAGTCAGGGAAAGCCCCTTGGGGGAGATTTGATTTTAATAAGGTTTTGAAGGTGGGGAGAGTGGGTGGTCTGTAGTATACGAAGGGGGAAGGAGTCACAGGCTCAAGAGAGGATATGGACAAGGGGCCAGTGGTGAGATAGACAAGATCAAGGTACAGGAAGTAGGTTGGCATTGCACGAGCGAAGTGAGCATGCTGGGTTGTAGTAAGAAACCAGAAAGGTAAGACAAGAGGGGGTGAGCTGATTGAGTGCTTTAAAGCTGATGGTAAGAAGTTTCTCTTTGATGCAACGGTAGATGGGCAACCACTGTAGGCTATGAGGAGTGGGAGATGTGGGCAATTTTTTTTTTTTTTTTTTAGAAAAATGATCTGGGCAGCAGAGTCAAGTACAGAAGGGAGTGGGGAGAGACAGGAGGCAGAGAGGTCAGCAAGCAGAAGGGCACAGTAGTCAAGGCAGGACAAGTTAAGTGCTTGGATCAGCATAGTAGCAGAGGAAAGCGTAGATTTTAGCAATATTGTGTAGGTAGAACTGAAAGGATTTGATGATAGATCGAATATGTGGGTTAAATGAGAGAGATGAGCTGAGGATAATGCCAAGGTTACGGGCTTGTGAGAAAAGGACAATAGTGGTGTTGTCTAAGTGATGGAAAAGACGGGGAGGAGAAGGTTTGGTGGGAAGATGATGAGGAGTACTGTTTAGGACATGATGATGTCAACCGTACAAAGTAACTAAAGCAAATTGACATCAAACCGGGAGAGACTTTCTACTATTAATAAAAATTGATGAAATCCTTAAATCCATTTAACTCTGAGTTTAAAACCTTTTGTAAGCGATAGGAGTGAGGAATAACTATGGAAAGGAGAGAGTATCTTCTACCAATACAAGCTTTCATTTTATTGGGAGTAATTTAGACATTCGATGCAGAAATCAAAGTGCTGGCCAACAAAAATAAATAATGAATAAAATCCATCTCTAACCCCAGGGTAAATATGTAAGCAAATGTATGGTAATGGGTAATAAAAATAGCACTTTGTTCTGATTGTGTGATAATTAGAATCTGATTCACCTATTTGAAAGTAATAATTGAGCAGTGCCCTGACTACACTGCTTCCTGGGCAGGATTCAATTGTTCTACAGAATTGCACTGACCTCAATAAGTTCATATACTTTAAAAAAATCCCTATCAAACTAGATCACAGCTTTTCCTAGATTATCCAAGCTAAAATATGATTTGCAGTCATCTGAAGGACTTACATTGCAAAGCATAAGTCAGATTATTCTTGATAGCCATTGCTTCTGATATATCAGAACAAATTTCAGTATACCTAAAAAGGCAACAGATTATCCCCCTACTTCTGCTAAACAATCTGAAGCAATTGCACACCACCATGTTTCAACAACAAAGGCAAGGGAGGAAAGTTTGACTTCGAGGATCTCACATTTTGTAAAAGAGCTTCTGTCCCAAAAATATCTCATGGAGATCCTCTTACAAATAAGCACAGAGCAGAAACACTCAAATTATGCATAGAGTACCTAAATTGTGTATGTGTGTGTATCATTGGCAAAGAATATCAGAAAATCTGGAGGAAACTCTTAACTCTGTTTTCAAAGATTCAGAGATCTCAACCAGATGCATATCATACCCTTACGTCTATGCCTCAAGCACATATTCAGTGCTCTGAAATATTGACACCCATGAGGCTCTTATTTAAATTGAAAATGTACTGTTTTGACACAACCAAACTATGAAATGCCCTGTAAAGTCAAAATTGAGTTTTCCCAAACCACCTCAAGAATCACCAGTATTTTTTTTTCATCTAGCATTATTCGTGTAGCTGTTTTCTGGTTTTTATTTTTTAACTATATCTTGTTTTGGCTGTTTTCTGCTTTCATACAACATGCCTGGCAATGCAAAAAGAAAAGGAGATAGGTCAAGGAGATTAAAAAACCTTGAAGATGATTCTTTAAGCTCACAAACATGACTAGCATTGAATTGGCTTGGTAAAATATCAAGGGGAGTGTCAGAAGTGACACCCAGAAGGACACGAGCCCCAGGATGGAATATGAGTGCTTGTGCTGAATGCCCAACTTTAAAGCCCAAATAACATATGTATCTGAGAGACAGTCTAGGATTTGAACCTGTGCATATTTTCTAGCGAATACCTCAACTTATGGGAAGAGAAAAGAACAAAAAAGGCCACAATGAATATGTCTTCCTGTGCCAAACACCTGCTTCTTCCCCTTCCACCAACCCTCCCATCCCACTCTCCAAACGTCCTGATATGAGGCAAACTAATTAACAACGTGTCACCTCACTTGTGCTTTGCTTGGCTAGGACCTGCCAAAGGAGCTCTGTGCAACAACAGGAATTCCTCTGGGCCTTGTCATGACATCATTTGTGCAATGTAGCCTGTGATGGCAGAAAATGAAGCTGGTATTTACACAGGGTATTAGAAGGGGCCCTCCCTCACCGGGCTTAAGATGACAAAATGTCAGCTTCAATCATCTGACAGGCCTCGGTCTCCCTCTGTAACCTCTTTCTTTTTGGCTGCTCTTTTTTTATATACATATGACACTAACAGAAAAATAAATTGAAAAGAGCACTGAGGCAGAGTGTATTTCACGCACTAGTGCCAATGTTTCATATCTCATGAACCTCGGGAAAACAATTCGTCGAACTAATTAGTTTACAGTGTTTAAGCAGCTTGTTTTCCATCTTTAATCTTCTTTATGTAATACTGTGAACAAAGCCATATTATCTTCAGATTTTTTTATGCAGTTTAACAAATACAATCTCCCTTTTCTTGCTGGAGATTGCTTCATTTAGACATCAAACTGTTTTTTAGGTTGTTTTTCTTCTGTGGGGTAAGGGGATAGAAACAAGTTGGCATCATTCATGTGAGTTTCAATGGCTTCCCAGATCCAACCAGTCCCTAATCTCCTTTGTTGTCATGGAATCCACCTGGCTTAATTATATTTCCAATTTCCAACTTGTCCTCACAGTTTGCTGCTTTTTCCTAAAACTCTGCACATCTAAAATCCCAAATGTAATTCATACTTTCCCTGCTTTTTCTTTTCCAAGTTCCAAGGTTTTCTAGGACAATCTTGTGTCAAACGCAATCTTAATATGCACTTCCTTTCAGATCCTCATATGAGAGTATAAAGCCAAAGCCAACTGAATTAAGGAAGTGCAAAACTGGATCAAATTGACTTTAAGAGGACTGTGTGGCCTTGTGGAAAGAGCACAGGCATGGGAGGCAGAGGACCAGGGTTCTAATCCCAGCTTTGCCTTTTGCCTGCTGTGTGACCTTGGGCAAGTCATTTCCGCATCTGCAAAATGGGGATTAGATAGCTGTTCTCCCTCTCCCTTTGACTGTTTTATTATTATTACCATATTTGTTAAGCTCTTATTATGTGACAAGCACTGTTCTCAATGCTGGGGTAGATACAAGTTCATCATGTTGGTCACAGTCCCCGTCCTTCATGGGGCTCACTCTCTAAGTAGGAGGGAGAACAGGCATTGACTAACCATTTTACAGATGAGACAACTGAGGCCCAGAGAAGTTAATCACACAGCAGGCAGCTGGCAGAGCTGGGATTAGAACCCAGTGCCTCTGACTCTTAGGCCCGTGTTCTTTCCAATAGTCCATGCTGGCCCGCAAAACTGTGAGCCATGTGTGTGGTCAAGGACTGTGTACAGACTGTATCTACTCCAGCGCTAAGCACAAAATAAGCACTTAAATGCCACAATTGCTATTATTAGGCATTTTACTAATAATATCAATACTATTACTAATAATATTTTTCCAGCCAAATGCATTTTCTGCTGTGTCAGTTCTGATATCCTAAAACAGGCCTCTCCTCCCCTCTACCCCTTTGCATCCTACAACGCCCCACTTGTACACGGTCTGTGCAGTTGTGGCCCAGGGAAACTAGGAGGGAATTCGGGAAAACAACTCCTTCGTGTCTTACTGACGTTCTGTCTCAAGCTTTAGGGGGCTCGATAAAGCAGCACACGCACTCAATTCAGGGGAATTTGCGGGAGCTAAGTCATGCCAATCCAACCAAGTCCTTCCCCTGCTGAGGTGCACATGTGTCTCCTGCAGAGCTGCTTCAAGCCTTGGTCAGACCCTAGCAGGTCCGAGCATCAGGAAAATTGGCAGAGCCACATAAATCAGGTTTTAAAAAAATGTATAACAGATAGTCTTGGGTTAACCTCAATCAGGTCCCAGAATCCTTTCTTATACAGCTCTGCACAACCCCGGTGTAAAGTGAGGGAGATCTAGCCATTGATGGAAGATGATATAAAAGCAGCAACCATCCCTGATCAAAGCCTGATTTCATAGAGAAGCAGCGTGGCTTAGTGGAAAGTGCCTGGGTTTGGGAGTCAGAGGTCGTGGGTTCTAATCCCAGTTCCGCCACTTGTCTGCTGTGTGACCTTGGGCAAGCCACTTACCTTCTCTGTGCTTCAGTTACCTCATCTGTAAAATGGGATACAAGGGGTGAAGCAAACAGGGGCCGGATTTAAAGTGAGTTTTTTATTTCCCCACAGGGCTTGACAGTCCCAAGGAGACTGGCTCTGAAGTGGCCAACTGATGTCATGTACGTCTATGGGAAAATATACCTCATGATACAGCCGTTCACGATATGACTGTATTGTCGGGGACCATAATTTGGCTGTACCTTGGGGTTTGCCTGGACCTCAGTACTCAGTGTAAGCTTTTGTTGACTTTCTAATTGGCATTTTTGAAATAAATTCCATCCGGCCAGTGGTATATTCTGTGATGACTCCTCGCTTATTTGTGAGGGGCTTCCTATTCCTCGGTGACTACCTCCATCAAAGTTGTCCAGCAGATCTGTGGTAACTCTATATTAGTGCAGACCAGCTAACACAGCTGTGATTCTGTGATCCCAAAGCACCCGCCAGAGGCCTATCCATCTTAGCTCAGGGACTCTCCATTTCTCCTCCAAGGTGAATGCTAATGGTTCTTTGGAACATTAGCTAGTTTAGGCATCAGGTGAGAGGATATCTGATTCAAACAACCCCCACTCAAGAGTCGCCATGCTCTAAACTCAAATTTGGAATCCCTGTTTGTAGCCTTTACAGGTACCATCCAATTTCACAAAGAGAAAGACTTTAAAAGCAATAGTTCATAATTCTACAATAAGATATTCACTGGAATTACAGTATTCCTTCTATATAAAATCTTTTCTGATGAGTGAGGAAATTTTGAAAAGACAAAGAAAGGCATTTTGTGGCAAGTTATAAAGAGAAAAATAAAAAGAAAGAAAATGAGAAAATGAGAAGACAATGGAAATAGAAGGGAGGAGAAAACAGGAAAGGAAAGGGAGAGGGGAAAAACGGTCTTTCATTTCATTTATCCTATGTTTTCTCTCCTCGCACCTCTACTGAAATTCATGTCTGCACTTTATGGTCCACTTTCAGCTTTTAGCACTCCCTAGGCAATAGTAGGAAAAAGAAAGTTCCCTTAGTTAAGAATGGAAAACTTTTAAAATGCAAATTGAAAGGGGAAAAAAAAATTGGTCCACATATATTTCCTTCTTTAAGAACCTTGGAAGTAACCCCCCTGGGGTGTACTCCCAGAATATACAATGTTTCAATTTTGCTAGACAGCAAATAAACCTATAGCTCTATTACCTCTGAAAGAATCACAATCTTTGCAGACAAAAAATACTTTTAGCTGTGTCAGTCCTGGAGCAAAAGGGAAAATTGGTGTTGTGTCAGTAATAATTTTGCAGTATTTACCTTCTGATGATAATATTCAGAAATGTACAATACAGTTATTTACTTATTCTGCTACTTTTTCTGCCTTCCAGCCATGGGAAATTAGTCAGTACCCTCTCCTTTCTTGCTTATTTGCCAGATCAACCTTAAAAGACAGAGAATCAAAGACACGAATCGGGAGAGGATGAAATGCACAGTTTGAACATCAGCAAAGATCTTTTCAGAAAGTGTGTTTTCTGGTCCACGGCCTCTCCTTGTCTCCAATTACATTAGAATTCATGTTTTTGTTTTTTTTTCTTTTTAAAAATAGAATTTCCATGTACATAAGGTCAAGGGGAAATATCAAATTGATCTCTTTCTGTTAAACATAACTGAGTGGGTATTGAATGAGATACTGAATGACATAGCTAAGTTGACACACACAGGCAAATGTACTGCTGGTTCATTTTGAAAATATTCTACAGCAAAGTTACATTCATGGAAAAAGGTGTGCAATTTTCACTAGATTGGCACAAAAGATGAGGGCCTCACAGGTGAAGTGTCAATAAGGAATTCCCATTAAAAAGACTTCAAGCCATATTGATTCATTTGGGTTCAAGTCAAACTCCAATCATCTCATAGAGACTAAATCTCAAGCCAAAAGTTACAGGCAATACTTACAATGAGACATACGGTTGCCATGCTGACATTCTGCTGCCTCACTCAGAGGCACCCTATAATTATGGCCAAAATGGAAAATTCAGGAGGGAACATTCCTACTTCCTGGTGTAGGCACAATTTCTGACTTTGAGTAATCACCCAAAATCTTACTTTTTTCTTTTCTAACCTAAGTTCACTGCCCAAGTAACGAGGTCCGGTAAAATTTGCCACATGGAGTTAGAGTGAGGGGGAATTATTCAGACAATTTGCTTACCTGTTGCAGTAATTTTATGCTCCAAAAGAAACACTTTTTTAATTTTCCCTACTTGACATTTACAATTAAACCCCCAGTGAAAAGCATCTATGGGCACAAAACCCAAAATAAAGAGACACACATCTTAAATGCACAACCCATTATATTACATTCTTTGCTTTTTGAATAAAATGTTTGCATCTGAGATTTGCAGAACTCCATTTCACAAGGTACAGAGTTGAGTTATAATTATAATTTAATCATTTTTATTAATAGTTCACTGGCAAGATGTTTTATACTTTTCAAATAGTCAACCCCACCTAGCATACCATACACTGCTTAAGAGAAGCAGTGTGGCCTCGTGGAAAGAGGATGGGCCTGGGAGTTAGAGGACCTGGGTTCTGCCACTCTCCTGCTGGGTGACCTTGGGTATGTCACTTAACTCTTCTGGAACTCAGTTCCTTCATCTGCAAAAATGGGGATTCAATACCTGTTCTCCTGATTAACTTGTATATACCCCAGTGCATGACACGTAGTGTCATCCTTAACAAACAGTAAGCTTAACAAATACCAGACATTGCTATTACTGTTATCAGTCAAACTGTACTGGGACTTCACAAGAAAAGAAGTTTGTTCTTTGATTCAGGTTCATTTTAATGGAATACCTAAAAGCATCCCCTCTTTATATCAATCAATACGCATGTTGCTTAATTTGCTCATTAATAAACTAAAATAATTGAAAATGAAGACTGCAGCTTCCCATGATTTTACCAATGGTTCATCTAAATTCATTGGTTATTGGTTACTAACCCTTTTTTTTCCATTCATATGTCCAAATATTTCCAATATATCATAATCTCTAAAAATCTTACAACCAATCCCACTTTCAGTAACACACTCTATTATTTATCAGTGAAATAATCATAAAAATTATTTAGAAGAAAAGAGAACATAGGTATCAGTAATACTTGACAATGTCCATTTAGAAGGGAAAACTTTTACACAAGTCCATCATAGACTAGCTTTTTCAGGCCCAGGATCCATTTTAATAGGAAGTGACTATTAACTACTATTATGTCAGAGAAGCAGGGGTATAAAAACAAATAAATATAAGATTAGCTCTAGACTGTAGTCAAATATCTAATACTTCACAGTGCCCTCTCAGTATCATCAAGAATTGGATGTACTAAAAAAAAAACAAAACCCCAAAACCCTACCAGTACTACAAATTACTCATACTCCAAAACCAGATATGTTTAACACTTTTGGATTGTAGTCGTGGTCGAGTGGTTAAGGCGATGGACTTGAAATACACTGGGGTGTCCCCGCTCAGGTTCAAATCCTGACGACTACGGAGTATTTAGAGAAGCAGCGTGGCTCAACGGAAAGAGCATGGGCTTGGGAGTCAGAGGTCATGGGTTCAAATTCTGGCTCTGCCAATTGTCAGCTGTGTGACCTTGGGCAAGTCACAACTTCTCTGAGCCTCAGTTACGTCATCTGTAAAATGGGGATTATGACTGTGAGCCCCACATGGGACAACCTGATTACCTTGTATCCTCCCCAGAGCTTAGAACAGTGCTTTGCACATAGTAAGTGCTGAACAAATGCCATCAGTATTATTATTTATTACTTCTCAGCAGTTTTTACCAAATCTTTGACTACATAGATCAATGTCTTTGGCTCCTAGGGTCACTGAAAACAAGGATATGCAATCTCCACTATTCTTTACCCTCTGTCTTCATCACAAACCCAAGGGAGTGGGCAGAAATGAAGAATGAAATAATAAATGTATTTAAATAACCAAACGCTTCTCTCTCTCTCTGTATGTGATTTCCCCCATGCTGTAGTATTCTTGTGGTGTCTAATTTTAAGCATTTCAAATACATATTGTTGTAACTCCTATTTATCTATTTTAGAACAATATCTCTC
Source organism: Tachyglossus aculeatus (assembly GCF_015852505.1). Taxonomy (NCBI): domain Eukaryota; kingdom Metazoa; phylum Chordata; class Mammalia; order Monotremata; family Tachyglossidae; genus Tachyglossus; species Tachyglossus aculeatus. The sequence goes on from NC_052099.1 coordinate 8,891,072, forward strand.
TCCAATCTGTACAAGAACCTTCAATTAATAGCTTTAACGGATACTCCTCACAAGATAGAAGAGAACCTATCATAGGGAAAAGTGACACCTCAGTTTATCTAGACTGTAAACTCGTTGTGGGCAGGGAATGTGTCTGTTTATTGTTATATTGTATTCTCCCAAGCGCTTAGTATAGTGCTCTGCACACAGTATGTGTTCAATAAATACAACTGAGTGAATAATATAAAATAAATTTAGACAGAGCAGATCAAGTTCCTTGTTTTCTACTGTATGGTAATTATATATGTGTGTGTGTGTGTGTTTGATGACATTCAGAATGAGTTTACTGGGAAAGAAAAAGATTGTGGCAACAGGTTTGAACATCAAATCTTCTCCAAGGCTTCCAGAATCCAGAGAAAGGCAAATACTTTCTGTTTCGTTATATATTCAGTTCCTAATCATGACTTTTATCCACTTACTCTTCTAAGCAAACACAAGAGTTTTGTTTTAATCTTTCACAACCAAACATTAACTAGTAAACAGAAGATAAAAGGTCCAATAAAACCTTTGTTCCCCCTCCCTTCAGCTCTTACTTTATCTATAAGAGTTGTTATCTCTGAATTACTGAAGTGAATTACTGATAACAAAAATTAAAGGGCTTCTGAACAGAATGTGTGAGGTAATTGGAGACTGTTTCCCACACCTCTGTCTTTGTTCCTATTCAACCAGCCTTCCTCCAATATCAATCTCAGTTCAATCTGGCATTCACAGGTTATGGAACAGGTTTACCTAATCATGATTTCTAGCCTTCAGAGACAAGAATTTCTTTTTCAAGAGAGAAAAACAAAAAACTGAATAATCTTCAGCCAAACCCTAGCCAGGCATTTTTTTTTTTATTCTTACTCTTTGATTTACCGAATTGTTCAGCATAAGAGGCAGATCTACAGTGGGATTCTGTATTTGAATTACCTGTTCTCCCTCCTACTTACACTGTAAGGTCCATATGGAACAGGGCCTGTATCCAGCCTCATAAACTTATATCTACCCCAGCACTTAGAACAGTACTCGATACATACTAAGCCCTTAATAAAAAAAAATACATAATTGCATTCAAGGGCAATACGGGTTCCTAGGATCACATAGGCCTAAGTGACAGGTCTTCTAAAAAAAAAAAAAATAGGTTCCTATTGCCCAAGGGACAAGATTTGGAATGTCAGATCTGCCCTTTGAAGTCTGAACCCTTTGACCCTAAAAACAAGAAGTGTTAAAAGCACTGTAGCATTTACCCCTCGGGAACCAGGTTATGGAAAGAACAAAATATTTTAAATTTAAACTGAAGGATGGTACCACAGCTAAAAACTATTTCAACTAGATTTGTCCAGGGCATAAGCAACTGGTGTTACCAGACACTTGGAAAACTGGTTTAACACTCTCAGGTTACTGTGAAAAAGGCTGAATCTGGCCTTATTTAAGAATTGCAAAGAGCCCAAGGAATCCGGTCCAGGCACAAAATATATCAGATTCACTCTGTCTCCCTGGGCTAGAGTAGCTTTGGCTGCATCCCGGCTGGCAAACTCAGTAGATACTTGGCTACAGTTTAATGAAAGCAGCTATCCAGACAGCCCAGAGATGATGTGTATGGAGGGTGGATGGAGAGGTTGAAGAATTCTTCTCACTCTGTTCCCCCAAGTCCGTCCCACTCCAGCCCAACCTAAAAAGTAACTGATGGGACTACCCAACATGGCTAACATTCCTCCAGTGGCCTGAAAGAGTAAGTCAAGAGTTACCCAATAGTGGTATTTACTTCCAGGGAGCAACTGGAAGAACATCGGAAGAACCTGACATAACAAGGCAGCGGAATCGTATACATAGAACTGGAAAAGCCTTGGATGGCCATACTTCCTGCCAGAGCATAATATGTTCCACTGACATAAAGTGGTCTTAGAAAAAAAATGAAATAGGCATTTCATGTTGTTGAAAACTGCATGCCTCCTATTAGCAAGGAATTCCCCATTCAGAGTCTTGGCTCAGTCCAACCATCAAGAAAGAATGTCCCCTGGACTTCTTTTTGACCTCCCTCTGACCAGGAGTGATCAAAACCAGGGACTGGTAGTTCCTGATTTATCCCCAAAGAGATCCCTATGATTCAGCAACACTTTCAGACTGAGAAGCCTATTAGTCAATTGCCTTGGGCAAGGAGCAGTTTGACTGCTTAACTAGAACAAAACAAACAAACAAAAAAGGAAAGGACAAAATAAAACCCCCAAAACACCTAAGTCATTAGCAAAGCATTAGTCTGAAAAAAAACCCAAATGATCTAACACCAGTCATTCCCAGCAAGTAAGCAGACCCAAGATAAACTAAGTAACTGAGTCAATGTATGCATATATACACACACACACACACACACACACACATATAGTACTAAGCCTGGTGAGATCCTTTTTACACATGTATGTACATATATATATATATAGAGAGAGAGAGAGAGAGAGAGAGACAGAGAGAGAAAGAGAAAGAGAGAGATCCTTTTTACACATACATAGTTGGTTGAAAAGACCTGTGTATCCCCACACTGCCTTCTACCTGTAGATAGATCTTTACTCTGCTGGTTTACCCTATAGTGGACCTGTCTCTGTTTTCCAGCCCAGCGCTTCAAATTTATTTCAGTCTTCATAAAGCCTTTGCTCAAGGACAGCAACCCCTCTCAACTGCTGTTCACTAGGCCAGTGTGTCTTTTGCAGTGATATCCCAACAGCCACTGCTATGCTGCCGTTTCAGACTTTGCTTCACTTTGCCTTTAGTTCATTCTGCCTTCCCTGCATGCATGCTTAAGTATCTTCCTATCGTCCATTCTCCTATGTCCCACCCAGCGAAATTGTGCTGTAATCCTCAATACCGCTGATACTGTTACACATTCATGGAAATGCTAACTTACCCAGTTACTGAAAAATTCCTCCAGAGAGGGCAGTGAACAGATATGCATACGAGAAAAAAACTGATGACTTCTGAAAGCTTACTAAATCATAACCGCTCTGGCAACATCATCATCATTTCCTTCTAAGGAAGAATGGATTGCATTCCCTGTCCCATCACATATCTATTGCCCCCTCTTGATTCCTTCAGTCATAGGAGATGTGAGGAGCATATTAAAAATAGCACTAGAACTGCAGTTTCATAAACCACCTGAACAGCCAATTTCTTCCAGGTCAGTTTTAGCCACTAAGCACTTGTCCTGCACTCCAGGACATCACTGCAGTCAGATGCACGATCCCCTGATCACATAATGGTCAGTGTCAAAACCAGGGAAGAGAGGTGTCTGCATTGGGCACATGATGTAGAGAATGCAGGAGATAGTACAGTGAAGATATTTTTATAGCCAATTTTGATTGAATCCATATTTACTTTCTCCACTGGCCCCAATGAATAGAGAAAATACACCCATGGAGACATCCTCATGGAAATGACACCCCACCCTCAGCCCTGGGAAGTCACTTGCTAGCTTTTTCCCACCTGCCATACTGTCTCTTCTCCTGGTCTCCTGAATATCCACAGGCTTCAGCGAGTATGTAATTTAAAAAATCCCCAAACAACCATACTGCAGCTGCACCCAAGAGCTGGAATTCAGCAACTTGTTGTTAATCCACTTTAATTACTTATTATTCTATCCGTTCTTGTTTGTACTTTTGTTATTCAGAGTAATTTTTTCTACATACACTCTACCCAACATGATTTGTTTGCCAGTTTGGGCCAAAGAATCCTCAGGTTTCCATCCGAGAGTGAGGACTGTCTTGTTTTGAGAATAACCCAGGCAGAGATTAAAAAAAAAAACAATACAATTCCTAGAAATGATAGATTTAGCCATATGTACACAGATGTATAGGCATTGGCTACCATGTGTACAAGAATAAAACTTTTCTTGTGGGTGTTTTATGCAAAGCTTCAATAACTCAAACTACTTTTTTCCTCCCATTTGAAACAAATTGTTTACTTCTCCCAGTAAGAGATTTTTGCTTCACTACTTTATTGCACCGGTGAATAAAATGAGAGGGAGGGTTCCAAAGAGGAAAAATTACCAATGTAAATACATCAATTACAAATTACTAAAGCAAACACAGCCATGAAGATTGCAAAGCAGGCAACCCAACTGGAATATTGTGGCTCAGTGGAAAGAGCCCGGGCTTTGGAGTCAGGGGTCATGGGTTTGAATCCTGGCTCTGCCAATTGTCAGCTGTGTGACTTTGGGCAAGTCACAATTTCTCTGGGCCTCAGTTCCCTCATCTGTAAAATGGGGATGAAGACTGTGAGCCCCCCGTGGGACAAACTGATCTCCTTGTAATCTCCCCAGCGCTTAGTACAGTGCTTTGCACATAGTAAGCGCTTAATAAATGCCATTATTATTATTATTATTATTATCAAAGGGAGACTAGAGGAAAACAAACACACAGGCTCTATCTCTCTGTCCCAATTCCACAGTATTTTGTTGTAATCCCATTCCGAATAATTTGCCTAGGGAATCATGTTAATCAGTAGCTCAAAGGCAGCTGTGCCTTGGCACTGACAGCCTTCTGACTTGGGTTCATTTTTTTAAATCCAGACACCATGCTTACGTGGCCTCTTACACTGGCGCCTGCAGACGGGATATTGCTGCAATATCTTTCCTCATCTATCATCTGATCATTGAGAAATATTCGGCTTTGGGGGGTTTGTATCTAGCCTGAGTCTTCTGATAGGAGGGAAAATAGATAAGGTATGTAGTACTAGTAAATGCAAAAAATGAGCTATGGATGCTGATCGCCACATAAAATATTTTTCCTAGGCATGAAGAGCCAGGGTTTCCTATGAGTTTGTATTTCTTCACTCAGCCAAGTGTCCTCATGTGGTTTATATTGTCTTATCACCACACTAAATCTTCTCTGAAAACACACTGTTAGTCTTATTTATTTCCTTTGGTGTATCATCAAAGCATACACTCCATCACAACAGCAAGTCTAAAAACTGACCTAACATACCCTAACTTGAATAGGAGATGAACAACAATTTACAATGAGTTGCTCATTGGTTCAGATTTGATAGTGGGGATACAGCATGAGAAGGATCTTTAGGGAAGAATGACACTGCTCTCCAAACTACTTCAATCATATCTCTTAAAAAAACAAGATCCTGAGAAAAGATTCTTAATGAATCCAGGCAAACTACAGGAGGGTCAGCATCACATTTCTCTCTTCTTATTTCTTCAAATTCAGGATATGGAGTTGTACCTTCTTTTAAGCATTCCATTTAGACAATCCTCAGGACCACATAATAAGCATTAACTCATTTGTGATGTTAGGTTACTACCTACTGCAGACCATGGTCTAGATGATAGAGTGTGGGTCTGGGAGCCTGAAGATCCTGGGTTCTAATCCTTTTGTCACTTGTCTGCTGTGTGACCTTGGGCAAGTCACTTCACTTCTTTGTGCCTCAGTTATCTCATCTGTAAAATGGGGATTGTGAGTGGGAGCACTATGGGGGACAGTGACTGTATTCAACTGGATTATCTTGTATCTACCCCAGCACTTAGTAAAGTCCCTGGCACATAATAAGCACTTAAATACCACAAGTAGTATTACATACTGAGTTTAATCTCAGTATTTTCCATATTATTAAAGTAAGAACAAATATACACAATACATACAGGATTAAGAGCATGGTACTTCACTATCTTAAAAAAAACAGATTCTGCCATTTAGGGATAACCTTGCCACCTATACAACTATGACAAAACATTTCTTACCTAACAGTTCCATTTTTTAACCCATGAGCAGAATATCAGTGTTTGTGGTTGGGTACTATGTACATTTTTATTTAAGCCTCTTGTCTCCTATAATATTAGAACTGACATTCAATGCTTCACTGTATTTATTTGCCCTTAAGTACAAATATTGTGGTAAATTAAAACAGCCTCATACTTACTAATAAATTCACTTGCAATGAATCAGGTTGCCCTAACTAGCAAAGAAATTCCGATGGGGTTCTTTTTTCTCCCCCTTGAAGTGCTCCAGATCAGTGATTTCAATTCTTATTCCTCCATATTCTCATACTTTGTTTTGAACATTCATTTACTACTACTACTACTATGTTGCAAAATTATACTCTTTAAACAGATATACTCCTGGGTTATTACTTATTCTGGGTCAGAATTTACACCATTGCCACATCCTCTGAATTAGCAGGCCTAATCTGGATCCCCAAGTCAAATTTAAGTACCTCTCACCTTTTTGGTTCATGAAAGATTGGTTATATCTAGGTATTCCCACAGAGGCTTTAATTATTTTCTTTTTAAAAGGGTTTCACCCCTCCCCCACGAATCCTCCAGCCTCCAGATTCTTCCAAACATTTCACAGTACTATCTCCCCAAATCCACCACAAAGAGATTCTAGTGCCAACTTCCTGTGGGTACTTAACCAATTCAAACCCTAGAGAAACTACAGCAGGGGTTTCAGCTAAAAACACTACATTCAATGTCTCCACTTAAAGTCTGTAATCCGTACAGAGGACTCCATCTGGATCAGTTTGCACAGTTAGATGGGCCAGGAGCATTCCTTAAGGGAGGCAGCTAATTACCCCAAACTGTGTTGCTAGCATTGAGGCAGGGGTGTTCCCCTTCACCAAATATGTAACAGAAACCAATCTTCTCACTTCACTGATCTAATTCCAGCTTTCAAGCACCCTGACTCAAAAGAGCAACTCACCAATCTCCCTCCTAGTCGTCTCACCTTTCTTCTCCAATCCTTTCATAGAATGGGATGAAGCTAATTTAGAGGTATTTAAAACATGACATCCCTCATGCTTCGCTGCCACAGAAACTGCTGCCTGAGATGTGCTGAGAATATAGTGCCATCTTCAGCCACACACTAACTAGGAGATTATTGTTTAGAATGCTTCGCCGTGCCACGGTCAGCATGAAAGCTACTCCCTAATGTTCTGCACACACCTAGCATATTTTCCATATAATGCAAATGAACTGGCAGTCAATTTGGTAAGAGAAAGAGGATTTTTTAATAAAAACTCAATCCTGGCACCATGAGGTTTGCTCATGCCATTACAAAGCACAGCTGTATCCTGTTTCTAATCCTAAGTCTTTTGACAGTACGTGGCCATCGCTGCTGAAAAACATGCACATGTGTTGATGTGCACACTAGAGGAGAGAAAAATGAGTCCGGATTCTTCATGAGTGTATAAAATTGCAAGTTCTAAATTCCTTTCCATCAAATGCCAGTAGAAATACCTGACAAATGGGCCCTAAGAGAGCACTTCTCGTTGCCTTAGGATGAAATGACTTGCAGGCATACGACACTCCATCAATACAGAGAGCTGGCAGATTGAAAGGCGGGAAGGACGTTCACTGATAGCATGCATCTGCTTACTAATAGCAGTAGTTCGCCAATCCTTTTCCCATTCATCGCCTCCAGAAACTACTCCGTGGAGATGTGCACCGTCAACAGATGGTCTCTGGCTAAGGTGTAATCAGGAGCAGCTTGCTAAATTTACCCAAAACAAATAGAATTATAGGCTTTTGCCCGAGTCTGAAATTGAATTGAGAACTTGGGTGGTGGATAATGAGAGCTAAAATGAAAGACAACTCAAAATGTATCACAGTAAGTTGGAAAAAAACTGTCATCTAAAAATACATCAGGTCTGAATTTCCATATTTGCTACCATTTCACCCCCTTATAATCATGTTGCCCACTTGCAGCTATGTCCCCTGTTGCCCAGAATTTTCAGAACTGGTCCTCTTGAAGTGAATTCTTAGTCACATTCATTTACCTGCTCTCAAAGTTTTCATTTTGGTAAATATTCTGCTTAATATTCTGTACTAAAACTGTATTTTTTTGAATTGCCCTTACCTTATAACTTTTGCATCATGTCAACATTTGATCTCTATTCTATTAAGAATATAAAATTTCATTAAGATCAAATGACTCCTTACAAGGAAACACATTAGAATACTGAATTGTAAGAGTCTTAATCTTCTAAGCAATATCACCCTGAAGTTATATCAGTCATTCAAAACCACTGGTTTGTTTTGCATTTGGTTTGCTTTAATGAAAGTTATGATAAGAATGAAAGCTGAAAGTGACAGAAAAACCCAAAACAAATAAATAAATTCAATAGACTCAGCCTGCCAATCCAGAGGACAGAGTTGTGTTTGGGAGGGGGGTTCTAGACACCTGGATTGACTCAACCACTGAGAAACTGTAGGGGAAAAAAACCAAAACAAAAACACTTTTCCCTTTCTAAGCCTAGATTTCCTCATCTGTAAAAGGGAAATGTCCTCTCCCTCTGACTCAGGAATGTCAACATGTAAATTACTGATGCATGTGTGAACCGGGTGGCTTTCTTGGAATGAGGATTTGGAGGAAATTTTGGTACCAAATGGCAGAAATAGAGCCATGGCCAATGCAGATGCTACAGCCCACCAAAGGACCATTTTTCAACAGCACAATGCATCATCATTTTCAGCCACACCAGTCCACACAGCTACTTCTCACACCAGCAGTAGCATCTTCTAACGTGAAGGACCTACAGATATTTCTCTGTCAGTATCTGTGCTGCGAGTAAGAGACCACTGGAAAGAATCCATGCATGTAATAACAGCGTGAGATTGGGAGATTCCTTTAACTTCTCTGGACTTCAGTTTCCCCATCTGTAAAATCAGGATCATGATACTTCATTCCCTATCTCACAGGAATGGTGTGAGAGTACAAATGGGAAAATGTGGTTGGAGCGTCTCCCAAAGACGACACTGTGTTCATTTAACCTGCCCTCTGATTTGACACATTGATTGCGTATCTCCCCACAACCTTTATTCTTTGCACAATCTGGATGGAAGCAAGTTCAGAGGGAAGAGGAGAGGAAGAGGAGGTGGCACACTCCCTGTCAGAGTGAATGAGCTCCTCTTTGCATTCATGGCCTCTCCTTCTGAGTCTTTGCATGGATGCCAACTAGGTGGGAGCAATTTGGGTGCAAGAGGGGGGAGGAGGAAGGAGAGGCAAAGACCTACAACTATTGCTTCAATCCCTTTGAACAGTCAGTCAATCATATTGATTGAGTGCTTACTGTGTGCAGAGCACTGTACTAAGCACTTGGGACAGTGCAACGTAGCAGGCACATTACCTGCCCACATCATGCAACTCTCATCTTCACGGAAGTTGGCCTCCAAGGCTTCCAAGAGCCCTTGAGGACATGGCAAGTGAAGCAGGTACTCCACTTGCCACAATATTGGTGTAGCTCTGCACTCTAGCTGCCACTGTTCAGTCAATCAATGGTATTTATTGTCTACTATATGCGGAGCACTGTACTAAGTGCTTGGCAGAATACAATACAACAAAATTAGCAGACATGGTCCCTGCACATAACGAGCTTAAAGTCTAGAGGGAGAGACAGATACTAATATAAATAAATATGTAATTTACAGTATGCAATTTAATCATTACCCTTTGTGTACATTTTTCTGGGGCAGATGTTGAATGAAGAACTCAAACTAAGACTGAATCTTGATAATTAATTTCATAAACCCTGGAACATGAGGCTTTATACAAAAATACCCCAAAACTTAGCAGATTCTTTCCAGCAGAGTGATGCAACTACAATACGCTTCACGTCTATTTTTCAATTACAGCTTCAATGAACCACGGTTTGTAAAAAAAAGTTTGCTCTATATCTTGAATGCAAATTGTTCTGAAGAGCTATTGTGATGGTAACAGCAAAAGACAAGCACAGTAAAGTTAATGTAGGGGAACGTACCTAGAAACCTCAGCAGTGATCTGAGGGGAATATTACATCTTTCAGAAATTAAGGAATCTACTCTGATACATGTATGGTAATTAATCCTATTTATCCAATGTTCATGAAGGAGTCAGAATTGTATACTTGTGAGGAAAAGTGTGGTTCACTGTTTACAAGAGAATTCATAAGATATGAATGTATTTATATTTAAAATAAATCTAGGAGAGCATCATTGCATCTTCTACCCTGCTAATGCTGTGTACACTTCATTGAAAGAGTAACTAGGCCCTACAGTTGTAATATAAGTACTTGTCTGTATCCTCCGTACAGTAAATTCTGCAAGTACTGCCTTCAGCATACTGTGTCAAACATGGAGGCCACTGAAAAATCACACTTGTAGGAGTTTCAGGTTCACTGATCCCAAAACTGGATGATTTCCTCTAGGGTATGAAAAAGTAACCTTGTACAAATCATCTTTACTTCCAGATAAAAAAAATGCCACTTGTAAAATTCTGGCTTTTAAGTTTTAAGTTTAAGATTAAGTTTAAGTTTTAAGTTTAAGAGAGCCTAGGATACTTTTTTAAAAAAAAATTATTGGTAATAGATCATATTAAAGTGAACTACTGAGTGAAAACTCCTCTCAGAATCACACCTGGAGAGGTTCCAGTACTCTGCCAGTCTCAGCTACAGGGGGGAGAATCAAGCAGAGGCATACCCATTCTATTACTAGCTTAGGCAGTGGCTAGCCAGTGGAAGGCAATCTGCTACAAGTCAAAACTCACCTGTGCTGGGCAGCAGAGTCCATGGCAGAGACTGCACAGAACAAGGCAACGGTAAACCACTACCATGTTTTTACCAAGAAAACTCTATGGATACACTACCAGGACGACTGCAGGTAGAGGTGAGGCATCCTGGGAGAGATGTGTCCATGGAGTCGCTATCGGTTGGAGATGACTCGACAGCATAAGAAAAGAAACTGACTGACAATGTGAAATTAAACCACTATGAACCAATCCTCTAAGAATTTATCTCCTTTTGTAATATTTGTTGAACATTCCTACTACCCATTTGTGACACTAAAATATGTAAAATACACATATAAATTGTAGTCTGTGAAGAATATTTATTCTTTTAAGCCAATTCTTAAGCATCTTAAGTAAACATTTACGGCTTTCTTTCAAAAATGTCCCTGAGTCTCTACGCAGCTAGAATCTGCCCTTTCCTCTCTTTCCCAACTACTGCCACACTAATCCAAACATTTATCATTCCCTGCCTTGACTAGTGCATCAATCCTCACTGACCTCCCTGCCACCTGTCTTTTCCTTCTCCAGGCCACACTTCAATCTGCTGCCTAGTTAATTTTTCTGAAAAAGTTCAGTCCATATCTTCCCACTCTTCAAGCGCCTCCAGTGATTGCCCATCCACCTCCCCGTCAAATGGAAACTCCTTACCGTAGACTTTAAGGCACTCAATCAGCTCTTCCCCTCCTACCTAACCTATTTTTATTACAACCCAACCTATGATACCACCCCATCTCATAACTCAATCTTGTCTATCTCACCACCGACCCCCTGCCCATCTGGCCTGGAACTCCCTTTCCCTTCATATCTGACAGGCCACCATGCTCCCCACCTTCGATATCTTCCTAAAATTACATTTCCAAGAGGGTTTTCCTTGCTTCCCCTATCTTCCCTCCCTTCTGCATCAATTATGCATTTGGCTGTCCACCCCTTAAGCTCTTTGATACTCACCCAGCTCCAAAAGGACTTAAGTACATATCCTTATACTCCAATATTTCCTCTTTTCTGGAATGTATTTTAATATCTGCCTTCCCCCATTGACTATAAGATCATTGTGGGCAGGGACTGCATCTAACAACTCTACTGAATAGTACTTTCCCAAGTGCTCAATATGGTGCTTAGTAGAAGGCCTACACTGCCCTCAGCTTCCACTCTGAGCTTCCACTCTACATTCCCCTCCCACGTCTACGATGCCTGCTGCAGCTAGGTTTTCTGTTTTGGCTGGTACCATGAGGTCAATCTGACTTTATGGACAAAGAGGCTCCTGTTTGTTGAATTTTCCAAGATTGATCATCTCAAAAGTGACTTTACCAAGCAATTATTGCCCTTTTCATTTCTACTATATTATTTGTTTGTTTTAATGGTATTTGTTAAACACTTACTATGTGCCAGGAACTCTACTAAGTGCTGGGGAGTAGATACAAGCTAATCAGGTTGGAAACAGTCCAGGTCCCACATGAGGCTCATAGTCTTAATACCCATTTTACAGATGAGGTAGACTCAGAGAAGTTGAGTGACTTGCCCAAGGTCACGCAGCAGAGAAGTGGTAGAGCCAGGATTAAAATCCAGGTCCTTTTGATTCCCAGGCCCGTGCTCTATCCACTAAATATTATTTAGCCAAGGGAAATTCATTCATTCATTCAATCGTATTTACTGAGCGCTTACTGTGTGCCGAGCACTGTACTAAGCACTTGGGAAACTGTTGGGTAGGGACCGTCTCTACATGGTTTGCCAACTTGTACTTCCCAAGCACTTAGTACAGTGCTCTGCACACAGTAAGAGCTCAATAAATGATTGAATGAATCAATCTCATGACTCATGAGATCTCATGATAGATCGTGTCTCATCAACTCTATTGCACTGTACTCCCACAAGCACTTAGTACAGTGCTCTGCCCACAGTAAGCACTCACTAAATAAATTTGATTGATTGATAACATGATGAAAGGGACTTCTGAAGGGGGCAAGATCAACACAAGCTCACGCGGAAGGCAGTCAAGTCAGTCACTCACACACAGTGTTAACATGTCACCATCAGTAGTGTTATTGTCGGTAATGAAGGACAGGTAAGTATTAAGGTTAGGGAAGTGAGCCTAGAATTCAACCAAATAAGTTTTCAAAGCCATGGGATATATGTGACTACTCCTAGGGATCAGTATAAGCTGATGGTTTTTCTAGAATTAAATTTGGAGCACATCAATTTTGGCACTGAAAGTCACCCTAAAAGTCACCCATTTTCAGTTACAGCAAAAGCAGAATGGAAAATTCTGTTCTTTTATCTGGCTCTTTCAGGTGAACTCTAGTAGAGTTCCACATCCTTAATACCAAGTACTAAGCCAAAAATTCTCAAGTACTATTTTCAGAAATGTACAAGGGTGCTGGCAATGAAAAAATAAAATCACGAATTTTCATTTTCTTCTTGAAAAAAGTATATAATTTTATCTCACTGAGTAGAAGGCATGAAAAGAAGGAAGAGTACGTTTATTTTACTTTATCATTCCACATATCTAAATTAAAGATCTTTTTAAGGTCTTCATTAGGGAATAAATGTTCTCCAAGATAATTTATAAAAGTTTTATTTTTAAACAAGATACCTCATATGTTAATTTAATGCACATTTAGTAAACAGTTGTTTGTAGAATGAATTAAGTCTGTTTTTATGTAGAAAATAATTTCAAAAGACATTCCATTCAAACTGTCTGGTGTTCTAGTATATACATTCTATGTTTACTTTCATATATTTGATATGCCTGGACATATAAATCCACTAGGGAACTTAAAGATGACTTTTTAAAATGTATTCATCCCATTAAAGTATTATCTGACCTCTAAAGGCATTTATTACAATAAAGAGCATGAAGGCCCTGTTACATAATATTGAATACTAGGGTAATCAGATTTTGTTTCACTTCTAATCATGGTGATGTAAAAAAAATATTATTCCTAAAACAAGATATCCCTAAAATACTCTAACACTTTAAAATTGAATAACTATAGATTATCTCACAATGGCCCTGTAGTTGGCCTGAATGTACTGAAGATACTGGTTCTAAACCTCTTTCTGACTTCTGTAAATTTCAATGGAGAAATTAAAATGGAGAATGTGAGAGATGTTATCTTTTTCCACTATGACATTTATCAAATGCATGTTGGGGGCAGTTTATAAATTTCCCTAACTCAAGACCAAACAGAAAATACCTTTTTAGAATATTTATATTGGATCTGTAATTTTTAAGTGATTTTAAAATACCAAATATCTCAATTCTAAACTCCCCAAACATAGTAAAAAAAAGCGATTTAAAGTGTATTTTAATAATAGTACATAGAAAGGATCTCCTAAATCCTGAAGGGAAAGATATATCCAGATACAAATATATCCAAATATATTTCCAAATATCCAATATATATCCAATATCCAAATATATCCAGCCTCCACCACATTAAAGTTTCACCTGCCATGAAGACTTCTGGCTTTCTGATTCACTAATTTCTCCCCATGGAAACAAAAAGAAGCCACATACGCATTAGGCTTGAAAATGCTGAATTAGAAATGAAGGCATGCCAACGTGATACTATTTTAATCATTGACGACATTTGTAGTGCTTACTATGTGCCAAAGTATCGGGCTAAGCACTGGGTTCAACACATGATAATCAGTTCAGATCCAGTTCCTGCCACCTACACAGAACCAATAATTCAGGAGCTGCAGAGATGGGGAAAATCTTACAGCCAATTTACAGATGAGGAAACTGAGGCACTAACATTCCCATGCCACTTCCACAAAATCTATAGGAAAGAGCAATTAAAAAGTAGAATATCTAAGTAGTTTTCAAACTCCAGGCAGACACACATGCCAGACGACTAGAAATCCATTAAGTAGCAGTCAGAGGTGAGAGTCCCACCTGCTGGGCTGCCTAAACTCTTAGATCTGCTCTATGTGAGTTAAGACAGTTGACTGTCATTCAAGTGTTTGGGGCAGTAGAAGAACTATGTTATAGCAAACAGAGTCCAGTGGTAGAGGATAAAGCAGTGGCTTTGCAAGCTAAGCAGAAAAACTAATGTGGCTTAAGCATTCTTCAAAACAAAATATAACTTTGTGCTTCTTAGTTCTTCCTGTGAAGAGGTTGAAAAGACTTAAACATTGTTGAGGTGCATGTGGTGTGCAAGATGACAAAACTATTTTCATTCCTTGCTTTCATTAGATTCAAGCAGTGGAATGTAGCTAAGGTAACCAGGAGTCCTGACTTGGGAGCGACAGTCACGCTCTTTGGGTTCAATGGGGGCTGCCGCAATGGTAGTAGTTGCTGTTGCTAACCCTAAAGAAGAGCATCAGAATCACTCCCTACTTTTTTAACATTGGTAACAAACATCATCACCCTGACCAGTGACGCTATACGGCCTTTCTGAGTCTCGAGGATATTTTCTGATATACTCAGAAACAAGTCATGTAGCCATATCAGAACCCTCTATTTAATGGGATGGAAGAACCAGGTTTGGTACAGCCCGGTGGCCATGGTTGCCATCAGTCTCCTTGCCACTGTCTTCCACCTCCCATCCAACTCAGCTGAAGGTAATAATAAATAATAACTGTGCTATTTTTAAGCACTCACCATGTGCCAGACACTGTGGTAAGTGCATACAATCAGATAAGGCAGTCCCTGTCCCACATGGGCACACCATTTAAGGGGGAAGGAGAGCAGGTATTAATCCCCATTTTACAGATGAGGAAACAGAGAGAAGCTAAGTGGCTTGCTCAAGGTCAGCACACAAACAGAGGAGCTGGGATTTGAACCCAGATCTCTTGATTTCATGTCCTGTGCTTTCCACTGGGCTACAGTGTTTCAGACAGTGTTGATGTTCACTAGTAGCAGTGGCCATTCAGATCTATTGCCTGAGCCAGGTAGTGGTGGATATCAGCAGGTGGCAGAGCCACAAGTGTCAGCAAAAGAGGATAAGGCAATTTCTTCCTGTCCCTATCACTTCTAACCTCCTTCCCACTTATTTCTTTCCCTTCCCTTCTTTCTTCTTTCCTTCTGGTCCTCATCTCCATCCTCTTAATGCGACTAGAAGTCTTTTCTTCCAGCATCGTTGTGCAACAAAAAAATGTTGTGGTGATTTTAGCTGGACAATCTCTGATCCAGTTGAAGGCAAACCCCATTGATTAGAATTGCAATGTGATTCTGCCACCAATTTGCTGTGATAGCTCCTGAATATTTTCTCACAGGGTAATAAGGAATAATCAAAAATTGATTATTGGCTATTTTCATGAAATAAAAATGGCAAATGACAAGTAAAAGTGGTAATAGGTCTAGTGTTTGTTGCTATTGATAAAAAAAAAAGCTATTACATTTACAAGGAACTTCTGTTTCTTCTCAGTGACCCAGTGGTATTACCCCTATTTGGGAACCTGGTGCATGGAGATGCAAGGTAACTTGCTCAAATTCACAGAAAGCAGAAGGGAGCCTAGACTAGACTGGAACCCAGGCATTCTCACCCCCACAAACACATGTCATTTCCACTAGACTATGCTGCTTGATGATGATAAACAGTAAATTCAGTTGCTAAGCACAAGATTTTATATAAACTCGCATGAGAGCTCACCCAATCACCCTCACCATTAACTGAGAACAAAGTTACTCTTCTGTTTCAGATATTGATTTTTTTTTAATCAACTTCTGTTAGGAATGGAGACTTTGGCTTTTCCCAGATTTGTTTGAGTGCCCTCATTATCATGATCAGTGATAATGGGAAGATGATGGCTTGCTATGAAGGCACTAGACTGAAATGAAGTATATCTGTGGTGGAGAAACCAATGGAGAATATCGATATTGAGAAGATGCATATGCTGAAACCAACTCATGGAGCCAAGCCTCTTGAAAGGTGCACTACTAGCTTTAAACGAATCTCCTAGTAAAAAGAATTTGGTGGAACTCATCCTTTAAAAACAGCCTTGACCCTGAGAAATAAGACTCCACCTTATTATTTTTTCAGAAATTGATATCCCCAAAATGGTTGGGGAAGAGTACTTGGAGAATAGCTACATGGACGAATGAACAGAGAGGGGAGAGGGAAAGTTAGTATCATGTAAATTGATCTGCACAATGCAGTAAAAGCAGGATGTTTTGAGGTATTCATAGGTCAGTTTTGCACAGGTGCAGGAGTTGGAATTAGTTTTCTGAACATCTGCAGTGAACATAAAAACAACAGCCAGAACCAAGGGAGGAAAAAAAATAACAAATCTCATATTGCTTTAACAAAAACAACAAATAAAACACATTTTTTTTTCCTCATGGCCATCATGCTAAATGGCAGCTCTGTTCCTGGTTTTAACTGTGTGTTTTGCCACATCATAAAAAAATATAATCAATCTTCCTTCTTCTTCTGGCACTAAGTTTTGAAACATCCCCCCCTTTTGAGGTCTAAGATGACCTAGTCCTCCAGACGCAAAGAAAACAGAACCAAAGACCGGGGCTCCTGTCAGTAAGGGGATTTTCTTTTTTGTCAAGTACTTTAGACTAAATACAGATTGAGGTCTCCACCTGGGAATTCAACAAAGATCCATCTTAAGGAAAATTCCAAATATACGATTGGTAAGGAATCATTTGTGTGTTTTTCTTTGCTTAGGAGATGTCTGGAAGAAAAAAAGGTTACTGTTTCATCTAAAACTATTTTCTCCTTCCCTGTGGTGGATAAAGAGCATATCATCATCACCCAAAACTTTAATTACTTATGAAACTCTTGTTTTGAACATAAAGTTCTGTCAGGCATGTTAGAAGTAGATTTATTTAATCTAGGAAGAGAAACCCTATCAGTGTGGCCATTATCAGGAACATTCATTCAATGCAAGCTGCTTATCTCTGTTTGTTGTCAAGTAAAAGGGGACGAAAAGCACATGAATAGAATAGAAGGAACCCCATTTGACTCATTCCTGCTATTAAGACATCAATGCTTGGTTTTAAATTTACTCTTCTACTATCAGCAGGTAGTAGTATTGGTGCCATAAGCCATGTGAGATGGAGGCTTGTAAACTCAAGTCTACCAACTCTGTTGTATTCTTCCAAGCACTTAATACAGTGCTCTACACACAGTAAGCGCACAATACAAATGATTGACAGATATCATGGGTTTCTGAATGCTCTCTCCATATACACCAAGAAAGGGTCTCCAAACATTAATGAGTTTAAGGAATTAAAATAGAACATTTTGATAGGATTATCCAAATCACAAGGATCCTAACATAATAATATTAATGATGGCATTTGTTAAGCGCTTACTATGTGCCAAGCACTGTTCTAAGTGCTACCATCCTTCCCGTCTCACAAGCCCGCAAGCTTGGTGTCATCCTCGACTCCGCTGTCTCATTCACCCCTCACATCCAAGCCATCACCAAAACCTGCCGGTCTCAGCTCCGCAACATTGCCAAGATCCGCCCTTTCCTCTCCATCCAAACTGCTACCCTGCTCGTTCAAGCTCTCATCCTATCCCATCTGGACTACTGTATCAGCCTCCTCTCCGATCTCCCATCCTCTTGTCTCACCCCACTTCAATCCATACTTCACGCCGCTGCCCGGATTTTCTTTGTCTAGAAACACTCTGGGCATGTTACTCCCCTCCTCAAAAATCTCCAGTGGCTACCAATCAATCTGCGCATCAGGCAGAAACTCCTGACCCCACTCCTGACATCACCTCGCCCCCTCCTACCTCACCTCCCTTCTCTCCTTCTACAGCCCAGCCCGTACCCTCCGCTCCTCTGCCGCTAATCCCCTCACCGTGCCTCGTTCTCGCCTGTCCCGCTGTCAACCCCTGGCCCATGTCATCCCCCTGGCCTGGAATGCCCTCCTTCCCCACATCCGCCAAGCTAGCTCTCTTCCTCCCTTCAAGGCCCTGCTGAGAGCTCACCTCCTCCAAGAGGCCTTCCCAGACTGAGCCCCTTCCTTCCTCTCCCCCTCGTCCCCCCTCCATCCCCCCATCTTACCTCCTTCCCTTCCCCACAGCACCTGTATATATGTTTGTACATATTTATTACTCTATTTATTTATTTTACTTGTACATATCTATTCTATTTATTTTATTTTGTTAGTATGTTTGGTTTTGTTCTCTGTCTCCCCCTTTTAGACTGTGAGCCCACTGTTGGGTAGGGACTGTCTCTATATGTTGCCAATTTGTACTTCCCAAGCGCTTAGTACAGTGCTCTGCACATAGTAAGCACTCAATAAATACGATTGATTGATTGATTGATTTTACTTGTACATATCTATTCTGTTTATTTCATTTTGTTTATATGTTTTGTTTGGTTCTCTGTCTCCCCCTTCTAGACCGTGAGCCCACTGTTGGGTAGGGACCGTCTCCGTGTGTTGCCGGCTTGTACTTCCCAAGCGCTTAGTACAGTGCTCTGCACACAGTAAGCGCTCAATGAATACGATTGATTGATTGATTGATAGAGAGGTTACAAGGTAATCAGGTTGTCCCATGTGGGGCTCACAGCTTTCATCCCCATTTTACAGATGAGGGAACTGAGGCCCAGAGAAGTAAAGTGACTTGCCCAAGGTCACATGGCACAGATGTGATGGAGCCGGGATTAGAACCCAGGACCTTCTGACTCCCAGGCCCGTGTTCTATCCACCGTGCCACGCTGCTTGTGGTTCCCTCTGACGTTTTGAAACCTAAGAGACAATACCACTGGAATCCTAGCTCAGCTAATAAAAAACATTTTTAAAATCAATAGAATGAATTTCCAAAAGTGAACACAACTTTTAAAGGGCAATGCGGCTGTGTGATGGCTACATATTCAGTTTGTTACACCACACACCTGAAAAATTTCCCTTTAAGTGATGAGTATTTCTTGCCTTTCAATACAAATAAATAACTTCTACACACTGAAGAAGAAACGAGGAAACTATAATTGCCAAATATAAAAATGAAAGAAAGAATTTAAATGGATGGATTGTTCCTCTTTAAACTTTCTTTGTGTAGCAGCTAGCCCTGGGATACATGCTTAGTTAGTTAATATTTGATTTGAATGATTATGCCATTGTTTTCCTAAAAGTATGCTGAAATGTTTTGGGTCAATTAAAACAAAGATATTGGCAACCAGAAACATTACCTCAGCCATGGAATTCAGCATGTCATTACATTTTAAGGCTGACATTATGGCAGAATTGGACCTTGTTTGGACAACATCATACAAAGAAATCTGAAAACAACTATTTTTCATGAAATTCCAAGGTTCACCTTATACTAGTACACTTTGAAATCCAAAATGGAAGGGGAAAAAAATCACTTTTTTTATTATTGCAATTTATCATTTGCAGACACAATTATTGTGTCTGCAAATGACCGCATATGAGCAAATTTGGGGAATCCTAAAGAAAGGAGAATCCTTCTAAAGCAAATTCTGAAGCTATTCTGGGAGCCTGCCCTAAATTACCTTTTAAACCAATACATTCCAATACATTCCATACATTCCATACAAACCAATACATTCCAAGCACTTAGTATAGTGCTCTGCACACAGTAAGTGCTCAATAATGAATAAATAACCATGTAGGTCTAAGGATGCAGAAAATATTTTCTCCAGTCAAGAGTCAGGACTTCAGCTTGGGGTTGCTTTTCTCTGTAAATCTTTAAAATGGCTATTTTTCTATTTTTTTAGTGTGTGGTGATATGTGACCAGAAAGGATCCAGAATATATGTGCAAGAACAAAACATGATTAAAAGCTTTTTAATGAAGGTACTGTAAACACCATTTTCCCTATGCTTTAGAATATTTCAAATAGAAAATCAGCAATCCCCAGAGACTGGAATTTCTGCTATAGCAGAGATGAAAGGTTAACAACCTAAATTGGGTAGAATATGTTTGACGTATTCTATGTAGAAAAGAAAGAGTTTCTTAATAAAAGCAGAGGCCCCACTTGGTGCTCCTAATGTTCCTTCGGTGTTTGCATACACTTACAAATAATTAGAAAGGCCCACTCCAAAAAAAAAAAAAAGAAAGACTGGAAAATAAAAAGCCATTTCAGACATCAGCCCCTTGTTTGCTAGACTTGTTAGCAGCCCCCACAGGTCACCATGATTGACAAGTCTTTGGTGCCTGTAGGAGGGTTGATAATGTGCACATATCAATCGAGAGGAGAGTTCCCTGAGAACTGACCATGCTTAACAGGGGAAGCGCAGTCACTAGGTTGAACAATGTAGGAGGCAAAGCCCAGGGAGTTGGAGGAAGGGATGCTCAGAGATTGCAAATTACATTCCCATTCAATTAGTACCAATTAGGAACAAAAGCAAACCATGCCAAAATAAAAAAAAAGATCCCCATGGCAAGAATCTTTTCCATAAGAGAAACTCCTCAAACAAGTCAAATGCACACCTTTCTGTAACCTTATTTGCAGGAAAGTCCACAAGGACTCATTTTCTCTACTTCTAAACAAGTAGAACTGGCCTACAAAGGAATTTCAAGCCATGAGTGCCTCAATTTGAGTTTCGATTACTTATGGTAACCAACGTCCCTAGAGTTCTAGTGCACAGTTTTGCAGTATTTTACATCCAGTAGAAGTATGCCAATGGTCTTGCTGTTGTTCACCCTCAAGCTCTAGTGTTGGTTTATCTCTGTCACTTAAAAATATAACCAATAACCTCAGCTGGTTTCATCTCTCTAGCAGGTAAAATAATGTTTTGGCTGAGTGGCAACATGGCATAAATCCATTTCCCTGGCATGTTATTACACTACTTTATGCTACGACTCCATGTAGGGAAATTGTTTCTCTTCCAGATGTGCAACAGATTGCTCCTGCTCTTTTATACCTTTGGACATTACAAAGCTAAAGCTATTCCAGAGGTCAAATAGCAGGAAGACTCAGTTTCCTTCCAGTCAAAAGTTGTAGCTCCTCTTCCCTAGATTTTTAAACACACACACACCCTTGGGAAGGAGAATTACTGCCCAATTATTGATTATCTTTTATTCATAATCTCAGAACCGTAAGAGTTGTATTTGATTAAATATATCATTTCAGCAATCAATGGCCACTAGGTTACCTGGCATTCAACTTGTAGCAGAGACCAAAAAAAAAAAAAAAAAAAAGCCCACCAACAAAATGCCCCAAAAGAAGACACCTCCCTTTTTTTTCATGACTCCTTTACCTTTTAAGGAAAAACAAAATCTTTACACTGAGGCTAAGGAATAAAAATACAAATAATCTTATTTTGGCTAGTTCACACCAGAAGGTGTCAGTTTATTTTTTTAAAAAGCTTTGTTCTATTGTGTTTGAAAAGCTGTCCAAAATTTTATTTTAGTATATTTGAAACAAACAAAAAAAAACATATGCAGAGTATCAATCTTCTAGAAGAAACAAAAACATGCTACTGTAAAATAAATCTGTTTCCAAACCCTTGTAAAATGTTGTATCACTGGGTTTTTGTGTTTGGGAGCAATATGACAGGCATGGCATGGTAAAGCAACACAAAAAATTAGGGATGCATCTTTGTAGCAAAAGTAAGACCTTCAGGGTGTGAAACAGTATTTTCACTACCTTTCACAGAGTATACAGTTTTATGATAAAAATATAATTTTGCTAAGATTCATTTGGGTATTTCACTTTAAAAAAAATTAAAGTAAAGCATTTTGAGAAGTATATCATTTTGACAGCCCTGAAAGGAACTAAATGATAGCAGGAAGGCCTGGCTTCCCCCTTTGAACTGTAAGCACTGTTCATTTTGTGTCAGGTGTGATGAAGTGAGTGTAACTGTGACAAAGCCCAGTGACTCATTTCCCATTCTCTCCTGATTTCTCATTCATAGCTTTGTTTTCCCTCTTTAGAAAGGAAAATGGGCTCTCCATTCATTTTCAGCAAGGACCACAGAACTATTTCAGGGCTAAAAGGGACAGTGTTGTCACCAGGACAACAGAAATAAGCACCCAAGACAGATGTGAAGGCCAGACGTCTTCAAAGGCAAGAGGGTTTGATGCTTCATAAATCACCACATCACTCTGTTATAACAATAACGGGTCTCATGTACTGTACTCTAGGTTTTCTTTCTCCAAGCTGCTTGATTCTGTTTGCATACCACATCTGGCTTGCCACCAAAAGTCTTATAAATGAAACAAACCTTCTTGAACCAGAAAAGAGGTGCACCTTATTTCTGAATACAGTGAACACCTTTTTCAGACAACCACAAGTCTGCTGTGTGACCTTGGGCAAGTCACTTAACTTCTCTGAGCCTCAATTACCTCATCTGTAAAAATGGGGATTAAGACTGTGAGCCCCACGTGGGACAACCTGATCACATTGTATCCCCCCCTCAGTGCTTAGAACAGTGCTTTGCACATAGTAAGCGCTTAACAAATGCCATCATTATTATAACTATCTACTAAAAATGCATAAAAGGAGGGGAAGTATTTAAACTGACTGAAATATCTGAAATCTTAAAAATGAGGGACCTAAAAATCAAAACACTCAGGAAAATGTAATAAACAGAAACGTTTCTTAGAATATGTTTGTACTATATTCCCATCCAATATGTAGTAGGTATCAAAAACAAAACAACCTCCTGAATTAAGGACAATACAAATTACTGTTATCATTTTATAGGTCTGCAGCCGTTGGATGTTTTTCTGAATGCCAAAGAAAAGATCCTACTCTATGGAGCAGTAATTAAAATGTTAACAAAAGCATGTGAGTGTTTTCATCTGTCCAATACTACTCTGGTCTGGTAGTGTGAATGGACAGCAATGACTGAGGTCAGAATTTATTGCAAGATAGAAAAAAAATTAACTTGACTGAAGTACCAGAGGGTGAATGAAGTAGTTAATGGTCATCTAAAACCAAGCTGTTTATATAGTCACGCAAAATGTGCACAATTCTTCACACTCTAACCCTTCCCCTCACTTAATACCAGCCCCTGTCTAGGGGACTAGATGTTCTTAGATGGTTTTATGCTTAAGGCAATAGAGTCTTGCTCCATTTCCTTTCTCTCTCTCACACACACTCACACACCCCTATGTACTCGATGCCACTGGGCAGCAGGCAAAACCCAAGGCACACAACCAATAAAGGGCAAAGGTGGGGGGTTTCAAGGGACACAACCAGTGACCACATCCAGTAGCAGTTCTCCTGTTCACTCCATCAACTGCCAATATGTGGTCTCTGAAACATTACAGTAACGTTCATTTGCTGGAGGCATGGTGATTGAGTATAAAAGCCTCTGTCTGAGAGTCAGGAATCCTGTCTCCCCCACTCTAGACTGTGAGCTCATTGTGAGCAGGAAATGTCACTGTTTATTGTTGTATTGTACTTTCCCAAGTGTTTAGTACAGTGTTCTGTACATAGTAAGCACTCAATAAATATGACTGAATGAATGAATACACCCTTAGCCTCTCTGTGCCTCAGTTTCCTCATCTGTAAAGTAAGGATAATACCTGTCTATTTAGCTCATAGGGATGCTGTAACTATAAATAAGTGATGGAAAGGTCAATGGGAAAAATAAGAGTGCTCTACAAATCCAAGGTATTATTACTATTATTCTGGTTTGCTGTCGGCTATTCAGACTGACATGGGAGAGGAGAGATGATCCCCTTTATCCTCGAGGGAATAGGATAGGGAAAAGCAGGAGCAAAGGATAGTGGTCATATGGCAAGAAGAGATTCTTCTGCCCTCCATTCTGCACATGAAGGAAAGAACTGGGCAGTGTGGCCTAATGGGTGGACAACATGGCCTAGGGAAAAGTCAGGAGACCCAAATTTTAGTCCCGTTGTGTGATGCTGGGCAGGTTATAACCACACTGTGTCTCCATTTCCTCAGATATTCATTCATTCAATTGTATTTATTGAGCAGTTATTAACCACACTATGTCTCCATTTCCTCAGATATTCATTCATTCAATTGTATTTATTGAGCAGTTACTGTGCACAAAGCACTTGGTATGAAATAGGGATAAAACACCTGTGTCTAGTACTGTGCTTAATGCTTTGTCTAATATTCACTTGTGTATTTTTTAAACTAGTGATTTTTACAGTGCTCTGCACAGAATATGGCATTAATAAATACCATTTCTACTACTCTTACTCTTGTTCTCCCTCATAAGATGCGATTCCTATGTGGACTGGGACTGTGTCTAATCTGATTATCTTGCATCTACTCCAGCACTTAGTAGAGTGCTTGGCACATAATAGGAGCTTAATAAATACTATTATTGTTATATCAAATCTTCCCATTTTCAAAAAGGAAATCTAGACAATGCAAAAATTATACTATGAAGTAGAAGTTCATCTATCTGGAAAAACTCCTACAGATCTTTTAAATTTCTACCAACAAAAATGTTACATATCTTTGGTTTTCATTTGAGCTAAACATTTAATACTGCTTAAGAAAATACTTCAGGTTCATTTGTTGGATTATCCTAGAGATCTAATGGCTCAACCCAGCTAGAAATATGCCAAGCCAGTACTGAACTTGTTTCCCTCATCCCAAAATTACTTTAAAAGACCTATTTAATCAGTCAATCAATCGTATTTATTGAGCACTGACTGTATGCAGATCACTGCACTAACTGCTTAGGAAAGTGCAATATAATAGAGTTAGTAGGCATAATCTTTGCTCACAGAGAGCTAGCTACAGGAAGAGGGTTCTGAACACTGGTAATGGTCAAAATGCTAAAATACATGTTTAGAATATTTACTGAAAACTATTTTTAAAACTTGAATTACCTCACGTTCTCCAAGGTAACTTTGTTAAACTACTGTTTTTTACTTATTTTTAAAAGCTTTGGTGAAAGAGAGGAAATGTTCCATTTTCTTAAACTTTCAAAAACAACAGCTTCTCAAAAACAAGTGCCAACAATTATCTGTATTACAACGTCCTCGATGGAGCCACCACAGTTCAATCAATCAAAGGTATTTATTGAGTGCATACTGTGTGCAGTGCACTGGACTTAGTAAGTCCTTGGGAGATTACAACAGAATTGGTAGACACGTTCCCTGACCACGAGGAACCTACAGCCTAGAGGGTTCCAGGATCTTCTGTTTTCTCTCTATGGTAAGCAGCAAGAGAGCCCAGAAATGCATGATACTTTTGACAATGAACACTCTCAGAATTCTTGCAATTCCTGCTCCTCGCAAAGAGTGTGGCTCACAGTTCAGTTACTTCAACCCATCACCACCCTCTGCTCATTATCAAACAACCACTAATAATTACTACTACCACTACTATTACTAATAATAATAATTTTGGTATTTTAAGTGTTTTCTATGCACTGGGCACAGTACATTCAGATCAGCCACTCCCTGTACCACACAAAGCTCACGATATAAACCAAGCATACCTTAAAGTCAGCTTGATAATTTCCAGAATTAGCCATATAGATGAAATGAAGTTGTCTCCGCTCAGTGCGTTATCATCCATTAAACTAATGCCCTTTCATTGGCTTAACCTCAAAATAGAGTCCAACATAGCCAAGGTTTTTGCAGGATTATTGCTTTTTGGGAGGTACACCTTTCATGTTTCAGGTTCTGTATGCAAAAATCAAAAGTCTGACATTACATCAGGTTCTAAACTCCATTCGCATCAGGAGCAGCAGGTGAACAGGAAAAACTTCAGTAGTGCACCTGTACCTCCCGAGACTCACACAAAATAAAGGAGCAACACAAAGACAGGATTATAGTCCCAGGCACAACATCAGTAACCCCACAAGGCTCTATCATTACAGGAGAATGCAGAGATTGTTTTTGATGTCCACATATTACAAGCTTACTGAAATGCTCAAAAGGCTGAAGTGTGCCTATCTGTCATCCCTTATTTCTTTATTGAAATAAATGCTATCTAATAACAAATGGAGCTTTCCACATATCCTGTAAGCAGATGGGAGACAGTCACATTCATGCAAAGCTAGTATGAAGGCACTGCTGTTTGAGAGATTCATGCTTTTTAAATGGTATCTGTTAAATGATGACTATGCACCAAGCACTATACTGAGCTCTTGGGGCATATACAACATCATCAGGTGAGGCACAGTCCCTGTCCCACATGGGGCTCAAAGTCTAAATTGGAGAAAGTAGGATTTAATCTCCATATCCTTTTCCTTCCCTGCTTTTCTGACTGCTGTAATAAAAAAATAATTACAATGAACAGCAATTTAAAGGTATGGGTTAGTGTTGATATATGTTTGAGGTGGCTGAAAGAAAGCAATTAAAAAGGCTAATTTTTTTTGGCCTTGTGGTCTTTTGGGTTTTTCAACTGCAACTAAAACACATGTCCTACTAATGGTGTAAAAACCTAAACAAAAGTCCTTTGCAAATGGTTGCTCAGTTACTGAAGAGGCAGCAGCGATGTTCTGTAGCACACTGGGAGCCTAAGCAGTCCTACCAAGGAATGCATTGCTCACCCCCAATGGGGGAGCCACAAAGGTGTCCTTAAAAATTGTCTGCCTCATTCAAATTAGGGTCATTGAAATACCATAACCAGTGGGTCTTAGCCTTGAGGTACAAAGACCAACAGAAATCTACCAAACACCAATTGCTCTGCAATGGCTGGCTATGTGACCTTGCGCAAGTCACATAACTTCTCTGTGCCTCAGTTTCCTCAACTGTAAAATGGGACTTAAATCCTACTCCCTCCTACTTAGATTGTGAAGGACCCTGGGGGACAGGGACTGTATCCTCCCTGATAAACTTATATCTACCCCAGAGCTTAGAACTGTGCTTGATGCATAGTAAGTGCTTTAACAAATACCATGAAAAAAAACACACAAAGAAAATAAAAATTGATCCCTAGAATATCAGGGTGATATGAAATTGAGAAAACAGAAGTGGCTTAATAAAAAGAATGGCACAAGTGGAACAACAGGAAGCCTAATAACAATAATTAACGTCATCGCACTCAGCAAATCAAAGCTTCCTGTTAAACAACAGTTCATGGAGAAAGATCTTCTCTGGGACAGGCCTTCCCTTTGAATGCCATCGTGCTAACATTCAGAAAAATCACCCGTTAAAGCTTTCCAACTTACCCAGATGCTTTAACGAATGTCAAGTGTCTACCTCTATACAGAAATGCTCTGCTAAAACTATCAATTCCAATGGCCCCACCATGAAACACCAATGAAGAGAAAGATTCCATAGGGATTTGGATTAATTAATTGATTCAGTCGTATTTATTGAGCGCTTACTGTGTGCAGAGCACTGTACTAAGTGCTTGGGAAGTACAAGTTGGCAACACATAGAGACGGTCCCTACCCAACAGTGGGCTCACAGTCTACAGCAGTGCCAATATATGACAAGCAAATTCTAATGAGAGACTTTAACCCAAATTCAGGCATTGATGCCGAAAGGAGAAAAATCGCATTGGCCACACAGAACCAGAAAGCTAAATAATGTCTAGCCCTGTTAAGGGAATGTGTGAAATCCTATCTTGAGGTCCTAAAATACATCAATCCACCAGCACTGGAGCAATGCTCAAGCTGTCATACCTCTGTGGTGTATCTTTTTTCCCCACCTGCCCCGGCAGTCTAGGTGAAAACTAATAGTAAAGAGGAAAGGTATTACTACACCACGTAGACATTCTTGTGATCATTTCATAAGTGAAAAACCAATGTCAACACTCAGGGAAAGCTTACTTAGAATTAGAAAGTCAAATAAAGTCAAATAAAGTCTAGACTGTGAGCCCGCTGTTGGGTAAGGACCATCTCTACATGTTGCCAACTTGTACTTCCCAAGCGCTTAGTACAGTGCTCTGCACACAGTAAGCACTCAATAAATACGATTGAATGAATGAAATAAGTCCATTCTAAGCATTCCAGCTACATTGAAGAAAGATTCAGAAGTAGGCAAAAGGTTAAGTTTTTTAAATGAGACGATGACTCGGGCTAATGAAATATATGAAAATTCTGAGTATCTCGAAGTTATACCCATGGATAGCAAAATTATGAAATGTTCCTGTAATGTGAATTTAAAACTTGTTTGGCAAATAGCATTCACCAGTTTTAAAAATTTATAAAATTCATTAGAATCAAATTCATTAGAAAAAGTACCACCTACAGGTAGGAAGAACTGTATTCATAGTTGTAAAATAATGGCTCCACTGCTCTAGTACACATATAAGCAAAAATCCTCATCATATTAGCAGGAGGCTTGTAGATACCTAGTAATGAAAAGTTATTTTGACTGTCGTTCATTTGGTTGTATTAAAGCGCCTAGTGGGTGCACATGGGCAAGGATGATAGAAGACACAGTTCCTGCTTTCAAAGAGCTTACTGTCCATTTTCTTTCCTTTTTTGCACCTCTTTCCCTGAGTATCTGTCCTTCCGGCTTTAGATTATGAGCTTCATGTATGCCAGGGATTGTATCTGAACCATTACTCACTGATTTGCCCCAATGCTTGGTACATTGTTTTGCAAATTGTAAGCATTTAATAAATATTATAGAGAGTGTAAACAATAAACTCGACCTTGGAGGGCTTTAAGATTTGATCCTCAACAACATTACTGGACTGATATAATAAAAAGGCTGGTACTCATTTCCCAATCCTTATATTTTGCAACAGTCCCACTGGAATTTTTATTGATTTTCTGTGGAATAATTGCCATTTAAATAGGCTCTTTTCAAATGTGTTGGTTTAAACATTTCACATATCAATCTCCACAGACTTTTCTACTTAAAATGCTTCCATACTAGGGTAAATAAAATTCCACCTCCAGATCAAATTTTCGAGTCACCCTACAGAACTGACCTAAACTCATCAAAAGCAGCTATAATGAATAGCGTTTGTGCTCGTGTACAATTTAAAATGGTTACTTCATTGGTTATTTTTCCACTGGTATAACTGTAAACCACCTAGACTGTGAGGTTTATGGGGGACAGGGACTGTGTTTGACCTGATTATCTTATATCTACCCCAGCACTTAGTACACTGCTTGGCACATAGCACTTAAATACCATCATTATTATCACTATAATAGCTTATATTCAAGATTAAATGTAAATTTCCTTAAATAATACTGATTTATTTCCTCAGTTTATCAATCAATCAATACAATTTTTTGAGCACCTGCTGTGCACACAGCACTGTACTAACCACTTGGGAGCATATAATAGAATTACTAGATATGCTTCACGCTCTCCTGTGTTTCCATTACTCACACAATGTTTTTAGTCTATAAATCTGTACATTCTCTAAATTTCACAGCATGGCAAGTACCTTGGCACATAGCATATCATTTTTTTCTGCTCAACTGGGATTTGCAAATATAGATCACCACACTATTTTAGCAGAATCAGTCTTTCAGATTGGATTCCATTTAGCTAAAGTATTTGAACTATTTAGGCTGACAGAGTGGGGGGCTGCCGGTTTAAACTGTGAGGTATTCTGTGAATATTTTACACACTAGTCTAATAAAATATATTAAGGATTTATCATGATCTACCTCTTCCCAATCACTCTTTCCTTCCTGATATCCTAGAAAATGCTTTTGTCGGCGAGAAGATATATTTCAAAAGTATCACATTCTGAACTACCGACACCCTTTCCAAATGGTGTATAGTAAGTGCAATAGTAGAGCAGTAAGTTTGGATATCTTCTCATTCAAGCTTTGATCAATAGGTTTATCTCGAAAAATATGGAGTGCAGATTAAATCACGTTCACTCTTGGATTTCATGTTAATTTAAAATTACTGCATAATTGATTAGTTCTGAAATAACTGCCATGCATCTTTTTCCTAAACGACTTTTACACTGACCCCTTCCGCTATCTGGCGCTACAGTCAGCAAGGTGATAACTGTCCTAGAAATGCAGGTTAAAGTGATTCATTTCAACTGCAATTTTATAGTTTACCAGTTTAGTATGTTGTATAAGCATGGGCTCATTATCTTTAATCAATTTCAGATTATTCATATAGTAAAAAACTTCATCTATTTACACTACTGGAAAAACATGCTTCTGGACTGTGTTTATTGTCTCATAACTCCAGGGGTTAAAGATAGCTAATTTTATACTAAGTTGGGCATTTCAATTGATAACAGACATCAGTATGAAATTTTTTTTTTAAATGAAGGAAAACCACTACAATATAAATGATTCTTGAAGCTTCTTCTAGAGCTTATTATGAACCTTATTTAAAAGTTTCTATTTCTAAAGCAACATATTGCCCCCATAGAGGCTTTTCATGGTAAAACACAATGGACTCTACACTATGATGATAAATAGTCTAGCTCTTTCAAGATGACCATTTTTCCTGTTTCCAGCAACCTGAGACCCATTGCAAAGGAAAAGGTACTTCAGGCATTTCAACTGGAATGTTAAAGGATAATTTTCAGAAATGTTATTAATCATTTAGACTGTCAGGGTGAAAAAGACACTGAGGTTGTCAGATTCTCGATTGAGGACCCCATTTCAATCATTCTGGTTATCCTCTTTCTTATAATTTTTGAAAACTAGGAAAACCCGAGAACAAGCCTCAAAAAATCCAGGAACAGGTCTCCTAATTGCTATACTTAATCACCTCACCAGCCACTACAGGAAGGCTGTATTTCCTGTATTTCCTCTGGGATGATATAGTCTATGAATTTTAATATGCTCTTAGGTAAGCTTTTCACATAAGCCTCTGCTTCTGGCCTAAAATGGGCATCCCTAATTTTTAAGTTAGTCTAAGACACAAACTTATCCCTAAATTTATACATGGTTTCATGTTTAAACAATGAATAACCAATGTTATGCTTCCCTTCCCTTCAAAGAGCTTTCTGCTTGGGAGGAAAGCATAACTTCCCGTTCTTCTGCATGTCAAAGTAGGATGGTTTATCCAATTAGCAAAATCAACATTGTAATGAGGTTCTGACAACTAGGGCAGGGACTGAGAGGAATTCTGTGACAGTAGAGAGAGATGATAAAGTATGCATTATACAGTTCTCTGCCACTTTCTAGGTGCTCAATTATTACCGACTGACTGACTTTATCTATGAAAGTTGTTAATTCAAATTTGCTAATGAAGCAAGAGATAAATGCTGGGTCAAATTTCTGCTTCTTTAACCACAATGTTACTATAGTTTGAAGCGCTTAAAAAAGTGTTTCTGGGACTTTCTCAGGTGGACCAGGAAAACTTTAGACAATATTTTAATAAATTATGGAAACTGTTCTCTTTTAAGGCTAAAACTAGTTTTGACTGTATCAGAACACCACCAAAAGAATTTGGAGTCACAATGTTGGCTTACTTAGGTGCTCTCTACAACTCTTGACCATTTATTTCATTTGCATGTACAAAACTGTCTCATAAATGGATCTGGAAATAGAGCCAAATTCAAAAATGGGTCAGTAAAATTCACATTGTAAATGACCAGGATGGACTAGACTCTATATGACATTTAGCTTGTTCAAGGTTTCTCTTGAAGGACAGACTCTAAAATTCCACAAGAATGTCATACATGCCATAATTCATGACAGTCACGGTTACCATGGCAAGAAAAAATTACACTGGTCATTACTAAGCGTGGCCTAGTGGATAGAGCACGGGCCTGGGTTCTAATCCCAGCTCTGCCACTTGTCTGCTGTGAGACCTTGGGCAAGTCACTTAACTTCCCTATGCCTCAGCTACCTCATCTTAAAATGGGGATTAAGACTGTGAGCCCCACGTGGGACATGGACCCTGTCCAACTTGATTAATTCTTATCTACCCAGGGCTTAGTACAGTACCTGGTACATAGTGAGCACTTAGAAAATACTATTAAACAAACACACACACACACACACACACACGATGTTCTATGAGTCAGGAATGGAAGCACAGTCCATAATGAACAACAGTTTTTCCTCATTACAATCAACATTAATTGAATGTATCCGCAGTACATACTAAGTGCACTTGTAGAAGAACACTGCGTTACTGTGAAGAAAGCTGAAATCCAAAAGGCAAGCCATAACAGTCAATGAAAGCAGTTTGGCTTTTGCGGCTGCTCATCTGAAGACAACTGATCTAAAATGTGGTTTTATAACTCTAAAGTGAAATTTCTAAATAAGAAGACTCTCCTAAAATTTTCATTTTGAGTTACTCACAAAGTCTGGCTGATTTTATTCCCTGACTTTTCTCACAGCTGATTTACTCTTTAAAACACTCTAAAATCCTTCTGGAATTACATACAAGGTAGTTCTTTCCCTAATAATTATGCCCATAATTTTGCTCTTCCATCTTGAAAAATGCATGTTTTCCCTATGCATTTTGGCTAGAATGCTTTTGAGAAATTAGTAAAGGTTTTTTCAACTCTTGAGAACATTCTAATCCTACAAAACACTTCACTGCCATATATGTTGCCAACTTGTACTTCCCAAGTGCTTAGTACAGTGCTCTGTACACAGTAAGCGCTCAATAAATATGATTGATGATGATGATGATTTTGGTCCACATTTTCAATTGATGGGCTTATAGTGTTATCCACTCTAGGAAGTGGATTTGTAGAGCTAGTATTTTATGCACTATGGAAACAAGGGATAAATTGGCAAACAATACACAGATAATTCCATCTTTCCAAATATAAGATGAACTTTTCCATTTGGTGATCTGTGGAAAGGTTGTGAGATAAAATTTTCAATTACACTAACTCAAGATTTGTGAATCTGGTAAATTATTTTATAAAGTACTTTTTCCCCCATTCTTAAAGCACCCAAATGGACAGCATTACTGAGCCTTTTTTCAGTATGTCTGAATACTACAGATTTCACATTTAGGTATCTTCCAGTGAGGCAACTAAAAACATGAGTGAGAATGTAAGCTTGTTGTAGGCAGGGAACGTTTCTGCTAACTCTGTTGTATTTTACTTTCCCAAACGTTTAGTACAGTGCTCTACACTGAGTAAGATCTCAATAAATACAATTGATGATGATGATGATTAAATCAATGACTATTTCCTGATAAGAAGGAAATGAATACAGTACTGAACTATTTCTCATATTTTAAATTTAGGGGTACTGACTAGTACATTCTTTGCAAAGGCATACTAACTCTGTGCTAGGGAAACTTTTCCCCCAGTACATTTTCTGGTTCAAAATTCTGTTTTTGGTCCTAACATGCTCAGGACCAACTCATTGTTAGGCAAACAGCTAGAATTACCTGTCCCATCTCAGAGCCCACTGAATTCTGTCTGAGTGACTTTCATTCATTCATTCAATCATATTTATTGAGCACTTACTGTGTGCCGAGCACTGTACTAAACACTTGGGAATGTACAATACAACAATAAACAGACACATTGCCTGCCCATAATGATCTCAGACTTTCAGCTTCCACTCTGCTTCTCTCCAACCAACTGCCACCCTGAGGGGTCCTCAGGGCAATCCCCAGAATTCAGGCAAGATAGAAGAAGAGTGGGAAGAGCAGAGTAGTCATTAAGCACCCCCGGGTTGCAGCTGCCAATCAGTGAAATCTATCAGTAACTCTGGGAACACTTGGGAGAATGCAAGGGAAGTACGACACAATCCCTGCTCTCAAGGAGTTTACAATCTAATAGGGGAGACAGACACAAGGTTAAATTGGGACAGAAGGACGCAAAATCACAGAAATAAATAGGAAGTCCGATCAATCATACTCTCCCAAGCACTTAACACAGTGCTTTGCACTCAGGTGCTCAGTAAACACCATTGACCCATCAGCTTAATCTAACACTATTAAGTTTATCTATGCTAAATTTCAACAAAAAAATAACACATGCATCAGATTGGAGTTGTGGTTTGGGTTTTTTTTTTGTTTTTTACAGAATCCACATTTTCCATAACAGTCCAAATAATGGACCACATGATAGCCAATTTTAGTTAGGAGAATTTAATACAGTCAGTTTTGACATAACACAAGGAGTGTCTTCCTAAAGAACCTTTTCTTCCAACACTGTCTTGTGTTATATCCAGACAATAACTGAACAGGGATCCAGGTAGGGGAGAGAGACACAAGGATAAATTGGAACAAAAGGACTCAAAAATCACAGAAATAAATAGCATGTCTGATCAATCATACTCTCCCAAGCACTCTTGTGTATTGTTACTCTCCCAAGCGGCTTATTACAGTGCTTTGCACACAGGCGTTCAGTAAATACCATTAAGTGATTGATCACACATTGTTAAAATAACATTCACTGGCTTGTCAGTGGAATGCTAGTCAAAATGCCTAGGAAAAAAATACACTATGATAGAACTGACTGTGAGAGGCTTTTTTTTTGTTGAAATTGATTTTTTTTCTTCCCCTGATTTAAAAATATCTAGAAAGTAAATGTAAGCATTCTAAGGTTAAAATTGCAAATTCATTGTTTAAAAATTATAGAGAAATAAATTTAATCAACTCATTAACCCTTACTGCATACATCATGTATCATTATAATACTTGTTTGTTGGAGCAAGAAATGTGTCTCATGCTTCCAACTGTACTTTCCCAAGCACTTAGAACAGTGCATTGCACCCAGTAGACACCCAACACGCGCTATTATTACTGCTACCATTTACTGTTGGATTTTCCTAACTTGTATTTCAAATCTAAAAGAACAATTTATGTTTGCACTTCAGATATTTATTAATGTAATGGTATTTAAGTGCTTACTGTATGCAAAACACTACTAAGTGCTGGAAAAGCATACATAGATGGGAATTAGACAGTCACAATCAAAAAGAAATATGTAAATAATTATTTTGCTAATACCCAAGTTGGATCTCAAATGTAATATAAATTACATCTTTGATATTAAAAGTCATACCAGTAAACACAGTGTAAACGTGGTTTTAGTTTGTTTACATATAATCTCTATAAAGAAACACATTTTTAGTCATTTTTTTGGTTCCCACTTGAATAGATATTTCTCCTTGCCTTTGAAACTACGGATTCCTTACATGCACTGCACTTAATCCTGAGTAGGCATTTTCCCTCTTCCTTAGACTAAAAGCATTATGAAAATAATGCACTATGCAAGAATTCATTTACAGGGCTTATACTGTAGAAATCTTGAATCTGTAGGGCATGCCTTTAGGCTATGCTTTCTGCTGGAGACTGCAATATGATAAGGATGCCTACAGCTATGAATTACTTCACTGAGATTTTACAGATTTTACAGATTTTTTTTCAACTTATATGGTAAACAAGAATGAAGCAAGGGGAAAAGGAAGTGGGTGGCTAGGTCAATTTGGGCAAAGGTTGTCCTTTCTGCATAGTTTAAGACTTGCCAAAACTCAAGCAAATAAGTAGCCCTTGCCTGAGAAAAAAAGATGGATATCAATTAGTTTCAGGACATACAGGTTAATGGAATATGGAAACGGCCATGTTTTATGGTCTTACTGAAGACAGATGACTATAGATGGGCACAAGGAATTATCTCTATCCAAAAGAGGCTAAGGTTCAAAGCTGAAGTAGCAGAGTGTGAACACCACATGGGATGGTTTATTAGTCAAGAGCTTTGATTAAAGGTGAATGGCCTCCTGGGAAGTCAGTCTTGCCCTGGGGCCATGACCTCATTAATAGTTAAACAACAGCACCAAAAATTAATGACCACACCTGACTAGCCAGTGAAATTTCACTCCTCTTCACAATGGCCCAGGAATCATAACATTCACATTCAGGAATGTGAATGTGGAACCTGGCAGGTTATGGCAACTCCTTGGAGAATAAGCAGGGTTAACTGAGAAGTGGTAAAACAGCTGACAGAATAGTGACTACATCAGGCCATTTGATCTTACATAAAACAGAGTTTACTGGGCTCGGGGATGGTCTTTGAGGCAAGTATTTGAAATGGAAAACCACGGAGGATGAAGTATCAAAACTAGCTATGTTGACCAAAACAGCGCACCTCTGGGTAAGAAAAGCTATGTACCCATTAGATGACCACCAACCCACTGACCATATGGCATTATGACAAAGCTTTCTGGATCAGAATGATAGTGGCTTGAAACGAGCAGGAGGAAGGGAGAGTATCTGAAAGGGATCAATCAATCAATCAATTATATTTATTGAGCGCTTACTGTGTGCAGAGCACTGTATTAAGCGCTTGGGAAGTACAAGTTGGCAACATATAGAGACAGTCCCTACCCAACAGTGGGCTCACAGTCTAGAAGACAGTCAAGAATGGATGGACTTAAACTGCACATACATAGCTCTCAACTTTAAAACAGCAAGAGATTTCTTCCACAGTATTCTTATAAGCACACATAGGTCTATGAATTACCCCATCTTCCCTCCATCCCCCAAAAAGGAGAGAAAAAAAATTTAAACCGTATCTTCCTCATTGTTCTGTGAAAACGTTTTGCAGAATAAAAAAAATGCTACACAACCACTTTACAGCATCTCAAACACTAAGCTCTGGAGAATGACGGTGGAGCATAGTGGGGAAGTGAGGTGCAGAGCAGCGATGGTAATGGTTGCTGTATTGGAAGGTTTATACTTTTGTAGATCTTTGGGGACCCATCTCAGCTGAATTCTTTAACAGCCGATATGACAGGGATGCCCATTACCCAAATGGACAGCACTCTCTATCGATCAAGGCTCCACTTAGCAATGCTATTTGTCATCCTATTGTCTCAGGCCTCTATTGTTCTCATTAGGAAGGGGAAAA
This sequence comes from Tachyglossus aculeatus, assembly GCF_015852505.1. NCBI lineage: Eukaryota > Metazoa > Chordata > Mammalia > Monotremata > Tachyglossidae > Tachyglossus > Tachyglossus aculeatus. The sequence continues at coordinate 8,928,167 of NC_052099.1, forward strand.
AAATTATTCAGGTGTTACCAGAGTTAATTGACATTCCAGCACAACTTAGCAATTAAACCACATAATGAGCAGAGCATTTAGCACTTCAACTATAGAGAAGCATGCACAGGGCTTCCTCTTGTTTCTCCATGCAGCTCCCATAAGAGCCCCCCAGAAGCTAGAGGGGGAAAAATCATCTCTCCTAGATAAACCCAGAAGTGTAGTCTTCAGCCCTTCACAACCTCAGCTGTGTCAAGGGCTTGTGTGGCTTCCTTAATGTTTTGAAAAACTCATGTTAACCAATAAAATACAGTAGGGGGAAAGCCAAAAATTTCACCAAACCATGGAAACTAGACCACTTGAGCCTGTTAATCGTTTGGGTAGGTCTTGCTCTGCATTTAATTGGGTCTATGCAGTTAAACAGTCATCGAGCATTCTCATATCCAGGCTATGTTTTTATGTAGTTCTCATATGAAAAATTAAATTGGGCATGAGAAAAGCAATCTTTAAACATTTAACGACCTCCCCCCAAATACACATAAGTACCCATATCACGGAGCAAGGAGGCTTCTTTATTCCTTTACCAAATGCAAGAACAGAAATAATTAAACATCTCTCAGACCTGAACTGCATAGTCATTAGCCAATAGTCAATGATTAGAACTACCACTGAAGCCTGACCTGCACTTTACTCTGGCTTTTTAGCTATTTCTATTCAGAAAGCTTTCCATATCCAGATTTCCCCTGAGAAACATTTTATGATGCTATAAAGACTGTCAACCAGAGACCGGAGCTCCTCAGCACCTGAGTCGCAGACAGAACTATCAAATAACATTTAATTGCTGGATGACACTTTGTGCCTGGGTTTGAATTCTGATCTCCAAATATTATCCAGGATGCTGCTTGCACAGATAAGGCTGTTATGATAGCAGCAGATAAAACCAATTAAACCGGGAACAACAAATACTCCAAGATCTTGGCTTTTACTATGAATACATTTTAAAGATGTCTAACCCAGAAGAGATCTACTGCTGTCTCTTCTACAACCTAAGAACATCAGTTGGGACATCAGTGTGTATGAGGGTAGCAAAAACCACGGGGCACTAGTAGGGTCAGGCCTACATAGGCAGAAGCTGATATTTTCATACTCAGCGTTCGATGGCAAATATGGCTAAAGACGGAATAACTCACTTTTTAAGAATGCAGGATGCTATCTATGTTTTAACTGACTAACATACACTACATGCCTTATTTTCCACCTTTTCATATCTCAGCAATGCTTCGGCTTTTCAGTTGCTGACAGATTCTCTATCTGCTCTGCTTCATGATATACTCAGTGTTAGAGGGAAAACACCAACCTGAAGTTTCAAACCTTAACCCTGAGTTACTTCTGCCAGACCCCAGATAAGGAATAGAGCACTGAACTGGGGTGAAACAGACAGTCTTGTGAGCTCCCTAGAAAAATGATTAAAATCTGACAGCTATCCATAATGCTAGGAAATATAGCAACCTAATAATGGTATCCTAAAGCAAAATGAAACAGAGAAAGACAGGAGAGTGGGTTGCCTTGTAATGGAACACAGTTATTCAAAACTTAGACTTCTAATTGGCAACATGCTAATAATAATAATAATTGTACTATTTTTATGGGCTTACTATAATCCAAGCACTGCTCAGAAAGAATTTATGGAAGAAAATGTTAATAAGGAAGCATTTCATTTTATAAAAAATACATTCCATTTTGGGCTGCAAAATATTTGTTTATGCTCCAGATCTGCCACTTTCCTGCTGTGTGACCTTGAGTAAGTCACTTCACTTCTCTTGCCCCAGGTTCCTCATCTGCAAAATGGAGATTTAATACCTCTTCTCCCTCCTACTTAACTGTGAGCTCTATAATAATTGTGGTATTTGCTAGGTGCTTACCATGTGGCAGGTACTCTACTAAGCACTGGGGTGGATACAAATAAATCGGCTTAGACACATTCCCTGTCCCACATGGTGCCCCCAGTCTTAATCCCCATTTTACAGATGAGGTAACTGGGACAAAGAGAAGCCAAGGGACCTACCCATCGTCACACAGCAGACAGGTGGCAGAGCCAGGATTAGAACCCAGGTCCTTTTGACTCCCAATCCTGTGCCCTATGATGACCTTGTATCTACCCCAGCGCTTACTACAGGGGCTAGCACACAGTAAGCACTTAAATACTAGTTGCTGTTTGCTACACCTATGTCTTTCACAGAAAAGTTTAAGGCATAGCTACTTTTCAAAACTTTCACTAGAAAGTTCAAAACAATCTAATCCACTTGAACATACAGAGAAGTGTTTATATTTTGCCTGAGTTGATAGTCATGACTGAATAAGATTTAATACAGGCAGTTCTGTATAGTGCACTTGCCAAAAGAATATAAAGGATATATACTAGACAGAGAATGAGTAAGTGCAAGAACAGCAGAAAAGAATAGGGTCATAGTGACCCACAGCTGAATATGAATCAAGAATAGCAGAATGAAGAATATGACAGAATATATTGTCAGGTTAATGGCATGCAAGAACTGTGAGGTAATCCTCTATTACATTTGTCATTGATCAGGCCATTGCATTGAGCTCAAATTGCAAAACCTGAGAGAGCCATGGAAATGTGAAGATGGTACTGAGAAGACCAGAAAATTGATTCTGGGTTGGGAAATAGGACACATGAGAAAATGTTAATAGAACTGGGATTATTGAGCCCGAAGAGAAAAGGACTTGATGATGATCTTCAATATATGACGGATTATTTTGCAACAAGTGACCAGATGTTCTCCATTTCCATTTAGGATGAAAAACAGGAAATTCTTAAATTGTAGCAGAAGGGATTTAAGTCAAATATGGGGTAAAGAAATAAAAATTCCTAACCAAAATGGTTACTGAGGAATCCCACACAACAATCTTGACTGATTTGTGGGTTCTGCTAGGCCCTTAAGGCCAGAACTCAGCACAGCCTACTCAGGTTCAGGTCAGGTCTGTACCCCATGTCCTTCTACTTCTGGGAAGTGATGCAGCAGGGCAACTGGACCATTTACTCACATGTGATATTTTCGCACATGCACAGTTGTTTTACTGGGCTACAAGAACTACTGGCAGTGTGCATGAATATGCAGTAGTAGTTACAGTAGTAGTAGTAGTATTTTTTGAGTACCCATTTGGTGCAGTGCATGGTACTAGGCACTTGGGAAGTGCCAAATGAAGAAGTCCCACGTTCCCTCCTTCCCTCAAGGAGAGTATACTCTAACGGAGAAGATAAATGTAAAAATATTTACAGGAATTGTCAAAATAAATAACTGAATGTACAACTGACTAGACACATATAAAACAGTGTTGAGGACACGTATAAAAAGTTTATATGGCATAGGGTGCTGCAAAATTAATCAGGGAAGGCCTGTTGGAAGAGGAGCTGGGACTTTAGGAGGGCTCTGAATGTGGGGAGAGCTGTGGCTTGGTAGATTTGGGAAAGGTGGGAGTTTCAAGCTGGGAGAACAGACAGAAGCCAGAGAGTCGAGAGTGAGGAATAACAAGAAGAATGGTTTGGGAAGAAAGAAGACTGGGGAACCGTGATTATTGAGCAGAGAGGTAAGAAGGGGTGAGTTGGTAGAGAGCCTTGAAGTTTTTGTTTGAAGCAGCGAAACACAGGATTGGGTTGGCATAATATGCTACACTTAAACACATGGTCATAATCTCCTAAAATTCTCTTTTCACTCCCTAAAGAAAATGTTCACCAGAATATCTGTCACTCACATATCACTCCAAAATGCAAGTCCACTCCTTAGACATTCCTGGTTGCCTGATACAAACCCTCCTTTCCACCCAACCCCTCACAATGGAGGCTTTTATTCAATTTAAAAAAACTGAGCCTTTTTGTTCATTCTTGGACAAAAACTGTACGGGCCATAATCTCCATTCATTTTTTTTTTTTACTCTTCCCAGAATGCTTTGGATGCTCCCGCTAGTATGCAGTCATTTATGTATGGCCAATGGACCTCCCCGAGGCACAGCAAGACAGATGTAAGTCCTCTAATTTTAAATGATTTCACATGAGTTTACGTTATAAAAACCCATTTATCGATAACATTTCAAAAATCTTCAGAGATGATCAATGACAGAATCCTCAAAATCCCAGTTCTGGCTACATCCCCTAAAAACTTTTCAGGCCAGGTTTACGTAGCCAAAATTAAGTATGGGATTATGTAATTAACCAGTGAATTAAGGGTAGTCTGATTAGAAGATCTTGGTAATTCAGGAGGAAAATCCTTTCAGAAATAATCACTAGATTACATTTCCATTTTACAGAGAAAAGAGGACCAGTATAGTTTGATGAATTTGCTCAAGGTAAAAATATTTTGCACTTCTGCCAAATCTTCTGCTTATCCACATAACTGTAAACAATAAAAAAGATAACAGTCAATACAAATTCTTGTCACCGCTTTAAAATCCATGAATGTAGACACAGAGTCAAGTGTTTGAGGAGAGAGAAATGTATACCTTTTTATTCATTGGTCATTTTGAAGCGCTCAGGCTTTTCCTCCTGTTGTATTCTCACTTGTTTTGATATGGTTCATACATTTCCTCCTAACACAATTAATGCTTGCACACCCAAAAACAACAGTCATCATCATAACATTGAGACCTTCAAAGCTCCGCCTTGCTTTCAAGATACAATATATAGCAACTACACTAATGAAAAGGCTGAATTTAAAATCCCATTTATCCCAGAAGGTCAATCTCCATTGAGATGTCCTTGAATGATTGCTGGGAGACACTGGGTTCTTTGAATGTTGTGGTCATTTTCTCAAAGATAACTAGGCTTTACTTGCCTGGACTGTTTAAGGCAACATATGTTAATTTAATATTGGGGTTTTCAGCAGGAATTGAACCATTTGCATGAGGTATGTTAAAGGGTTGCTCTTTGCCCAGGACGCATGAGGATTCCACCCTCACTCAAGCAGGAATGTAAAAACAGCATTAACAACTGGTTCAGTTTTCTTATAAGGTATATTGCACTCGTGACCGCTTTTGGCACAAACATCTCTTGGGTAAGAAAGCAAAAGTCACTCAAACTGTTTACATTCTTAAAAGATGCCAGATCACTTAAGGCCTAAATAGCAGGAGAAAACATGTAGCAAAAGGGACCCTATAGTGATCAGCATTTGGGGCCATTTCTGAGATTCAGAATGAGTGTTATTTTTGAAATCATACATTGGCTTATGGCGTCTTGCCTTAAGATTTCAGCCAAAGTGATAACTTTGCCTTTCACCAAATACGTTCATCAGCTTTTCTTTAGCCATGGACTATTAGTCCTGGGCTATTTTAGGAAGACAAGGAAATTCTAGCCACTTGGACAGATGACTTGACAGATGGACTCAAGGGAGGAGATGAAATATCCTAAGGGAAAGATGGGGAAGTCAGAGAACTGAAATGAAAAATATAAAGGTCATGCTCCTCTTTAAATGCATGTTTATAATATATAACATTGTTCGAGAATATATGATTACATGTTTTTTCAGTATTAAATGCTTTAGAGAAGTATTTGCTACCAATAGGGTTGTTCCAATTATTAGTGTGAAAATAATCTGACAAATGGTGAAAACATTTCCCAATACCTCACCTCAGATACAAATTTAGGCAGGTAGCATGGAAATGTTGGATATTTTCTAGATTGAATTAGGTAGAGTTGAAAGGATGAGATGCAGATACTGCATTTTAATTTTACGCTTCTTAATACATATAAGGCAGGTCACTGGGGTAATCTCAACTTGGTTCTTGTGAGGACTGAGAATGTACTGAGATGTTATCTTCTATTTTATTCAAACTGCTCAATGCCTGTTTGGCGAGGTAGCTGAAGTTCCTTAGGGAAGTACAGAAAAAATGTCTGCCCATGGAGTACAAAGCCCTAAGTGGTTACTCTGTGGTGCATTTGTGGCTGGTTCTTTGGGAATTTAGAATGATGAGGCAGCCAGCCACATATTGGACCCTCCCTTGAGGCAGTGTTTCATGACCAAAGGAAATTTTCCCAAACACCAAGATAAAAAGGAATGAAGACAGGGCTTTCTGTGAATGTGATAACAGTCCCCGCATAACGAGAAACCAGATCAACTCCATAACATCTGAAGTGTTGATATTCATAGCCTACCAATTTCCTTTACTAACAATTTTACCACTCTATGCAAGTCTACCGCGATGCATATGGATTCCCAACTACTGCAACCGATAGTGAAAACTTTAACAACTGCAGGCAACTATTTATGTAGTAAATCTGTAAATCAGTTATCTGCTGCTGAGGGGGCCCACACATTGCACCCCTACTCCAACCATCTCACAAGGTGCGTGTATTGCTGCTCATAAGGAGGCAAGGTGAGAGATGGTTCAAAACAACCTGTTGAAGAGAAGCTGCATTGCCTAGTGGATAGAGCATGAACCTGGGATTCAGAAGGCCCTGGGTTCTAATTCCGGCTCCACCACTCATCTGCTGTTTGACCCTGGGCAAGTCACTTCACTTCTCTGTGCCTCAGTTATCTCATCTGTAAAATTGGGATTAAGACTGGGAGCCCCATGTGGGACATGGACTGTGTCCAACCTGATCAATGTGTATCTACCCTAGCACTTAGTATAGTGTTTGGCACACAGTAAATGCTTAACAAATACCATAAAAAAATAACCTACTGCTAACACTGCCATTACTAGAAGACCTAAAACCCAAATCTTCTTGAAAAAGGTGCCTAAAATATTGGTTGAAGAGGTAGCAACACTGTTTGGCAGTTTGCTAAGAGTTTAAACAACACTTCTGGAGAAACGCATCCCATGCCAAATCTGTGAGGAGCTAGAAAAATGCCCTGTCCACATGTTTTGTTTCATTGTCTGTCTCCCCCTTCTAGACTGTGAGCCTGTTGTTGAATAGGGACCGTCTCTATATGGCCAATTTGTACTTCCCAAGTGCTTAGTACAGTGCTCTGCACACAGTAAGCGCTCAATAAATACGATTGAATGAATAATGATAATTATGGTATTTGTTAATCACTTACTAGATGCTAGGCACAGTACTAAGCGCTGGGGTGGATACAAGCAAATCGGGTTGGATACAGTCCATGTCCCACATGGGGCTCACATTCTCAATCCCCATTTTACAGATGAGGTAACAGGCACGGGGAAGTGAAGTGACTTGTCCAAGGTCACACAGCAGACAAGTGGTGGAGCTGGGATTAAAACCTATGACCTTCTGGCTCCCAGGCCCAGGGCCTAGCCACTATGCCATACCGCTTCTCTAAAAATTGCTTGCCTCACCTAAAACATGATCATCAGAAGACCACAGCTGGTGAGCTTGCACTGCAAAAGCTAACAGAAAATCTGGGATCACAAAACAATGATAATCCCATTCTAGATCATCAAAAGCCTTTGAGAAAAGCAAACATCAGTCCATTAGAAAAAAAAAGAAAATCACATTTTCCAGCTCACAAACTAATCACCATGTTGACATCATGGCACAGAACAAGAAGTGTCTTCCTAATGAAGGACAACTCATCCAGAAAGGAACTGAATACACCTTCTTCTGGAAAAGTCTCCTCTCTTCAGAGGAGTCATTTGTCTGTAAGCTTCTATTTTGCAAGAAGCATCAATAAATACCTGTGTACCTTTAAACAGATGGCACGAGCCCGTCATCATTGTATGTGTCCCCTCCTAGGTTGAATACTGAGGAAGAAAGAAAGACTGTACAAGATTTTGGAACTACAACAGCGCTACCAATATCTGAATCACCATGTGGGATTTCATCTCTCACATTGGGAGTGATACTACAACATGCTCAACATATGGTTTTTTTTAAGTTGGATAAGCAAAGGAAATGAAAACTAGAAATTGAAAATGTACCCTTCTCTAAGGCTCATTCTAGATAGCAAAGTAGAGAATTAAGACAACTATCCAGATACGTGTAAAAAATAATTCTAGGCTTCTATCGCCTGGATACTTCAACTGAACGTGACTTGGTCAACTGTATTACCCTGATAATCATGTCTGTTCTTCACACTATGCAAAGGTAGAGCTAGCATCAAATAAAACCAATTCCTAATGAGAAATAAAGGTTAGATTCACCTCAAGTAATTTTTTTTACAATTTATGGTCCTGACTATTTTCCAGATGCAGGTAGGTTAATACGAGGAAAGACAGTCTTTCCACCACTATAAGATGATGGCCATATAAATGTATGTGTGCATATGGTTACATAACACATATCTCTTTTCCACTCTGAGTATTGCTCTCAGATGAAATTTTTGTCCCATTGAGATTTGCTTTAATCTTACATGATCATCTGTAAAAAGTAGAAAAAGGGTCCAGGAGCAAAAAGTTCCAAGTAATAAGAAGCATCCTAAAATAGTGCAATTATGGAACTTCCAAAGAGAACAGAAACTGAAACATTCCTTTTGATCTGGCCTTAAGGTACAGAAAGAACCTGCTGTCCCTAAAGGACAAAAGGAGTTAGTGTCAGAAGATGAAGATGATGATGATGGATGATGATGATGCAGCATTTTTTGCTTCATAACTCCCATTTCCACTGGCCAAATCTAATGAAAGCCAGAATTATGAAGTATGGCCTTCAAGTAAAGCCTACATACTGTGATACTCATAAGCCACCCACTGTTAGGATAAACACAAAAAGATATGCCTCCTCTAGCAGCAAATATCACTAATGTACACACATTTTTGTTGCTTGGAAAAAAAAAAAGGCACTTACCTGGCTATCAGACAGTCTGACTCACACCTTTTGGAATTAGTTACAGCAACCATTCAAAACTCCAGTTGTTTTGGGGACAGATGTATATCAGTTCTTTCAGTGTGTTGGTTAGCAATGCTCTATTCCAGTGTGTAATGAATATTATTTCAATTGTTGATTTAACCAGGAGAGAGAAAAAATAAACATTTCTGTCTCACATATTCAGTAGTGCAGTGGCATTCTAAATTCAAAACCTACTCTGGGGAAGGGAGGGTGGGGTGGAAAGGTCACAAGCAAGAATGCATGTTACAAACCACTGCACAGGGTGGCCTGGCCTGGGCTGAGGAGAGGTAGAAAATGGGGATTAAGCAAGGGTGCTCCAGCAAGTCAGGTATGAGATACTTTGCAGGCAGCTCTGTGTGGGGAATTGCATAACAAATGACGCACAATCTCTGGCTCACGCTGGTTCTTTTACTCCTTCCCTCTGTTCAGTGCTAAATTCACTCATCAATCTGAAAGAACAAAGTATGCAAAATGATTGGGATTCTCAGGAAAGCAGCTTTTTCAAGTAGCTTTTTCAAAGGACCTTTCACATTTATTTTAAGCTGGCATTTGAATTTAAGTGACATTGCCAATCATTTTCTGACAATGATTTTCTATTCTCCACTTCTTTATAACAGCTTAAAAAAAAGAGGGGAGGGGAAGACTTTCTATACAGAACAATTGGATGGGGATCTTCTTGGCAGAAGAAATTAGTTCAACTATTTTATTTTCCAGACTCTTTTGAATTTAGTTGTCTTCCTTTACCTATTATCTCAAAGAGCCTTGGTTAAATAATGTTCATTGTGAGAGCTAAATATTGCAGCATGCCATAGCTCAAATTCTCTGAGGTTTCCATACAGAAAAGTAACACCACAAATAGAATCTTGAGAGTATGGTGAGGGGGAAAGGAGGAAAGGAAAGTATTCAAGTTGGAAAAATCGAAATGATCATTCTCCATATTTTTTTTTTAGTTTGAATGATTCTGGTTTACTATTTTTTGCATAACGACTGAACCCAAAGACAAATAATAATAGTAATAAGGTGTAATAGTTAAGCACTTATTACTTAAGGTCACATCTCCTCCAAGAGGCCTTCCCCAATTAAGCCCTCTTTTCCCTGGCTTCCTCTCCCTTCTGCGTCATCTATGCATTTGGATCTGTGACTTAGGGCGTCAGCCCAATTAGTTATCCACTAGTTACTATTAATGTCTATCTCCCCCTATAGACTGTAAGCTCCTTGTGAGCAGGCAGTGTACCTGCTAATTCTGTTGTATTGTACTGTCCCAAGTGCTTAGTACAGTGCTCTGCACACAGTAAGCGCTCAATAAATACGGTTGAATGAATGAATGAATGGTAAGCGCTTACTATGTGCCAAGCACTGTTCTAACCACTGGAGTAGATACAAGGTTATCAGGTTGTCCCATGTGGGGCTGACAGTCTTAATCCCCATTTTACAGATGAGGTAACTGAGGAAAAGAAAAGTTAAGTGACTTGCCCAAAGTCACACAGCTGACAAGTGGTGGAGGCAGGATTAGAACCCACGACCTCTAACTCCCAAACCTGTGCTCTTTCCACTAAGCCATGCTGCTTCTCATATTGATTGACTGATTGATTGATTACATGCCAAGATCACACTGCAGGTAAGTAGCGGAACTGAAATTAGAAATCAGGGCCTCATTCCCTGGCCCAAGCTTTTTCTACTAGTCCACACTGCTTCTCACAAAGAGAAACATGTTCAAAACAATTAATTTGGTGTTTTAACTCTCATATCATTCCCATGTAACTGGGTTTCAAAATACAGTCGATATTTGGAAAGTAGCATATTAAAGCAAAATTCAAAGGACAAGAAAGAAAAGGCACCATTTCACCAAACTGATAAATTCGCCCTACGAAAGCAAACAGAGGTGCAGACTAGAGAGTACTCTGTTATGGGCATGGAAAGATCTGATGAGGGAGGGAGAAACTGTCAGGTGGGAAATGCTGGGAAGATTATTATATCTGTGGGAGTTCTAACATTTTGGGGAATCTAAACCTTGTTATCTTGTGGAATCACCCCTACTGGGAGGGTGATTTAGAAGGATGCCTCTCTATCCAAGCAATTAAGATCATTTAGGTAACAGAGAAAATGGGCCATAAGGAGATCCCTCCTGGAGAGCACTTACTGATGTTCAATCAGCACATTTCAGCAAAGCAGAGGAGATGTGGAATTTGCTGAATAAAAAAGTGGCAGAGGATGTTTTAGTGTCTACTGCCACAAGATGCCTTTTTATTTCTTATGAGAATTTCAGCTTCTGTAACTGTGTCCACGACATCCTCGAGTCCCTGACAACCTGTCAGAACACGGATGAGTTTTTTCCTGTGACCCCCTGTAGGTACCAAATCACATCAGCCCCCTCAAAGACCAAGAACAAATTTGATCCCTGAGAGGCAGGCCATTTTCAGTGAATGAATGTAAAGCTCTTGGTTTTAAACTACAGTACAGCAGCACTTACAAAGAGCAAATATTAAATCCTTGTAAACCTGCAAAATGATTCCTTGAGCATGCCTAAATTATGCGGTAGAACAAATACATGTGAACTTGGAAAATAAAGGGAAAAAAACTTTTTTTGTCAATCTTCCTTCATCTCTTCGAGCAAATATCCAAGATATCAAGATCTACCATTTTAATTACTTATTTCTTGCTCTCTCCTACTCAATATTTCATTCACACTGATGACAAGCACAATGGACAATGCAGGCTACAAGTTGAATGACAAGCTGAGAACATACATTCTTCTGTGCATCCTAAAACACTACCTTGATCCCTGCTAAGTGGGAAAATAAAAGCTACATAGTGAACGTTTTACTTTCCTTAATACATCGAAACCAAATCTTTCACAGACATTATTTGCCTGTCAAGGCATCAGGACCTGGGCCGCAAGATGCAATGTTGATTTTTTTTTTATCTCAGCTGCAAACCATATGTGCTAAATTGACTCACTGCATTTTCAAAAAGTCATATTCTGAGAACAGATATAGGATGAACTTTTTCGCCCCTACTTAAATACTGAGCACTTTGCTTAAAAAATTATCTTGCCTGAAGGAAAGCCTTAGGGGGAAGAGCACTAATCAGATTCTAGTTTAGAGTCTGCAGTCATCAAATGAAAACTTTGTTTAAACTCCTATTGGTCTCAGTTTTAGTCACCGTCTGGTTTATCCTTTGGTCGGTCTCACAAGGGAAATCCACCTCGCTTCTGAGTAGAACTTGCATTTACAAGTCTTGCCATTTATTAATTAAAGATGGGAATTTTTTAGTGATTCACTTAGACTGCCATATTGCTCCAAGGCAGTTAATTACTTAAGACTGGGGTCAGGAACCTGTGGTTTGAAAGCCACATGTAGCTCTTCAGCAGCATGTGTTTAGCTCTTCAATCCTCTGGCATCAGACCACAATTTTCAACAGTACACAAGCGCAAAGGAGTTTTGTTGGCAAGAAGAGCCTTTGATGGCAGTGCAATCAACTCTGCTCCAACAGTTCTTTTGCAGTGGCTGAAAGCAAGTCAAACTTTTAGAAATCCATTAGTTTTTCTAAGGAAAACCATGTCTCTTTCCTCCTACCACTTTGCCTGTTATGGTGATTTGTGTTATTTTGTTCTGAAACAATTAGAATATGGTAATAGTTTGTAAACACAGCTAGTAAAAAACTTCCTGGCAACGGAATTTATGGGGTTTTTTTGGTTGTTTTTTCTTGGGTTGGTTTTTTTTTTTTTAACTAGACATCCAGCACTAAAATGATGGCCCTTCTGATCGCACAAGGGAGTGGATTTCCCATAGTGACTTCATTCCGGGTGCAGCCTTTATCTGCTTTTCCATTTCTATTCTACTTTTTCAAAGAGCTTTTTTTCCCCCAAAGACCACAGAAAAGGGATAGGCTTTCCTTTTCCCCCTGTACTTTGGAGGGGAGTTAATGGAGAGCAGTCCAAAAAGATAATACAATTTGTAAGGGCTGCTCTCCCAACACTGGTGCTGCTGTTCCATTCATTCTCACTGATCAATTTGGTTGTCTCCAGCACATCTGCTCATGAGCTGACAAATGATGAATTCCATCTATGAATCCATAAGCAGATAAACAGCACACTGACAAACAGCTAAGAGACGAAATATATGCACCTTTCATAAGCAAGACAAATCACTCATTCTCACCAAACGCTTCCAACAGGAACACTAATTCTGTATTTATTTGCACAGCATATGTACTGCATCTGAAGGAGTGCATTAAAAAAGATCTCAGGCAGCGAGTTGCTTTGATTACATTTATTCATTTCAGTATTACAAGGGCTCAATGGCACTGCTCTGAAATAAGAAACCGGTGGAGACTGAAAACAGCTTATCAATGGCTTCTGGAGTTTGGGGGATTTTCTGGTGCTTATTTATACTGAATAATCCCCCTCTGATGCAAGAGAAGAGAAGACCCTTTTACACAAAATACTGTGGTCATCCAACCAAAAACTCTCATGTGCCTTTCCTTCCACCCAGTAGTTATTTTTATTAATAACTCCAAGAACATATTGTGGGATTCTTTTTGTTTTTAGATCCGGTCATGTGACTCCCACTCAACACCAAGGAACACTGGGTAAATTGTAATGTTCTACCAGGCCAATGAATGGTCCCTTTTAAAGCAAAGATGGTGATGAATTGTTATTTGCTGAGGACTAAGCAAGCACAGAGACCTATATATATTCCTCCTTCTATGCTCCTTCGGATGATGGATGGAAGTGTGAGGCAGGAAAGAAGTCCCAGAGACAGGCTTGTGCAGACAACTAAGCTGCTCCAAGTAGGATTGCTTTAATCAAGCTGCAAGAGAAGTGGCTTTTTGTATTATTACTGTATCTTCATTCTCCAACTGCAAACATAGATCATGGATACCATACCCTGTTGGCCTATCTGAAAACTGCAATGTAGTGGAAACTTCCTCCAGAACCCCAGAGAAAGGTCTTTTTAGGAAGGTACCCCGCTATATAGGCCGGATTATGAAAAGTACTCTCCATCCTGGTGAAAGAGAGACATAGAGAAAGAGTGAGAGGCAGACACACAGAGGGTGAGTGTGCACACACAGATGCCCCAAATCACCATTGGAATTCATTAATATCAATTGGGCCAATAGCAATAAAATGTGCAGGGCGCTAGATATTCACATGACATTTCTTGGGATCTTTACTAATGGTGCAAAATGTATTATTTTAAAAAACATACCTATTCTGATGATGATGATGGCATTTGTTAAGCGCTTACTATGTGCAAAGCACTGTTCTAAGCGCTGAGGGGGTTACAAGGTGATCAGGTTGTCCCTCGTGGGGCTCACAGTCTTAATCCCCATTTTACAGATGAGGTAACTGAGGCCCAGAGAAGTTAAGTGACTTGCCCAAAGTCACACAGCCGACAAGTGGTGGAGCCAGGATTAGAACCCACGACCTCTGGTTCCCAAGCCTGGGTTCTTTCCACTGAGCCATGCTGCTTCCCATTATGAAATACAGGTGGTATTTTCCAGAGATGTACTTTTCTCATAGAGCTGTTTTGATTCATGTCCCTCTTTACAAGAAATATACAATGTACACTGGAGGGAATCAAGACAAAATTCACCTAGAATGCTAGGCTAAATGCGGACTGCTTACTTCAGTAGCCACTTAATTCTGATCCTCAAAAAGCTTTCTAATCTGAGGAAGGCACCTCCTTGTTTGGTTAGCTGGGCTACCATGAATTGTATTACAAGCTGTGACTGTTTCAGCCAAAGACCCTATTTGGAGTCATTATTTTAAGGGTCCAGGGACATTATTTGTTGAAAAATGTCTTTGGAGTTCAAAGGTCAGAGTAGAATTCGAGAATGCATTCCATTACTCAATGGTATTTATTGAACACTTACTGTGTACAGAGCACTGTACTAAGTGCTTGGGAAAATACAACAGAGTTGGTAGTAACTCCCTGCTTTTGAAACCCTACATTCACCAAATGCTTGATAAAATGAAATATCATAGATGCAACAACTAATAATGACAAAGTTACTTATTTGGGGCCAGTTTTACAATCAGGCTCATTCTTCACAGGAAAAAGTTACTGCTTTTTTTTTAAAAAAAAAAAAGAATGGGAAAAATATAGGAACAGAATGAATAGATATTCCCCAGTATTCCATTCTGGGGGGCAGGGAGGAAGTCATTTCTACAAATGATTAGCAGTAAAAAGCTTAAAACTCTGACTGAGTTGGTTCCCATTATGCAACAGGCTATAAGATACCTGCATATAAATAACATGGTGCTGAAATGTGTGACTGGCATGTGATGTGAACAACAGAAATGCTTTAGAGAAGTAACTAGGCTGATATTACATCTTCTTGAATCAGGTCTTTGTTTCAGGGCCAGATGTGCAAAATCTATTACCACTTGTCAGTTGAGTAATCTCTGGTTTCTGAGAGTGTTTCCACATTAGTGGTTGTGATAGTGGGGCTACAATTTAGTGGGGATTTGGAAAAGCAAAATTCACTGCAAACATCTGGCATAGAAACTGGTAAGGCCTCCATGCACACTAGTACTGTTACTGTATGAAAAAGTACACTTCCCTTATTAGAAAGACAAAGGTGAAACCACAACCACACTTCTGATTGGGCAGAGAATCTTAAAGAATAATCTAACCAACTGAGCTCCATGGTATCCACCAGAAAGGCAAAGTGCCATGGGACAAATACTGGCTTCCTAAAGCTGCAAATAGGCAGAATAGTCTAACAAACATTCCACTGTTAGCGGAAGGCTAAAACATAGGCTATCACATGAGTTCCAACAGGTACAGACCAGCGTAAAAACTGCCACAGATTTTAATATCAGCAATAACTCTGGAGAGAAGCTTCATTAAAGATGTCAAGAGTTCAAAAATAATAGAAACTTAATTCTCTAGCCCCCAGAACCCAGGTGAAGTTGCCTCTGTCGAGATTTATCTTAGTAAGTGCACTGAACCACCAGTCTCCAGTACTATCACTTTTATAAATCCTAACGTCAGTACTCAATCGGAAATCTCATATTTAGAGAAAATCTCCACCCCTTTGCCCACTGCCCAGCTCTTTGGTCTGGTGGGGAGGGGGACTGAAACTTCTTTTTCCCCTACCCCTCGAGTGAGGCCTGCCTGCAACCTGAAAATACAGTGAGCCCAGCAACCCAAACACAATAACTTCTCTCACCCATAGCTGACATAGATTCCACTAGCAAAAAGAAAAGAAAAACTAAAACCTTCACTCCAGAAACTAAAACATGAAAATCATAGGTTTATGAGGTCTTCATATTTCCCACTAATTGTTACATCCCTGTCTGACTCATTCTGTTATAAAATACATGGATGTCCTCGCTCCCAACCTTCCAGTTTCACTGAAAGCCTTAATGCTGAGCCTCCTGGGATGGTGCTGAGAAGCAAGCGCTGGAACAAAAGGTCTCCTCTCCTACTATATCCCACAAATCAGTCAACTGCATTTACTGCACACCCACTGTGTGCAAAGCACTGTGCCAAGCTCTTGGGAAAGCACAAAGAGTTAGCAGACATGGCCCCTACCCTCAAGGAGCTGAAAATACAGTGGAGTAGACAGACACCAAAAATGATTTACAGAAAGGAAAAAGCAAAGTGTATACTTAGGTCAGGTGCTTAATATAAATACAAATACCGATGTGCATGGTTAGCCCAAAGTACTGGGGTAGTAGTTGGGGAAATAAAATCAGAGGAATGGAGAATGGACTCCTGTAGGCGGTGTGTTTTCGAAGGGCTTTGAGGTTGGCAGATAGGAAGGGGGAAGAAGTTCCAGGCAGGAGGATTGTCACGAGCAAGGGATCAGTGGTGGGAGACATAAGAGGAGTGGTGAAGCTGAGATGTAGTGGCAGAAGAGAGTGAATAAGTAGTGAGGTTAAGAGAGAACTAGTTGAGTACCTAAAAGCCAATGGTCAGGAGGGCTTTTTTTTTTGTTTTTTTAAATGGTATTTGTTAAGCACAAGCTAATCGGGTTGGACAGAGTCCATGTCCCAATCAATCAATCAATCGTATTTATTGAGCGCTTATTGCGTGCAGAGCACTGTACTAAGCGCTTGGAAAGTACAAGTTGGCAACATATAGAGACAGTCCCTACCCAACAGTGGGCTCACAGTCTAAAAGGGGGAGACAGAGAATAAAACCAAACATACTAACAAAATAAAATAAATAGAATAGGTATGTACAAGTAAAAGCAATAAATAGAGTAATAAATATGTACAGACATATATACAGGTGCTGTGGGGAAGGGAAGGAGGTAAGATGGGGGGGATCAGTCTGTGAAGGCCTCCTGGAGGAGGTGAGCTCTCAGTAGGGCCTTGAAGGGAGGAAGAGAGCTAGCTTGGCGGATGGGCAGAGGGAGGGCATTCCAGGCCCGAGGGATAACGTGGGCCGGGGGTCGATGGCGGGACAGGCAAGAACAAGGCCTAACGGTGAGGAGATTAGCGGCAGAGGAGCGGAGGGTGCAGGGTGGGCTGTAGAAGGAGAGAAGGGAGGTGAGGTAGGAGGGGGCGAGGTGATGGACAGCCTTGAAGCCGAGGGTGAGGAGTTTCTGCCTGATGCACAGATTGATTGGTAGCCACATGGGGCTCACAGTCTTAATCCCCATTTTATAATACATAATAATGCAGTGTCTTCCCTGTAATGGTTTCTGTTAAGGCTTAACATTCCTGAACAGCAGGTCTACAAGCCCAGAGAAGCAACGTGGCCTAGTGGAAAGAGCACAAGCCTAGGCATCAGAGCACCTAGGTTCTAATCCTGGTTCTGCCAATTGTTTGCTGTGTGACACTGAGAAAGTCAGTAAACTTCTCTATGCCTCAATTTCCTCACCTGTAAGGATTAAGTACCTGTTAACCCTCCTACATAGACTGTGAACCCCACGTGGAAAAGGGACTGTGTCCAACCTGATTAAGTTGTATCTACTTCAGCGTTTAGAACAGTGCTTGACACATAATAAGTGCTTAACAATGCCATAATATCAATTTTACACATGAGGTAACTGAGTCACAGAGAAATTAAGTGACTTGTCCAACTCACACAGCAGAAAAGTGGCAGAGCTGGGATTAGAACCCAGGTTGTTCTGATTCCCAGAGGCCTGTGCTCTAACTACTAGGCCACACTGCTTCTACTGCATGTAGAGAGTAATGGGGACCCACTGAAGGCTTTTGAGGAAAGGGGAGACTTGTGCAAAGCTAGGTTTTAGGCAATCCAGGCACCAAGGTGAAATTTGGACTAGAGAGAAGGGAGAACATTGAGGAGACTGATGCAGTAGTCAAGCTAGGAGACGGCAACTGTCTAACCCAGCATGGTGACCAATCAGATGGAGACGAAGGGAAGGATCCTGGAAATGTCGTGGAGGAAAAGGATTTAGTGACAGGCTAATATGAGAGCTGAAAGAGAGGGATAAGTTGAGGATAATGCCAAGGTTGTTTGCTTCTAAGGTGGGAAAGTGAGATGGGGAAGTGAAGTGGAGGAGAGAATTTGGGAGGGAAGAGAAGTTCTATTCTACATACCTTGAGCTAGAGGGCTCTGCAGGACATCCATAGCTCTCAAGTTGTGACAGAGGAGGCAACCCAAAGGACACATCTCATCATTATTAATTTACTCATGGAATCAGATTTTCCCAAAATGCATCACCATAAATACTCCCTTGTTGCTACCAATGGAGAAGAAATGTGTCTGTCCAGCTCAAACGGTTCAGAGAGCCTATGGGGTTTCCAGCCTAAAGGAAGAGTTGTCCTTTTCCTGGAGAAAAGGTCAACAGGAATAGAAAAATTCCAGTGCAGGAAGTGATCTCTGACTCTGGGAAGTACAGCAATTCCCTGGCTGTGTAGATGTTACCATACCATTACCAAGGTTACTCTGTGTGAATTTTGCAGAATGCCTATGTATATTGTAAAAGACATGTTGCCTTCCTTAGTAGTGGTTATTGCTAAACAAAGTACAATGGATTTTGATGGGCAGGTTTCCTGTTTCATACAAATAAAGTTTTATATATATATATATATATATATATATATATACACATATATATATATATATATATATATATATAAAAGACAGCTTTGTTTATTCAGCAGGATCATGAATAATGTTATCAACAAAAACATTATAGTACGAGAAGAGATTTCAGAAGTTCATTTGTGCTCCCTCTTCTGGCTGGTTCTACGCTAGCTGATGAAAATGCACTGTATTTCCTATCTACCCTTGGCTAGTGAATTGCTTTTCTGATTTTGGGGGACACCCATTTCTTAAAGATTACATACATTAGAAGTTATTCTCTGAAACACTGAAAGTACTCTATTGTGTAATCGTATGTCCAGAATATTTACCTTTTGAAAGGAAATATAAACTGAACTGAGGTTCAGAAAACTAATTAACTTGAATTTGTTCCAGTCCTTCAAAGAATAGTATCAATAATAACATTACATTTACCAAGGAATTTTAAAGAATATTTTATAAAAAGGAAAAAAGACTCTAGAATGCAGAGACTTCCATTAGACATTAAATCACCAAGTCAAAAATTCAAATCTTTAGCTATTTTGCATTTTCTAGCATTTTGTGTAATAGATTTAATTGTTACAAATTAAACAACGCAACAACATTCTTATTGATAATTTTTATATCACTGACTTAAGAACTATTCATTTACACACTACAAGTAAAGATTCCGGTCATATGAGTATTTACTAAGCACCATCAAGTGTGAGATCTAGTCATCTATTTTCACAGGAACATTAATGGAAACTGCAAAATAGGAATTTCAAAAAAAGGAATGGGAAAATAAGAGTGACAGGGACAAAGAATGAAAAAGAACCAGAGGCAAAATATCAGCAATATAAAGTTTAAGCCTTCTTTAAACCTCAAGTTGTTAAATGGAAACAATAGCACAAGACAAGGAGACTTAGCAAACTACTGATTTTAGTCAAAGAATTGGTTCCATGCTGACTGGAACTCTCAAAATTAAATTACCTGACAGGCTTCCAATTCCATTTTCCAGCTCCATTAAAGTCCTTGAGGTAGCAAGTTACATCTCCCAAACATCTCCCTACCCGTATTGAAGGATGACAGACTCCCAAATTACCTTGAGCAATTTTTTTGTGAGTAATTTTTCATTATTGGGTATTTTAAGTTTTTGGGGTTTTGTGTCATATTTCACAGTATCTCTCTTTTCCAAAATAGCTTTATCTCACACAGATTTCTACCTCGTTATTTGAGGCTTGGTTACTATAAACTATTTTGACTGCTAAATGCTATGTCAAACTCAGGGACTACTAACCACAGCTATGGTTTAATTAAACTGCAACAGAGGAAAGGAATGTAAAGAATTACAAATAGTTGAAAATTAGATGAAAAGATACAAATACTTTCCATCCCTGGCATTTATCCAAATAACCTGGCCTAGGTACAGACATTCAATGGTTGGGTCTGCATGGGAGAAGGTATATTTTTCAAAGATTTTTCTAGTGAAAAATTCCTCCTGTGGCCTGAATCTGCATGCCTGTGTTAGGCCACTGTGCTTCAGTTTCTCTGGGTGGCTGTCAATGCAGAAATGCTAAAGCGCATTTCACGGTTTTTTTTTTTATGATATTGGTTAATCACTTACTGTGTGTCAAGCACTGCTCTAAACACTGGGGTAGAGACAAGTTCATCAGGCCAGATACAGTCCCTATCCCATATGGGACTCACAGTCAGGTAGGAGGGAGAACAGGTATTGAATCACCATTTTGCAGCTGAGGAAACAGGCACAGAGAAGTTCAGCAACTTACCCAGGGTCACACAGCAGGCAAGTGGTAGTGCTGGGATTAAAACCCATATCCTCTGGCTCACAGGCCTGTGCTTTATCCAGTATGAAATGCTGCTTCCCAGCATGATTTGATGGGATTTGGGTAGTACCCTAATCAGGAATGGCTCTTGGAGGGTGTGGAAATCTCAGAAGGGCTAAGAAGATGAAGAGAACTGTGGTCTCAGGGATTTGGAGAAGAAGGGAGTTCCAGGAAGGAGGACTGGTGTGAGTAAGGGGTTGGAGGCAGGAAATATGAGAAGAAGCCATCATTAGGAGGCGACATATGAACGAATGAAGAGTACAAGCTGGAGTGCAGTAGAATTTGCACATAGTAAGCGCTTAATAAATGCCATTATTATTAAGTAAATGGGTAAATTCCTCCTGTAGACCGTAAACTCCTCGTGGGCAGCGATCGTGTCTACCAACTCTATTGCACTGTACTTTCCCAAGTGCTTAGTACAGTGCTCTGCACACAGTAAGAGCTCAATAAATAATACCACTGATAGATTTAAAGCCAACAGTCAGAAGTTTATGCTTCTGAAGAATGGAGTGGTGTGACAATGATGTTTTAAAGAATATTCTAGGCAGCAGAATGCAGTATGGACTGTAAAGGGAAAAGGCAGGAGGCAGGAAAACAGTAAGGAGACTGACATCGTAATCTAGCCAAGATACGATGAGCATCAGGACCAATGTGGTCATTTGGATGGAGAGGAAGTGGTGAATAAAGAAATGTTTTGGGGGGGAAATATGATAGGATGTAGCAACAGACAATGTGAGAGCTGAGGGAGAGTGAGTTAGTGGAGAGGAAGTGAAGGCAGCAAGTGTAATCAACTTGTTCAAGGAATTTAGACAGAAAAGAACAACAGTGAGAGGTGCCTTGAGTCAGGTTTCAGTGGTGGCAAGAAGCAGCAGAAGGTGGGACATTTGTCTGAGTAATGTCAATGCTACTCCTTTGCTGTTCTACTATCTTGAAAATTTCAATTTGCAACAAAATTGCAAGAAAAAGTAGTAGTGCCAAATCCTTGAATACATTTTATTAAAAAAATGAAGCTCAAAATATTTCACCATTAAGGAATTAGGGCTCAGGATTTTGTTGGTGGGGGTGGGGGGGAGGGAAGGGGAGGGGAATGGGAATGCTAGCATACTGAGTTTGCTACTAAATCTCATATTAAAAATAAATTAATGTTATTTATGGAGTGTGAAAAAGGGGTGGACAAGAGGAGGGCATGGTTCAGCATGGTACAGATAGGAGGGCACTGGAGGAGTGAAGAGTATGTGTTAGGGGAGTGGGGAGAGGAGAGCTGATTATTAAGGAAGAGAGAGCTGGGGAAGAGCTAGGCAGCTTTTGGACAGTTTTGAGGAGAGATGAGATGTTTGCCAAGTGAACTTTTGGGAAGATGAACCGGGCAGCAGCATGTAGTATGAAATGAATATGAGAGAGGCAGGTGCAGGGAAACCAGTGGGGAAGCTAAGTATGATGCCTAGCCCAATCACGATATGACGAATACTTGAACCAGTGTAGGGGCTGCAGGGTGGAGAGAAAGAGGCTGCTCCATAAAACCTTCTGAGGAAAAACTGGAAGAATTGGGCTATAGACAGGAGGTGAGAATGTGAAGACAGTAAGGAATCGAGGATGGTACCAAGCTTGCAGGCTTTAGTAACGGGGAGGATGGTGGTGTGGTCAATGGATCTGAGGCCACTGAGAAGAGAAGAGGGAAGATAAGTTTGGTTTTACACATGTTGAGCTTGAGGTTCTGATGGGCTACCCATGTGGAAATGTCCAGGAGGCAAAAGAAGATGTGGGGTTGGACAGCAGGGGAGAGGTCAAGGACATGGGAGATGTGTGAGTCATCTACATCCAGATGGTAGCCATGCAAGTGGATGAATTCCCCAAGACAGTGGACATCAACGGGAAAGAGCAAAGGACCAGCACAGAATATAGTGGGACACTACAAAATAGTTCTGTGCCTCACCACCATATTGTTGATTATACTGCTCCTCTGAGTGGAGAAAATATTTTCTTCACAGAATTTCTGTGGGGATTGTGGCTACCTTAATTTTTCTTTTGTCCCTCAGTGGTATTCGCCCCATAGTTCTCTGGGCGAGTCTGAATTTGAAGCTGTCCTGTGGCAGTGGATGTGAATGAACAGATACTGAAACTGCTGTTAGAACTAAATGATATCCATCATTATTATCAATATTTACAGGCCTGTGAGTTCAGAACACTGTTCTGGTCACTTGGAAAACGCAAAACAGACGTAAAATACACAATCACTGCTCTCGAAATTTTCGAAGGAAAAAAATGAAGATGAAATCACAGTAACCAGAAAAAGGCATCTGATAACACTTTTTTTCCCTCATAGTTAGTAAAACAAGAATCATCCAGTCAGTGCTTTTTAAAAACCACTGTAATCAAGTATGGAAGTCAAATGCAAATTTCCTCTGAATGTATTTACTTTCTGAATGTGAATGGAAAGGTTAGAAACTGAAGTGTTGCTCCACATGAGTTATCATTTTTGGAACTACAGCAAAGGAACTTTATTCAGCCCAGCAAAAATTGTGCGGCCTACTAAACTTTTTTTCCTTGACTGCCAGTTTATTGTTTAATACAAATGGCATTCAACTATAACTTTTCCCAGGAACTTTTAATACATCTGTTTAAATTCATTTCAATCCATATATAAATTTATGTGATATGAGCAATCAAAAGTCTATTTATGTTCTCAATGTGGTAAAATACGATTTCAAAAAGAGTTCTTAAAACATTGCCTCTGGAAGCTCTTCTGTAGTTATCCTAGCAGTATGAGTGAAATTATTGAGACAATAGGAGTTGCATTACACTGCAAAGATAAAATACTGAAAATATACATTGATGCCTCCAAGAAAGCAATTATCCTTTAGAGAGAATCTTATTTGGAAGAAACGTCTTTCTGAATTCTTCTTTCAAATTTGAGAACATAAATATGCTTTGAAACAACAGATTGTGCATTTACACTGCTTAACTTAATATATGTTTTGAAATTGACTAGATGAACAGACTGGCTATGGATATAATGTATGCATATTGGATCTTGTCTCAAATGCATTACTACAAAGCACTCTGGGATACCAAGAGTATGAAAGCAGCTATACAAAACTAAATTTACTCTATTTTCTCAGTGGCCTTCACTACTCAAGATTTAGGTTTCTTACCCTAAAAAGTCGGGTTTTTTCACACTGCACTGTCACGGAAAAATTTACTACAGTCTTGTACAGTGCTTCTCACCCAACATACCCAGACTTGAAATTTTTACCTTGAACCTAACTATAAACAAAGGTAAGTGAAGTTGGCTCTACTATATAATGAATTGTTTCTGAATGGTTCTTTAGAAATATAATGAGATCTGTTCTGAAGATCTTTCCCTCATTCTGCCATGGAACTTATTTTAGGAAGCTTCCATGAATTCAATGACAATAGTTTTGGATCTTTAGACACCAATCAATAGTGGTGATATAGCAATTTATTAATTACAGGTGTTTTGCCACACCATTTCCGAGTCCTAATGACTTCGTAAAATTAAGGCTCTTTTACCAAATTTGCACCAGCATGAGATTACTTTCCAGAGTTTTTATTTGATCTTTATCAAAGGCATTTATGGAGAGTCTAGTATGAGCAGAGCACTTTACTAAGCACTTTTTAGGATGTCCATTAAGCGCTTATTATGTGCTAGGCACTGTAAAAGAAAATCAGGTTGGACACAGTCCCCATCCCACATGGGCTCACAGTCTTCATCCCCATTTTACAAATGAGGTAACAGACACCAGGAATTACCCAAGGTCACACAGCAGACAAGTGCTGGAGCCAGAATTAGAACCCAGGTCCTCCTGACTTCCAGGCGCATGTTCTATCCACTAGACCATACTGCTTCACTATCTGGGGTATTAATCCGGGAATGCTTCTTGGAGAATTAGCATTTTAAGAGTGCTTTAAGGGTGGGGAGATGTGGTTTTATTAATTTGAGGGGGAAGAGGGAATTCTAAGAAGGAAGAAAGGTGGGAACGGTGGGTAGGAGCCAAAGTAAATTCAGAAGTTTTGGGGGGAAGGTGCAAGAGTTTGAGTTGAAAGAAAACACGTAGATAAGAGAGACAGCTAATGACCACGAGTTTTTGTTTTCCATGTGAAGAAATGGGGAGCCATCGGAAATTTTTGACAAGGGCAGAGATGTGTTCCAAATGGGCAGTTGTACATATGACAGGCTGAGAAGGTGAAAGGTTTGAGGCAGTGAAACCAATAATAAAAACAACAATTATGGTATTTCTTAAGTGCTTACTATGTGCCAAGCCCTAAACATTGGGGAAGATACAAAATAATCAGGTTGGACAAAGTCCTTGTCTCACATTAGGTTCACAGTCTAAGGTAACAAGGCTTTTCTTCCAGCTTTTAGGTAGAACATTTTTATAAACATCCTTGAAAGGAAGTTTACTGCTCTTCTCTAAGCAAGTCCTCTTATCTGTTCACTCCCCTTCCCAGCTTTTACCCAGTGCACCCTCTCTGGTGTCTCAATAAACTGAGTTATCAATTTCAGGATAATGTATGCAGAGTGAGAAGCAGCGTGGTCTGGTGGATAGAGTCCAGGCCTGAGAATCAAAAGGACAGGGCTTCTAATCCCCGCTCTGCCACCTGTCTCCTGTGTGACCTTGGGCAAGTCACTTAGCTTCTCCAGGCCTCACTTACCTCATCTGCAAAATGGGAATTAAGACTGTGAGCCCCACGTGGAATGTGGATGGTGTCCAACATGATTGGCTTGCATTTACCCCAGCGCTTAACACAGTGCCTGGCACATAATAAGCGCTTAACAAATACCATAAAAAATGCTCATTCAGCATTTAACATAGCCTGGTCAGTTAAAGCTGTAAAATTCTCATGCTACACTAAAGGCCCAAATTTTTCCAAAAGGAGGGTCATGTGAATAAGAAATATTTGTCCTAACTTTAGCCTTAAATTAGCTTCATGTGACCTTTGTGGCTACTTGGAGGTAAAGGATGGAAAACTTGAGACACTCCTGTAGATGGGAAGACCAATAGCATTCTACCTTCATTCCAAAAGAAAGCCACAAAGAAAGTCCTCACTGGAACTAATTGCCACTGAACAGGGAAGTGAGATACAATACTCTCCCTTCCTCAGAGAAATGAATGCAGTTTCGTTTGTGACCAGGAGAATGGAGAAAAGTAAACATGATGTGGAACACAACCCAACCAAAAACCAAAACAAAACAAAAAGAAAAACTTGGTCCAAAGACCACAAAGCAAATCTTTGGGAGCAAATTTTGATTTGCTCAAAATACAGTCAGGAGAGAGGTTTGTGTGCAAACTCCATGGTTTTCTCATATACATGTAAATGTCATAATTAATTTTCAGAATACCATTTGGAGTGCCTTATATTTCAGTTCCAGTTTGTAAAAATCCACATTTTCAACAAACCAAGATTTGTAGAGCCTCGGGATCATTACTTGGGGAATTCACATAGTTCTTATTATATTTTGGGAGTTGAACATCTAATTTTAATGTCACCCTCATCTAGGAAGATTTACCCTCTTTGGGAAATTTTTACTTCAGTTCCATTTGTTTGATCATATTACATTCAACCTAAACAGTGGAGAAATGACTATATGGAATGATCTTTATTCTCATCTAATTGCACATCTTTTTTCTGCCTCTAGTTCAGTTGAAATAAATCCACGATACTGGAAACGTTAACAAAAAAGGAAAAGAGACGTAAGTTTTACTTCTGTGTAAATAATTTTACTCAATATAATTTTTTACTCAATTTTGTCAGTATTTGTTAGAAAAAATAAAAGTTTTGGGGGTTCAGGAAACAGAATAACTAAAAGTTAAAGACAAGCGGGGAAAAAAGTGATGAGATTAAGGAGCTAATCTATGATATTTAAGGAACACTCAAAGAGAGAAGGGACAGAAAAAAGGGTTAATTTTACGTGACACTGTATAATTCCTACTGAAAAGAATGCTGAAGCTTGCAAAAAGAAAGGTTAGTCTGGGGCCTAATAAAACATTATGCTGGAATGTCCCTTTGTTACAAATACAGAAGGATGCTGCTATTGTTCTATACAGCAGGCCAGGCAGCTGGCACTACACTTTGACCTCTGACCCCGCCAAAGTAAGGAGCTCAATGATGACCCTAGAGCCATCAATCAAAGAAAAAAGATCACTTGAAGAAAGAAAACCTCACAAGATGGTTGTCCCTCCCACCCCACCCTGTCCCCCTACCCTACTAAATGGTGGCATGCAGGTCCAGTCAAGCTACACAATTCCTGGCCTTAAGAATCCCACCATTTTTCATGTGCACGTGATGGGCTCTTTCCCTTTAATTTAAAGCTGCTTTCACAGACATGTGAGTGGATGAGAGCTTGCTATTCTGGCCTTAGATTTGATTAATTTGTGGCATTCGTGAGTCTAGCTCTCCACATACAATAGGAATGGACCAGCACAGACTCCATCTACAAGCAATTTATGCCAGGAGAGTTCAGGCCTAAAGGAAAAGCCTATGACAGTGCTAATGGTTTCCACCTTTTTAAGGAAAAATCGGAATGACTTGCAATCAAATATCATAGTTACTGCAAATGCTGCTTTGAACAATAAAATGTAAACATCACACAATATCTAAATGCCTTGTTTCATCACCGATATATCGATGATGAATATATCATCTATCGTCGATTAAAATATATATTGATGAAATATATTCTAAATTCAAGCATTTATATACCCAACACAAATGAGACTCCTGGATTTATTTCAAAATTGCACAAGTCAGATTTTACCAATAGCAAGGAAAGAGGAAAGGCTACAAGATTATTTTTAATTCTCACTCATAGGCCCCTTATATTTGTAATAGTGTGAAGTTATTAACCAGAAGAACATTCACCAAATTCCCCTTGCTCTCAGTACATTCTATTACCTATGACTGTGAATGACAGACTTGTGTAATTTGGTAATCAATCTTGGTTCATCCTTGATAGACCATGATAGCAAAGACTTGAGAAGACCAGCAATCACCTTCCTTGGGGAATACCAGCAGTTTCCTCGTTCAGCTATTGGAGTTAAATGTGAGTTGATGAATAAGGGCAATCTTTTACAGATTTTCAGCCAGTGGCCACTTGCACTTTGAAAAGTAAAAGTACATAAGAAGAGGCTAAAAATGTATATTTTAAAGAGAGGTTGAGCTACAAAGGAGGGAAGGGATTGCCTCAACTGCAATGTGGCCTTTAGGGCACCCTGCAGGAATGAATAGATGACAATTCTCCAGCATGTCATTTCCCTAAAGATCAAATTCCACTTTTTTCTATACAACTGAAGGTTAAATAAACATTTCAAATCTGGGAAAGGGTCATAATTCTTAAGTTGGAATTAGGAAGGGTTCCTATGAAGAAGAACCTGGGCTAGAGCCCAGAGATATTTGGGTTCAAGAATTCCCGGTTTGGTTCCTATTTCGGGTGATTTACTGTATGACCCCGGGCTTGCACTTGCTGTCAGAACTATGCTGTGAGTGCATCAGCCCCTTTCCTAACCATTCACTTGTCCACCTCAGCTGCCTAACAGTAGCTCCTAAGCCACTATGTGAATGACTGTGAGCCAAACAAGTGGTGAGCTCACTGGGGTCAGGACAATCAGCCAAGACCCCTTGAGGATAAGATCTAGGGCTAATATCCATTGTCCAAGAAGCCAAGGAAAGAAGGAACTCTAGCAGCTCTCTGGGGGATGTGACAATTTCGGAGATATTCAAGGGGACCCTCTGAACTTTAAACAGCATTAGCCCAGTCCCCTACCTGGGAGATTCTTGCCCCGACCACACCCATACACACTGCCTGAGACAGAGCACTCCTGTATTAGGGGGAGGGGGGAAAACTCCCCTCCCCTGCCACCTGCCAGTTTCTCAGTACTGCCCAAGGCAAAGAACACAATATCAAATTTAAACACGAGAGAGAGACAGGCTCGGATGTTTTGTACTTGTATACGTTTTGGGTTTTTTCCAGGCTGACCTTTCCAGATTTTTCCAAAGTGGAGAAAAGACAATAGGCGCAGTAGTCTCCTTTTTACATATTTTACAAAGCTTGAAACCCGAATAAATGTTGGCCAAACCTAAGCAGCAACCCATTTACAGCATACACTGAAAATATGAAGCCTTTGCATATGCAATCAGGGATTTTTACATTAAAATAAGGCTTGCTTGCTACATACAAAGCTCCACCTAGCTGAAAGTGAAAGGAAATGGTGAACACAAACTCCACATGTGAAGAAAGCATCAGGGAAAGAATTGTGAAGGATGTCACCGGCAAGGCTACACATCGAGCGCTTAGAACAGTGCTTGACACACAGTAAGCTCTTAATGAATCCCACCATTATTAGCTACACCTCTCTTTTGGAGGGGAGTTGGCGAGGTCTGAGTGACAGGGCCTGGTGACCCATGTCCAGGGATATCTGACATCATCCTTTTGCTTAGCCAAAATATATAACTCTGTAGCTACATGGAAAGTATTTCAATATACCCATGTGGATGGAATTTGATTAGCTTTGCAAGTAAGGTTAAAAAAAATCCTACGCTCTGATAAAAGTTTTACATTTGTCATCCTTTCACCAGTCTCACAAGTTTACAAATAAGGTGGCCACTGATGTCCCACCCTTCTGAATATCAGATGAAGAGATGCTTGTAACATTATATGGTCCACCAGGCATAAAACATAATATGATGATGTCATAGCTGTCATTTTAAGGAAATAAAAGGTAAAGGCTTAGTACCAGTTTTATGTGATCTTAGAGGGTTTTTCTGGGAGTACCTCTTAGCCACCAACTTTTTCCATAGCGTTTTCCATTCCCCTCCCAGATCAGTGTGGAAAAATAGCATAGCGTCCAAGTCACACAATAGGACACATGGCAGAAAGAGGTTCGGCACCAAAAATAAAACAGACATAAATGTCCCGATATTGTATGAGAGAGAGGACTGGCCAGCTGAAAAACAAGACTAAACAGATAAAAATCACGACTGACCACATTAATTACATATATTATAGCAATAATACCACTTTGCATTAACAGGCCTAAAAAAAATAGCAGTAAATGGAATTTTCATGTTTGATTAAGAAGTATCTCTTACCCAAAGTCTGATTTCATTTAGGTCCAGACCAATTTCTAAACCTAGGGGTCTGCTCTACTTTTCATGGCAAATAAGTCCTTGCAAATACAGACACATATGTGTAAGTTATCTGAAATGAAATGTGTGGGTTTATCGCTTATATTTTCTCTCATACTCAATTGTATATTTGTCAATTACATCTCCTTGTCTTCCATTAGACTGTAAGTTCCTTGAGGTCAGGGATTGCATTTTATACATCTTCTCAATGACTCCCAAGCTTCTGATATGGTCCTCTGCACATAGAGGGTGACTGATAAACATTACTGATGCTGGTGTCTCAGATTCTTTGCAATAAAATGTATGTAGCACGTTTAGTAAACTATTTTAAAAATCTCAGTTAGTCCTTCAAGTAAACAGTTCCACGAAAGAGATCAAAGAACTGTGATTCACTATGGAAAAATAGGAATACACAAATTCAGAAAAAGTAGCTATAAAGGAAACTATATTATTTGGAATTCTATTAGGAAGGGAAAGGTGCTGTTAATAAAGGTGCCAGTCCTTACTTATAATGAATTTAATCCCCCCACTCCCTTAAAAAAAGCTGAAATTTAGGTGAAATTGATATCTCCAAATGTTGCCAGTGGTTACTTAATTACAGATTGACTTGTGTTTAACACTAACGAGAGAGAGCTGTAAAGCTATAACCTAACAGTGAAAGAAACTGTTTTCATATTCTGAGAGGCAAGATCCGTAAATGAAAGGCCCTCTAATTTCTAGTAATTACCCTGGTACCTTAAAGTCCGTAATTATATAGCGACGCATGCCCTGAACTGGCCTTCAGTTTGTTCCATAGCCAGTGCATGTAATTAGCCTTGATTAATATCCCACATTTCACATCAACAGTACTAGCAAATCCAAATGATCTACATTTTATGCTGCCACAGGAACTTAAGTGTTCGGATTCTGTGCCTTTATCTAGAGAATATGCTACACAAATGGAATCGAATGATGCCTTGGCACCCACGCTGGATGACTTATTAAGAGGGAAGCTGCAATGCCTTTCATGTAATCATCTTAATCCCTTGTATCAACTAATTAATACACAGAGAAAGCTTTTAGTTGCATGTGAGTAATTATAACAAGTTTCTGGTCGGTGTCCAAATGGATTGACAATATAATTTATGAACAAAGAGATTCTGGAAAAGGCAGTTCCAAAAGGTGACAAATTCTCAGAAGAAAAAAAAATAGATAATATGTAGAAGGGTCCACATTTTAAAAATTAAATTAATGCTAGCTAAAGGATCTATCGCTGCCAGAATGGTGTAAAGAAGAATTCAGGTTTCACTCCTATTGTTTTCCTCATGTGTTAAAATACTTCAAACCATGTGAGCCCAATAAGAACTAAAGTAATGTGTGAGCAATGATTCTGTAGACTTTTAAGAGCTGATGCTCTGGAGAGATATTTACAAGGAAATTGATGATGAGAAAAATGATTCCATTATGTAACAAGCTGCTATAAAAACCCCACACTCCTGTTGGGCTCAGACTCCTGACCTCCTACTCTAAAGCTGAATGAATTGATTCCAGTTCACCCATTTCCAAAGCTCCTCTGCTGAGTACCTGTACATAAGTTTTCTTGGGAGCACAGAGATCATTACATGGGACACTGCCTGATCTGCTAATGTAAGAATTAGTAGCAGCTGTTCATGAGGACCATTTCCAACTAATGGAAAAGTGGCCTGTGTGGGAAACTATATCCAAAGTAGTATTACCTGCTGTGTGGTTTCTTTTCTCTTGGTCTTGCCTCAGTCAGAGTGGGAAACACTCCAGCAACAGGGTAGTGAATAACCCAATATGGGGGCAGAGTGCACAG
This sequence comes from Tachyglossus aculeatus, assembly GCF_015852505.1. NCBI lineage: Eukaryota > Metazoa > Chordata > Mammalia > Monotremata > Tachyglossidae > Tachyglossus > Tachyglossus aculeatus. Next base: position 8,959,742 of record NC_052099.1, read on the forward strand.
AAACACACTGGGTCAGTCATTCAAGCCAAGGCACTCAGTCATAAAGCACCACACTGTGGTTACAAGCTCAGAGCATATGATCATTGAACTTTTCACCGTGCACGTGGATTGCTATCTGGGTAGAGTTTTTGCATGTCTAAATCCAAGAAAGCACTTTATGGAATCCAAATCCAAATAGACCAAATGCTTACTCACTTCCAGCTAGGTACTGCTACCTAGTATTGTGAGGCTCAAAAACTACAACAAAGGAATTTCTTTAATGATAAATTTTAATCAAGGAAGTTTGAGCTCTGTGAAATTACACCACTCCATCTGGTAACCCAAGCTGAGGCCTCTTGGCCACATGGCTGAAGAATGAGCAATCATCAGTCAGTGGAATTTTGTGAGCCAATCACCCCTCCTGATAACTGATTCTGTAGGCAGACAGCAAGGGAAAACAAAGCAAAGTTCTACACCTATGTGCCTGTAATTTATTTATTTATATTAATGTCTGTCTTCCCCTCTAGACTGTAAACTTGTTGTGGGCAGGAAATGTGTCTGTTATGGTGTTACGTTGTACTCTATTAAGTGCTCAATACAGTGGTCTTTGCACACGGTAAGTGCTCAATAAATGATTGACTGACATTATGATGTAGGTTTTTTCTTTTCCACCTATTTTTGTTTCTCAAAGGCAGGTATCTTGTTTCATTCTTTGCTTATAATTTCCCTCATTGCCTATTAGTGTGTTAATGCATGATAGGCACTAAAATAAATACTCCCATATCATCTTCTACTTCAGATATGTATGTATAACAGACCACACAATCTAGTTTCCAGCAGATAATGTGTTTGCCCTTCTTACTGATTTCAGAAATATGAGCAAAAACTGGAACTTCCAGTTGTGTGGAAGAGACAAAGGACACTTTCCCACAATATGCCATGCTATAGAAAGCTCAAGGCCTGTCTGAAATATGCCTACATTCTTTTCTCATTATGGTTGGCTGCAATTGGACCATAGAGGTGTGGTCATTTCAATCTTAGAAATATAAAGAAGAAAATGACCGGAAAGCTGCCAAACCAAAAAAAAAAAAGACTTAAAAAAGTCAAACCCACCCCCCAAACCCCACCCCCCACCCCCCAGGTCAATTGAAACTTCTATTCCCCTGATATGATTCTATCCCTGCCTTCTTAACTAGTAAAGACACCCCCTGCTGGCCCATGCCCAAAACATGCTTACTTTCTGGTTCCGGAAAACTGCCTGGTAATTTCAGATAAACCTAGATTTAGGGTCGAAAAGCAGGTCCAATTCCAGTCCCCAGTAAGCAGCATACTAGGAGAAAAAGGCTCTTTAAAATGACAGCCATTATAAAACCTGTCTCTTTCTGGATGCAGTTCTCTACAGACAGATGAATTTCAAAGAGTCTCAAGAGAATGAATACTAACCTGATTGCTACTTTGCATGAGAGAGGCTTAGGCAGAAATAATAAAAAAAAAACCCCAAGAATACTGAAGTCACACCCATGAATGCTCCATTGCTGGAGGAATATTCAGTCATGATGTTTAAAACCAGGAGTTTATCAGAACCTTTCCTATAACAACTATTTACATTCCCCCCAAATCACATTAGACCATAACACTGAAAATTATTTAAGCCTTAAGACAGATCTACTTCCATTCTGACTGTACAAAATGAAGGTCAGTTTTGTATTTCAAATGTTTTTAATATAAAAATTGTGGTACTATTTACTCTAACATAATCCCTACCCCACATGGCACTCACAATCTATTAGGTAGGGAGAGGGGCTGAGTGCACTGCACACAGTAAGTGCTCAATAAATACCATTAATTGACATGCATCAGGCCAATGGCAGAATTAGGATAGAACCCAGGTTTCCAGATTCCCAGTTGCACGGTCTTTCCACTAGGCCACACACCTCCAACTGGGGGATAGATTTCTAACAGGGTATCTTAATTTCACTCCATCTTACCTAATTTTCCCTTCACTTTGCTGTCTTTATTCCTTTCCATTTTCTTGCCATGGCAGTCAAGAATAATTACATTGCTATTTAGCAACATGGGCATTCTGTGCCATCATTCATTCATTCAATCTATTTACTGAGCGCTTACTGTGTGCAGAGCACTGTACTAAGCGCTTGGGAAGTACAAGTTGGCAACATATAGAGGCGGTCCCTACCCAACAGTTGGCTCACAGCATCATCATCAATGGTATTTATTGAGCTCTTATTGTGTGCAGAGTTAAGCACTTGGGAGAGAATAATACAGAGTTGATAGACACAACAACAAGCTTACAGTCTAGAGGAGACAGACATTAATTTAAATGATGTACAGATATGTACCTAATCGTTGTTGGCAGGGAACGTTTCTACCAACTCTGTTATACTCTCCCAGGCACTTAGTACAGTGCTCTGTGCACAGTAAACAGTCAATAAATATGATTAATTGATTGACCGTGGGGCTGAGGGTGGGGAGAATAGCAAATGCCCAAAGGTCACAGGTACCACTATAATAATGATGGCATTTATTAAGTGCTTACTATGTGCAAAGCACTGTTCTAAGCACTGGGGAGGTTACAAGGTGATCAGGTTGTCCCACGGGGTTTCACAGTCTTAATCCCTATTTGACAGATGAGGGAACTGAGGCACAGAGAAGTTAAGTGACTTGCCCAAAGCCACACAGCTGACAATTGGTGGAGCCAGGATTTGAACCCATGACCTCTGATTCCAAAGCCCGGGCTCTTTCCACTGAGCCATGCTGCTTCTCTATTCCACTCGATATCAAACTTCAGAGATTTGACAGAAAATTCTATGCAACACCAGCAGTCAGTTTATCCTCCATTAGAAATCTTTGCTTAAGAAAACTGTCAGTACAACAATATTCCTCTCAGCTATGTACACTTGGACTACAACACCCTTTAACAGTATTTAATGCATAGTTTCATGTCAAAGATATGAAACTCTCAAGAGTGTCTGCCCAACCTGAGCACTCCAGCCCCCAATTCCCTGCCCTTAGTCACTGAGGGTTGAGCTAACTGTCCAGCTGATAATCAACTGGCTCCCCCAGGGACTCAGCCTACTGTCTGCTCACAATTCTCTTTCAAACCTAGGGGGAGAGAGAAAGCATCTGGGAGTGGAGAAATATAATAGGCAAAATAAATATCACTCATCCCCTTTGGGTTATCTCATCTGATATTGGTTATCTAGTTTCTATAAGAAACCACAGGGACAAGAACAGACACTCCTGGTATACTGGTCTCCAAGTCAGAGCTCTCAGTTTACTAAAGAATGAAAAAAGATTACATAAAGCTGAAAACACCAAGTCTTCCAGTGTGATTAATTGATCATTAATGGGAAATACCTGCATTCTCCTCCACAATCAGTTGTGAAAGGAAGTAAAATCAACAATTAATCTTTGCCAAATTTGAGACAAAGGTCAGAACAGTAGTTGTAAAAAAAACACCACGCATGAACTTTTTAGGACATGATTTTGGCTTACAAGGTAGATGCCTGGCTTTTGGAGTAAAATGATTATTTGGATGGTTTTAGTGCAGTTCACAGAATTTATCCATTAGCTACGCAAAAAAGCCTAAAGGTGAACTTATGATTTCTGTTTTTTTTTTTTTTTTGAGAGCAGGACATTTTAGAATGGAAAAAAAAATCAGTGTGAATCATTTTTAATAACAAGCGCTGCTGACAAGTGCTTCTCTTTTGAATAGAGCTGTCAATATGCCCACAATCTGTCTGGCCTGTTTCCCACAGGGAGCTAGATTTCTAGTGCTCAAAAACTGAAAATTTTAACTTCCCTCTCAAGATGGAGGTTTCTTAAGGGGCAGGAGGGCTTTTTCTTGTTCTCATTTTGCTATTTTACCAAGCTGCCAACATTGTATACATATACAAGACTAAGAAGGAAAGGGTAACAGGAGAACCAGCTTTCCACAAAACAAAGGAGGATACTAAGGGAATACAACCCCCAAGCCTATCCTCACTGACTGTCTTCACTCTTCGACAGCATTCTTCCAGGGCTGGACTTAAATACGGTGGCTTCTCACTGAACTCCTTATTGCATGGAAAAGGTAGGTGTCTCTAACTTCTTCTCAAGTTTATTAGTGAAACACAGCACTTTAAAGAACTCAATTTAAAGGAATTTTACTTAATGGACTCAAACATTACCCATTTTGTGAGCCAAGGAGATGAAAGGGTAACAATCTCAAAAACAGGCATCTAAACATTTGCATCCAATGTCAATCATCAATATTGCTTTTTATTAAAGAGCTCCCCCCAAAAAAATAATAAATTAGATGTAGCTGATATCAAGTCTCACTGGGTTTAACTCATTATGCCATTAATATGAAAAGAATTTGACAGTTTACATAAGGGATGTGACCTGGTGCCAACAACCTCTGGCTTCTCCATTTTCCAGATGGCAGGAGATTAGTACGCAGCCTTTATTCTCATAAGAAGATTTTTTTTCCCCCCACGGAAAAACTATAAAGGCCAATTCTGTCCAAACTTCAAGTCTCCTTCACAAATGTCTACTCAATTCTGGGCCTTAACTAATGCCTATTAAAAGAAGCCCTTGGGCTTGAAGCTGTGATAAAAAAAAAGACTAAGGCAACTTAACTCTAATGCCTGCCTTTAAAAGATCTATTGACAAAAGCAGTGGGGAGAGTTTGAACCAATGTTAACTTAAAGAAAAAGGTTGGTGAGATTCAATTGTGGACGAGAATGCCTGCTTGAGTTTGATCTTGATGGGCTTAAGATGAGGAGAAAAACGCTAAACCTACTTGTATATTAAAAAATGCAGCAGTGCTATATTCACTATGTACCATTTTTCTCACTTTGATTTGCACCCATCGGTGACAAAGACTTAGAAGGACAATCCTGTTTAATGTAGTAAAAAGCCATAGCAGAAGCACTGTCTCTGCTTTGCAAATGTTAACCTGAAAAATCATTTCTTGACAATGCATGACACTATTTCACATTAATTCCTGAGACTAAGGAAAATGGAATCTTTCACTGGTCCCTTTATGAGGAGAAAACAGGTAGAACTGGAAGTGAACATATTACTAACAGTGGGATTTTCTTTTCGAGTTAACAGATTAGACAGATATTTATTAGTCAGATCATGATAATGTATTTGTTATTAATGCTAAGAGGTTTTTTAATCTACAACTATCCAATTTCTTTCTGCCATAGGAAAATTTTTCCCATGGAAAAACATTCTGTAGCATTTCCCTGAGCACCCACCAAGAAATCACCTGTTATACATCCTAAAATGAGCCCTGCTTCTCCCTTTTAAGACACACTTTCCACATCCTGTGGGTTGCTCTGAAGAAATCAGTTTGTTCCTGAATTGCCTTAGGAAATTCAGTCAGTTACTAATGCATCTTGGACTTGGAATATTGGAGGAGCTTTGACAATACACTATTTCATGGGTCGACTACCCCAAACCTCTTAATAGCTGTTTCTTTTTTATCCATCTGCATAGCCCCAAAGGACAGCCTTCTTGCAACAAATTTACTTACAGGTGTCACCGATACAAAAATGACCATAAAAAAAAATTAAATGGGAGACTCAGAGTTTATTGTTTTATGCCCACTGACATTTCTTTAAAGTTTCAAAGCTATACCAATTTGCATGGCTGTGCTAAAGGGTAATTCAAAGACCCACAAAACATTCAATGATGAGTGCCTAAAACTCAACTCAGTTTACTGTTTTATGATTACACTGCATCTGGTATAAATGTTTCAACAGTTTGGTTATTTACTATTCTCATCCTTCTGGTGCAGTCCTCTTATAGGAATGTCAATTTTCATTATCATATTTTTAAATTAGAAAGGGCTACCTTTACAGTGAATACGAACTCAATAAATGAACTCTCTAAAAGCCCAATAACTGGTACCATTATGGCAATCAGATAACAAGTTTAGGAAATAGCTAGAGGAAATGAGCTAATAACATTACAACATACTACCAGATTATCTTTGATTGCTATGAAGCATGCTTTTAGGGAGTGCTGTTTTTTTCAAGTGACCATTTTTCAGACAGTTTCAGGGCAGTCTACAGTGCTATTTGAAAAATCAATTTTGGGACATGCCCAATACTAAAGAATGATATTCAAATCAAAAATTGTGTATCACACTATCAATATCTTGTCTGATAAAATTCTGATTTCAGTCGTTTTAGTTGCAACCCATTTGGGTATTTCCCTGTGTGTTACCGGAACAAGGAAAAAATATCAATGCCATATGCCATTCGTCAGTAAAGCTCAGCATCCCTAATCACTTTGAATTTTGGCCAAGACTGGTGCGGGACAAACCTGTCGAAATATTCACAAAATTGCCCATTAGGTCTGGAACAACATGTTTCTTGTTGCCTTAAAAGTATCCCCATATCCAAGATGAAAACCCCTAAATTTTGCTTGTCTGCATGCAATCCGAGGAGGCATACAAACCCAATTAACTCTTTCAGTAGCACCTCAAGCCAGAAACTCTATTTGGACAGAAAGACAGTAAAGTACCTAGTCAGCCAAAATATTTTCTATAATCTGTCCTCCAATCAATCACTGGCATTTATTGAGTGCTTACTCTGTGCAGAACAATGCACTAAGTGCTTGAAAGCATACAATGCAACAGAGTTGGTAGATGGTCTCTGCCCACCAGGAGCTACAATCTAGAGGGGGACACATACATTAAAATTAATTATACATATGGGGCTGAGGGTGGAGCAGATATGAAGTGTTCAAAATGTACACATTCAAATGCACAGGCAATGCAGAAGAGAGAGTAAGGGAAATGAGGGCTGAGTCAGGGAAGCCCTCTTGGAGGAGACTGGAAAGCCTTTGAACATGAGGAGAGTGGTGGTCTGTCGGATGTGAAGGGGAAGAGAATTCCAGGCCAGGGGGAAGACATGCACAAGATTTCACTGGTGGAATAAACAAGATCAAGGTACAGAGAGTAAGTTGATGTTGGAAGAGTGAAACAGCAAGGTAAGATAGGAGGGGTTCAAGCTGATTGTGTGGTTCAAGTCGATGGCAAGTAATTTCCATTTGATGCAGAGGTGGATAGGCAACCATTGGGGGGTAACTGAGGAGTGGGGAGACTTGGACTGAATGTTTTTTTACAGAAAAATTATCCAGGCAGCGGAGTGAAGGAAGGACTGGAGAGGAGAGGCGGGAGGCTGGGAGGTCAGTGAGAGGAGGTTGACACAGTAATCTAGGTGGGATGTAAATGCTTGGAGCAGCATGGCAGCACTTTAGATGAAGAGGAAAGGGCAGATTCTAGAGATGTTGTGAAGGTAGAACAGGCAGAATTTGGTGACAGATTGAATACGTGGGTTGAATGCAAGAGATGAGTCGAACTGACTCCAATAACAAACTGGGGCAACACAATCTTCCGGCAAGCTCATCTTTATACTGCAGAAATTCAGGACACAGGAACCTGTTGGAACTATTTCTGCCCACCCAAAAGGATCATTCTCTTGTTCATTCATTCAATTCAATCGTATTTATTGAGCACTTACTGTGTGCAGAGAACTGTACTAAGCACTTGGGAAATACAAGTTGGCAACATATAGAGGCAGTCCCTACCCAACAGTGGGATCACAGTCTAGAAGGGGGAGACAGAGAACAAAACATATTAACAAAACAGAATAAATATGTACAAATAGAGTAATAAATACATACATACATACATATATACAGGTGCTGTTGGAAGGGGAAGGAGGAAAGGCGGGGGGATGGAGGGGGGAGGAGGGGGAGAGGAAGGAGGGGGCTCAATCTGGGAAGGCCTCCTGGAGGAGGTGAGCTCTCAGTAGGGCCTTGTAAAGTAAAACTGTTAATTCATTCTTGGATCATAAGTACCAAAAATTCATTGCATTGGTGTTCAATCCTGCCCAGTCACGCAGTTCAGGCTGTGCAATTTATGGCATTGTACCTCATCTCCAATATGCCAGGCGCCCAACAATGTGTCCATAGAAATATGATCACTTTGGCACAGATAGGCTTTGGACATATGACTTGAAGCATTGCTTGAACTAGGGAAAGGATGATTTTTGAAGGCAGGGATTTCATCTCCTAACTCTGCCAAGAGCTTAGTCCAGTGCTCTGCACACAGAAGGTGCTTGATAAACACCATGGATTAGCTGATTTGAAAGTTGGAACCTTATTCATGTGTGAAATCAGCATACTTGTTTTTCTATCCACTGACCTGTCCTATGAATGAGCTTTCCAAAGTCTACGCAAAACATCTATTTAAAATATTACAGTCCAAAAAATTAGGGCTGTATGCTCTGAGTTCTTTCCAGAAAATGCAAATATGAGAGGTATCTCCAATAAGGTTTGCAAAAGAGATGGATTCATTACAACAGTGGGAAATTTTAGTATGTAATACTCCATCTGGATTACATCCAAGGCCCACTTATCTAAAATGGAATTAGGCCAAATGCCCAGAGAAAGAATGAGCAAGCTTACCCCCTTCATGTTTTGGGAAGAGCTGGACTTAGTGTTTTGCTGACATTTTAGGTATAAAAAGCCTCTTATTGTACATCCTGGACCCCCAAAAGAGTTGCTTCTAGAGAAGCCTGAAAAGAGAGATTACTTTGGTGAGCTTTAGCTGCAGATTCCAGCCTTCAATCACTTTAGACACAGAGCTTTGGCCACTTTTGGCCATGCATGTGGCCAAAAGTTTAATTACATCAAAGACTGCATCAGCAAGCATATTGTTCACCATCCACAGGAGAGGAAAATATTTCTTGAACTACTGGAGCTCAGACTGATTGGATGGCTATGCCCCCCTGAGCCTTTTGGGTTATGCCTGACGGTTGACTTTTTTTTTCTTTTCTGATCACAGGATATAAAGTGGATCCTGATTGGAAGACAAAAGGATTCTTTCTTAAATACCAGCTTTTTGGCCAAGATCTGATATGCTTTCTAAATCACAGCAGCTTTTAAAACTAAACATTTAAAGGACACCGTGGTATTAACAGAAAAATGTGTCAAAATTAAAATATCGATCAGTACTGCTTAAGTGAGCATTAACTGGGTACAGGTCACTGAACTAAGTGCTCAGAAGAGTGTCAGAGTTAGAAGGTATGATTCCTGCGCTCAAGAAGCTTACAATATATTGGGGAGGCAGACCCAAAATAAACTGCAGATAGCAGGAAGAAGAGAATGTAAAGATGGTTTTGTGGATAAACAAGTGCTTAAATTCTTAAGTATGTTGAGATGTACAGAAATGATATGGGTGGTTGTAAGTGCTTAAATGTGGAGGTGACAAATGTGCAGTTGTGTGGTAATTGGGAGGGTACGACTTGGGGAGAATTATCCCCATCTGACAGGTTGAGAAAATGAGCCACCAAAAGGCTGAGAAGACTTGTCCAATGACTCCCATTTTGTGCCTGACCCAGGACTAAAAGCTACTGCTTTTGATCCCCAAGACAATGGACTTTCCATTAGACCAACCAGACCTACAACAAATGACAAACAAACCCAAATCCGCAGAGGAAAAAACAGCCAAAGCTGCACGAGGACAGCAGCAAAGCCGTTGCAGTGATACGATTAAGGAGCAGTTGAAGGGAATCATCTAGTTGAAGTAGTCCACAATTCCCTCTAGACTGAAAGCTCATTGTGGGCAGGGTACATGTCTGCTAATTTTGTGGTATTGTGCTCTCCCAAGCGCTTAGTACAGTGCTCTTCAGAGAGTAAGAGCAGAATAAATATAATTGACTGATTACCAAAATTCAAGCTGAGACTATATCAAACAACCACCTAGCTCATTTGCCCAGCAGCTATAAAATGATCAAACTTGAGGGAGCAAAACTGTGTCTGGAGACTGAATGTGTATGGCAGCATGAGAAAAATGAACCCACCAAACAAAGAGCTCTGTGTGGAGTGTCTGGAGCCATGAGCTGTGTTTAGCCATTTTAGTTACCACAGTTATTTTGGATTATTGATTTTTTAATTTATTGTTTTGTTTTCCACTGTTACTGTTCTATTTACCCCCAATTACATTGTGATTCTGGTGGGACTGAGACTAGGTCAAATCTATTTCCCTTTTTATTACCTCAGTACTTGGCACATAGTAAATGCTCAATAAATAACATTGGTTAAAATTCTGGTGGATACAATGCTGAAAACCAAAACCGTTACAATCACTCTTTTTCCCCCAAAATCAACCATACAGTAAAGCGAGATGGAAATGTGACTAAGTTTAAGTTCATACGACAGGAGGTGATTCGTGTTTGATTTGTTCATTACCCGATGAAACTTAATAAAATTCAATTTTGAGGAAATTGAAGATGATTTCCCATATTCAAGGAATGATAGCAATAAATCACCGAATTATGATCTTTTCATTGGGCTGTACTTTTACAGCTGGTTATTCAAATTCTTCATTATTTACAATATTCCTACTATATGAGAGAGGATAAAACACCAAATCATCTAAAACAGAATATGTATAACGGAAGTCTTGGTTCATGAATCTCTTAAAAATTGCAGGCTCCAATAGATTGAAGTGGACATTAAAGTCTAAATTTATGTACTTTTGACAAGAGTTGTAATATCTCAGCCTCTTAAAACGGCATATTAGCAAACTACATTATCACACTTCTAAAGGTACTAGACAAATCTATGTAACCACACACAAATTATTACTTAATAGGTCTTTTTGGTTATAGAACTTCCATTATAATTGGAACAGCTTAAACTAAGTGAAATCTCTGATAATACTTCTTTAAAACTCTCGTTTTAACTTTAGAACAATTCTAATGATATGCTGATTTCAAACCCTTTTTCTATAATTACGCATATTTTCAAGAGAACAGGATCAGTGTTTTTCACACACTAAATTAATAAATTTGAAAGCATCATCCCCTAGACTGTAAGCTTTTTGAGGGCAAGGACCATATTTCTCAATTATAGCATACCATTCCAAACTCTAAGTACAGTGCTCTGAACACAGTAGAGAAGTAGCATGGTGTAGTGGCTAGAGCACGGGCCTAGGAGTCAAAAGGTCATGGGTTCTAATCTTGGCTTCACCCCTTGTCTGCTGTGTGACCTCAGGCAAGTCGCATCACTTCTCTGGGTCTCAGTTACCTCATCTGTAAAAAATGGGGACTAAGAGTAGGAGCTCAATGTGGGACAGGGACTGTGCCCAACCTGGTTAACTTGAATCTACCCCAGAGCTTACAACAGAGCTTGGCACATAGTAAGCACTTAACAAGTACCATAATTACTATTAGTAGTAGCAGTAGTAGTAGTAGTAACTCAATAAATGCTATTAATTCTAACTTCTTGACATACTAATCTGCAATACACTGGGTAATAAATAAAAGCAAAAAAGGGTGGATCTCTTTTGAAAGGAAAATTCATGTTCATGTGCACTATTCTTTGGCAGTTGGTTCTAAGTAGCAAATGGAAATAGCTGTCCAGAACCATTTGATAATATTCTAAATTAATATCTCAGGGATTTACATGAACCCATTTTGACCTGAAAATTATCACAGTATGTCAGTAAGGACTATCACATGATTTCATTGATTCCCATCGTTTCAAATGAACAAGAGTAAGCATATCAAGAGCAATTTGTTCTGTAATGCTTCCATTTTCATATGGCAACAGGAAATGTTATAGGGCAAGACATTTATAAAGTAATATACTGTTCGAGTTTTAAGTCAAACAGGCCAAATCTTTCTTCTTTCTCATAACCTTGTGTCTACCCTAGTGCTAGGCATATAGTAAGAGCTTAGTAAATGCCATCATCATTATTATTCTTTAATATATGAATAGGATTATATCTTATTGGAGTGTAAATATTAAAGCAGTAGCCTGGACTCATGGATAGAACAGTAAAGAACATGGAACCTGGAGTCAGGGGACTTGGATTCTAGTCCTGGCTCCGCCACTTGCCTTAATGGGTAAATCATTTAACCACCCTGTGCCTCAGTTTTCTCATCTGTACAATGTGAAATACCTGTTCTTCCTCTGTCTTACATATCTGAGCCCGAAATGTGTCTGATGTGATTATTACCTTTCATCTGCTCCAGCACCAAGTCCAACGCTTGCCACATACAAAATGCTTAATGATTACCATTACTATTATTTGTGTTAGCATCTGCAGCATGGCTCAGTGGAAAGAGCACGGGCTTAGGAGTCAGAGGTCTTGGGTTCTAATCCTGGCTCTGCCACTTACTGGCTGTGTGACTTTGGGCAAGTCACTTATCTGTGCCTCAGTTACCTCAACTGTAAAATGGGGATTAAGACTGTGAGCCCCACGTGGGACAACTGATTACCTTGTATCCCCCCAGTGCTTAGAACAGTGCTTTGCACATAGTAAGCGCTTAACAAATACCATCATCATCATCATCTGGTGTGAAGCTTTTGAGAGAAAACAGAATTGGAATAAGGGTGCACAGCACTTGAAACAAAAGGGGAAAAAAATTCACTGGTACCAATTTTGCTAGTAGAATTTTTTTTTCCTCAGATACACTATAAACTAGAGAGGAGACCCACACCATGCTAAGGTCAAATATGTCCTACTACTGTGTCTAAAAATTAGTTTTAGAGCTATCCATTTAACCCAAAATTTTAACTGGAGTCTATGCTATGAGGTATGGGGCTGGAATTCTTTTTCAGGACTCATCATTACTGAAGTGAACACCAAATGCTTCAGCTGTATTTCACATGTTAACATAACTGGGTTTTAGAATCCCTGGATGTAACTTCTTATCTCCTTGGGCAATTATCTTCTTGAACCCCCCCCAAAAAACTATGGCATTTCCATTGCCTCCCTATCACTACCCATCTATGGGAACAAGCTAATCATTTAGAGTGGAACTTACTTTGGTCCAATAAATCAGCAAAGCTGTGTGTCTGTGTAGCTAAGAACCAACCAAAAAAAAAACAAAAAACCTGAACAGGCCTAATAAAATGATCGTTGCCATCTGCTCTACTACCTAATTCAAGCACCTTTCCCTCTGTTCCTTCATTTCTCAGATAGATTTATTTAATCTGGCATCCAGATTTTTAAAGCTGTCTAATAAAGAGTGAATTTTAGGGCGATTGTTTAAGATCTGAGGAGTTTTTACTGAAAAAAAAATGGAGCACATTCTCTAATTCTCTTGCTCTATTCTTTCTTTCTCTTCTTTCCGGCCCATTTGGTGTGTACCGAGTCCACATTCCACTTCATACAACAGAGGAATAGAAGTTTGACTTATTGAAGAAAGAGAAGTAAATAATTCTAATCTAATTATCTGGATTCCTTTATGGTTTCAAAGGGTTAAGGGGTCCCAGATCTCCCCAATTCAAAACCTTTATTTCTCTCCTGGGGAAAAACAACAGGACATCTACCAAAGTTCAAAAATATTATTCTTCAACAGCAGCAGCAGCAACCATTCTGGGATAGATTTCAATCCCCATACAGCTCTTAGAAATATTTACCATTTATATGTGTATGCATATATATATTTTGAGGGAGAAAACATGGGGATGGCATTGTTGAATAATAGGTATAACTATCAAGAACAAAATATAAATGCTAAATATAGCACAACTCAAAAATGAAAGGTATGTCGAAATAAGGTAAGCTCAAAAAAATGTAGGCGTTAAATTTCTTCAGCACAGAGATTCTTCACCAATAATTCAGTTTAAGTTCCAATAACTGGGACTATAGGAAAAGTGAAAAGACCAGGCTTGTGTGGGATGCAGGTAAAATTAGATATATAAAACACGGGGCATTCCTGATAGTGGCAGATGGTTAAGAAAAGGGGCTGCAATTATAATCTAAAAAGTAAGAGAAGCAAGACAGATCTTACCCAATGTGGTTTGCTTGGGAAACAGATGGTTTCTGATTTGTGGAGACTTGTAAATCCATTAGGGAAACACAAAACTGGTGAGTAGGATTTAAAACAAAAGGAATAAAGTCAGTTGGTTCTCCCCTTACCCATTAGACATTCCAGTGGAATCCAAATTGTGCTGCCTGGAATGGTTAGAGCCTAAAGATAATAGCTGGATATAAGAAAAATGGGGGAGGAAAATGGTGAATTAGTAGAAGGACACCATCTTGGGCCTTAATTGAACCTTTCAAGGTAGAAGCAGCTGTCTTTCCTCAACAGGTAACCTTCAGTCTCCTGACAATTCTCCACCCAGCACCAGTTTTGGGTTTTTGTGTCAGACAACCTACTAGCAAAAGGGGTTACACCCCAAGGTAAATGGGTGTGGTTGGTCTCCTTGCAGGATCCACCCACAGATAAGAGCACAGGCAGCTGGCTATGTGTGACTGTATGGTAAGATGGTAGCAGAAACACTCTAGGCATTTCCTGCAGAGCCTGTGACACATAGTGGGTACTGTCAGTTCCACCAGAGAACACCCTTATTGGGACTCTCACAGAGTTTCTTGCTTGTGAGGTGAAATTCCATTAGGGAGAACCTGAGGCCAGCACTCTTCCATGAAAGCCCAATTCTGACAGGATCCTAAAACCCTCCCCTTTGTTAACTTCCTTCTCCCAGTGAGAAATAAGGATCCTTGCTCTAAGACAGTGATGGGAGTAAATCCTCAGTAAACATGAGGATGGCCTACAGTCAGCCATCTTGCTTTCCCTCCACCTCTGGGAGAGAGGAAAAGAGCAGCTGGAGTGACCTAGTGAAGGCAGTGTCCATTCTACATCTCCCTAAAATCTTTCAATTCTCCAAGTGTACAGCCAGGTATCTTATATAAAGAAGAATTCAAAGCACACAGGTAGAGAGATGCAAAAAGAGTTTATAAAACTGGAGGAGGGAGAAAAGCAGTGGGTGTCAGAGTCTACCCTGTGAAGTAACAGTCCATTTGGTGACAAATAATTATCAGTATTTGGAAATGGGCTGATGTAGAATGGGTATGGATGAAATGAAAGGTGGCGTATCAATCCCAGTAAACAAAAAATAATTATTACTTTGGAAGAACCATAATTCTTTGCATTTCTACAAGAGAAACAGGAACCTTTTCAGGTAGCAATTAGCAAAAAATGTGGTATGAAAAAATAACTAGTTGGAAGTGAAGTTACATAAGAACATCTGGCAGGTAATAAATCAGTGCAAGACACTACATGGTATGAAATGAAATTACATTATTCTAAAAGATTTGGGGACAGTTTGATTCATTGGTATATTTCATGCCTCAGATAATACATTGAGTGAAACCACTGAAATAAGGACCACTAAATAAAGAACATCTAAAAAAAAAAAATCAGACTGGATTCACATATTTTCCTGTAATTGACCCGATATCATTTTTGAATATGACCCTTCAGTTACACTGGCTTTAAAAATATTTTGTGTTTGTGTCTTCACGATATTTACCTTTTCGTATTTGTTATTCAATCTGACTGTTAAGATTTTAATACCCTCATGATGTCCAAACAGTTTACATTTTTACCTGATTGTCAAAGTCAAACAATTACACATAACAAAAAACAGATCAATAAGAGTCCAACACACAATTGTAAACAGCCTCAGCCTATGCATATAGACCTACTGCAGAAAATAAAGCAAGGAGGTTTTAGCTTAAATGGAAGTTAGGAAGAGCTTTCTGGTGGGCAGAAGAATTGTGAATGCTGTATGGGTTACAAGCGAAGATTGTGAAGTCTTTCTGAAATTATCAAAATGTTAGATAAGCATCTTTCTGAAATCATTATCCATAATTCTGACCTGACCAATGCCTGACTTCAAAGCATATGCAGCAACCAGTAACAGTTGGGACTATGCTATTAGTGATAAAGGTCTTTGACCAAAGAGCTATCTAGGGTGTTACATGAAATGGACAGGTCCAGCAGGAACTCTGAAAATAGTTGACAAATGTAGATGGCAAGCTGTCTATACCCATGGCCTCCATTTCCTCTCCACAATTACCTCCTTAACCCTCTCCCTTCCGGTTTCCACCCACTTCATTCCATGGAAACTGCTCTAAGGCCACCAATGACCTTCTTCTTGCTAAAGCTGACAGTCTCTACACCATCATAATCCTCTTGGATCTCTCAGCTGCCCTAGACACAATGGACCACCCCCTTCTCCTGGAAACATCATCTAACCTTGGCTTGGCTTCACTGACTCTATCCTCTCCTGGTTCTCCTCCTATCTCTCTGGCCACTCCTTCTCAGTCTCTTTCATGGGCTCCTCTTCTGTCTGCCACACTTTAACTGTGGGAGTCCCTCAAGGCTCAGTTCTGGATCTCCTTCTAGTCTCCATCTACACCCACTCCCCACGACTTCAACTACCATCTCTACGCATATGATTCCAATATCTACCTTTCCAGCCCTTATCTCCCCCTTCTGCAGTATCATATTGCCTCCTGCCTCCAGTATATCTCTCCTTGGAAATCCACCAACACCTCAGACTTGCTATGTTCAAAACTGAATTCATCTTCCCACCCAAACTCTGCACCCTACATCTTTACCATCACTACAGAAAACATCACTATCATCCATGTCTCCAAAGCCCAGAACTTTGTCATTATTCTTGACTCAACTTTCTCATTCCAACATATTCAATCTGTCACCAAATCCTGTCAGTTCTACCTTCACAACATCCCTAAAATCAATAATAATAATGGCATTTATTAAGCACTGGGGAGGTTACAAGGTGATCAGGTTGTCCCACGGGGCGCTCAGAGTCTTAACCCCCATTTTACAGATGGGGGAATTGAGGCTCAGAGAAGTTAAGTGACTTGCCCGAAGTCACACAGCTGACAATTGGCAGAGCCGGGATTTGAACCCGTGACCTCTGACTCCAAAGCCCATGCTCTTTCCACTGAGCCATCTTTTCATCTCCATCCAAGCTGCTACTATGCTGATCCATGCACCATCTTGACTACTGCATCAGCCTCCTTGCAGACATTCCTACCCCTTGTGTCTCCTCACGCCAGTCCTTATTTCACTCTGCTGCCTGCATCATTTAAAAAAAAACAAAAAACAAAAAAAAACCCAAACCCAAAACCCACAACATGCATTTCACATGTCCACACCCCTCAAAATCCTCCAATGGTTGCCCATCTATCTCCACATCAAACAGAAACTCGTTTCCATTGGCTTTAATAATGATAATAATAATGATGATGATGGCATTTATTAAGTGCTTACTATGTGCAAAGCACTGTTCTAAGTGCTGGGGAGGTTACAAGGTGATCAGGTTGTCCCACGGGGGGCTCACAGTCTTAATCCCCATTTTACAGATGAGGTAACTGAGGCCCAGAGAAAGTCACACAGCTGACAACTGGTGGAGCCGGGATTTGAACCCCTGACCTCTGACTCCAAAGCCTGGGCTCTTTCCACTGAGCCACGCTTTAAAGCATTCAATCACCTTGCCCCCTCCACCTTACCTTACCCCTCCTAACTTAGAGAAGCAGCGTGGCTCAGTGGCAAGAGAACGGGCTTTGGAGTCAGAGGACATGGGTTCAAATCCCGGCTCCGCCAACTGTCAGCTGTGTGACGTTGGGCAAGTCACAACTTCTCTGGGCCTCAGTTACTTCATCTGCAAAATGGGGATTAAGACTGTGAGCCCCCCGTGGGACAACCTGATCACCTTGTAACCTCTCCAGCGCTTAGAACAGTGCTTTGCACATAGCAAGCGCTTAATAAATGCCATCATTATTACCTCACTGATTTCCTACTACAACTATATTTTGCTCCTGAAATGCCAACCTACTACTGTACCTCCACCTCATATATCTCACTGCAGGCCCACATCCTCCCTCTGGCCTGGAATTCCCTTTCCCCTCCATCAAAGTCATATTAAAATCAAATCTTCTCCAAGGGGCCTCCCCGCACTAAAGCCTTATCTCCCTTTCTCCCTGTTTCTTCTGCATCATCTATGCACTTACATCTGTATTCTTTAAGCAATAGGTATCTACCCCACTCCCAGCCCCTTAGCACTTATGTACATTTCTGTAATTTATTTAAACTGTAAACTCACTGTGGACAGGGAACGTGTCTATTAATGCTGTTTTATTGTATTCTCCCAAACACTCAGTACAGTGCTCCGCACATATTAAGTGCTCAATAAATACCACTGATTGATATTGATTGATTTAAACAGCACTGACTGATCATTTCAATGTATGGATCCCCCTTTATACTGTAAGCTCCTGGTGGGCAGGGAATATGTCTAGCAACTCCAAGTGCTTAGTGTGGTGCTTTGCACGCAGTAAGTGCTCAATAAATACCATCGATTGACTAGTGGAAAGTATGGCAGCTGCTAATAAATGCCTCTTTGGCACAGCATCAGCACAATGCTGTGGTCACTTCTGCTGTAAATGGGTAGCACACATAAAAACCCTCTGCGGGGACTTTGCAACGCACAAAATCTTCTAATTGTTGCCCATCCATCTCTGCATCAAACAGAAACTCATTTGATGGCACCCCACCTTCTTGCTTGTTGTACTTTCTGCCACAGTGGGAACGTATCTGACAGAAACAAGAGAATGCAGTTAGTTCTACAGAAGCTATCATCACCATAAACCACTTGTTCAGGTTCTCAATGCTGAAATCTTCACGATGGGACTGAAGCTCATAAGTCATCACTGATGGGAGACTGCAGACACTTTAACATTTTTAGGTTAGGAGCACACCAGCCGGACAGCACCTGGATGCGATTTCTCAATGGGGAGCAACTGAAGATGCTGTTCTACCCTAAAGGGAGGACCAAAGAGTGTCAGGCATGGCACTAGCTTTAATTTCATCACACATGCGTTGAACTACTCTCAAATAGGAGAACAGACCTACGAATGCACAGTGAAAATCTCCAACACATTATTGTAAAGTTTTCAAAGTGCCCCAACAAGCCATTTAAAGAACTGGACCAGAGGGCTTCAAAGTCTAGTCCTGCCCTTTTAATACTTATTAAATCCAACTGTCTATGGACAACAACTATCCTCAACTGTCCACACATCCGCCAAGCTAGCTCTCTTCCTCCCTTTAAAGCCCTACTGAGAGCTCACCTCCTCCAACAGGCCTTCCCAGACTGAGCCCCCTTTTTTCCTCTCCTCTTCCCCAACCCCCTGCCCTACCTCCCTCCCCTACCTCCCTCCCCTCCCCACAGCATCTGTATGTTTGTACAGATTTATTACTCTATTTTACTTGTACATATTTACTATTCTATTTATTTTGTTGATGATGTGCATTTAGCTTTAATTCTATTTGTTCTGAAGACTTGACACCTGTCCACATGTTTTGTTTTGTTGTCTGTCTCCCCCTTCTTGACTCTGAGCCCATTGTTGGGTAGGGACCATCTCTATATGTTGCCAAATTGTACGTCCCAAGCGCTTAGTACAGCGCTCTGCACACAGTAAGCGCTCAATAAATATGACTGAATGAAAATGAATGAACTGCGATGTTGCCTTGGGACATTGATTAAGCAAGTTCCAGAGGGGTGAAAAAGCCCATCAATTCACAGAACAGTAGAAGCCAAGCAGCACTTCAAAGCAGTTCAACATTATCAGGTGAACTATGAGAACCACAGAAAACATATTTCAACATAATAATAATAATAATGATGGTATTTGTTAAGCACTTACTATGTGCCAAGCACTGTTCTAAGCACTGAGGTAGATACAAGGTAGTCATGTTTTCCCATGTTGGGCTCACAGTCTTAATCCCCGTTTTACCAATGAGGTTACTGAGGCACAGAGAAGTGAAGCGACTTTTCCAGGGTCACACAGCAGACAAGTATGCAATATAGTCTTTGCTCTTGGGTGGAAAATAGAATCTGACCAGGTCCTCCTTCTCTAAGGCATCAAAAGCTCTGTTTGGGATCATCATCATCATCATCAATCGTATTTATTGAGCGCTTACTATGTGCAGAGCACTGTACTAAGCGCTTGGGAAGTACAAATTGGCAACACACAGAGACAGTCCCTACCCAACAGTGGGCTCACAGTCTAAAAGGGGGAGACAGAGAACAAAACCAAACATACTAACAAAATAAAATAAATAGAATAGATATGTACAAATAAATTAAATAAATAAATCAATGGAGTAAAAAAAAACATAAAGATCATAAAGAGATTTATTGAACTAGTTATGGTATTGCACAAAGCAACAAAGAATATATTTTTCTAAGATATAAACTGTAAAGGTATACTCAAAACAGTCTTAGTAATGCTTGAGGCAGAAGTTGATTAGACAGCAAGTGTGATCCACCACTAACATTATGATGTCTGCTTTGTCTGCAGTTTGTTTTGTTTTTTGCCACCTGCAGTTTCAAGATGTAAGTGACAACTGGCTCCCCTCTTTCCTCTGAGGTTGGCATTCCCCAACTACTAGGAAAACAAACAAGGCAGCAAAAGAAGCTGAGAGACAGAAAGATGGGTCAGCTCCCAGAGTCTAAACTAACAGCAGCAGGCCTTGCGGTGCCTATCACCAGCCGGCAAACCACCGTGCACAAGAACACTTAATCAAAGCCAGACAAATTGGGAGGCCTAAACAATTTACCATGTGTGCAGATGAAGCAGAAAACTTGCAGTGACCCTTTTCCTCGGCTCGAGTGCGTTAACTCGTAAAGAGCACGACTTGGCAAAAAAATTAAACAGGCAAACCAAACCACTATCTGTAAGAAACGTACCAGCTCTGTTTTCTGCTTACGTGGTCTGCAATCATTTGGAAGGCAAATCGTGGTCCAATTTTCAGATCTGTCAAGATTTGGGACAGGAAGCCAAGCCTTCAGGATATTGCTTTGTACTTAAAATGTAGAAGAATTCAGAAGCAAGTCACATTTAGGCACATTTTCCTGTCTAAAAGGGGGGGCGGGGGGGAGAATCTCCTGCTGATTTCTCTTTTCTTCAGATGATGTCCTCCTTATACTCCAATCCTGGTCTCTCTGCACTGACACTAATCTGCCTTGAAATTGGCTGATTCCGCTCAAGCCATGTTTACAGGGACGCAAGTTTCATCTGGTCGTCCTTGTTCAGAGACCAGTTAACGCTCTATGGCAGGGAGATTATTAAAAACTATATATTATATGCACATGCTTTAAAACGACTCAGCCTGGGGAAGATAACTGTATCATATCTGTATTCCATTCCCTGGGTTGTGGAAAGGGGATAGGTAGCAGTTAAAATCTTGAATGGAAATTGCTTCTAAATGCATTCTCCTCCATAAAAACCATTTAACAACTGTTGGTACCCATGAGACAAAGACTAAGGCATAAAAAAAAAAAAACACATGTTGGGATGGGGGATATGGGGGGGGAGAGAAAATGAGAAGGGGGGAGAGGTAGAGAGAGAAAGACATTTAAATGATCACGCTGAGCATTAACCACAAGGAGCAAAAAACAAACGTTCTCTGTTTTGCACAAACATCAAATACATCTAGTAATTTAGCTGATTCCTCTCATGGAACAGGTGCTTTGGCTGCAGTGCAGAGGGAAAATGTACACCATTCTAACTTCTAAAAAGATAAAGGCAGGGCTCAACCAACTTGCTTTCAAATAGGTTTACAACACACACCATCATCATCACCATCACTGTACTAAGCGCTTAGTACAGTGCTCTGTACACAGTAAGTGCTTAAGACAATTGAATAAATCCTCATTTTATTGATTCTTTTGTTAAATTTCACCTGGGTGCTTGGTACCCAAGGCCAGTTGAAGGCCATTCTAAGCTCTAGAACAAGGAACAACAGTGGGCTTTGGGCTGCAGTCCAAGTAACTCAGGTTTTAACCTGTTCCTGAGAGTTCTATATTAGAAGACAAAAGCCTTGCATAAAGTACCTTCATCTATCAGAGGATATTATCTGGGCAAGGGTGAAAGGAAATAGTAAGGACAATACAGTCCCTTTACACTGTAAGCTCATTGTGGGCAGGGAATGTGTCTATTATGATGTTATTCTTTCCCAAGCACTTAGTACAGTGCTCTGCACACAATAGGGGCTCAATAAATACAATTCAATGAACAAGGCATGGCCCTGTCAACATATGGACACAAGTCAATAGAGGTTCACATGCAATCTGGGATTTGGGGTTGCATGAATAAATGAACTCCACAGATTTTTGAACTTCATTTTACTCCACTGTTTTAACCATGTTTAACCACAGTTACTAACATTTTTTTAAGTGAACTTCACCTACTCTCTGCTCCTGCCACCAACCCATTCAAGTCATAGACTAAGGATGAAAAGTCAGGCAGCAAGTGGAAAATACGGAGGAGCTTGCCTAGCCTGGAAAATACTTGATCCAAACAAGCGATCCCTAAATAATGCAGAACTAAGAGTGCACATTTAAATACCCAGAGATATATATATAACTATGCCACATGATTCAAATTTGTGTTGTGTCTTCAAAACTTTTTTCATGTTCCCCCCATTACAATCCAGCTTCCTGCCCCAAATCAGCAGTCCACAAAAAGAGCTGTTTAGGTATCTTATAGTCATCCATTCACCTCACTTGTCCTGCCCATCAGGTGTATGGGGTGAGCATTGCTTCGATGCGGGTGGACTGAGTGAGTTCCATCTGGCATACAAACAAGAATGAGAATATAAATCGGACGGGAATGGAGAGTGGGGTTGTGTAAGTGGAGCTGAAACTTGTTTAGATTGTGTGCAGAGCAACTAATGAAGGAATAAGGATTTGAATCATTTAAAAAAAAAATGAGTAGGATTGCCAGAGAGGAGTAAGGTTTTTTCAGGTATGTAGGACTTCCTGCGTAAAGTTCCAGAGATGTGGGATGAGGGAGACATTCTCCAGATTTGCCTAGGAAGAAAAAAAAAAAAAAACACACTGCTGGCTTCTTTTGTTGTTTCATCACTTTTGTGTCCAAAAAAGGTCTGAAAGAGGCCAGTCCTTACCTCCTTGTTTGTTTTTTACTTTGGTTATTGATGTTAATCCTGGAAAAAGAGAGGAGGATTTTGCTCAGAGAATGTCTCTGCCTTTGGCCATAAAAGTTTGTGTTTGCTAAAGGCTTTCTTTCCCCTCCCCGCTCTAGTAAGTCAACTGAAATGACCTGGAGCTGGGTTTTTATTTTCTTATGCCCAGTTACTAATTATGAAGCTTCTAATTCTTCTAGCCTTTCCAGGAAACAATTTTCTCAGTGCCTCTTCATTCTCTGGATAAGGTAAAAGACAAAGCCTAGTGTCCGAAAGCAAAGGACTACAGCTAAGCCTGGGTATGTATCCCAAGTGACTTATTTACACTCAACTGAACTCAGAGCAGAGAGAGATGGGCCAGTTCCTGAGAGGCATTCCCAGAATAGCAGGAGGAGGAGACACAGCTCAGCAGGAGACAAGAGTTGGAGATTTCCAATTTGGGTTAGAACCAGGCTGGATTACCATGAGCAATTCTCTTCATCTTACTGATATTATTGGTTTCCTCATCTTTAAAATGTCTGTCACATGGTAGCTGTAGAACAGATAAATGTGAATAGCTAATAAAAATGACTGTCATGGGCATTTCCTAAACAAGCATTAAACAGAAATGACACAGAGGAACTTCATTCTTATGGCTGTGGGTCCTTCCTACACTTAAATTTCTCTCTCTAAAGGGCAACCTTATGAAAGATGACACGCTTGAAATGCTTCAAAATAAAGTTCACCATCCAGGGAGAAGAGAATTTCTAGTCTGGTGTCGTGTCAATGTTCTCAGAGCTCTAGTCACAAGTGTGATCTTATCTTTAAAGAAGGCTACACAAACTCTCATAATGAGAAGATAGCACATGCTCCTTTGCTGCCATTAGTCGCCCTTTTTGGAACAATGTTGGAACCAAACTATGGATGTGTTCAACATGAGCAAAGCCATGCTTGGCTGGGGAAAAGTGCTTATATCACCTGAGGAAGGATGAATGAAAGGTGGTTTCTCTACCCATGGTAAAAAGACATTCTTTGGACACAATAACTGTCTTAAGGACTTCCTTTCAGGAAAGCCAATAATATTGACCGTGTACATTTTGGAACTAGTCTGCTTCTTGAAGTAAACTACATCACAACTGTGAGGGCTTGCCCACATTAGCAGCTATTCATTCATTCAAGCGTACTTATTGAGTGCTTACTGTACACAGAGCACTGTACTAAGCGCTTGGAAAGTACAATTCGGCGACAGGTAGAGACAATCCCTACTCAACAACGGGCTCACAGTCTATAAGGGGGAGACAGAAAAACAAAGCAAGTAGACAGGCAAGCACTGTATTTTACCCTTGGGAATGAATATACAACAGGAATAAAAAGATATGTTCCAAGCCCTCATAAGTCTTACAATTTAATGGTGGGGACAAGTAGACAAAAACTGCAACAATACACAAGGTGAAAGAGTAAAAGCAGAGATAGAGATGATAGAAGAAAAAGTATCCTCTAAAATAAATATGTTCAGGAAAGTAGAAGTTGATTGGGAATGCCTCTTGGAGGAGGTAGCTTTTTAGGAGGGCTTTGAAGGTGGGGAGGGACATGGCTTGGAAGATTTCATAGAGAGGCAGTTCCAGGCAGGGAGAGAGGTTGCGGAAATACCAAGGTTGCAGTAATTCAACCTGTCGCTATCCTGTCACTTTTTCATCTACAATATTTCTAGAATCTGCTCATTCCTCTAACTACCACCACAGTGGTCCAGAAATGTGTCATATTAGGACTTGACTACTGTACCAACCTCCTTGCTGATGTCCCTGCCTCCAGTCTCTCCCCTCTCCAGTCCATACTTCACTATACTACCTACATTACCTTTCAAAAACGTAATTCTGCATACATCTCCCCACTCCTTAAGAACCTTCAGTAGATGGGTAAGTGCTCAAATAGTAGAGTAGGGAAGTCTACAGGAACAGAAGTATTACGGGTTGATGTGTGGGCATTAGTATGGAAGTATCAGTTGGTTGTGATAGACTGTGACCTGGGAAACAGAAAAAAAAAATGGCTCAGCAAAAGCTTCTTGGAACAGGTGGAATTTCAAAATAATAATGACAATGGTATTTAAGTGCTTACTATGTTCCAGGAAGTAAACTAAGTGCTGCGCGGGTGGGGAGAAATACAAGCAAATCAAGTTGGACACAGCCCCTGTCCCACATTGGGCTCACAGTCAATCCCCATTTTAAAGATGAGGAACAGAGAAGTAAAGTGACTTGCCCAAGGTCATACAGCAGACAAGTAGTAGAGCTGGGATTGAACCCATGTCCTTTGGACTCCCAAGCCCATGCTCTATCCACTATGCCATGCTGCTTCTCAGAAGGGCTTTGTGCACAGGGAGATCCGAGATCTGTTGGATTTGAAGGCAGGAGGGAGTGTTTGGAGGTGGGAAGAGATAAGTACAAGACAAAGTGAGTAGCTGAGTTTGAGAAAAATGAAGAGTGCAAGCTGGGGTGTGCTCCCCACATCCACCAAGCTAGCTCTCTTCCTCCCTTCAAGGCCCTACTAAGAGCTCACCTCCTCCAGGACGCCTTCCCAGACTGAGCCCCCCTCCTTCCTCTCCCCCTCTCCATCCCTCCTGCCTTGCCTCCTTCCCTTCCCCACAGCACCTGTATGTTTGTACGTATTTATTACTCTATTTTACTTGTACATATCTATTCTATTTATTTTATTAATATGTTTTGTTCTCTGTCTCCCCCTTCTAGACTGTGAGCCCACTGTTGGGTAGGGACCGTCTCTATATGTTGCCAACTTGTACTTCCCAAGTGCTTAGTACAGTGCTCTGCACACAGTAAGCACTCAAATATGATTGAATGATTGATAGTGGGAGAAAAGAGTGGATAAGAGAAAAAGAGCTGATGGGGCAACTTAAAACTAATGGTCAGAAATTTTAGCTTGGTGCAGAGAGGAATGGATATCCAGTGAAGGTTTTTAAGGAATGCGGAGACATTTACCCTCGTAAAGGCTTAGTGCAATACTCTTCACACAGTAAGGTGTTTATTAATAAATACTGTTCACTGATTGATCGTGGGCAGAGCTAAGCAGCAGAATTGGACACCCTCAATAAAATGCTTCAGACCAATCTCCAATTCCAACCAATTTGTTCAGACAGAGAATGTTTATTGCTAATCTCTTTGATCAATCCATCAATTAATCAATGGTATTTATTGAGTGCTTACTGTATGCAGAGCACTGTACTAAGTGCTTGGGAGAGTACAACAGAGGTGGTAGATACATTCCCTGTCCACAATGAGCTTATCTGATGGCACATATTGTCAAAACCAAAAAGGTGATGGAGAACTTGAATGACTTGCAAGCAAACCATGCCTAAAGCTTCTCAGCATTCCTTCCTCCATTGGACAATCTTTATTGTCTTCAGTGGCTAGAGGACCAGGAGAGGAGCATTTCAGTATATACTCAACCTGAATTGATACTGGGAAGGCAAGAGGAGAATGAACAAAGTACGAAACTATCAACGATGTGAACCATACCCGTTCTGGATGCCCCTTGAGTTTTTTGAGGTGTTAAAAACAGGTTTCTTTATCCATTCTGTCCCTCCCCACCTGGTTTCCTGCACTTCTCCACCTACTCTTTCCCAATCCCCTATCACTTTCCCTCCACCCAGAAAAGTTCTATTGCTTACCATTCATTTTTAAAGTTATTGACACAAGGATTCCAGCTGGTGAGAATTCCTGCTTGAAAAACACCTGATCATTTGGACTATGTGCAGTAAGGCAAACATGTTTTTGACTAAGCATAGTTTTTTTTTTATTTACGTTTACTTCTGGTTACCTTCTAAACAACTGTCTGAGTAGATAAATCATAGTCTTCCCAGGGTACGAATGAAGGGAAGAAAGATATCTTATCACACCAAGGCTCTGGTAAGGCACAAAGCCAGGAAAAAGAAGAGAAAGAAGATGAACATGCCCCAGAAGGGTATGACCAGAAGGGGTTTAGCTATCAGTGCCAGCTGCTGGAAACAGCACCTCTCACAGGCCAAAGAGCTTTGCATGAGCTCAGTGACCCAACTGCTTTCAAAAGTTAATTTTTTTGTTAGGCAAACCCAAGTTAATAAAGTTTTCCAGTAATCCTCTATCATCAAATTTTACTCAGCCTGTGGTATGAGACTTCATTTGTTAATATTTTTAGCTACAAAGTCAAGGTCTCCTTTCTTCCTACCATTACCTCATTCCTTCCTCCCCCATCCCTTTTCCATGCCCCCCTTCCAGGGCCCCACAGACATATCCCATAGGCCTTAGTGTATATGGAAGGCCCTAAGGCAACACAGGCCCCCATTTGCAGTCACCGCACAGGAAAAAAAATGACCCGCAAAGAGGTACTGGAAGACTTACATGCTCTTAGGTGGGCAATCTTTTACATGGTTCCTATTAATGATTTAGTTATTGAATATCTTATCCAAAATGTGACTTCCTGGGCCTTCAACCTCTTTCCTACTCGTGTATCTTGCATCAGATATCCTAACTTTGCATAGCCTGTGGCAAATGACAATTACAAATAGAAAGAAAATCGAATCCAAGGAGACACAGAGGAAAAGGAAGCTTAATACACTGACCTCCTATGCTATTTGCTCCAGCACGTACACTGCCTAAGACCTAATGGAAAACCTTGTTTTGTTGGGTTGTTTTTAAATTGTTGTTGAAGCTTTCTTACACAGTTAGGTGGGTCTGTGAATACAGTAATAGCTATAACCTTTAGAAATGAAACTGGCAAAAGCAGATGGAACCTAATTAAGAGTGAAAAATTATTAATCTGTCTTCATAAGAAGGCAGGAAGGCAGTGGCACTTTATTAAATTGTACAAAAAAACTCCTTTTACAAATGGCAGAACTAGACTATAGGGGACTCATTATGAAATTGATATGGCTAATACAAGAGAGAGGCCCTATAAAGAGGGGCAGAAAGGCACTAGAGGTACAATGATCTCAACCAAATCACACCCTTTATACTTTTGCCATTATTCTAAAATCTAACTACAAGTATTTCTTCGCTATTTACCATTCAGGTCATAAGCATCCTTACTGAAATATTTTTGCAAATGATTAGAGTGGAATAGATAATTGATATACTTTTTACTTGTATATCTGTCTTTACATCTGTGTTGTCTCAAGTTACTTGGAGGCAGGGTATGTATCGTCACTGATATTTTATCCTCCAACTTCTCACTCTAGCTAATATCAGCAAGGTTCAGGAATAACCTAAAACCTAGCTAGACTTTTTCCATCCCTTTAGACCTTTCAAAAAAGATACGGTATTAGCATTTTAGAATTGATTCCATAAAGCAGGAGGCAAGAATCTAGAATGATCAATCAAGATTTAACACTAGAACCTCCGCCCTTTTTTATTAATTCCTTGCTAAGCAAATTAACATTGCACACAATGGAATTGTTGACTGGAAATTAAGTTATAAATTGGAAAAAGGTTTTTTGTTTGGAAAAATCAGCTCTGTAGCTGACACATTTTTGTGAAAAGAGGAGGCATGTTTAGAATGACTTTTCAAACTGGGATTATTGGCTGAAACCACCCCAAAACAATTCACAGTGCCAGCTGAAAACAACCTTTTGAAATCCAAATTTTAAAAGTCGGAACTAAATTCTAAGAATTTTCACCACTTTTGGCGCTCTTGCAGAATAAGCAAGCTACAGAGAATTGCTTCCCAATACTCTTTATAGTTCTAGGTGGACTGCAGAATCAATCAATCAATGGTATTTACTGAATGCTTACTGTGTAAAGAGCATTTGGGAAAGTACAATGCAACAGAGTTGGTAGACCTGTTCCCTGCCCATTAGGAGCGTAAACGAAGATGTTGCCCCACTGGAAAGCTCTAATTATCCTATCATCAATACACAGTACACCCAGTTTCTTTAATAATATGAGGACTGTGTTCTGCAAAAACCCCATGCTAAGGAAAACCAGGAAAACCCCACCGTGGTACTCACCTGTTCTGATGTCATGTACAGGCACACAAGCTATTTCTTCCAATACTACAGTGTGCCATAACCTATTAGGCTGGCATTGTTGGGTGACTGTTCCCTAATTCCCTAATGACACCTTTCCCACGTGCATAGTGAAAATACTCATTATGACAAAGAGAGCATATTCTCATAATAACTGTTTCAGAATAAGTTGGTTTTACAAGGTAGCTACATTGTGATGACTTTTACTACTAGTGTAAAAATCGGGTTGTGATCAAGCAAAGCCCTTACGAGGAAAGCTATGTTCAATTAAAACTAGGCTGGTTTTGTTTGGGGTCTCCAAGGATAACTCTCTCAATTTAGAAATGCAGCATTAGAAATGAGAAGCAGCGTGGCTCAGTGGAAAGAGCATAGGCTTTGGAGTCAGAGGTCATGGGTTCAAATCCCAGCTCCACCAATTGTCAGCTGTGCAACTTTGGGCAAGTCACTTAACTTCTCTGGGCCTCAGTTACCTCATCTGTAAAATGGGGATTAAGACTGTGAGCCCCCCGTGGGACAACCTGATCACCCTGTAACCTCCCCAGTGCTTAGAACAGTGCTTTGCACATAGTAAGTGATTAATAAATGCCATCATTATTATTAAATGCACATGGGCAGGCACATGCATACTGACACATACAGTTTCTTGGCTTGGTCAAATTTAGTTTCTGTCAGACAACCTAACAAATACCACTGTATGCTCCCACTTAGCCAACAGTTTTTGCAGAAGAAGCCATTTGCAAGATGATTTCCTTCCACTGGCATTGACCCATCACCACAAACATTATCTAGTTTCTTCTAGTTTCTTCAGAGCACTGAATTAGAAGCTGGAAGCGGGTGCTGAGGAACTTTCTGAAGCAATGCCATGCTATATCACACTGAATCTAACTTGTAAAAAAAAAATGCATTTTTTTATAAAGGAAGAAATTGACTGAAATAAAAGTAGGGGACTTTTTAAACCAAAATCCTTCAAGAAAAAGAGTAGCCAATGCATGGAAATAAAAACACTGAGAATAAGTGGACCCAAACCTTGCGTTCCAATGCTGTTTCCACAGGATGCATTTTGAATAGCAGGCTGGATTTCAGCAGACCCTGAACTGGAGATTTTCAACATGATAAAGGAAAAGTGATATATATTCAATTTTTATAAGCACTGAGTTGAACACAAAACTGAAGATTCCTTGGCTGCTGATAATGTGCTGATGGAGTGCAGTCCTCAACAGAATTCTTAATGAAATAGCTTACAACAAAGTATGTACAACAACAGCACATATTCCACTATACATACTTACTGTTTGTGAAGACATAGACAAACACACACACACACACACACACACACACACACACACACACACACACACACACACACACACACACACACACACACCCCCAATCCCAACCCCAATCTGGAGCAACACATTCAATTTACATTCTGTTCCTAGTCAGGAGAAAGAAATGGCAGGGAATATTAAAATTCTTGATTTTGAAGTTTTCAAGAGAACTGGTTCTACAATGGGGGAAAAAAACCCACAAAATTCAAAAGAATTCATGATTAGTACAACTGCAACCAGAAGGAATATGCAGGGTCAAGTCCAGCCAATACTATTCATATATCTTCATCAATGACTGCAACGATGGAAAGAGAGCACGGTAATCAAATTTGCAGATGACCCTAATGTGTACCCTTAAAGGGGACTAGAATTTGAAATATTCTAATCAAATGGACTGTTTTTTTTTTCCCCTCCTGTCACATGAGGGGCATGTGAACACAGCATAGGGCCCTTGCAAAGATGAAGTAGATTCATAAGCAGTCTAGGTGAAGACCTAAGAAAGTGAAAGAGCACTCACAAAGACTGTAGGGCTGAGACAACACTTCTGTGGGAATAACAGAACCTCTTTAACAAAGAGCCTTTGGGCTGTAGGATAGCACAAAAAGCTGTATAAGAAAATGTTATGGTTTTATTTTTACAAGGATTTTTTTCTCTCCAGTTGCAGTTCACAATAGGAAGACTATTCCTGCTGTATCAATTCTTGTTCTTTAAGAAAATACCACCACAAAGCTTCAGCCTATTCTTTCATACAAAATGCAGGTAACCTTTCCAAAGGGCATGATAAATAGCCGTCTTGAGTTTCATAGATTTGAGAAGCAGCTGATACTTAGCAGCTATTAACTGGCCAGCCATCAGGAAAACACCATTCTAACCACTGCGATACCTAACCAAAGATTGTAGGATCTCTTTCCAGCTGGCCATTTTTAAGATTAAAGAAAAAAAAGCCACATTTGAGTTACTACTCTGAACCACCACATTTTCAGCTGATATTTTCATACATCTTTCCATTTTTGGTAAGCAACACTCCAAATTTTGTTTAGCAACAGGAACACTCAATAACAGGTTTATTACTCTTCATCTTTCTTTTCCTACCTTATCACCCAATTGTGCAAGACTGTATCTTGTATTACCAAGTAGAAACTTGTGTTCACTGAATTCTTCTTTCAAGAGGCCAACTCAGATGACAGCAGCAATCAGTTCAATAAGCAATGGTTTCGCCTGCCTAGTCAATCATTTTTTCAGTACTCACTGTATGCAGAACACTGTATTAAGTGCTTGGGAGTGTACAGTACAATATAACAGAGTTGATAAACAGTTCCCTGCCCACAATCAGTTTACATAAGAATCAGTGTGGCCTTGTGGATAGAGCATGGGCCAGGAGTTAGAATAATAATAATGGCATTTATTAAGTGCTTACTATGTGCAAAGCACTGTTCTAAGCACTGGAGAGGTTACAAGGTGATCAGGTTGTTCCACGGGGGACTCACAGTCCCCATTTTACAGATGAGGTAACTGAGGCTCAGAGAAGTTAAGTGACTAACTTGCCCAAAGTTACACAGCTGACAAGTGGCGGAGTCAGGATTTGAACCCATGACCTCTGACTCCAAAGCCTGTGCTCTTTCCACTGAGCCATGCTGCTCAGTGGAAAGTCCTGAGACCTGGGTTCTAATTCTGAGTCTGCCACTTGTCTGCTGTGCGACCTTGGGCAAGTCACTTCACTTTTCTGTGCCTCAGTTACCTCATCTGCAAAATGGGGACTGAGAGTGTGAGCCCCATGTGGGACAGGACTGTGTCCAACCCCATTAGCTGTTTATCTACCTCAGCATTTAGTTGAGTGCCTGGCAAATAGTAAGTGCTTAACAAATACCACCACTATGATGATGATTATTATCCCAAGTAACCATTATGTCTCGTTTATCCAGTCTGAAAGAGTTTTGTTTAAACACTTCATAAAGTTGTTCAGAGAATTTAGAGGTAACCAGTGGGCTGATTAGGAGGTAATCAGGACAGACTGAATCAGTTTTGCTGAAACCAGTTCCATTAATACCCACTCAGAGTTAAGGGCTACTTTTTAACAACACTTAGAGGGTGGAAACTGTTTTAGGCCTCCAACAAGCCTTTCCCAATTAATTCCCAGCACATTAAGTCATATAAACCTATTTATCATCTCTTGCCCTTAGGAATTTATTTATACCCAAGCTCAGTTCATATATACATTTATTCAGTTATACACTGAATTATCTCAACTACACTATTTGTAAATATTTCTCCCTCCAACTTACTCCATGAGTCCCATGTGGGACCCAATTATCCTGTAGCTTCCCCAGTGTTTAGTACAGTGCATGGCATATAGCAAGTATTTAACAAATGCCACAATGATTATTATGTCTCCCCCATTAGAATATAAGCTCTTTATGGGCACTTCTTGGTTTTATACTTCCCAAGGGATTATTATAGTGCTTTTCATAAAGTTGATACTCAAATATATTACTATACCTCATATGCTGTACTGTATCATAAGCCATTACTACATGTTAACCAATAACAAAAGTGAATTCTACCACCCTCAAAGGTAAAAGTCTCTGCATACAGATTCCCCCCTACTGGTAATAAAGCCTTCCAGGTGACCTTTAGAAGGCCCACTCCACTGTGTGGGTGTCCTAAAAAATGAAAAGTATGCAAATTTCACTCTTCCAGGCTTTAACAGGAGCATAGAGAGAAAAAGAGGATAGAATAAAACTTGAAAAGAACTGGGTCAACCCTTGTGGGAGTAAGAGAGAAGGAAAAGGAAGACTGAGAAATGGAACAGACTCAGAGGAATCATGCCTTCTTCCCTTTGACTTCACCCACCTGCAGCCTTCACACTCACCATGAACTATAACTTACTATCAACAGTTATTACGCCTATGAAGGACTTTCATCGGTCAGTCCACTCCATTATATTGTAAGGCTCCTCTGAAGCCACTCTCTTACTCGGACTCTCCTAAGCACTTGGAAATCCTCATGCACACACCATAGGCTCTCAATAAATACTACTGATTGATCCCTACCTGTACTCAAATAGTTGCAGAGAAACAGGTGTTGCCAGTTCAGTGATTGGCTCAGAACTTCTCAGTCACAGGGTCTGTGTTGGAGCTGATGCACATTATTCTGCCACTAAACCCTAGAAGGAGAGCAAGACCACAGCTAAAGCATCTAGGACTCAGTGTGAACTTAGGCATGTCACCTTCACTTCTCTGTGCCTCAGTTACCTCACCTGCAAAATGGGGATTAGCACATGGAACAGGGACTGTGTCCAAACTTGACTAGCATATATTTGCCTGGCACACAGTAAGCACTTAATCAATATCATAATAAAAAGACCAGAAAATGGTCCAAGCTAGGCATAGACATAATTTAATGTGTGCTTCCCCTAAGAGGGCAGAGAACTGCTATACTTTCACAACTTCTCAGTGCAGTGCTCTGCATACACTAAAGTGCTCAATAAATACCACTGATTGATTGATAGTGCCCCCTTCAAAGGTGGTAGGTGATTGGTTGGAGCTGCTCAACAACACATGGAAGCAATTTGCTACTATTCAAATCATAATTAATGAAGGGATGACAAGTTTCTTCTTATGTCCTCCCACCTGGGCCCCAGGTAAAACTGTCATTCGATACTGCATTTTGAACAGTCCTGACTGGACATACATTTGTGCTGTCCACAGGTACCAGATTTCAGTCAGCCTTTCCTGTCTACCCTTTTAACATATAAATAACGCTTTCTTCTTCCTGTATACCACACCTGAAAACTAACAGCCTAATGACAGCCAACTAAATTGGCTTATTCTTTGTTAGTTGTTTGCTTTGGATCAAATAAGAGCGTCAAGGAAACAGACAACAGCTCCATAGGGAGGAGAGCCATGTGGGACAAATTAGGAGTCGCTGTAAGATTTAAAAGGCTGGGGGAAAAAACAGGGCTAACTGGAGGCAGCTGTCAGGATGTGGTTTCAGTGTTTATATTCCTCTCTTTCCCCCCTTAAAGACCCTTATGGATATTATGAAGGAAAATGTATGCATGACCCAGAAAGGCAAACCAATTCCCTCAACTGTACACTCAGCCTGACAACCTAACAGGTATGAGATGGAAGAGATTTTTTATGACAGACCTATGTTTGGAAAAAAAAAAAAAGACCACTTTTCACTTTCTCCTCTCTAAATACTGTAACATAGAAAATCGCAGCCTTAACAGATATCAGCCATGATAACCAAAGGAAACCTTACAGCAGCACGAAAACCAGTCAACTGAAAGCTTCAGACTTTACTTATTCCTTTAGTGAATGGCAGATCCTGTTGATTACTTGACCTCTACCCTCTCTTCACTGCCCTAGCTTCAAACTCTCAAGAAAAAAAAATTATATATGGCATAGTGCCAGCACCTCTTCCTTTTGGATTTAGAAAGGTTCTGTTTATCCACACATATTTCAAGAGGTTTCAAGTTTCAACTTTAACTTAGATGTTCTACCCTATTTGGAAAAGCACAGAGTGGCTATTGTTCATAAAAGAGCCTCCTTCTCCATCACCCACCCCAACCCTTCTTTATTCCCATATTGTACTCACTGACGAACTCTCTACCTCCTTTTAGGGCTCCTGCAGGGGAGACACCCCTTCTGCATTTCTTGGCAGTGAATAAACTGTTTCCCTTTGGGGTGAGGTTTCATTCTTTTTCAATAAAACTCCTTTTTCTTATGTAGTATCCTCTCAGGTCAGTTCAGGGTGAAAAGAATACCAAAAACACAGATAATGGGAGATGACAACACCGGTGAATACAAGCCAGAATGGTCTGCACATTCCAATTCATTGCATACCTGACAGTGCCTTTCTCCCTTTATGTAATCCCCACACTTCCACTCACTCCCCAAATTAGCAACATTTGGTCCAGTGCTGAAACTTAAAAAAATGTTTTAACCAGAATGCCAGGAATGGCAACAGCCATGGCGAGTGGGATTCTGAAGATTGGTGGGGAGGAGGGGGCCAGGGCAGCAGCAGAGAACTGAGAGTGCATCTGAGGAAGGGATGGAGGCTGGAGGGAGACAAGAGGCTGCTTAGTTCATACCTTGAATTTGAAGTGTCACCTCTACTCAGTCTTCTTGGTCCAATTCCAAGTTGCTATAATGGTATAACCAGGCAGGGTGACCAGTCAGCCACTGAAGGAGATCCAGGCAGGCAACTCAGAGGGCCTCGGGGAGGAGTAAGATGGGAGAGGCAGGACTGTGGCCTGGTCCCACATGGGCAGAAGGCTACCCCATGCTTCCCCTGCTCTGTAACAGCTTATTCTAGGACTTTTTTTATGACAGAAGAGAATTCCAGTCTGTTCAGGCTAACTTCTAACACTGATCAAGGCAGACCAACTCTGAAAAGTAACCAGTGGACAAAAGGGAGAGGAAATTGGATTGTACTTCAGTATTTGGTGAGGGAGGTTTGGTCTTTTTGGTCTTTATTCTTTCTAGTATTAGAACTTGGAACAGTACGAAAGCATAAGAGAATTGAGCCAGTTGTTGCGCTCTATATGTTGCCGACTTGTACTTCCCAAGCACTTAGTACAGTGCTCTGCACACAGTAAGTGCTCAATAAATACGATTGAATGAATGAATGAATTGACTCCTTCCAAATCACCTGACTCGCTTAGCCGCACAACTTAGGGTATAGGAGAAGAAAAAGGTACCTTATAAACATGATGCAGAGCTAGAAGATGAACTCAAATGAGATTTTCCTATACCCACTAAAGAAGTTGTGTTACCCTACTGGGTAAGTGAATGGCTTGCAGCAATCACATGCCATGCTTAGGTCAATATCAGGACCAGGTTTTACTAGGCAATGTTTTGCAGGATTGCATTCCTCCCTCTCAGCCCCCTACAAATTGTAACAAAAGCAATATGCTACCAATACATTACCAGTCCAACCTCTACTTTCACTAAGACCCTACAGCTTAATAGAAATCAACCACTTTCCAATCTATCTCAGGTATTGGCCTATGCTGACTCTGGCTAAAATTATAAAACTTTTCTTCCTGTATGTCTGGTCTTCTGTTGCCCAAAATACCAAAGTCAGCTAATATTGACTTCTTTAGTTCTTTATTAAACAACTTCTTATTTGGTTTCATACTCAATCTTCTAATTAACAAACATGGATAATTACAATCCCGGGTTAACGGTATTTGAATGCCTGAGAGAGAGCTGTGTAAACCCCATTAATTCTCATCTTTGTCATAGGTGGAATAGTTGAATCTAAGTTACAACGATTGCTCTTAAGCCAACTTCCCCGCC
Source organism: Tachyglossus aculeatus (assembly GCF_015852505.1). NCBI lineage: Eukaryota > Metazoa > Chordata > Mammalia > Monotremata > Tachyglossidae > Tachyglossus > Tachyglossus aculeatus. Next base: position 8,996,184 of record NC_052099.1, read on the forward strand.
CCCCCCCCCCCCACCCGCCTCCTTCCCTGTGCTCTCTTGTCTCTCCGACTCCCCCTACTCCCTGTAGATTTTTTCTTTTACTCGCTATGGTCACCACCAGCAGCACCTCACACTCTCTTGCTCCTCATCCTCACCTGAGCCAAGGCAGTTCCCTACCTGGTTCATCATTTTAAAAACTTTTATCTAGTGGATGGATCGACTGCCACTGCTTCAACTGCCACCCTCTCCTCTCCTTCCCTGGCCCACAACCAAAGTGGCAAGGAGGGATAGATTTGGACAGAAGGCAGGGAGGGGGGCATAGCAGTCCCCTCTCAAGCAGCTCCCACATATTGCAGTCTTGACTGAGGCGGCAGAGGGTGGCTGTTGGCAGCCATCGCCGCAGATAACAGTGGGATTTATTGAGCACTTACTTTGTGCGGAGCCCTGTACTAAGTGCTTGAGAAAGTACAATACAACAGAGTTGGTAGACACATTTCCCACCCATCAGGAGCTTATAGTCTAGAGGAGACAAATATTAATAGAAATAAATTACAGATATGTACCTAAGTGCTGAGGGGGTTAAGGTGTGGTGAATATCAAGTGTTTGAAGGGCACAGATCCAAGTTCATAGGCAACATAGATGGGAAAGGAAGTAGGGGAAAGGAGGACTTAATTGGGGAAGGCCTCTTGAAGGAAATGTGATTTGAATAAGGCTTTGACGGTGGGGAGAGTGGTGCTCTGTTGTATATGAAGGGGAAGGGAGTTCCAGGCCAGAGGGAGGGCATAAGCTAGGGGTCGGCGGCAAGATAGATGACATTGAGGTACAGTGAGCAGGAGTGAAGTGTATAGATTGGGTTATAGTTGGAAATCACTGAGGTAAGATAGGAGGGGGCAATGTGATTGACTGCTTTAAAACCAAGGGTAAGGAGTTTCTGTTTGATGCAAAGGTAGATGGGCCAACACTGGACCTTGAAGAGTGGAGATACATGGACTGAATGGATTTGTACAAAAATGATCCAGACAGACTGAAGTACGGACTGGAGTGGGGAGGAGACCGGAGGCAGGGAGGTCAGCAAGGAGGTTGACGCAGTAGTCAAGGTGGGATATGGTAAATGCTTGGATCAGCATGGTAGTTGTTTGGATAGTGAGGAAAGGGCGGGTTTTTCATGATGCGAAGGTAGAAACAACAGAATTCGGTGACACTGAATATGTGGGTCGAAAGAGAGAAAAGATGAGGATAATGCCAAGGTTATGGGCTTGTGAGATAGGAAGGACAATGGTGTTGTAGGTCAGCCAATCATACTTATTGAGCACTTACTGTGTGCAGAGTACTGTACTAAGTGCTTGGGAGAGTGCAATGTAACAATATAACAGACACACCCCTGCCCACAATGAGTTTATCTTCTACAGCGATGGGCAAGGCAGGGGGAGGAGAGGATTTTAGTGGGAAGATGGAGAGGCCGCTAAGTTTAAAATTAAAGTTTAAATATAGGAAAAAGCAGTTCCATTATAAGGGGGCTGGGCTGGCCCAGTGGGGGATGAAGAGAAGCACCAGGGATGGCTGATTGTGGCAGCAAAGAGTTTTAAAAGGGAGAAATGTAGCACAACAGAGGTTTCTCATAAGCTATGGAGGAAAATCTTTCTGATCCAGGAAAACACTAAACTGAAGAATGTGCTTCAACTACACTGTAAACTCAAGTTAGACTGTAAACACATTGTGGACATGGGTCATGTCTTCCACCTCTAGTATACTGGAAATAAGGGTGCTAATGATGCTTGGATGATGCAAAAGTATCAATTTATACAACACTACATTTTTTGAAACCAGATTAAATGACACTGGATTGAGAAGAGTCTAGGCACCTAATTCCACTGCCTTCTGGATGATGATGATGATTACACACCCTACACATATTACTTACCCCTTCTCCCCACACAATAAAGTGTTTCAAGGGTACACTGCATTTTTATCCTTTTAGCCAACTATGCACACAGTGAGCACTCAAATACAATTAATTGATTAATAAGTTATCAGCATTAAAAGCATCATTCTTTAATCATGTAAAATTTAAGGAGTTGAGATTTTTCAAATTTACACTACTGAAGCTGAAAAAACTTCAATCTGATTCCTTAAATTCAATCTGCTGTCATTTTGGAAGAGAATATATCACATTTTGTATCTGGACTCGCACCTTATCGGTTGAGAAATCAAAGCCACTCTGGCTCACTGCCAACCATCCACACTCTCTTCTCCCCATCCCATCAGTTAATCCTGTTCCATATCTGACCAGGAGAAAGCGGGATTAAAAAAAAAGATAAAAAATAAATCTTCTTGTGTGTCAAATGGATTGTCACCTTACAAACAGTGCAGAAACCTACAGCTTGCTCCTAGAGATGACCTGGAGTAGGCTGTCTGATGACATACATTATGTATACATGCACACATACACTTTTCCTTCCCCCACCAAAAAACTAACAATGGACTGTCACCCCCTGACATCCCAGAGGTGTATCATCCACCAGTCCCTAAACTCCATTGATTTTTTTTTTCCTGGGGTGTAAGGCTGATGCATAAAAACAATGCAAAAGCTAAGGCAAACATATCTCTACTCCATTTAGTGAGGCTAGGAACACGTATGCCATTGTTGCTGTTAACTTTGAACTACGAGATACACCTGTAATAGGCAAATAAGAAAGCCACACTGAAAAGGACTCTAAAAACTAAGTTATTGACTCAGGTTTTTATGTTTTCTGTGTGCCATTCAGTAAACCTATCAGGCTACTCTAGAAAAGCATTGACAGACTTACAGAATCACAAAAAATGGCTCCTTTTAGACACAACCTATGCTTATTATTTTTGCAATCCGCATCCTTCTTTAGTCAATGTATTAGGAGCTTTTACTAAATCCTGGGTGCAAAATAATAATAATAATAATAATAATAATAATAATAATAATAATAATAATAATAATGCCAGAGTCCTAATCCTGAACAAAATGTAAAATGTTACAATTCATTCAGCTTGGAAATGCATTTCTTCAGACCTGAAGTTTTCCCTATCTCTTACAGACATGCTTTCAAATGTTACAGTCCATGAAGGTCTCAAAAGCCTAGCTAATTCCCCAGAATACCTTTTCATTTTTTCATTTTAAATCAAAATGTATTCTTCATCTATTGATTCACTGTGGTGTAAGACAGGCAGTGGCAGAGAATCGGCAGTGATGCAACCTAACGATTTCCTTTTCCAGGGTATGTATGTAGAGGCTACATCCTCTCGCCACTTAATTTCACGGAGGCAACGTAGCCAGATAGATGGTGACAAAGCAGAGAGAGAAGAAATGTAGCCTTTTCCCTCATCCTGATTGCCCAGCTACATAAGACATGACCAAGAATCCCAAGCGGAGCTCTGTTTTCCACAGTGTGGCAGCAAAGGAAAGTAGACCAGCAAACCTCGCTGTCCTTGACATACAGTGGCGCTAACAGGGTTCAGGAGGTGATATGCCCTTCGGAATGGTCTTGTTTTGGAGGCTGAGTGAGGAGAAATTTCCAGTGCTGAAGGGGGTGGAATTACCATTCCTGGCACTGAAGCCAGTGAGAAGAGCCAGTCTGCTTTTGGGTAAAACAGCCCTTTTCTCTCAGGTTCACTCAACATTTGGGCCCCGTCTAGTCTAGTTCCTTTTCCATCTCAGTTGAAGTTTCTTCTTGTGGTGAGTGGATTTTATTTATATACCTATGCACTTGTTTAAAAACCCACAAAATAATCTTTAGAGTGGAAATATTAGGTTTCTGCTAACTTAAATAATAACTAAAACTACAAGGAAAGTGACCCAATAAAAGTCACACAACGTAATATAAATAGAACCTTCCATTCTACTGGAATCCCTTTTGTTTCCAAATTTCCTATTATCACATGGTTCGTGTGTCTGTGGTGTTTTAATGCCAGCATTCGGCACCACACAAAAGAACAATGAAAATTCACTGTCAATAATTTCCATTCTTTTGAACAACCACTAAAACACTCCATTACTAAAGGTACCTATAAAGCTAGTAATTAAAATTAATTGTCTTCCATGCCAATGAAGACTGCCCTACTTCCATCTTTCTGGGGCTTTGACTCCTTTGATCTGTCTCTCTGGGTTACTAACATTGGCTGCAGGAGGCCAATGAGAAAAATCACAGTGAGAAAAATTACTCCTGTGAGAAACTGAGCTGAAGAAACCCAGCAAGCAGCCGGAGCTGCTAAGCTGCTTGAATGGCTGTGAAGAGGGGGGAAAACAGAATCAATTCCCATGGACAAGTGAGCACCTAGACAAAAATCACTACGAAGACGGCCCTTCGGCAGCACCTCAGAGAGAATGCCTCTAATCTTAGGCAAGATTGTAGTATTTTCCCCAAATAACGTATTGGTATGCCACATTCTCTCTATACTTGCTCACTCAAGACCACAGCACTCTCAAGCCTCTTCTACACTCCACTTTTGCCTCCTCTTCCCAAATCCTCCCCCTTTTACAATTTCCCATGCCCCTGTCTGCCAGTGACTAAAATGACTGAAACGTGCCTTTTGGAAAGGTCGTGACAACAAATTAAATTTACTATTTTCAAAAGGAAAAACCTAAAAAGTGGAAGAATCTAAGTGAAAAATTCTATTATCATCTCATTTTATTCATCAACAAGATCACTGCTCATTTAAGAAGCAGGAATAGTTAACAATGGCCAATAGAATGGGGAGGGAAAAAAGGAGGGGGGGAGGGACCTTCCTACCCTTCAAAATCTAACTCCGAGTTAAATTCTGTTCTATTATTTCCAATCTTCAAATAGGCAGATAGCAAGATGTTCAAAGGAACACAAAGCATATCGTATAGCTTCATTCTTCCAAAGGGCCAGAGCAGCCATTTGAGGAGTTATCCAGGTCACAGAGAAATTACCCTGCTTTATGAAACTATACAGAATTCAAAATATTCCACTTTTATCAGCATCATTATTATTATATTTGAAGGTTTTCAGGCATATCATAGGCACATTTTATTGAGAAATTCTGTTGAGCAGCTCAGCTTCACAAGAAGCATCCACCTCCTTATAACGAAAGGTCTGAGAACAGGCAGGCAATTCAGAAAGACTCACAAATTCTAGCAGTGACACTTGCATGACCGCCGAAAGCTTCTCTCAAGAAAGAAATGAAAAAAGCGAACGATCCAAGCCCTTTGTCAACTGGAAAGACTTTAACTAAGAACCAGATCTCTGTATCTGCCCAAGTCAATTATTTGTGGTCTATTCCTTAAATTTTGAGTGCTCCTATTATCATTTGCGTCAGCATCTTTTTCCCCCCTACTAATTTTGTTTTCTTTTGAAGAGGTTGAGTGCACTCTGAATGCTTTAAAAAACACAAAGCCATCAAAAATAAAACTTCCGATATAAATGCTTCAGATATAATAATCCAAGAGCATTAGAAGCAAAAAACAATTACCACAATTATGGGACCAACCGTTCACGCTATTCACATTTTTATGGCTGCTCCGCCTAGTATAGAAGCTCTGATCCTTCCACAGTGGGAATGAGGACCATTTCCAAAAAGTGCAGGGGAAAGGGCATGTTGGGAGTGGGGAATTTTCAGACACTGTAGGTTTTGATACATCTCACCCGCTTTTAGTTCCTCAGCACATTGCGTGCCATGAGTACCAGAGGAGTTCTATAGCAAGCTCTTGATGATGCAATGTGCGGTCACAAGACTTGGGCAGTTAGCCACTTGTCCATTCCCAACAATATTCTGTCTCAAATCATTTCCATACTCATAAAAGCATAAAAGAGGGGCAGTGACAGACACGAAACCAAGCACGAAATGCCAAGGAAGAGCTCTGCCCAGCCTTCACCCCAAATTAACTCTTTGCCAACTGAGCTCTACTGCTCCTCTGACCACACGGAATGGGGCACAAACACATAAAAGAGCTTATGGGAAAAATACATAGGCATTGTGGAAAAATAATGAAATCACGACAGGGGTTATAATAGAAAAAGTATTGCCATATTGATCCCTAAACGCAAGTTAAAATGACTTCTTTTCGCTGCCTCCCTCATCCTAAACCAAGGCTTTCTATATCATCTGCTTTGTTCCCAAGGAGAAAACAAAAGAAATCTATAGAATTTCAATTGCAAAAATTGTACAAAGCAGTGGACAAACGTGCTCTCTGGGTTGTTTTATCTATTTCTTTACTTTTAGTGGGCTCTGATTTTAACTGTTGACTCCGAATCTGGTTACGACATTATGAAGTTGGAAGAACTTCGATGATCATTCAGGTCTTCTCCTGTAAGCATTTCTCTGGTTCTCCCTTCCCACAGAACTATAAAGTAATTCTATAGACATACAGCAATTTCTTCTGTAATTAAGAAGAAATTAAAATTAAGTCTCAGGAATTTGAATTTAATTTATCTTACAGGCCCTCTGTTTATGTTAACAAGTTTGTTAACAGTAAAAGGCAAATAAAAGTAATGATCAACTGGCTAGAATTTTTCCAAAGAATCAACCGTATTAAAGGTTAAAAACATTTAATATTTTATAGGTTTATGGAAAACTGAGGTGGTATGACACATTCATGCATTTTAGCACCTATATTTTAGAAAGCAGAAGTATATGATATATGGTTATCTACATGTATATTTAATAATTAGCAATTATAAATTACCATTTTTTGGTTGGGCTTCAAGACCTGGTATATATAGCTTAAGTATTACAAAATTAATTGATTTGGTTCCTCTTGTTCATTTCTGAAATATGCTGAGCTAAATTTCACAAATAAAGAAAATTGACAATTGCAAATTGCCTTAATTATAAAGGGGAAAAATTTACCTATAATTAAATAATGCATCCCCTGGTAATACAAAGAGATTTTCATAGCCTTAGTACCTAAGTTACAATAAGACAGTTTTATTAAATTACCTCTTCTCTTACCAGACTGTTCATTTAGATCAGGGAGGGTGTTTTATTATCTAAACAGCACATAGTAATGTTTCAGATAAACAAAAGGTTAGCATATGGATGAAGCAATAGTCACCTTAACCAACACCTCAACCAACTTTAAAGTGCATTTTTAAAAATCCACCTCAAAAGAACCCTCTTGGAAAAAGTACCCTCTTGCTATCAGGAGAGGTCTGTACATTTACATTAAGGGAAGGTCAGCAATTTGCTTTAAAGATTGTGCAGCTGCATAGATGCTAATTTGTTGGGGTGCAGTGAAGGAGGGATTAGGCACCTTGCATGAAGGCACAATGTCTGATATTTGTATCAGTCACTCTGTTAATACAGTGGCACCCTACTTAATGAACTTCTGCCAAAGGAAGAGAATGGCTGAAAGAATACATTTTGTGTTTACCAGACTGTAAAATCTGCAGTAAGATCCCAGAATCCTCTTAGAGGAGTAAAGGGTGAAGTAAAGAACCTTCCGTTGAGCTCATGTGCACACAAACACTTACGCAAACACAAACAAACACTACACTATCATCACTCCCCCAGCAAAAAAAAATGAAGGCAGCTCATAGTGGTATAGTTGCCGAAATATAACTGTCTAAAATAACTTGCTAATTCTTCAAAAGTCACAAAATAAAGCTCTCTTTCTCCAAAGAACTGTAAAATACATAAATGAGTAGAGATATTTTCTCAATGCCTTAGAACTTAAACTTAATTCTATTCTGCAGTGAAAAAACTTAAAATGAAATAATAGAAAACCTTGGGAAATGCAAAGTTTGTGTTAGTTTTATTAACTCGATATAAAGTTGAATTATCTCAGTTAATTTGCTAGTTACTCATTTCAGAGTGTCTAAGTGCTAATGAAAATAAAAACTCAAGTGTTTTAAAAAAGCAATAGGCCTGGACAAAATAACTAATGATTTTTATACCGTGTCAAGTTTTTTTTTTTCCTTAGGATAGAATAGTTAATTTAAGTTAATTAGAAGCTCCCAATGTTTAAATGATTACTGTAAAAAATCAATGTAAACACTGTAAGGCCACAAATAAAATAAGGTATCTGAAGGGTACCAGAAGGGAATTAGGCAATCTTTTAAAATGGTGATGGGATGGCATATATTTTATGTTTGATCCCTTTCCTACCTCTTATTTTCCTGATGACTGGTGCTTCCACGCTGAACTAAATTCAAAAACAATTTTCATCTGATTCAGAGCTAATTTAAATGCATTACCACCTCAAAGGATATTTTCATTCAAAGTACTTCAAGAGTTAAACTGCTAAATTAAAAATCAAAGTAATGACCTCAAGCAGAGATTACTGAATGGCCAAATAAATTCATACAAACAAAATTAGACTGAGAAACATTTCTCGCTGGACGCCACAGGCTCGACTGAATCTTGTTCTGGCACGGAGCATATGTCTTGGAGTTCTATAGCTCATAACTTTCAGTAAGACACCAACAAAAAAGAATGATTACCAAACAAGCCCAATCAGAACTTTGCCCTTAGAACTCCTAAAGCATCTAATTTCTTAAGATTTCCACACAACTTGACTGACTGTCTCGTAAGGCATAAGAATAATTAAACTGACATGGAAATCACTGCCCTGGACAAATTTGGGGACAATGTGCCTAATCTTCTGATCCCTAGAAAACTCACAGTCATCCTAGCACCTGTTCCTGGTCACTATGGGATGACCTTCATAAAAAGATTAACACCAAACTCTTGTTCAATACACAATCTACACAGAAACTCCCAACAGTTACTTCTGCTTCTCTCCTTTCCCAGATATAGCACTTGGCTCCTCATCCAATCTGCCGACATCACTCCACTGCCCAGACATGCATCACAATCTTGATGGAATGCCCTTCATGTCAAAATTAAATCAAAACTATTTTACTTTGTGAATATGTAGATTTTTTTTAAATGATGTACAAGCCTTGGCAAAATCAGCAAAACTGAAAATCTAACTGCTGTTGGATATTCTTAGAAAATATTTTAAAAAAATATTTTCATTTTGTTGAAACATACTGCTAAAAACAGGGAAAAGCACTTTCCCGTCACAGCTTGGTGATATCAGTACACTTCTTTTTCTAAAATGGGAAGAAAATAATAATCAGGGTTGAGAACCTATTTCATCTTTTAATTACCAACTCTATCCTTTTTTCTGGGGTCTTTGTACACTCAGTCCTAGAATATCTGTAACTTTTGAGGGCTCTAATTTAATTCAATTTGAGAGATTTAAGCAACTCTGAATAACATTTCTTTAATCACTTGTAGAATTAAGGAGGCTGATTACTACTATTTTGCCTTAGCCTCTCAGGATAGTCATACAAACTCATATGTATTAAGCAAATATTGATTTTACCAGATCTAGAAGTATTCTCTCAATCAGCGAGTTTGAAAGAAAAGCTGGTAACTGTGAAGCTAAAAACAAGACCAGCCTTCATCATTATTTTTTTTTTAATTTCTAGCCTTCCATAATTAGAGATGCAGTTCAAATGACCCCAACACAATGTTAAACTCTGCAAAAACACCAATACTGTTTTATTTTGTGTGGGAGGGGTTGTTTTATTTATTTCTTCCATGGTCTTCGATTTATTTGCAAATGAAAATGAATGCCGAGTCCTGTGTTTATTGCCATAAGAATGGCCCTATTTCCATCACTACAAGGAAATACAATATCCACTGAGTTTTAAAGTGTCTGGAAATAACAAAGCATCTATATCTAAAGAACTCTGCCACAAACCTATCTTCTTCAATCAATCAATAGTATTTATTGAGCGCTTACTGTGTGCAGAGCACTGTGTGCAGAGCACTGTACTAAGCGCTTGGGAAGTACAAGTTGGCAACTTCTTTTCCTTTTCAGTCCTCAAAAGGGTACAGGAACCTCAGCAAGTAGTTTTAAGAGGCAATGACTGGCTTGTCAGATTTAAGTTAATATGCATCCACACTCATTGTGACACCACTGAAGGCTTAGTTTTAAAATTCTGATACATCGTCCAAGGTTTCAATCTTCTTCCTCCAAATTTGATCGTGTCCTGGGATGTTCCATTTCTACATACGGATGTGATGAAATTTGTGTATTTTAAAAATTATATGTAGAGGAGTGTCAGGCACTGCTGATTGAGAAGGCATTCTATGATCTCTATTTCCAGTTAAAATATGTACTTAGGGCTTTAGATTTAACACCCTGCTTTATCAGTTAGTCATTTAGCTGGAATCATTCAAGCAGATCATTAGAAGTAACTCATTAGAAATGAATTCAAAAAGATAAAATTTTTGCCATACTGGGCAAATTTGGCATCTTATTCTACATTTTCACACTCAGGTTTCTTAAGACAAGCTCCCCCAAAATGTTTCATGGACTCTAATGGATGTGCTTACTTAAAACCTGATTAGACTCACTATCCCACTCCATCAAATTGTACTTTCCAAGTGCTTAGTACAGTGCTCTGCACAAAGTGCTCAGTAAATATGATTGATTGAATGAATCAATGAATCATTTTAACCTTAGTTTCCCTGAGTTGCAATCAGAACAAGGGCACTGTGTGACTACTCTTGGCTGGATTTTTTTCTTAGCTATGCATTACATTAAACAGGTCAGAAACAAGGCACATCTTGTCCAATGTACATACAGTATTACTCTGAAATGCATATACACCTTTTTTTGGAAATATCAACACACCACAATTGCTGCAAACTATATTTCAAGTTTCAAGAAAGACCTACAGAATTTACTCAGAAATATAAAACAAGGACTCTAGTAGCTAAACATTCACAATAGCAATGTTTTATTTGATAGTGTTATTAGTTGTAAGGTATTGTTTCAGAAAGTGCCATCAAGAGAATTTTATTAGGTGACCCTTTTTATTCAGCCAACAGAAAGGGCACATATGAAATATCAAGTTAAATGACTTACAGCACCTTTCATTTATTTCCTGAAAATATGGAGACCTAACATTTCTATGTTCCCCTACAAGTTAAGCAATGGATTGATTTTCTTCCCTGATGCCTGCTCTTGGCTCCAGAGGACAGAGTGCATATTTAACAGAATCATTGAGGAATTTTGATTCAGCCTTAATCCATTTTACAGGACAACAGTGGAAGACCCAATTCCAAAGTCTATATATGCAGCCTACTTCTTTGAGGTTGCATCTACATGGACAAAGTGAAGTAGACAAACTAGACCCAGATCTAAAATTATAGGAATCGGAGACATACATACAATGCAGCATTTTGCCTTGCAAACATCTGTGCCCAAAGGGAAGAGGTGCACAAATTAGTACCATAAATCTATCACTCAGAAATCAGAAATATATCTATATTTACAGATGTAAATATATCTTTCAGAAATCTATTTTTAGAAATGGAGCTATATTTTTTTCAGATCTAAGCACATATCAACTTGAACAATCTGCCTTTTAGAACAATTTTCAACTAAAAAATTAGGTATTTCTGAACTCCAAGATGGAATCCAAATTTTTATAAATGAATGCCTGTCAAAAACCCATATTATTTGGATAGGGCATATGCAATTTTAGGAGCATAAATAAACTCCACATTTTGCCTTTCAAGGAACTTCGCTGTAGGTTTGGGGGTTGAGTTTGATGTAGCAAGTAACAACTATTGAGTCTAGACAGAGAAATTTAGTTTGCACAAACCCTTCCGAAGTGGATAAGCTAATGCTTCCTCTCTCAATTTTACTAACATCTTTGTTTTCTTATTTCAGTCATATCACATCTGAATGAAAATGTTAATATGCGAATGTAAAATTCATATTATACTAGATTCATTATATGAACCCATGACAGATTCAAGTATCTGTTTTTTCCAGCCCCAAACACTAATTGACACCACTTGAAAACAGTAATTCTGTTCTCACACAATGTCATGCAATATACAGGCAACTGTAACTACATTCCTCAGGCCAGTAGACTGACAAATCAAAAGATAAGAAATACCTATCGACTTGAAACAACTGAAATGTGTCAAAATACAATTGGAATCATCTTCAGAAATGTCAAGTTGGGGCTGACAGTGTGGACACAATTTCTACCAAACGTTAGAGGAGTCCCGATGAGGGGGACGAAAAGTAGAGGCAAGGGAAGGGAGAAAAAAGAAAGCAAAAAGGCAAGGGTAGCATTTAAAGGACAGGGAGATTTCTCTTATTTAAGAGGGGATTTGGGCAGTCTTCAGTTTTCAATACGTATGTCAACAAAGCCTGTTACATACCTGCTTCGAGACATTATTTCCATGAACTCTACTCTTGTGCAGAGGGAGTTTGCCTGCAATGAAATTATCTTGCCTGGCCTGTCACATCAGTAGTGTACAGCATGGAGAAAATAGAGGAAATTTGTGGGTACATTTTGTCATAAGAAACTTATTACTTGCTCAGCACAGAATGAAACAGTGTTGTGTTGTCCAGATCAGCTATGCACAGGACATCAAATTCTTAGCCTACAATAATGATAATGATGGTATTTGCTAAATGCTTACTATGTGCCAAGCACTGTTCAAAGCGCTGGGGTAGATACAAGGTAATGAGGTTGTCCCACATGGGGTTCACAGTCTTAATCCCCATTTTACAAATGAGGTAACAGGCACAGAGAAGTTAAGTGACTAGCTCAAAGTCGCACATCTGATAAGTGGCGGGGCCAGGATTAGAACCGACGACCCCTGGCTCCCAAGCCCAGGCTCTTGCCACTAAGCCACGCTGCTTCTCCTTCCTTTATATGTATATATATGTATAATGTATATAGATAAATGTTATATGTATATAACTTCCTTTATATGTAAATTCCTTGACAGAGGAATAAACATCATCATCTGACACAAAAGCCAGGTTATATAGACTCCAGAACCAAATACGCCTCCTCTTGGGCCTATTTCCTGAAAGTCAGACATCTCAACTACAGGTACAGGATAAAAGACAGAAGTTGTGACTCAGAGTAACCAAGTGGTAATACAGAGGGCTGAGTGTTCTGCCTCTACCTCTGGCCTCAGAACCCTGACTTCTCCAATTTCCCATTTGTAAAAAAATTCCTAAAAGAATTCAGCCCTGAGGCACTAAATGGCTGTAAATCTCTGCAGAAATACTGTACTTTAAAGAACACAAACCCCAATGAGCTTTTTTAAAATGAGATGATGGCTGCCTTCCTCCTACAGACATTCCCCAAGTTATTTCCACAATTCAAAGCTACAGCAGTGTCAACATTCATCTGATTTTCATTCATAAATGAGGTAGCGCAGATGAGTAATGATAAAGGATATTGACAAATGCTTAATTATCACTTGATGCCTCAAAATTATTTTTAAATAAATGCAAGAGCCATTCCTTGGCAGTTTATAATTGTGCTGGCCATGTTTTATTTACTTTCACCACAAATTCACTAGCAATCTGTAAATGTTTGTACAGAAAATTACCAATAATCTCAATAACTTTGCTTGAAACTCATAGCACATTTAAATATCTCTGAACATTATGCCACAAAAATAAAATTTAAAATAATTTAAGATTATTTCCTAAATTTTCACAAATTTTAAGCCAAAAGTATAAACAACCAAAAAAACCCCTCAGATTTAATGGGGGGGGGGGGGAGTATTTCTTTTCAGATGTAAGAATGATAGATTTTTTTTTACCCCACCTAATTTGGCTTCCACCAGAGTTTTTGGCAGAAATTCTCATTTTTCCTCATAAACAAAAGTGGGAAATTTCTTCTTCACAAGGCCATAGAATACATAACACTTTTGTGGACTAATGAAGACAGCATGGAGTAGCTTTATTAATCTGTTAACCCCTCCAGCCATCTAACATATATGTGCGTGTATATATTTATACATCCAGGAAGCCATTCAAGTCATCAGGATAGGTGATACAAAACAACTAGGCTATAAATGCCTTTTTTTGCCCCAACCTAAAGCAGACATTGGTTTTGCATGGCTCCCTCTCAGGGGATTAAGGAAATCCAGAGCTCCATGAACCAATGACAGCTTCTGGCACAGCAAACCATTCTTGAAACTCATATGTGCACAAAAAAAAAATTGTCATCGTTGTGGGGAGGGAATGTGTCTGTTATGTTGTACTCTCCCAAGTGCTTGGTAAAGTGCCCTACACATAGTAAGCACTCAATAAAATAAATATGATTGATTGAGTCAGAAATGTTGGTCATTCAACTCAGTATTCTCCAAAACAACAAGAAATAAAAAGGGCATGATAAATTAAATAAATGTACATATAATTAAAAAAAAACGTTTTAGACTATTTGTTAAGCACCAATTACATGCCGGGAACTGTACTAAGTGCTAGGGTAGATACAAGCTGATCAGGTTGGACACAGTCCAAGTCCTGCATGGGGTTTACAGTCTTAATCTGCATTTTACAGATGGGGATTTACAAACTTTATTCATCAAACCATTAACCAGGGTTATAAAAGTAAGCAAACTAACCCCCAGTCCTAATCTCTCTTCTTTTCTGCAGTCTCACATTTCCTCCTGCCTTCAGTAATCCCTAACTGGATGTCCCACCAACAGCTCAAACTAAACATGCCCAAAACAGAACTCTTCATCTTCCCATCTAAACCCCTTTCTCCCCTTGTCTTTCCCACTAATGTAGACAACACCCTTATCCTCCCTGTTTCTGAAGTCTTAGCAGTCTCCTTAGCTCATCTCTCTCATTCAATCTACATATTCAGTGTCATTAAATCCTGTAAGTTCCATCTTCACAACATCACTAAAATCTGTCCAGTCCTCTCCATCCAAACTGTTACTACATTCATTCAAGTACTTATCCTATCCTGCCTTATTATAATTCATACTTCACTCTGCTGCACAGATCATTTTTCTTAAACACCATTCAGTTCATGTCTCTCTACTTCACAATGGTTGCCACCTTCACATCCAACAAAAATTCCTTATCATCGACTTGGAAGCACTCAATCACCTTGTCCTCTCCTATCTTACCTAGTTGATTTGTTACTACAATGCAGCCTGCGTGCCTTGCTCCTCCAATGCCAATCTACACACTGTACTACCTTGATCTTGACTATCTCACCACCAACCTCTTGCCCAGGGACTCCCTCTGGCCTGGAACTCCCTCCCCTTCATTCAATTGTATTTATTAAGTGCTTACTGGGTGCAGAGCACTGTACTAAGCTCTTGGGAAAGTACAGTGGATAGATCCCAAGCCTAGGAGTCAGGTGGTCATGGGTTCTAATCCCAGCTCCACCGCCTGTCTGCTGTGTGACCTTGGGCAAGTCACTTCACTTCTCTGGGCCTTGGTTCCCTCATCTGTAAAATGGAGATTGAGACTGTGAGCCCCATAGGGGACAGGGACTGTGTCCAATCACATTTGCTTGTACCCACCCCAGCACTTAGTACAGTGCCTGGCACATAGCAAGTGCTTAACAAATACCGTAACAATAATAATAATAATGATAATACAATACAACAATAAAGAGTGACAATCCCTGCCCACAACAAGCTCACAGTCTAGAGAGGGGGAGACAAACATCAATACAAATAAACAGACATCAATATAAATAAATAAAATTACAGATATATACATAAGTATTGTGGGGCTGGGAGAGGGGGGAAGAGCAAAGGGAGCAAGTCAGGCTGATACAAAAGGGAGTGGGAGATCAGGGAAAGCGGAGCTTAGTTTGGGAAGGTCTCTTGAAGGAGATATGCCTTCAGTAAGATTTTTAAGGAGGGGAGAGTAATTGTCTGGCAGATATGAGGAGGAAGGTCGTTCTAGGCCAGAGGTAGGATGTGGGTCAGGGGTGTCAGCAGAGAGACAAGCGAGATCAAGTCACAGTGAGAAGGTTGGCATCAGAGGAACTAAGTATGAAGGTTGGGTTGTAGAAGGAGAGAAGCAAGGTGAGGTAGGAGGGGACACCCCCCTCCCCATTTTCAAAGCCTTATTAAATTCATATCTTTTCCAAGAGGCCTTTCACAAATAAACCCTCATTTCCCATACTCCCTCTCCCTTCTGCATTGCTTATGTGCTTGAATCTGTATCCTTTAAGCACTTGCTATTCACCACCCCCAACTTCAGCCCCACAGCACTTATGTATGTATCCATAATTTATTCTGTCTTCCCCTCTAAACTCCTGAGGGACAGGGAACATGTCTACCACCTCTTTTGTACTGTACTCTTTCAAGCACTTAGCACAATGCTGTGCACAAAGAAAGAGCTCAATAAATACCATTGATCGTTTGATGGATTGATTCCCGGGAGTAATGATCCAATGAGCTATCCAGTGACTAGAAGGATGGGCACAAAAAAAGAGAAGCAAAGTGCTTGCATAATAAATACAATCCATGGACTGAAATACCATTCATTGGTGTATAACCCACCAAGAGGATAATCAATTCCTGAGAAGTCAAATGTATTTGTATGATCAAATTATTACGTCTGTATCGAACCAAGGAAAGGTGATTTTCAGTTGATTTTGGGAAATGTCACCAAACATAAATTTGTTCCATGAAACCTTTCCCCAAATCAATGCCAAAAATTCACCCAAAACAAGTGGATTATAAAACATGAAAAGCTATTGCCTCATACACTTGTATAAATTTCTCTATTTACAGACTTCTTGTTTAGAAGGAAAACTTTTAAGTTTAAATAAAACATGCAAAGAGTATGGCAGAGCATTCTCTCATTCTCTTCCAATATTCAGTGATAATTAGAGCTGCAGGATATTTGTAAATTTAACAGCCAATCAAAAGCTCTTCAGAGCACACCAGTCCTAAGTACTCATTAAGTGACATTAAACACAGCTTTCCATAAAGTACTGTGCAATGTAAATGGGTGGGCAGACTGGTGAACGAACACCTTTCCAATAATTTATAGTTTGTAGTGCTACCTTGTTACCTCCAAAAACATTAAAAGAGAGGCCTTGACAGCTACAAAAAAAATCAATGTTCTAAACTACTTAGATACAAAAATCCTTAATTTTCCTGAAGATGTACTCATATTTTTTTCCTTCTCCCCCAATAAAGAAATCTTGTAATGTATCCCGACCGAGGTTTTAAAATTTGGTTCTAACTAGGTTTCCTTGTTGCCACCTAAATCCACAAACATAACCACAAATTCAAAATATTTGGTGGAAAAATAAAGTTACTGTGGAAAATTCTGCAGTTTTCTAAGATTACACCATAATATCATTTCTTTTAAGTTAAAAACTCTCCAACTCATACCTTTAAAATGTTTTTCTTCTAACACCCACCTCTATCAGTGGAAATCCAGGGGTAAATACTACTGATGGATTGACCTTTAAGAGATTTTTCTTCTTCTAGAACACACCTCCGAGCAATGCTAATGAAATAATTTGACTTTCTTCTTGTATTTTTATTAGGGAGATTTGGGGCTTGCCATCTTCCAACCGCAAAGCTCTCTTGCAAATGGGGGAGCCTTTACACACCCTTGCAAAAGGCCAATAATCTGTGACTGCATTTGCCTGTTTCAATGAGAAAATTAAAACATCAGGATCGCAACAAATGTAGATATTATTGTCAGTGGTAAAAGATCTATGTGAGAATGAAAAAAACATAACTAATGAATAAAATGGAATAAATATTGTCTTGCCTGTAAAATGCACTTTTGAAATCACACCATTTACCAGGTAACAAAATACTAAATATACAGTGTGTGTGTGTGAGCGAGAGAGCGAGAGAGAGAGAGAGAGAGAGAGAGAGAGTGTGTGTGTGTGTGTGTGTGTGTGTGTGTGTGTGTGTGTCAAAAAAAAATCCTACAGCAGAATCGTTGGCTCTTCACTGACATGTCCAACAGCTGAATAAATCAAGGCTTCTGAATGATGCTATATGAAAACTGGCTTGATATAATCTTGGCGATAGGGTGAAAAAAATTAAAAATCCTTCACAAAGGGAACTATATTAGGAGTCTGGATATCCACTTGCCACTTCTTTCCCCAAGTTTTCTCTCAGAAATATAAATTGTCTTCCAATTTGCTATGATAAGAGATGAAGGGTTCAGCCTTTTTGGCACGGAAGACAGCAGTACAATACCTCATGTACTTGGTAGTATTTAGTAGAAATTTTATTTTCAAGCCACCTACCACCATTGCTCAAACTCACTTCCAAAACAATTTTCCTCCAATACACATTTCCTACACTGGCCCAATTTGGTGGAGGGAAATTGGCCTGATGGAAGCAAAATGTTTAGCAGGCGTCTTTGTTTAACCTTTCACAGTCACTGAAATACCCAGCGCTTAGAAAAGTGCTTTGCACATAGTAAGCACTTAATAAATGCCATTATTATTATTATCAAAGTCAAGCAATTTACAATGAAAACAATGATACTAAGAATGGTATTTGTTAAGCACTTACTAAGTATTGTGCTAAACACTGGGGTAGATACAATACAATTAGCTCATAAACAGTCCATATCCCACATGGGGCTGACAGTCACAGGGAGGGGAGAGCAGGGATTTAATCCCCATTTTACATATTAGGAAATAAGGCCCAGAGATGCTAAGTGCCTTGCCCAAGGTCACATGCAAGCAGGTAGTGGAGTCCTGACTAGAACCCAGGTCTCCTGACTTCCAGTCCTGCACTTTTCCACTAGGCCATGCAGTTCTACTATTATAACTGAAAATTTTAATTCTAATTAATGCTTAGCATAAAACACAGCCCAATTACATCATATCCTGTACTTGGAAATAAAAAGAAACTTCCAAAGAAGGATCAAAATCTTAAATCATGATAGAATAAATTATTTTAAATTCCTCGAATACACTCTAAGTGGTCCTAAAATTAGGAGTGACTATTTTCATAAATTGAAATAGCAATCCTAGTTTTCTTCTTTTCCCTACAGGACCAAAGCTAAAGGAACCTTTAAGACTATCACTTAGAAATGACTGGTTCCACGTACTCTCAATTTTAAATATCAGACTTCTTTTGTTTTCTAGACTGCAAGCTTTGCAGAACAAGTTCTAATTTTGCCATACCTTGATGCTTTAAAGGACTTCTGTCATACAGCACACAAAAACTTAACTCAAATCCCATATATATATATATAATATATCATGACATTTTCATATAACACTGCCAATTATTTGTGTGCCATATTATTTTTTGCTTTTATTTCAGTGACAATCTCATTTTAATTATATTTCCTATGTGATCATAGCTAGCATGGCACAAGCCAAATGGAATTAAAAGCACTAGGTGTTTAATCTTTCAGAATCTAATTACCTTTCTCCATGTTTCCCCCACCTTGATGTTGTGGTATGTGACTTTCCAACTATCATTTATTAAAACAAGGCTTTATTTGTGGTTTATTAGGATATTTCACAGCACCATCAAGGAAGCTACGAGGATTTGTCTTGCTTCCTTAAATGTTAGGAGGCTGCCTTTTCTATAAGATATTGTTTTGTATTTTTTTCTTTGTCATCATAATCTGTGCAAGATTTCCTTTTTTTATTTTTCTCATATTTATTTGTTTTCTGTGGTTGAAGTAATATCAGAAATGTTAATGAGGCAGGGTTATTAAAGCACCAGGATGAATTGATTTGAGTCCTCAAACTCTCCTTCCCAATGAATGGGGATGAAACATTCATTTACTCTGCATAGAAATAATAAAAGTTATTAGCCACTTTATCACTTGAATAATTGTCACAGAGGGAACGTTTAGCATGCAAATGTCTGCATTAGCACTTCCTTCTTTCACCAAGGTAATACAAGCAGAGGTTTAGTTAAGGAATGAGTGGCCATTTACAACACCTACCATAAAAATAACTGGGAGAGTTATTTAGGAGAAGAATATATTATTAGTTAAAAAGCATTTGACAACTGTTTTGTGTCATATGGCAACAATTCTTCAAGACAGATGTATTTAGGTACTATATTTTTTCATTACTTAAATCATGTAAATCATACTACAATGCATTTCCATTTCAATTACATCAATGGTGCTTACATAAGCAGCGACACTAGTTTTCACAAAAGTAGAGTGGTTCAATTCCTTAGCCCTGTTCACTGTCAATTATGAAAGAGATTTACTTTTGGTACCATGGATAAACACTACTTTGTCTTAAAATAATTAGGATTTGAGAAGAATTAAAAAGGGATAGAGTGCAGAGACTAATTAGGACATATCTACAGTGGCCAAATGAATGGCTAAATTTATAAAATGTTTTACTTTACAAGTATCCGCACAAGAAGTCTCCCTCGCACTTTTTCTTTTCCCTCATTTTGAGTCATAGGTTGTCCCTATCCATACTGTTATTTGAAAATTGAACAGAAGGTATATGTTCACATATGACCCTTAAAGAACTATATATATTGGTGAGGGTTTGCATTTTAATAAACTCCAATTATACCGAATAGGTTCACGAACTGAAAAACGTTTTCCATTATTTATATCACCTTAAGTTGTAATGGTTATCCAAAAGGGTTACATCCTGCAAAAAAATTTTCTGTAAGGGTTACTGAATATATTGGACCATTGTACTTTGAAAACTTTACCTTGGTCCCTAATGACACACTTGTGCATTTCTAACATAAGCTTTAATTTTTTTTATATTAACCCATACATTCATCCAAACAAGATGAGATTTCAAAATGAATTTTGTAGTCCACTATTTAAAAGAATCGAAAAGTGTTCATTCTTGAATCAGGACAGCAATGATTCCCATAGGCCGAATTTACAACGAACAATCCAACTGACTTAACCAGGTAAACTGGGAAAAGTCCCTTAAGTCATTTTCCATCTTGAAAAAGTCTATATACTGTGGCGTGATCTAGGAGGGTGGCAGGAATAAGTACTTTTTCTTCCATTGGTGTCTATTTGTACTCTACTGCTCAAGCTGTCCCAAAACATTCTAAGATCACATGACTTCATCCTAAAAATAAAGAAGCCCTTCACCTTCTTCGAATGTTCTATGAAGGTGTCTCATGAAGAATCACTGTAATATTCCAGTTCTATTCCCAAGTCATAAGCAGATACTATGAAGATTCTGCTGCAGGAATCTCAACCACCAACTCCCTCCCCTTCTGCATTGTCCTCCACATTAAAAAGTGAGGTGGGTTTTTTTTCACATCTGACAAGATGCCAAGCCAAAGTCTGTTACCGATGATGTGCTCTCCTTAGTGAGCCTATACAAGCATGCTATCCTGTTCTGCCTTGGCCTGCTGAGTCCCCCCAATAGGCTGTGGCAGCTGAACTGCCTCACTGCACTTATGCATCACATTACTTCCGCTTTTCTAACTTTTCCACTTCTGAGCACCATCAATTATGCACTAGAATAACAGAGGCCTGGCTCGGCAGTATAACATAAAGGCCGATTATGAGTGTAAATAATTTAAACACCTGCGTGCCATGTTCCTTTTACCAGTGATATGAGGCTAGCGGAACGTAATGTCCTGTTAGCTTCCAATTTGGGATTGGGAGAGTTTCCTCTCCCTTCATCTTTTCCTACCTAGGCCATTCTTTCTCTAGGAACAATATCGTAAAAATGAAATTAACAAAATACTTTAAAAAATTTACACTCACAAAATAGTTTTAGAATGACAGAGGCACACAGTCCTGAGATAAGGGTTTCCACAAAAACTGACAGACACATACGCTCACATATCTCCCGCTCATTTGAAACCAATTGGCCTAGGATTACAGATACTGTAGCAGAACATAATTTTAGTCAAAATTGAAATATTATCTATATTGGGATCCTAAATTTAAAATAACTCAAACTTCATTTTATTCCAAATATTTGAAAAATGGATGTGAAAACTTAAGAAAAGTTTCCTTTCACTTCCAGCTTCAGCAACCCTTTTGGCCTACTGGCTTCGTATTAAAAATAATAATAATAATAATAATAATAAATCACTTCAGACTTGCATTAACTTCAGCAAAATACAAGTTTCAGATTTTTTCTACTTGTGATTCCAACACATACTTCAAATTTTGAGCCATCAAAAATCTTTAAAATGCTACACAGGGTCAAAATGAAGGGCACTTAGTCACCCACAAAAAAGAAAGGATGTGTACTGAGGTAAGAGGCAGTGGGGAATATTCATAAATCAAAGCCTAATCTTCAAAAATGGGTTAAGGAAACAGCATAAAATTCAAGCCAAAATAGGTTTTGACTTCACTCCTCTCGAGGGACTCCAACTAGTTAGAGATTTTCCAAAAATTAACCTTCTGTCTTCAGTTTATGGAATAGTTAGCAATTATATACCCTATGAAGCTCTGGGGAAAAACATCCCCTAAAACTTTTCAAAATTGTGGCTTGAGAAAACTTTCAAGTTGAATCATGTCAAATTAAAGGAGAGAGAATCTGCTTAAAACAATAATCTTTCTTAATTATATCCATATGATTTAGCAAATGGGTGTGGCCAAAGTCAATAAATAATTGTGCAGTTATTTTCTGCAATCATTTCATGATTTGCTAGAAGCCAATTGTTGAGGCCAGGAGTTTCCCTATTTTTTGCAGGCTGGATATCTATGCCTTCCTGTAACAAAAGGGTATTTACAACTCAACTACTGTATGAAACATTCTCCAAAGCAACTTCTTTGACAGGCAATAGGTTAATGTACCTCTAATAGCAATCTATTTACTACTTTCCCCTTTCAACATTTCCCAATTGTTCAACAGAGCACACCTCTATGTGCTTTTCTTGTTGGAGCCCATTAATTCCTCAGATGAAAAGCATATATCAGAGCAACTGAATTTGGATTTTTTTTCCTGTTTTTTAATATGCAATGCTGATGTGGGTTTTTTTATTCCAAGGGATGGTACTTTATACCAATGGGTACTCAACAAGCAATCTCCACAGAGCTGTCCTTATAAAGCAAGCGCTTTGTGCATTATGAAATGAGGGTAAAGATAGTAATTATGATAGATTGTAAATCTTAGGTAACAGGCTGCCTCAAAGTGGAAAGGGTCACTATACTTAAGAGCAAATTTCTCATTAAATAATACAGAACATCAATTCAGCTCAACACAGACGCTAACTGAGAGATAAAGTCCAAGCTAGGAAAAATCAGCTGTCCCCAGGATGAAATGAATAATGTCTGAAAGAAACTCAAGTGGGAAATTAGAGTTAAGAATTATTATTAATAAACATATTAGCAGGATTAGTCAATGCTGGAAAGAAGCCACAAAAAAAGCCACCAACACTGACCCCTCTTCCTTACTCTTTCCTAGGATGAGTTCTTTTCTCTAAATTATGTTTTGAACAGTTCATAGTAATAACGGTAATAATAATGATGCCATTTATTAAGCGCTTACTATGTGTAAAGCACTGTTCTAAGCACTGGGGAGGTTACAAAGTGATCCAGTTTTCCCACAGAGGGCTCACAGTCTTAATCCCCATTTTAAGTAGATACACAGCTCATTATATTTTCTGTTTCTCAAGATAGTGGTGCATTGGGAAGTCCCCACCTGGAGCTGTCTTAATTTTGAAGAAGTCTTGGTGTATATCACATCATTCTTTTCTCAAAAGGCATCACAAGGAAACATCACTTTAAAATAAGAAAAAAAATTCCAGGAACCATGATGCCATGACGTCGATATCTTCCTTTTTTCCCCCCTCTATGTGCGTGCGAAAGTTTGTTCCCCAACTCATCTGTGAGATCGCAAACAGTCTTTAATATTTCATTGGGTCCAATGCACAAAGCATGCTCAAATTCAATACAAGGAAATGCTTTATCTCTTTCTTCAGAGATTAATATTCTGACACAGCCAGAAACACTAAAGAGCCACGGCAAATTTTGAGGAAGTGACATGTGGCTTCTTTCAGATGCCTTTGTAGCTAACTGGCTGCTATAGTTGAAGCATCTTATTGTTGACTTATTTACTTTATGAATTCCATTCCAATTGACTGAAGTGTCAACTCACACCATTTGCTCATGAAATATCTTTTTATCTAATTTCTCAAACAGTTCAACAGAGGTTACCTTAATAAGTCTGGAGAAAAAACACATATGCCGTGCAATAACTGTAGCATTCTCTTCCACAATAAGCAGCCTGTAGGTAATCCATAAATCTTGGAAAATCCTACCCGCTGTTTCTGCATTTTCTTCCTGCTAACTAATGCTGACGGCTGCAAATATCTCTTGGTGGAATTAGACAAAGAGTCTACCCATAGGCGATATGTTGGCAAGTTAAATTTCTTCTTCATGGCCAACTGGAGTAAATGAGTTCATTATTGGCAGCTTCCTTTTTGTTTAACCCCCTTACAAGTGATTGAAAATTTTGAACTTTTAAATAATCCCAAAGTCCCACTAAACATATTATGGTCCTCACCCCTACTCCTGGAAAGGCCTAGGTTAAAAAATTTATTTCAATCCAGGATATATAGAGTGACAAGAGCTGTCCTATGACTCCATTCTGCTTCTAGCATCTGTCAAGAAAATTACAAACCTAACTCTCAAATTCATGGGAGAATGCTAACATGAGATGAATAAATCCTGTGGAGGGTGAAAACATATTATTAGAAAGACTCACTGCTGAAAATACAGCATTTTCTCATTTTTGAGTTGTGGTTATTGAATGCAACAAATTTACATGGAGCCAAAAAGAATTCTTAACAAGATTTAAAAGTGCTCAGAAATAAGAGAAAAATACACTTCCACTGGTCAGACAGAATTGGTCCCTTACCTATTAAAATTGAAGATTAAGCAGAATTAGATTTAGTATGTCAAACATTTCAATTTTAACATACTTTTCCTGGGTTTTTTTTTCAACTGAAAAAAAATTCACATAACTGTCCTTTAGGGCTAATTCTCTTCAGATAGTATCATCAATCTCATCCTGGCATCTCAATTTTTAAAAGTGAACCACCATGAATTCCAGCAGTGCAGAGCTCTGAAATGCAGATCAATCAGTGGTATTTATTGAGCTCTTACTACGTGCAGAGCACTGTACTAAGCACTATGGAGAGTACAATGCAACAGAATTAGCAGATATGTTCGATATGTTCCCTGCCCATAATGAGTTTACAATCTGGAGCTGGGGGGATGGGGGGTGACAGGGGGGCTTTACAGTGCAGATCATTGAGAATGTGGCATAAATGTTGGGGGTGGGGGAAGGTTAAAACTGCATAATATGTTATTGCAAGTATCTTACATGGTATATGGATTTTTACAGTTTTTTGTTCTCAAAGTCAGGACAGCACTGAATAATTCTTCTATGAAAGAAAAAATATATATGTATAGGGGAGGTGGGAAATTCTCCATTAATGTAATAAGTAAACTTCCTGTAGTAAATTGAAATAAGGAAAATAAGCAAAGGAAGGCTGAAGAAAACTTACCAAGTTTGTGAAGTATCAAAAAAAAAATCAAAACTTCCTTTTCTCTCAATAAAGAAAGTGGAAAGAAGATGGGGGAAGAGAGAGTTACGGGGGAGAAGAGGAAGAAAAAACAAATGGAGAAGGTTCCTTTTTCATTTTTTTGGTTTGGGAGTAATCAATTTACTTCATTTTCTTAACTCCTTATTTCTTTGATAATATTTAAGAAGAAATTTCTTATGGAAAGTGACCTGGAACAAAAATGTAGAAAACAAAGCTGATCATTTTGTTTAACCAGAGGAACAAGGCAGCCAAGCCTGTCAGTTAAAAGCAGCTAATGAAACATTATCTGATGATGATGACAATGATGGTATTTATTAAGTGCTTACTATGTGCCAAGCACTGTTCTAAGCGCTGAGGTGAGCTGTCTCCCAGTATTATATCTCTAAGATTCAAATGATTTCTTAACCAGAGGTAGCTTCCATGGAGGAACTGTGAAAAACAGAAGAGAATGCTGCTGAATGAAGGTCACTGATTACTTCCCTGGCAATCAAACGTACTATACAACCTCAAGAGAAGATATGATGTTTTCTATGTTTTATGAATTCTTAAATTGGCAACTTGGAATATGTAACTGCTTCAGTTTAAGTACCTTTTTCAGGCAAAATATTTTCAAAAATGTCTCTTGTCACGATGGTGATGCAATAAAAAGTAATTGAAATTTTTTTTCATGGTTGCTACCTGAAGGAGGTTCAGAAAATTAACTCAGCATTGCATATTGGGGAGAAGGTGAGTGGAAAAGTTAAATCTTGACCATCAATAGCTAGCTATTTTCATCCTACAATGCTCTTCATCCATAAGTGGTCAGGGATTTTCTAAGTCCACACATTTTATTCCAGGTAATTCATTTTACCTTTTAGAATGTATTGAGGCATTTCATTTTTTTATTGTATTGGACTTAAGAATAGAAGAGCAACATTGTAAGAGAGAAAGTGCACCTCCAGCAACTGCTCTGGGCTGGGTGCACCTGCCCTCAATACCACGAATATTAACCTTAATCTAAAGAGGCATAAATGGGTTTTTCTACCATCAGGAGGTCCACAGATTAAAAAATTAATGGCTATCCACCCAGATGGAGAACAGCTGTTCAGCTAATATTTTTTGCCACTGCTCCTGAGAGACTCCAGGCCAATCCAAATTGATAGGGTTAAATTAAAGACAATATAGCCCACCACTTTTGGTTGTTGGGAGAAAAAAACCTCATTAACTGAGAACACACACTGCCCCATTCAACCTAAGCAAACCCTTTATCCTGCATTATATTGAAGACTGAAAATAGAGCCTCTCTTTCTGAGTACACAAACAGCTTCTTGTCACTGGTTTTTGGTGTCTTTTACAAATTATCTTTCAGGTGTCAACTTGGGGAGGAGAGTTATGGGGTCCACCATACCCCTGAAATTACAACTGTGGTGGTAAGGCCCCCACCCCAGCAGATTTTTGAAGAACATGAACAGCAGTATCTAGCTAGCCTGACAATCAATCAATTGTATTTATTGGGTGCTTACTGTATGCAGAGCACTGTACTAAGTGGTTGGGGGAGTACAGAATAACAGAGTTGGTTGACACATCTCCAACCCATAACTAGCTCACAGTCCAGAGTCTACAGTCTAGACAGCTATAGTCTTGCTCCATCCCTTGGACCCAGATGGGGACAAACCAGACACACCCAGAGCCACAAAGAGCCTCCAATACAGGGCAGTGGGCTTAACTGCCCCTCCTAAGGAGGAACTATGGTTCGCCCTGCTCTCCCACCCTTCCTCGAGCTCCAGGTATAACATTCTTTCCTTCCAGTCCCAGTTCCAAGCCGGGGGGAACCATATGCCCCCATAGGAAGGCTGAGGCAGAAGATCCTGCTCCTGAAAAATTACATTCCTGCAAAAATCCTCACCCTCTGATGTTCCCTTTTTTCCCATTCAGGATCATTCTCAGGCTCAAAATGAAGAATTAACACATATGAACCAAACTAAATCCCTTCCCCAGGACCAAGTTTGTTCAGTAGGCCAATTTACCCATTGTTGGCTGTCTGAACATTGGGAGAGTTAGGTAGTGTTCAAATGGAGTTTCCCAGGGAACCAGAACGTAGAGAAAACTTGCTCTCTGGAGTTTCACCCTCTACCAAACCACCAAACAGCTTCCAAAAGATAACTCAGAGGAACTACTGATCATCTCAGCAGCCTAACTCATGCAGATCCCCACAGCTTTCCTGTAATCCCCATAGCACACATGTATACATCTGTATAGATCTGAAATTTATTTATCTATTTATTTATATTAATGTCTGCCTCCCCCCCAGACTGCGAGCTCATTGTGGGTAGGAATCTGTCTGATGTGGTACTCTCCCTAGTGCTTAGTACAGTGCTTTGAACACAGTAAGCACTCAATAAATATGACTGAATGAATAGTAAATAATTACATATCAATTCTTACCCTGGAAATATAAAATGTCTGGGGAGAAAAAAGGATATTAACAAATTTGGACTACTGAGATGAAGCAATTGCTAGGACATTTTCGGGAGAAAGGGAAATCTTTTTTTTTAAGATCTCCCTTATCCTCCTCCTTTATAAGCCTCCTCCCTTATAAGCTCAACAAGAACTAATCATTTTGCCAACTTGCCATACCCATCCTCAAAACCAAATTGTTAGAGTAACTAATATCATTTGGAAAGACATACTATTGAAGATTGTTTCTCCTATGTGACCAAGTTAAGAATCTGACCTTGAATCTTTAATGTTCCACTCACTAGCTTTATGCCTTTGATTTAAAAAAAAGTTTGATGCATCTAAAAGATGACTGGAATTCAGGAAACACCTTGATGGGTTTCCTTATGAATAAGACCAGTGACCTTTAAATTGCATGCCACAGCCATATTACAGTACACTCTGCCCCAAGCCGAACTGACTACAGGGCTATGTGACTTTATGAGGAGCAATTCCAGAGGTCACAGATTTAAATCCAGTCATCTAGAGGAGGATGAGGAGACTTTGCTTTGATTAACTGTGAAGTTATTCGAAACACACACCTCCCAATACCATCATCCCCTTCATCCTCCTCCCTGGCTCTTCTCAGCCTCCTTTGGCCTCATAAACGTTTTGCTCCAGTGATCTGTTGTTCTTGGAACCCTATCTGTCCAGGCACAGAAGCCCTGGCCATCTGGGCCACTGAAGAGTTCTGAATTCCCAGTCCTGAATGGTAATTGTCTCAGAGAGCACCCTTACAGGCATTTCAAGTATCGGGGCTTATTAAAATCCTGAAGGGCAGTAATCCCTGAATGCCACTAAAAAGATCTCCAGCTGCTACCGTTTATGAAGTAGGCTTGACAAGGGAGAGAAAAAGAAGGGAGGGAGGGCGGGAAGAGAGAAGAATTTAGAAAAGGGCAAGTTATCCAAACAGGGCCCCCATCAAAAAAGAGTCATGTTTTATCAGCTTAGGCTTTCCTGCTCTATTCCCAAAGGTATTTCTCCTCCCACCCCTGCTCAACTCTCATTAATTCTTCCTCTTAGCTGTCTGTATTTTTTTTTTTAAAAAAAAAGATTATCATCAACACAAGGCTAAAGAAGTCTGTAAGTGGATGAAACTGAGAAAGAAAGACCAGCTGAATTAGCCGGAAACAGAACTGGAGCCTTCTTTCCGCAAATTCTGTGAAGAAAATGTCATTCGTGAAAAAGAATTTGAAAACAGTTTTCTATGACTGTCTGTCTCTTTCTCTCCTCTTCCCCATTCTTTTGAAAAGGTCTTTTCATCTCATTACGTTAAGCTGATTAATAAAAATTCAGCAGTTTGTCCATGGTTCCTTTAGAAGTGGGGAAGCAAGTTGAAAGATGCTGGCGGAAGGTTTTTGTGTTGAAGACAATAAAGGGGATGACTTTTAAATCCTCCTTTGTCATCCTCCATTAGAGACAAATAGACACCTTGGCTCAAATTTCTCAGACAAACACTACATTGCTACTCTTCTTTATCTTCTATTAACCTTCAGAAAAGCTTTAGCCCTTGGAGGGGGGCTGAACTGGGGTGGGAGGGTTGTGTTTGTTTCCTTATTTGTTTTATAATAATTCATGAAGGGAACACTTTACCACAATCCCAGCATTACTTAGCAATGCCAATGAAAATACATCACTGGACATTTAGAGAACCCATGAAGGATACTGAAAAGTGAAAAAACTCAAGTTTTTAACTACAGAAATTTCATAATCTATGTAAAAGGAAATTGTCTCACCAATTAAGAATAGCTACATAATCTCAATCCTAGTTCATTTTCTTCTGATAAAATGGGTTAATACATTCTCCTGCAAATCTTTATTACAAATCCCTGTCAGCCAATGAGATTTTTTTCAAAAGACATGCAATTTTATAATTACAGCAATGCAGTATTAGTCTTCTGGTTAAGTGTGTCACTATTTTCAAATGAAACATTTTATGTTCTCTTTTCCTTATATACAAAAACTTCAAAAATATGGATCAAAAAAGTGTACATTAGAATTTTGCCTAGAAAACGTTCAGTGGCTTTTATTGGCTTTGAATTGATATTATTGTTGTTATTTTGGAAGGAGATATTTTAGACAATGTGTTAAACTTCCGTTCGGTCAACCAATGGTATTTATTGAGTGTTTACTGTGTATAGAGCACTGAACTAAATGCTTGGGAAAGTACAAGAGAGTTAGTAGACGTGATCCTTGCCCACAGAGAAGGTAAATGGAAGAGCCCCTTGAGTGGACTCCAGCACTGCGACATTTCGACTGGGCTAGACATTTTGCTGGTGTAATGTGTGGGGAGATATGCTCACATTGCTGTATAGCTTTTTGTAACTAGTAGTAGATAATAATTAATGATAATTATGGCATTTCTTAAGCGCTTGCTTTATGCCAAGCACTGTACTAAGCTCTGGGGTGGATACAAGCAAATCGGATTGGACACAATCCCTGTCTCACATGAGGCTCACAGTCTCAATCCCCATTTTACAGATGAGGTAACTGGGGCACAGAGAAGTTGAGTGACTTGCCCAAAGTCACACAGCAGGCAAGTGGTGGAGCTGGGATTAGAACCCATGACCTTTTGACTCCCAGGCCAGTGTTCTATCCACTACACCATACTGCTTCTCTAAAATGCAGTGGCTTCATACTTTCGGTGTGTGCTTGTATAGATTACTTCCTATTGAGTTGCTCTTAACAAAGCACTATCCTGAAGATACCCAGTAAGGCCAGTATGAAAGGTCAATCAGAGCAGCTCAACAAAGGGGAATCCCCACATAGCTCACATCTGAACTATGAAGCCATATTATCTAGGTAGTTGCTTATATACATACAAACAGAGGCTATAAATTACACTTTCTCAAATCAACTAATAATAGTTCAGTATTTGTCAGAACAAAGAAAAGGATTCAGTGTTAACTTTAGGATATATTTCTTGTACTAGTAAATGGTCAGGTGTCCACTACTTTCCATTGCAAAAAAAAGAGTAACTTCTGCTGCCTAAAAATAATGGTTAGCCGGCAACCCCCTTAAGTAACTGAATAGCTAAACTCCCAAAATTAAACAAGTACAGTGTTGGCTAACATACAAAACAAAGCTACCTGAAAGATGGATTCAGGTTCTAAATTTAGTGGCATTTGGTTTATCAGATAATTCTGAAACAAAAAAAGGGGTTGAATTCATGTCCAACAAATTGCTAAATGTAAAAGCACAGAGCAAACATACACTTAGCTGTTTCCAGTGGTAAGGCTTCCTGATCAATCTATTTGAAGCAATGGACTGCTTGAGAACAACGTCTAACCTCCAGGAGAACAATTCTTCATCATCCTCTGTGATTTTGATTAGCCACTGAAAACCCACACGGCCACAGGAAATGTGTTGAATCAGTTCCAATCAACCCAGGAAAGGGATTAAGATGAATCTGATTGGAAAACTTCAAGAATGGATTGTAAACAAATGATATCCCCTCCCCACCCCACACACATCCTTTCTAAGATGATGACCACTTACAGACATTTTGTATTGGGTACAACGGGCTGTATTAGATGAAGTAACTCAATGGAACTGCAACTTACCTCTACAGAAACACATTATTTTTGCAAATGTTTAATGAGTGCTTGAACAATTTTGTTTCTTTAGTTCTTTCTAATGCAGCAAACAGGAACTTGCTTCCGTTTCCATTCCATTGCACTTTCTGGATTCTAATAATTTCACCTCCTTTTTCCATCTTTTATAAAAATTCTAAATCTATACTTCATTATCTCATTTTTTAAGTTAATTGGTAGCTTTGTTGTGGAAACTAGGAATTCATTACCGAATGGGTTCTAGAAGAATTTGAATAAATTAATGAATGAGAGTTTCAAAATGAGTAATTTAGAGGAAGAATTCAGGAATATTTAAAGGTACTTACACCATAACCATGGGACTGAATGTCAAAGGCAGCATTTATCACACTTCTCCTTCAAGAATCTCTTGGTGCCACTGTTAGAGGCAGAACAGTGGAGTGTATGAACCAATTGGCATGGTTTAGTGGAAAGAGCACGGGCTTGGGAGTCAGAGGATGTGGGTACTAATCCCAGCTCTGCCACTTGTCTGCTGTGTGACAGTGGGCAAACCACTTAACTTCTCTGTGCCTCTGTCACCTCATCTGTAAAATGAGGATTAAGAATGTGAGTCCTATGTGGGACAACCTGATTATCTTGTATCTACCCCAGCACTTAGAACAGTGCTTGGCACACAGTAAGTGCTTAACAAATACCATTATCATCATCAAATGTAAAAATATACTGCATGTGAATTTATTCACAGCAGAGAACCAAAAAAATCAGAAAAACTGTGTGATTTAGGAAACAGCACGTTTATACAGCCATGTATGCACACCCAATTCTCCTATAACATAATGGTTGCATTCCTGTAAAACGTTTCAATGAAAGCTTGTTCTATAGTATTTACCTGTTATGATGCCACACTCATGTACACAAAATGTTTCTTCCAATATGTCACATCATACTCAGGCTGTATTATTATAAGAACTTTCTCTAATTCCCTAACAGTGTTCTAGACAAAATATTGAATAAAAGCATGCATCACAGCAGTTTACGTGTACCTATTTGATATACTGTGTTTGCATTATCTTGATTATCCTGTGTGTGAGAAATGGGTAAAAACAGAATACAGTGAAACAACCATGCCAGTTACACATTTACAAACAAGAATTTAAAATGCTGATATTTCAGGTTCTCCATTAAAAATATTCTAATCATTTTAGAGCTAGAGATAATGTTGGAAAGTTTCATCAACTTCACACACAGGTTTCCAATACAACTGTGGGAAAGTAGGTTTTCAGAAATTGGGAATTCTCTGAAACTGCTTTTGAGTTAAAAATTATTCCACTTTATGATAAATGAGAACATTGATATTAAAGGAGTTTTCCATTTGCAAATTTCAAAACTACTTGGAGAAATACAGTCACATAGGTGAAGAATACACAGGGAATATAAAATGCAACCATTTTCTCACTTATTACCTCATGTGGTTTTGCAGGATACAAATACATACACATGCTTTTAGTTAGGAAATATAATAAATTCACCCATGTCATCTTTTCCAAAGATTACATACAATTATTTTTCTAGCTATATTTCCACAAGTACAAAAAACAATAAAATGCCTAGACAAAAAACACAAGGTATTAAACCAAAAGGTTGTGATTTAAAATCCCATACTATTCTATCCCTGAAATGTTATACAGGCAAAAAGTGAGAAAATGTGGATCTCGCAGTAATATCAACTCCGCCATACTGTGAGCCCCATGTGGGACAGGGACTGCATCCGACCTGATTGACTTGTACCTACTTGCCCCAGAGTTAGTACAGGGTTTGGCACATAGCAAGCACTTAAATACCATAATCATCATCAATGGAAAGGACAGCAAATGGAAGTGAATAAATTCCCAGAGTGGCAGAGCCCTATCAATCTGCAAATGATATACTAGTGGCCCAGTAAGGGGTTCCCAGTAAAAAATGTAAACACTTGCTTCACTAGTAATGGAACAATCTATTTGTTCGGAAAGGGAAGTAATGGTCCTTATGGAAAGCAGAAATTCATTTTCTAAGTTTTGCAAGTGCATTTCAACTCTAAGACTATATTAGAAATGTGATTTTAGCCTGAAAGTAAATGCAGTTTTTAAATGCAAGATACTAAGCCAGCTGTTCTTCATCTTCACAACGGAGGGTGAATAAGAGGAAATGGGCTGCAGCTACTCAGCATGGCTAATTTTGGCTCGATTAAAAAGAAGGACTTCCAGAAAGAGAGGCCTGGTAAACATTAAAATTGGTTAGGAGGAAAATCTATGAAATCACTTCTGGCAGTTATTAAAATGAGGGCTACACCAAACTATTTCAAGCACATATAGGGAAACAGCGTGGCTCAGTGAATAAAGCACAGGACTGGGAGTCAGAGAACCTGGGTTCTAATCCCTGCTCCACTGCTTGTCTGCTGTAAGACCCTGGGCAAGTCATTTCACTTATCTGTTACTCAGTTACCTCATCTGCTAGCTGTGAGCCACATGTGGGACATGGACTGTGGCCAACCTGATTAGCTTGTATCTACTTGGCACTTAGTACAGTCCCTGGAACATAGTAAGCACTTAAATACCTTTTAAAGCAATAACAACAACAACAAAAACCCTGATGGCTGGCTATCCTTCTCAGAATCAGAAGAAAGGCTTAATGATGTCTGAAGGAACCTTCTAGATCAGTCAATCAACCCAGGGCACTTACTGAGCACTTATTATGAGCAGAGCACTGTATTAAGCTCCTGGAAGGGTACTATATAGCAAAGAGACCCAATCCTCTTCCTTAAGGAGTTTACAAGCTAGTGATAATTCCAAACACACATATCAGGCCCAACTAATTCAGATATTTCCAGGAGATGAGTTTTTTTTTTTTTTACCTGAAGTATCTAGGCTTTAAGGCCAAAACCATATGATCTGAATGATTTATGTGTGTAGACTCCTGCTCAATGAGAATGGCCGTGCTGGTGCACTGTAGTACTCCTTCTCATGTAAATATTAACAAACAATAGTACAGGGCAAGCCTAACCCCTCAGAAAACCATATGGAGGTAAATAAATGTTAACATAAGTCTTCCACTGCCTAACGCCTACTAGTGCAACCAAATTTTAAGATCTGCAGAGTGTGTGGGAGTCTAATTATTTACAAGTTAGAATACACACATATGTACAGAGACAGAAAATAGAAAGGCTTGCTGGAGCTGTAGAAAGCTAGTAAGACTGCAATCCAACTATTTTGTTTCATTCAAGGTATTTATTGAAAGCCACTTTGCAGTCAAGACACATGAGAATTTCTTTCTAAGGATGTTTGCTTTTCCAGTCAGTAAAATGCATTGGAGTGGTTTTCACTAAAACATAAATCTGCCAGCTGTTTGTTTAGGCTTTTGAACAGTAAAAATACAGACAATTGTTACTCAGTGTTCCACAAAGCACAATGTGAATCTGTTGTGTACTTAAATTCTTCATTTAAGAGTTTATTAAAATGTCTTACACAGTAAAAATACTTCATCTCAATTCTATACTTCCATTATCTTTTACTTCAAAAATTTGATGCACAGTAGTTTAAAAGAGAATTTTTCATTAAGTCATGTCATCACTCTGCTACACTCTATCCGTCCTCTTCTTCCCTTGCCAAATAAACATCACATAAAATAATACGATTAAAAGATGTGTACAAACTGCTCACGAAGAGAAAGGAACCTGGATGGGATGTGGCTTTATCTAACCCAGTTGATAAAGATCCCAAAGCACTTAACAGAAATTCATTCCTATTTCTACAGATAGATTTAAAGCCTTGAACCTTACTGGAATTGGAACAGGTGTTAATGAGAGAACAAACTGCAACCCAAGATCCAGGTTTACCCAAAGTGCACACTAAACCTGTATTTTTTAAATGGTATTTGTTAAGTGCTTACTATGTGATGTGCCAGGCACTGTACTAATCACTGGGGTAGATACAAGCTAATCAGGTTAGACACAGTCCATGTTCCACATGGGGCTCCTAGTCTTAATCGCCATTTTGCAGATGAGGGAACAGAGGCACAGAGAAGTGAAGTGACTTCCCCAAGATCATATGGCAGACAAGTGGCAGAGCCGGTATCAGAACCCAGGTCCTACTGGCACCCAGGCCACTGCTCTAATCAGTGTATGGCTATCCACTAGGCCATATTGCTTCTCCTTGCATTGATTTTGTTAATATGTTTTGTTCTCTGTCTCCCCCTTCTAGACTGTGAGCCCACTGTTGGGTAGGGACCGTCTCTATGTGTTGCCAACTTGTGCTTCCCAAGTGCTTAGTACAGTGCTCTGCACACAGTAAGTGCTCAATAAATACGATTGATTGATTGATTCTACCTGTGAAGACCCTAAAGATGGGACTGTATGAAGGTTCCCCTTAAAATAATCCCAATGACTAGCAATCTTTAGCTTTCCCCATTGTGACAGAGTTGTCAATATTTTGCACTCTGCTCTCCAAAGTTTTCATCACTCAGCATAAGTTCTTGCCCTCCTGGCTGTAGGTTTCCCTTGCCTCTACATTGAGCACTTGGAAGTTCAGCTATGATCCCTGTTGAATTTCTCCCCACTGCCTTTCTTCTTTAACACATGCATACTTTAGCCTTGGCTATGGAGTGCTGACTAAGGGAGACAATAGGAGCCTTTCAAGACCTCAGGATAGGCTTTGAGAAGGGCTCAGCTCAGAGACCCAATCAATATTTACTTCAGTTTGAAGCCACTGTTTTACAGCTCCTTCCAAGCAGAACTCACCAGTGGGGAGCTCCCAGAGACTACTGGATTTTATGGTAATAGGGGAAAAAATTAAGAGGTAAACAGGTCAAAGAAGATCCCTTTTACAAATAAATAACAATGATGAAGGAAAATGATCATACTATATTGTATATTGCATATATATTGTATATATGTGACTGTTTAGAGTCACAATACTAATCAGAAATGGGCAAAATTATTTGCTCCTCTAAAGCGGATTATACCAGCTACAGATCCTCTATCAACCACATTCACTTAAAGTAACCCTTATATACCATAGCCTATGTATATACACATCCACTTACACATCCACATGATATATGCACATCCACTTAGAGTAACCCTTATATACCATAGCCTATAGGGCACTGATCTTATCAACTACCTATAGCCTGTCAATTGTCATCTCTCCCAACAAAGCTAATGCAGCTCCCTACAACTGTTGACAGGAATGGACTCACGTTCCACTATCCTTCTGCTTTAATATGACCAATTCAAAATGTATCTTTAAAATACAAACCAGTATTTATTCATTTTTTCAAGAAGATTGTCCACCACAAGCATTTCTGTATGTGACAGGATGTCTCTACATATCTCCCTCTTTCTCTGAACCTGAAAGCATGCCCTACTTTTTTTCATAGGCACAGTGAGCAAGATATTTTTCTCACTGAACTCATATGCATGTTCTTTTCTTTAGGGGATTACGTTAAAATTATAAAACTTTATGAGGAGGATCCCCAAAAGAAATGCTTAAAAAAAGAAGAGGCATTAGGTTCCAAAAGTAGTGACTTTACAAAGGTGAGGAACACTTACAAGTTAACTATTCTAATTTATAGATATTAATTCATTCAATCAATCATATTTCTTGAGCACTTACTGTGTGCACAGCACTGTACTAAGCACTTGGAAAGTACAATTCAGCAATAAAGAGAGCCAATCCCTGTCCACCACGGGAGATAGGTGGCTGTATTTTTTTTAATGTGTTCAGATTTGTCCCAACGCACTTCACACAATTTATGGTTTCCTAAAAGTTCTACATTAAAGGATCTAACTTGTCTTAAGTTCATATGGGGGGAAATTACAGCTTTAAACCCCCGATGTGTCACGGAAGTTTGAAAATTATACTTTATGACAGCTCTGAGGTTAAAAGGCAAGTAAAAGCAGTTTACTGCCATTTAACTTAACAAAAATGGAAAAAAAAACACTTAGGAGTCATTTAGTCTCTTTTTCTGGCTCAGGTTTGTTTAAAAAAATCCTCATAAAAAACATTTGTTTTCCAGTAAATCAAAATAAGCATAAGTAAAATATAAAAATTGAGTTTCGCTGTACTTTTACTAAGAGTAACAAAGAAAGAAAGAGTACCTCTAATGGGGATGGGATTGTAAAAATGTACAAGAAACACTCTGTTAATCATCAGAGGACAAGTACAAAAATAGTAAAATTGCAGGAATTTGTAAAAGACCACAGATCAATTCACTGCACCTCCTAATTCCTTTCTTCCCACTCCTCCTCACCCACTCCCTCTGCCTCACTCTTGACTTCTGACCCGGACCTTCCTCAGATTTCCAAGATAAAAAAAAAAATCACCTTAAACTCAAATAAAACAAAAGAAAAATGTAAACCAAATGACATGAGGAAATACAATTAAATTAAATAGTAAACATTACATTGTTCCAAGCAAAACCTGTTAGAGGAGGAAATGTTTTTGAAGCTACTCTCTTTCAAAACATTTTTTAATGCAACTAATACCTACCCCTACTAATTGGGAATAGTATGTCTACCTCCAGGAATACATGGAAACAAAAGTATTAACCCTTTTAAGAGCACAACAATCTCGAGAGTCAATTCCACACATAACCACTGGGCTTCTAGGTCACAGAGTAGCCAGTTTTAAAATATGGACAGCAAGACCCATTATGATGCTTTTAGATAGCACTACTGAATTTTAATGCTGAAATTAGGCACTCTGAGATAAGGACTGCCAAGTTTACCTTGGTTAATAAGGACTTTGTTTTAAGTATTTTGACTGACTTGGATTGATTTGTGAATGAGAGTGATTAAAGCCCCTTTCAATTTGGCAGAAAATGGCAGATCTATTTAGCATAGATAATGCAGTATTTAGTATGTTAGCCCAAGGTATCTTTTGATTGAACAGGATGTGAAAGATAACACTTTGAAAATTAAGTACTGCATTTTCAAGTATATGCAAAAATCCTAATTCAAAATATTTCATCATCGGTACATATTTACAGTGCTATTGGATGAACTATACTGTGTTTTATCTTTACTACACTTATACTGTTCGTGGGGGTTTTATGACCTTAGGAACATACTAAGGCACTCCACATTATTTTCTACGGGAAACCATACTTCATTCATAGTCCCTTTGCCTAACACTCTTTTCTTGGAACGGGTTTCAAAGGACTAATCAAGATACAGTGATACTGTTTTGAAGCATCTACCTTACTAAAATTTCTCAGAAAGATGTTATCACCTATTTCAAAACCTGAAATCCTTATCAATATATCCATTATATTTATGTACATTAAAAATATAAAATAACTTTTCACAATGGGTGTCAGATATGTTTGTATATTTTTTGGCTGCAGAATCCTGGAGGGAGAGAGCAGAGAGAAGAGAGGGGTAAGGAAAGAGGGTGGGGGATATGCTGGATCTGCCCTCATGTTGGAACTAC
This sequence comes from Tachyglossus aculeatus, assembly GCF_015852505.1. NCBI lineage: Eukaryota > Metazoa > Chordata > Mammalia > Monotremata > Tachyglossidae > Tachyglossus > Tachyglossus aculeatus. The sequence goes on from NC_052099.1 coordinate 9,034,925, forward strand.
CATCACAGTGCCTCTGCCACGTGAATGGATGCTTGGACAGATGGAGGCAAGCAATGGAGAGAGCCAAATCAGCATTGTGGGTCCCAGAAACAAGAAGTGGAGGATGGACATTGGGGCCTATAATCTTTTGCAATAGAAATTGTCATGCAACCCTGGGATGCTGGACCCCTGCTTCACAGATTACACCTCCTTTATCCCCCCAGAGCAAAACCCAATCACAAGGGCTACCTCAATCTCAACTGTGTCAAACAATGCCTTCTACCCAGTTTGATTTCTCCCAGACTGACACAAAGGTAGGCTTCAAGAGAAAAAGTAATCAATTAATCGTAGTTAATGAATGCTTACTGGGTGCAGAGCACTGTACTAAATGCTTGGGAAAGTACAATATAACAGAGTTGGTAGACTCAAATAGTAATATTCAAAGTTTAACGCCAGTTGAAGATTGACAAAAAGTTGATTAATTTTTATCCAGGATTCCTGGGAGAATCTAGACTGATTTTACATGTCCATGTCCTAATTTCTGAGTAAAGAAGTCCAAACAAAGGTGTTGTAACGGTACTCAGAACATTACTGCTTACTAAACATTAAACAGTAATACTAAAGGCATTTAACAACGGAATGAGGAAAAGTAAAAATTTTAAAACATATTTACTTGATAGAATTTTAAAAGATTAAAATATATTTATAGAAGTCTGAAATAGACTATAAGCCCCATGTGGTACCGGGACTGTGTCCGGACTGATTATTCTACATCTACCCCAGCACTTAGTACAGTGCTTGGCACAAAGTAAGCATTTAACCAATATCAAAATTGTTAAGAATGAATATTCAACCCCATACAAATCTGCTTTGTCCCAGTCAGGCCAAAAGCACAGGTCTTCTCAACATCATGCAAAATTTTTGGCTCAAAAGATTCAGAAAAGATTCTGCTTTGTTCTCAATAAATAAAAACACCCAACTGGTGAGTACAACCAACATCTACCTGAGACTGAATAACAGTCTTCTAGGTAACTAACATACTTTAGTGAGAGAGAGAGAGAGAGAGAGAGTAAGAGAGAGAGAGCGAGAGAGAGAGAGAGAGAGAGGGTAGGGAGGGATGCTCATGCACACACACACCCCCCCTACGTTTTTCAGGTTTGAAGACGCCACCACTGACAATATGATTCTATATTTAGGAAATGCATACCCAAACATTCCTTTTTCCCTTCTGATGTATATGAACCAAAGACTACAAGAAAAATCCTAACTGGTACTGCTTCAATATCAGCATCCAAACCCAGAACAGATTGGTCTCACAGTTCTAGTGAATTCCATGGGCAAAAATATTCTGATTGCTAAAATGACAAGGGGTGGGGGCTGCAAATCTTTTACCTGAAATAAAGAACTTATGAAATTCTTCACAATGTTTAGCTCAAAAGAAAACTATTTTATCAGACATAAATCAAGATGACATGATAAGATAAAAAGCCCCAATTTCATTTTATGGTAAACTATAACATACAGTAAACTATAACATAGAGGACACTCAATGACGGCATTTAAAAACCTGGTATGGATACTGTAAATCAAAAAATCCTCCCCTCTTTTAATCATAAAAACAAACATATTTAAGGCTAGAAACAACATGCAATTTCCTCTGAAAATGTTCTTGGCAAGTATGTTCTGCATTTTTCATTTGAGATGGTGTTTGCAGATGGCTTTAATGCATGAGGTAAGCCAGGAACAGTACAACTTGCAGAATTATTTAGCTGTTTTTCCTGTCACTTACTAAACCACGCTATCTCAGAATGCATGCTAAACACAATATTCATGGTCAAATCTTTATCAGATGTGCTAACAAGAAATCAATCTGACTAGTTTGAGTTTCATCTTCTACTTTACCTTCCTTCCCTCGAGTAAGGAACTGTTGGGATACAAACTGGCAATCAGAGGAGGAAGAGAAGCCAAGGGACCTAGCTAATCCACTAACTGACAACTGTTCCTTAAATCTGAAAAATATATCAATCAATGGTATTTACCGAGCACTTACTGTGTGCAGAGCACTGTACTAAAAGCTTGGGGAAGTACAATACAGTAGTACTGTTGGTAGACATAATCACTGCCCACAAGGAGCTTATATATCTTTGTAGATATGAATGGCAAAAGTTCCCACGATCCCGATCTCTGATCCTAATCAGTACTCATCGAATTAACAAACTTTTTAAAAACAATACTTAATCTGCATGCGCTTAACTTCAGGATTACAAATTTTTAGAATAGCAAAATCAAACATAGGAGCCTCTGTGCTCCATTAAAACAATGTCATTGTAGAATGAATATCCTTAAACATAAGTTATTTATTTTTAGATATATACACAAATATATGTACATGTTCACATATAAAGGAATAGAACAGCACATCAACATTTTGTCATGTCGTTTTCCCCCAATAGCAAAATTGACAATAGTGACAGTAGAGTGTGTAATTAGTTTTCATTGTTCCCCTGACAGCCATAGCACTGCCCAGGACCTCTTGCTTTTTCTATTGCCGATGTTATGGAAAAATACACTAATAACAAGTGTTTAATTATAGGCCCAGCAACCATAGTAGGCACTGTGCCAGAACTGATTGGTGGCTCTTGAGAGTATATAGTCCAAAAATGCTTTCTTTCCTCGAGAAAAGAATGCTCAGAACACTAAATTCATTGTCATTCACAAAAATAAAAATATATTATTTTTCCAAGTCTCAAACACCCGACAATGTGTTTTGTTAATACTAAGAATGGGTATGAAATAAATACAAAGTTCCAAAACCAACTCTAAAACCAAAAGATCCCACCAAAATGTTATGTTAATTGCTAAAATAGTCTGAAGACAGGTATTACTCATTCAATCATATTTATTGAGCGCTTACTGTGTACAGAGCACTGTGCTAAGCGCTTGGGAAGTACAAGTCGGCAACGTATAGAGACAGTCCCTACCCAACAACAGGCTCACAGTCTAGAAGGGGGAGACAGACAACAAAACAAAACATATTAACAAAATAAAATAAATAGAACAGTAAATATGTACAAGTAAAATAGAGTAATAAATCTGTACAAACATATATACAGGTGCTGTGGCGAGGGGAAGGAGGTAGGGCGGGGGGATAGGGGAGGGGGAGAGGAAGGAGGGAGCTCAGTGCTCAGTCTGGGAAGGCCTCCTGGAGGAGGTGAGCTCTCAGTAGGGCCTTGAAGGGAGGAAGAGAGCTAGCTTGGTGGATGTGCGGAGGGAGGGCATTCCAGGCCAGGGGGAGGACGTGGGCCCGGGGTCGACGGCGGGACAGGCGAGAACGAGGCACAGTGAGGAGGTTAGCGGCAGCGGAGTGGAGGGTGCGGGCTGGGCTGCAGAAGGAAAGAAGGGAGGTGAGGTAGGAGGGGGCGAAGTGATGGAGAGCCTTGAAGCCGAGAGTGAGGAGTATTACTTCTTAGTAAGTGGGAACATTGTTTTGAACAACTCTCCACCTGATGTTGCCACAGAAGAACGGCTTGAAGCTTGCTCCAATGCACAGTTTTAAGGTTGAATTTTTTGGTAGTTTTTTTAAATCTTCACTTAGTAATAATTCAGTGACTGATATCAAGTAACTGGACACCACAACCCTGAGAGCTGATTTAGTGTTTTATACTGTATTCAATACAAAGTGTCCCGGAGATGCTAGCACTGGGATCTGTCACTGAAGTCCTGCTTCTCCTGATTAATTAATTGGGAGGCACACTTTTTGGCAGCTATCATTTCCCTATCATTTCCTCTGGTTGGTATAAAAAAAAAAAAACCCTGGCAGAAGTACCATTGTTTGAACGGTATGCATCTTTGTGTTGGGTCATTCATCTTTAATAAATGGAGCCCCCCTCCCCCCCGAAGCCAATGACAAAAAAGTAGAAAAGTTTATTGAAGTAGAGTAAATAAATATATGGGGGAAAAAAATGAACCCTGAACTATAAAAAAATCCTGTACCATTTCTGCACTATTTGAACGGGGGTAATTTGTGATATTGCAATGTCTGAGGGAAATGGCTTTTACCAAAAGCACTGCTTTCATCTGTTAAAGAAAGTATTAGCTAAATAAAACAGACAAGCACTTCGCTAGTTGAAGAATGCTACATTTTAGCCTGTCTTTCCACCTCCCTTGCCCCCCAAAATGAATGAAATTATTCTCACAGAGGGAAGGGTCTACAGAAGACTAGAGAAGGCTTGCATGGCCGTGAATATATACAGCAGTCGGAAATCCCAATAATAATAATGATGATGGTATTTGTTAAGCGCTTACTATGTGCAAAGCACTGTTCTAAGCACTGGGGGGATACAAGGTGATCAGGTTGTCCCACGTGGGGCTCACAGTCTTCATCCCCATTTTACAGATGAGGGAACTGAGGCACTGAGAAGTGGACTTGCCCAAAGTCACACAGCCGACAATTGGCGGAGCCGGGATTTGAACCCATGACGTCTGACTCCAAAGCCCGGGCTCTTTCCACTGAGCCACGCTGCTTCTCTAACTGTATGCATTAGAGCCAAGCTCTAATGAACAAAGCAATATTATTCTTCAAAAACTTCGGGAATTTTAAAGGGAAGTGGTCAAGAATAACAGTGGAAATTTACATTTTGCTGGCTCTCGTAATAGAACAGCAACTTCAAAAATTAAGTCCAAAGGGTGGCTCAAGACCCTTTTGGGTCTTTGCAATGACAGAAGGTAGCTACCTCCCAATTCCCGTGTCTCTCCTCCTGTCCTTGCCTGAAATGATAAAAGTGGACTAAGCTTTTTTGCTAAATAGATAAGAGAAAAGTTCTAACTACATGGCTGTTTTTCCCTTCCTTCCAATTCCCTCACGTCTTTAAAGAACAAATATGAATGCCATAGTTTTGTTCCTTTTTGCTGTTTTTTTTTCCTTAGTTGAAATTCTACACAACCAAGCTGTGGGTCCCTCTCACTCCTAAATTCACATACCTCAAAGCAGATCAGTAATATATCCTTAAACTACCCAATCATGGTACCCACCAAGAGGGTTCATGCAGATCAATACATTGCACTGCTAAGTAAAATAATTTATTCCCTAATGCATAAAAATATGTTACAAAGGGAGAATGGAAAGAGGAAACAGGACAAGTTGTACTTGTACATTTGGCTCACAGTAATAACTTACAGGGCAGTTGAAAGTAGAAACCTCAGTATCTTGGAACAGCATGAAAAAACAATTAGTATTATCGATATTTTGAGTGCATATGACATAGCCAAGTCATTGAGAAGATTCAAATATCTGGGGGCCTTCTACTGGGTATAAAATTGAAATAAATGAATATCCACCAAAAACCTATTAATTGTAAATACCTACTCCCAGACAGCAGTAAGGCGCCACCTTAGTATTGGAAAACATACATTTACTCTAAAACAGAACATGAATTTTGCTAGTCATGACTATATGAGCTGTTTTGATAATTCCAGAAGGGACAAAAGCAGATCTAGTAATGCAAGCAGCATAAATAATAATAGTAAAGGAGTCGTCCCTACCGTTGCATAAATTGCTCCATTATAGATTTTTTCAGACCACCTGAATTATATATAGATATATAAAATTCTTTAAATGAGTTTACACTATGTACGCTTTTAAAATAGTTCCAGATAACAGTATTGTGCAACGGCCCCAGGCAGAAACTAAAGACAATAACGGCATCAAAATTTTGGTAGTATTTCCTAAACACTACAGATCATTCAGCTGGAAAAAACAAAACTTGATAAGGTAGGAAAATATATTCAAAGGAAGACAAGAATGGTTAACCTCAGTACGCTTATAATTCATGGTAACAGTTAAGAATTGTTTTTTTTTTAAAAAAAAAAAATAGTTGCATGCAAAGACATAGATAAAGAGGGTTTGGAAAGCAGCGGGGAAGTGAATCATTTTTCTAATTGAAATCTGACAATGTAATATTACTTTAAAATCAAAAGCTGAAATTCAGTTGTCTTCCGTACCTCCCAAAGGGACATACCAAGGCAAATGGCTTACACTAGTGAGGAGCTCGGAAACAGGCTGCCCAGCATATTTACCCCAAATAGTAATTATATGGAATATTTGGGGATGAGTGGCATGGAGAAAATGAACAGAGGTCAAGAGCGACTGTTCATTTTGCTCAAATAGCGGACTTTGGCTTTTTCTCAACAATGAGAAAAACATCTATGTTAATCATGGTACAGTCCACCATTTTAACGTAAAAACACGCACATGCCGACAACTGAATATGCACTTGTCAAGTGAACCTCGTTTTTTCCAGCAAAATAAGTAAATGAGAAGAGCAGCATTTTAGTTAACTGATGGATGGTAGAGGATAATGCCTTGTGTCTTGTGTTCCAGTTTTATCCACCTCATATAACTGTTAAATGGTTTAGCCCTCCTGTCTGCCCTTACTCAATTCAGGGCTATTTTCATGGGCAAAATAAATTCTGTCTTAAATCAAAATGGCTGCTTCCAAAGAGATCGATTAAACTGCCAAAATCTAACCTTGCAACCAGGCCGCAACAACATAGCCATCTTTTGGTCAGAAAGATCCCTACATGTGAAAACATATATACACAGATTTTTGCACATATGCATATTCACAATACATATGTACATAAACTGATGGAGCAGCAGCAAAAACTCACGTAATCCTTTGCATGTAAGAATTCCACAGAAGCATACCATGTAAAATGCACATAGATATCACCTGACCTCAAAATTCCAACTTCATCGTATAGTGGAACGATGCTAATCAATCAATTCTGGTACGCCAATCAAGCAAGGTCCAGAATTTCTTTTAACTATCTAACTCTTTAGGTCATAAATGAAAGAAAACCGATTTTTGAAATATGCAATAAAGTGTTGCTGTTTAATAACTCAACTGTACCTGGTCCGTTAACAGAGCTACTGAACAATTAGCTGGAATGCATTTTATTGCTTCACCTTATAACTGGAACAAATCACAGAAAAACTCCAGAATACCAGATAGCAGAATACAGGTATCAAATTACAAACACTTCTCTCTATTTCGAAGTTACTTTAGAAAATGAAAAAAAAAATTAGTCAACCTATTTTTATTCCCCACTTGAGTGAAAAATAAGACCTGACAGTACATTTTCTTCAACCTGTCAACTGTCAAGTGCTTGAAGGATGTTTCTAAAGATGACAAAGGTTTATTTTTTTATTGAAAATGATATAATTCTACATGAGTGAAAGCTGATCTAACAATCAGTGTAGCACAGCAGATTCTCTCTTTGTAACTGGTTGACTTAAATAGGAATTTTCTATGGAAAAATGGAGTTTAAATTGAAATCTACCATTTCACTGTTTGGCAACTACCTTTCAGAGCTTTAAAATAAGAAAGAACTCACAGAAATTTGGAGAGCAAGAAATGGCAGTTTTGCTTTAAATGGTGCTTCATTATTTTATGGTAAATTACTCAGAGAATTCAATGAATTAAGAGAGAAAATTACCAGGAACATTGCGATATACGTATTCTTTTCCCCACTCAGCTTCACTAAAGTGCATTACAGGCACGGAATGTGTCTGATGTTATATTGTACTCTCCAGAGGGCTTAGCACAGTGCTTTGCACACAGTAGGTGCTCAATAAATATGGTTAATAATAATAATTAGTGAGTTTACTCTCAATCGCTGTAATGTTACCAGAAAGCAGTTTCAATAACACATCCATTTATTTTAAACTAAAAGTGTCACCATTTCATTATGTTGCTGTGTTTCTGAAACACCAGGGCAGAGGAACTTAAGGAAAGTAGGACCCTCTATTCTCAGTAGTTAATACATCATTCAGAAACCCTAGTAGATTAAATTAATCTCACAACTAAGGACAACTTTTTATGACATAGCTCAGGACTACTGATGGGAAACAAACAAAACATAAATCATTCCCTCGAAGACATATTCATTTATTGACATACGTTTATTGACATATGGATGCCTGACATCACGATAAGTAATTATAAAAAGTGGATATTAACAACTCAGTCCCAGAAATACTCAGCATTTTGATTTTTAAGACCCTTCTCAATATGTTAAAGCTTAACCCATCACATAAAATCAAAAGTCTATTCTTGTTCCAATTTTGAGGACTGAAAACCACTTGCGGTTTCTCAGATTGTAGGAAAAGGCTACTTTATTGTTGGCATCATTTTTACTCGAAGTAATCTATGTTTTATCAGCACCAAAAGCTTCCCAATCAGGGGTAATATTATAGCAATATAGTGTGCTTTCCTCGCTTGGAGTGCTTCAGACACAAGCAATACCATCAGTAAATTCTACTTTATAAATTCATTTTTGTAAGGGTAAGTACAGCATCATTTCATAGGTTTGTTTAAGCTTTTTGGGTGTTTACATTTACTACTTTAAATTTGTGCGTGTGTGTATGGGTGTGTGTATACGTGTAACTGGAGGAAAATGGGTTTACAATCTGAAAAATAAACCTACTGATAGTTTGACTTTAACCAAAAAGAAAAAAAAACTTCTGTTGGGGCAGAAAAATTGAAGAACTTGCTGCAAAACAAAACCAAAAAAAAAAAAAACCCAAATTCCGATCCAAGGAATATTTTCATCCCTTTTTAAAAGTGTCTTCTCTACTCCTCCACCCACTTTTACAGTTACAGCAAAGCTTTCTTCCCTTTCTTATAGGTATGTTTCTTAGTATAACCAAACATGTGCCTATATGCATGGGACCTACAAGGGCCAAGACTCCTGAAGAACTAATTGTATTCATTCATTTTCGTAGCCCAGCATGGAGCTGGTAGATTGCTTGGTTCATAGCAACAGGGGAGAGAAAGAAAAAGCTCATCTTTATCTGTCCCTTTCCAATAGGAAACCAGCAGAAAGCTCTGAAATGCCTTCACTATGGGCATTTGCAAAAGATTAAATCGAAAGAATTTCAGTTAAAGTGGTAAATTACCCTCCTTAATTTTCCTTCCAATTCCCACCCCAGCCTTCAAAGGTTGAGGCCTATAAAACTATTGCTCATTCTGCAGGTTGAACAAGAGAACACAATCTTAACAAGAACACTCTGCAACAGAGTATTCTTTCAGAGTCCTCAGTGGCTAGAGGAACATCATTAAAATCAACTAAGCTGGGTGTAATGGGCTACTGGCGGCTCTACTGTAACATTTTATTATGAGAAATATACTGGGCTGGAACACCTTTGGTCTCGGACTGAAACCGTGAACAGATGCTATCCTTCCAAAATACAGGTACCCAAAATGACGCACCCCCTAGATTAAAAAAAAAAAAGTTTGACTACTTTTATTAATTCCCCCAAGTGCCGCTATACATACAGAACAATTTAAAACTGAAGTACTAACAGAGCAAGTGTTGATTTGCAATCCTTAATCCTACCTTTCCAAAAGTAATACAAAATATCTAAAGATTTTTTAAATAAAAATCTCCATCCTCTGTCAAATGTGCCCAAATGTCACACCTTTTTTTTTTTTTACAGATTATGTGAATTTTAAAGGCAATCCATTTATTTGACTACTAGGGATTTCCATATTAATATACCTAGTAAATGACAGTTATACCAATAAACATATATCGCAAATACTGACTAATTTTTCCACTGCATTCCACACATTTAAAATCCCATGCAATGATACGCATGCAATTTGGTTCAAATTGTTATTATTATTGTTAATAATAATAACAATAAGGGTTAGCTTTCATAAATATATTACATTTATTTTTTAAATGACCACTGTAGAAAAAATCCAACATTTGTAAATATTGCCAAAATTGTTAAAATAATAATGAAAAATACATTTTGTATTTGAATTCTTTACAAATTGGATTTATTTTTGATTCTTATTTTAATTCAAAATTCCTAAAATTAAGGCACCGCATTTGCATTTCATTTAAATTGGTAACTGAAACAAATTGCTGGCAAACCGGTAACTGATTTTCTTCAAACAAAAGTATGTGACTAAAAAATACTACCATTTCACTCTAACAAGCAAGTTTTGGAATTCATATAATCACTTTCCCAACTCCAAGATTACATATTAATAAAGTTAAATGGTGCCAATTACCCACAATCATTAAATACTTAATTCACAAGTCTCTACAGGGATTTCAACTAAGGCTAAGAAAACATTTAATTTCAACAGAGAAATCTCTATTGCAGAATGATGCACAGAACTTTTCTCTCTGTAATATTGCATTACTAACAGAAAGGAATCACTAGATGAAAGTAAAAACCAAAATGATACCTACCATGTATTTTCATGAAAGCATATTTGGGCACATTAGTACTAATTATTTCTCATCTCACTCCTCAGTCCATTAGTTCCAACTGCTACAGAAATCAGTTTTAATTATTCTAGTAGCACTTTGCCATCTATTTTTAAAAAATGAAATACAGTAGTAACCTTTCCAATTTACTCACACTACTGTGTTATTTTAGGAAAGGATGTAGATATTGTAAGCATTAACCTATACTTACAATAAGATTGTTAAGCAAACTTTTAATGCTCATACCAATTATCTACTTTTCACAAATAACAACCAGGTTTCAAACTACAAAGAAATTTTAGGATAAATAAAGATGTAATACTAGAAGTCTATTTCAAGTTGCTTAATATAGCTTCAAGTTCTTGAACATATTTTCTGTCAAATGTTACCATGATTATAGTTTATCGTATTATTCATTACAATCACTGTAAAATCATATTACAACATTGCAGCAAATACCAATGGGGGGCAAAGACTTGTGTTTTTATTCTGCTTGTGAGTCGGACTGCCATTTCCCAATTGCTAGCTTATTGATTACTCCTTTATTGATACTATAAAAAAATCAATCCTACTTTTTCCCCCATAAATATTTGTAACTGATGAGTTATCATAACTTAGAAAACCCACGTAATATCAACTTTGTTGAAAAAGACTTCCCATAGCAAGAACTCACCTACTGACAGCAAAACTACTGTAACGGCAAGCAAGTTTCTATTCTCTTCTCTGGTACTATGAACACATAGATACATAATCAGAAGACACAAAGACAGGGAACCCAATTTGGATTTTTAATGCTGGCTATAATACAATCTAGACAATTGAAGTAAAACATTTTTATATTTAATGGCGATGTCACACCAGAACATATACTTTCCACTTAGAGTGCACTGAAACATACCTTAAGATAGAAGAGGTATTTGAGAGAGTAATCACAATCAGTTTCATACTGAACTTGCCTACTTTTAAGAGCTAGACGAAAAGTTACATTAGTTGCCAGATACACTAAGTTGCAAAATATGTTTGGGCATATTAACTGATTGCATTATGGCATCATATACATTAAACAAATCTTTAAATTCATACTAACTCAATCATGTCATACTAATGACCCATTTTGATTAGTGCCTTTACAAAATGCATAACATTTAATAAGGCTTAACACTGAATTTTGTATTCAAAGGATGCTTGTAAATTACATGATCACAAATGTGTTGCGCAAACTCTGCCTTATTTCAAACAAATTGAATCGGATGATTTTTGTTCGGTTTATTTGAACTTTCTTCTAAGGAAACTTTGATAGAACACACCAACTATCTTTTGTAATATACATTTTCACAAATATGATTTGTGTATTTCTACCCTTGTATTCTTTAAAGGCGTTTTAAAGTAGAGTTTATGAAGCAAGATTAAACTTGAACTTTTAAAAATGTTACAGCCTATTTTGATTTGTTTTTTTTTTTTTTTTTTTTGCGGAGGGGAGCGGTGCTGAAGTCAACCCGTTGTTCAGTCAGTTAAGATACAAAGATGTTGCTGCACGACTAATTAAAGCACTAAAGTGCCGGAAAAAACTCTGGGCACTTGAAAATTCCGCATCTCAACTTTCTCCTCACCCAGTCAAAAGCGACCATGGAATACAGAGTAGAAGAGTTTTCTGCAGGCGAGGCAGATCTATTAAAAAACATGAGCGGTGACAAAAATCAATGTGCTAATCTCAAACCAAACAGCAGTATCAGGTGCATAAAACAGAGATAACCTAAGATAAAATGTCCTCAAACTAACTCAGACTTGCTTGACAGGTTCAAAAAGAAAAAAGAAGGGGGAGAGAGAGGCGGAATCATGTCTATTTTAAACAACAACAGAATGCAATACCCAAGTAACTTTTTATATTAACGGGTACCATGAGCAAAAGGAACTTCATCTTTGGAACCCTGAAAAGGGAAGGAGTCACCAACGCCCCAATCTAAACCCTCTCTTTCACTGTTGCTTCATTTAACGTGACCAATGGAAGTTTGGAAGAAGTCTAAATTCCTGTCTAATGAAGCCCGAGGGGAATAAACCAAGCCAAATAATGAGCTCGGCTTTTAACACCATCGCAACTGGGAAGCTCGCTCTATTTGTCTTGTCAGCTTTTCTGAAAGGCATCTCCCCTGGCAGAATGGCTTCTCTTTCTCTTCTCCTAATAGTGGTAAGTGGCCTGTCAAGCAAGAAATAGCTTTCCCACCCTATCCCCCACGCCTCCGCCCCAGACACGCACACTTTTTTCTAATTAGCCCAACACTGATGAAATGCATTTCTAGCTCTCCAGGTGTTCCCGGGCGTGGGGAGGCGCTCGCTAATTGCTGCTCTTCAGCCGCTTGGTCTGGCAACTTTCTCGGGGGTGGGGTGGCTTAGGGGAGGAGGTGTCCTTCTTCAGACACCACCCGCCTTGAGCTGTTTCCCTCCGTCTGCCCGGGCTGGAAATCTGGTCCTCGGGAGGAAGGTCTGAGCCCTGTTCCCTCCGAGATGCCCCTGCGGGATGGGGGGCAAGGGCGAGAGCGACCTGATCGTCTCCCTGCCCAACGGGGCTGGGGGCCGTAGTAGCCTGCGCTACCCCGGCCGTTGGGGATCGGTTACCTCTAAAACTGTTGCGGGTTTGCCCCAACTACACACTACATGCAACTTTTCTGGCCCTGAAGGAGGACGAATCTCCCGAGCCACCAAGAGCCGCGGAGCAGCCTGACAAATGGCCAGTCCGGGAGGAAGAGGGAGACGCAAAGCTTCCGCTTCTCAACCCCCTCCTCCCCGGCCCCTTAAATGAACAATTCGGCTACATCCACTTTCTGTGCCCAGCTCGCGGTATCCCCGGGATTTCCCAGGGCTCCAGGACTGGGGAGGCGGGGCGAGGTGCTTAACTTGGGCCCGGGCAATTCCAGGGGCGAGCCTAGCCCTGGCACGCCTGGGCTCGGCAATACTACCGTCATTGGTACCAATGGCACTCACACCGCCAAGCGTCCTCAAGAAATGAGCCGTTTAAAATATAAAACGGCAAACTCGCTTGGGTCCCGGTCATTCGCCGGAGCCTAGAGGCTATCCAAGGAGAAAGAGCCGCTAGACCGGCCTCGCCCTTTGGGAGATCGGGGAATGCCACACTGTCCCTCTCCCCCCCCCCCCCCCCACGTTTTCCTTGCAATACCCCAGTCCCTAGTCTCATCTCCCACCCCCTTCTCAGCTCCGTTCGTCCGACTGAACCCACTGCCCCAAACCCTCCAGTCCCGGCTTCGAATCCCTTACCTGGGGTTGGTGCTGTTCCAGTAGACGGCGTAGCGGTCGGCCACCACCTTGGAGCCGGGATCCTGGCTGAACGCGCACATCCAGAGCACCAGAAATAGCAGCATCAACATCTCCACGTGCAACATCACTCCCGGCCAACAGCGAAACACACACACACACACACACACGCACCACACACCCGCCCCAACACCCACACAGAGAGCCGAATAAATAAATAAATAAATAAAAAGGAAAAAAAAAACAAAACAGGGACACCCAGAACAGGGAAGGGGGTGGAGAGCCTTAAGAAGGCGAGGGAGTAGGGGGTGGCAAAAGACTATCAGAAAAGGTCTCCTACCCCCCACGGGGGGGGCTGGCGGAGGGGAGGGGGAAAGAAAAGATTAAAAGAAAACGGAAGATGGAGCCGAGGAGCAGAGGAAGGAGAGTGTGAGTGGTGTGATAGGGGTTGGAGGGAGGATGTCAAATCCTGGTCTGTCTCTCAAAAAGGAGCAGCGGGAGGTTGGCCACCCCGGGAGGGGCAAGGACGAGCCGAGTCGGGCAGCGGCGGCAGCAGCAGCAGCAGCAGGAGGCGGCACATTCACCAGGAGGTCCGGGCAACGGCCACGGGGAGACATGCACCGACTCGCTCCCCCGACTCTATCTCTGCCCCCTCGGCGGCGACGGCAGCAAAAGAGTGGGGGCTTCTCTCAACCACCAACCTCTCGCTCCGCCCAGCCCCCTTCAAAGTAACTTTGGTAGCTGCAAGTAGGACGGTGGCGGCTGGGCGTTTGTTTCTTTATATACGTATATATCTTTTTCCAGAAGATTTAACTTGCTCTTCCTTGTTGCTCTGGCTTGGCAAGCCTCGGGGGTAGTGCTGGAACCAGGCGCAGCCGGCTCAGGAAAAGGCGCTGGGCAGGAGAGACGGAACTCGGCTGAATTAGAACACAGCTCCCTGCCGTCGGGGTCCTGGAAACGCTTGGAGGCAGCTGGGCCGGGAGAGTGCCTGGGTACCACCCAAGCCCTCCACAAAGTTTGGCCCTGCCTTTAATCTTGCCTGTTCCCCAACTAGTCCTGAAGAGGCTGACTGCGGTAACTGAGTTGAAGGGGTGGTTCTGCAGCTGCAACAGCGGGAGGAGGAGAAAACAGTCGGTGTCTTGGAGGAGACTTTATGGGTTTTTCTCGTGCTCTTTCCTTCCCTAGGCGGTGGGTGCACCAAAGAGGAAAAGGAACAACAGATGCAAAAAAAAAAAAAAAAAAAAAAAAAAAGGGCAGCCAATCCAAGCAGCGCTGGGATGTCTCAAACCAACAAGGAGACGCAAATAAAACAGTTTTGCTGATGGGTGGGGTGGGGTGGCGAGAGATCGGAGGGGAACACGAGATGAAAACTCGATTTTAAATGAAACTCCTGGAGAAGCTGATGTCAGCCCAGTCGCCTTGTCCGCACTAGGGCCGAAACGGAGCCCCGAAATCAGGTCCAACAATCCTCCTGTGCACCTTTCAAAAGTGTCTCTCTCGCTAAGCCGGATTCAGTCTCAGGAACATCAACTTGTGTCGACGCACAAATCAGTTTGAAAAGGTGGAAGAGAAAAAGAAGGGAGGGGGGGAACCTTCCCGCCGATGACTACATCAGAAAATCTTCTCTTTCTCCGCAGCTACTCTTTTCTCTTCGGAACAGCAACAACAGCAGCAGCAGCAGCAGCAGCAGTAACAACAACAAAAGGGAAACACACACGCACACACACACACGGACACACGAAAAACCCCTACCCGGGCAAGGGAATAAATAAACTTGAATGCAGCGGGATCCAGGGAGGGATTACAAAGGCTGGCGAGGGTTGAAAAGGGAGGGAGGAGGGAAGAAGGGAAGGGGGGGGGGTGTGGGCAAAAGTCAGTTTTGCGGGGAAAAAAAAAGCTTTATGGGGTGGGGGGGGGGAATCTTAAACAATCACGCCCCCTTCGCAATGACCTGGGTGTAAATCCAACATCAGTAGACACCTAGGACACTCCAAGAGCGAGCGCTGGGTGCAGTCAGCGTATACATGGACGTACGCAGTCTACACAGACAGACACATGCATGTGGGTGTATGTGTCTGCGC
Source organism: Tachyglossus aculeatus (assembly GCF_015852505.1). Taxonomy (NCBI): domain Eukaryota; kingdom Metazoa; phylum Chordata; class Mammalia; order Monotremata; family Tachyglossidae; genus Tachyglossus; species Tachyglossus aculeatus. The sequence goes on from NC_052099.1 coordinate 9,050,539, forward strand.
GCGATCCGGAGGCGAGCTGGCGTGTGTGCGTGTATGTGCTCCGAGTCCATGCACGGAGGAGGTGCAGGCAACCCGGCTCGGCAGAGGCGCTAGCTGGCGGATCATGTGGGGTTTTTCATGCAGTTTACTTGGGAGAGGGGGGGAGATTTGCCGAGCAGCCAGTCAGGGAGCAGCCTGCTGTTTGCTTACAGATGGGGTTTTTTTTCTTTTACTTCATCCGGATTGGTCTGCAACATGAGAAAGAGGCGTTTTCCTCCTCTCCTTCCCGCTCCCGCCTCCCTCCAAAAATCACCCATCCCCACCTTCCTGAAACCTAACTAATTGAATTACGGGCCGATCGGAGTGGCTGGTTTCCACTCTGGGAGCTTGCTGCTGCCGGCGGCAACCCTTTCGCCGCCGGATGGGGAAGGATGAGTTGACATCTTTCATTCGAGTCCCAGCTAGACCCGAATCCATCCCTCCCCCCCGACTTTAGCTCAGGCTGCTTTTCCCCGCTCCCGGCACGCAGCACTGCCAACATCGCCCTGTCCACTGAGATTCTCACTCGTAAATTTTCCGCCTGCCGATCGTGGAGTCTAGGGGTCCGGAAACCACAGAACCTTCTTTGATATTGGTTTCGATCCCACTGTCCCAGCAGAAGCATTTTGCTTTTCAATTCAGAGAGAGGGCAGACTTGAAGGCGGTGTGGTTCGACTCTGAAAATCCCGTGGCCCCCGTAGAAAAGGATTACAGTTCAGCACAAACCTGCTTAATGCGGCAAGTGATGCAATTAGAAGGACTCCACGTTTTTCCAGTTCGGCCAAGGGGACCTACCCAGGCAGGCCCCATTCTCTCCACCCCGTCCCCTTCTTCCCCAAACAACGACACGGGGCGTTTGTCGGAATGGGTTCATCTTTTATTCTTGGGGGCCAATGATCTGGGTCTTCGGCATTACCGACGGATACGCAGAGATCTTTCGTTTGGTCTCTGGGGCGCTGGTCACCTGGCTTCCAAGTTTGACCGAGCCCCGTGAGGGAGCGCTTTCCTTTTCCTTTTGAAAACCGGCCTGTGCCTAAAAACTGCTCGCTCCCGTCCATTCGGCTTCTCTAGGGGACTTTTTCAGGTTTTCCCGGCACGTCTGAAGTCTTTGAAAGCGCCCAGACTCCCTCCAGTGGCCGATTTTCATGCTGCACCCTATCGGGGTGTACCTTCCTTCGCTCAGACAGGCCCCGTAAAAAGGTGATGATCTTGGGGTGACATCGACCCGGGCTTGAAGAAGAGGGAACAATTTATATAGAAGCAATGCTCTTCTTTGGATGGGCTCCTCCGACGTGTGGCCTATGGCCTCCGCGCTACGGGCTCTTCAAAAGTTGGGCCTTATATGGCTCGAAGATAGCTTCCTAAAGTGACCACGGAAATTTATTATCTTCTCATCTAAAATTTGTGTCCTCTAGATTGCAAGCATTTTGGTACTACAAACAAAACGAGCAAAAACACTCTCCACCCAAAAACTCAGAAGGGCACAATAGTAATAAAAAAACCCAGCAATCCTACCCTTTTAGACTGTGAGCCCAATGTTGGGTAGGGACTGTCTCTATATGTTGCCAATTTGTACTTCCCAAGCGCTTAGTACAGTGCTCTGCACATAGTAAGCGCTCAATAAATATGATTGATTGATTGATTGATTGATTACCCTTTCCCCACCCCACCTTTCTAGGAATTCCAATGACAGGAAACATTTACATCTCATCATCATCAGTATTCATCATCAATCGTATTTATTGAGCGCTTACTGTGTGCAGAGCACTGTACTAAGCGCTTGGGAAGTACAAATTGGCAACATCAGTATTTACGATGCACCTACTGTGTGCAGAGTACTAGGCTTATTTACTATTCTGTTTATTTTATTTTGTTAATGATGTGCATCTAGTGTTACTTCTATTTATTCTGATGACTTGACGCCTGTTCGCGTGTTTTATTTTGTTGTCTGTCTCCCCCTTCTAGACTGTGAGCCCGTTGTTGGGTAGGGACCATCTCTATATGTTGCCAACTTGTACTTCCCAAGCGCTTAGTACCGTGCTCTGCACGCAGCAAGCGCTCAATAAATATGATTGAATGAATGAATAGACACATGGTGGGAGAATACAATAAAAGTAGAAGACATAGTCCCTGCCCCTGAGGAGGTTTCTTGTGGGGGTGAGGGGAGGCAGGCATCTACAGAGAAGCAGTGTGGTCCAGTGGAAAGAGCACGGGCTTGGGAGTCAGAGGTCATGGGTTCTAATCCCGGCTCCTCCACTTATCGGCTGTGTGACTTTGGGCAAGTCACTTAACTTCTCTGGGCCTCAGTTACCTCATCTGTAAAATGGGGATTAAGACTGTGAGCCCCACATGGGACAACCTGATCACCTTGTATCCTCCCCAGCGCTTAGAACAGTGCTTTGCACATAGTAAGCGCTTAACAAATACCATCATTATTATTATTATTATCTACAGACTGTAAGCACACAAAAAATCAAGAAGGAAATCAAATCACAAGAAGGAAAACACTTGTGATATTTAAGGGCTTACAATATGCCAAACACTATACTAAACGTTGGACTAGTGCATGATAACCAGGTCATAGATACCATAGGGATGCAGCATGGCCTATTGGAAAGAGCACAAGCCCAGGAATCAGAGGAACTGTGATCTAAACCTGGCCTCTTCGCTTGTCTGCTGTGGGACCTTCCTTGAGCAATTCTCTTAACTTTTCTGTGCCTCCTCAACTGCAAAATGGGAATGCAATTGCCCCCTACTTCGACTGTGAGCCCCATGTGGCGTAGGTACTGATTGACTTGTATCTATCCAAGTGCTTAAAACAGTGCTTAACATAGTAAGCTCTTAACAATATCTTACTTATCATTATAGATACCATAGACACAACTAACAACAATGAAAGTAGGCAAAAAATGATTAAGTGGAATAAATCAACCAAACTACATATAAGTGCTAAGGCTGGCTAATGAGATGACTTGACCAGAGAGTTGGGGAATCACTCAGGAAATATCTTCTGGAGGAGATGGTTGCTTTGCAAGTGGGGAGGGACCCAACCATAAATATATTTTAATTCATTTTACTTCACTTAGTGGAAATGTGTTATTCCCAGAAAAACATCAATGAAAAAGAATAGAGGAGGAAAAACTAGTATTTATCTATCTTTCATTTAAAACATAATTTCCTGAGTTTTCTTTATCCCATTGTGCCACCGACTGATGTTAGACCTTGGCCTAGTTTCTTTGTATAGAGAAGGATGTTGCTGAAATGTTAACTTTACCTTTACCTTTCTGGTAATTGCAATTCTGATACTTCAGTGAATAAGCATTTCAAGGAACTTTGTGGACCTTTTCAAGAAATATATGTATATAAATATATGTATATATAAATAAATCCACATTTTTTCCCATATATATATATATATATGGGAAAAAATGTGGATTTATTTAAGGGATCATAACACTATTATGGAAACGTGCTGATCTTTTTAGTAGACAAACCTCTTTTATATAGATGATATAGTCAGCATTTCTGAGATAGCTATGGGTTGTTAAAATAGAGGGGCAGAGCAAAAAATAAATTACCCTTCCTCTTATAAAGGACTTGAAATTAATATTTAATTAAGAAAACCGAAGCATGTTATTTTCAAGATACTGACTGTCTCCTGGCTTTGTTTAACAAGGTGAAAGTAGCTGGATTTTATTAATAACCAACGGTCAATAACTTCATATATATCAGTCTACTTAAAAAGATACAAAGGATAGGAGTTGAATAAAATATTGCAAATGGCTGTTAGCACACCAACAATGCTAAAAGGCACATTAAATTTCTAAGCCATTTCATTAATGTCCACTTTTATGTGGTTTTGAAGCTATTGATTAGTTAGTTATAAACAGTATCAGGTAGCCAATACCAGTAAATACCTTTTAGAAAAAATGCTAACCTTTTTTCCAACAATAAATCCTGTAAATTAAACTATTTTGAAAATCATCCAAGCAATATTAATGTTCATGAATTTATAATATATAAAATAATTGTCCAAGTATGTGAAATAATTAACCCCTATGACCTTTCTTCCCAATTTATAACTAAAATAATTTTAAATGACGTAGAAAAATCTTGGTTCATTTATGCTCAAACATAAGGCTAGAAGGCAAAGTATAAAATCTAGATATATATGTCATTTCTTTATGTCTGGCAGCATTTATATTTACACAGAATGTACAGCATTCTGCTTAGAAGCCTTCCCCAATTAACTCCTAACACCCCAAGTCACATCAATCCAACATCCACCTTTAGCACTCAAGTATAAACATTTGAAGTAGCCTCAGCACTTTAGTATAAACATCCTGTTCTTCTAGAGCCTGTGATTTTACTACCCATTTGGCATAAGCGCACTATTAGAGAATTAGAAAGTGCTTTTCCATTTTCCACTGTACAGATGATTCACACATCTTGATAGAAAGTAATGCAGTATCAGAAAAAATGGCTGTGGGCATGTGCACAGTGTTAGTATGAGTGCCTATACTGTATCTACCCCAGTGCTCAGTACAGTGCCTGGCACATACTAAGCACTTAACAAACATCATCATCATCATTATTATAACATGGCTTTTCCTTAACATAGGGTTCATCGGGAACAAAACCCCATGTTATAGTAGTATATATGTAGTCAATTATTTATTCAGTTGTTTCACCCTGATCTAGTAATAATAAAAATTATGGTATTTGTTCATTCATTCATTCATTCAATCAATCGTATTTGTTGAGCGCTTGCAGTGTGCAGAGCACTGTACTAAGCGCTTGGAAAGTACAATTTGGCAACAGATAGAGACAATCCCTACCCAACAAGGGGCTCACAGTCTAGAAGGGGGAGACGAGTTAAGCGCTTACTATGTGCCAAGCACTTTTCTAAGATCTGGGATTGATACAGGGTAGTCAGGTTGTCCCACGTAGGGCTCACAGTCTTAATCCCCATTTTACAGATGAGGTAACTGAGGCACAGAGAAGTTAAGTGGCTTTCCCAAGGTCACACAGCAGACAAGTAGTGGTGGAGCTGGGATTAGAACCTACGTCCTACTCTGCTACTGCCTTGAACATCCTTGTTCTTTCTCCTGTTTTGACTATTTGTAAGTTATTTATTTCTGCCTGTTTCCCTCACTTTAGATTATTAGCCTTCTGAGGGCAAGAACAGTGCTTTGTTTGTTTGTTTTGGCGTACTCTCCAAGTACTTAATACAACACTCTGCATATGATAGGTTCTTAGTATATACCATTGATTGATCCCCCTCCAAAACTGAATGTATGCAAGTTAAAATTTAAATCAATTTTATGGATCTAAATCTAGAAATTTTTTGAAGTGCATTTTTGTGTTCACATTTCTGTATAATTAATAGATAGGACAACACAAGCAGATTGAAATGGAAAACTGATGAATTTCCTGGAAAGTTCAAACCAAAAATACTCCTTTGACTGAATGAATTAGCAAGAATACTAAGATGGAGGTAGAGAGGTATTTGAATGCATTATATAGTTAATGGCTTCAGCACCCCACTTCATTTTACTGATGTAGACCTAACCAAAAAAACAACAAAATTGACAAAATATGTCAGGAAATTTCAGTTATGCCTAACAATGAAATTACTAACAATTGTTTAGCCTGAATTATTCTTTGTATTACCTAGAATGCCTCACCCCCTACTCTGGTACTGCCACTTAGTGTATAACTCTGGTGTTTCTTGGTAAACCCTGATATCCAGTCCCCAAAATAGAGTGGAAAGATTTGGGACTTGAAATCTAGCTAACTCAGGATTTTCCATAACAAACCCTCAGGCTCCTGTGACTGAATTTTCTGCTATCTCTGGACAAATGAGATGTGGATTGAGCAATCCTGGGATTTGGCCCTTCACTTGAGAGAAGAGGGAAACACCTGGGAAGAATAGCAAACTCTTTTTCCTTCAACAGCAAGGAAAATCATGTTCCTTGGAATGAAGAGGAGCATGAAACAGCTGTAACAATTGCTCTGAAGCTTTTGCAGGCTCATTCTAGTTCTTAGGGAATGCCCAAGGAAGAGTGAGGATTTAGGGGGTTATTCTGAATCCACAATACTCAAAATATCCAGACCTCAAGGTTTGGGGCATGGAAAATATGCATTTGGAGAGGGTTGACCACTCCCACTACCCCTGTTCTAAATCCAATGACTCTGTATACCAGGATTACCTGGAGCTTCAAAGCCCATCTCCCCTCTCCTTTTCCTTCCATTAACCCGACCTCCCGGACTCCCCGCCACTCACCCAAACTTCCATCTCTTACACCCATGATTGTCACATGGGGGAAAAGGGAATCTTATTCCTCTATTCCACCACTGGAATTAAACACAATAGTTGGCAAACTATGTAGGTAAGTGTTATTCCTAGCAGAATATTCACATTAATTAGTAACATTTTAACCTGTTATAACAGTGTATGCATGCTTATTGTTATATAATTTAAATTTCTATACTTTCCCACTTTAAAAACCTCAGTCTCTCTGCATTTTATAAATCTGACCTACAGAAATGATTCGGTTACCTAGTATAACTTTCTGAAATGTTCTTTATGAAAACCCTTTGATGTATTAAATTCTTAATTCAAAGGGTATCAATTTTTCTTACTGTGAAAATGTATGTATGTGTAATATTAGTTTTTAATTATAAAAGTCATTAGAGGTACCTACAATTAACTAGTTATTTTTCTTCCTAAAAGTAATCCATTGAGAAGTCAAGCCTTTCTATGCTTTTGCCATTCACGATAATGATCAGCCAACACCCTCTGAGTTTGATTCTCCTGGTGCCCAGGAGGGAACTAACATGCCCTCCTACATACTTAGGAAAAATAACTTTTCAGCCCCTCTTTATGGACTCTTTCCTCCCAGCAGGAAGGGGGAACAATTTCCTAGGCCCTACCTTTGCCCATTTCAGAGTGAGTACAGAAAGTTCTCTTTGAACTGTAAGCTCAAATTGGGCAGGGAACGTCTAACAACTCTGTTGTACTGTACTCTCCCAAGTGCTTAGTACAGTTCTCTGCAATCAGCCAATCAATCGTATTTATTGAACATTTACTGTCTGGAGAGCACTGTACTAAGTGTTTGGGAGAGTACAAGATAACAGAGTTGGTGGACATGTTCCCTGTCCACAACAAGCTTGCAGCCTAGAGGGAGAGACAGACATTTAAATAAATAAATTATGACTATGTACATAAGTTCTGTGCAGAAGGGAATGGGAGAAGAGGAAATGCGGGCTTAGTCAGGGAAGGCCTCTTGGAGGAGATGTGATTTTAATAAGGCTGTGAGGGTGGGGAGAGTGAACTTCTGTTGGATATGAAGAGTGAGGGCGTCACAGGCCAGAGGCAGGATGAGGGCGAACGGTCGGCGGCGAGCTAGATGAGCTCGAGGTACAGGTAGATGAGATGGGAGTACACGGTAAACACTCAGTAAATACCACTGATTGGAAAGTATAGTAGAGGAACTGGTGATAAAGATGACAGAATCACTACCCACATGCAGCCACTGGTTCCTCTGTGGTGTATAGATTAAGACGTGACACCACACATTGCTACAGGCTCTGTCTAGGCATGATAGAGAGCAACTCCCTCTGTTCACTTCTCTTCTACATCCGTACAAAACAGCACAAGGAAGCCCAGGGTGTCCTCATGGATTTTATATGTCCAAGACTCCTACCCATTTTGGTAAATCTGTGTAAATCTGGGCCAGGTTTACATTAACAACATGAAGAAGAGAAGTGATTCAGTTAAGCACAGTTTTCTTTTGTGGGGGGCTTGAATGAGCTCAATTCTCTGGATGTTTCAGATGTATGGTTTTGTGGGCCTGAGAGATCTGAATTACTGTCCCAATTTTCCATTAGCTTTGCTAATGTAAACTTACGTATATAAGGTTGATGTTTCCCCTTTTTTAATACTATAGAGAATAATATTTTTAAATTGACATTTTTGGTATGCTACAGATATTGTGTAGCTAGTCCAAAACCCTTACAAGATTTTAAATCTCATTCTGATTCCATAAAGCTAGAGCTGAGGCTCCCCTCATAGTTAGAAAATAATTACTGAAAGGAATATGAAATGGTGGAAAAGCTTTAACCCTACCACTGTAACTTTATGATCCTGGGACTGTGAAATAATGATGAAGAATAAATTACTGAGCAGAACTTTTTCAGGAGTAAGAAGATGTGAAATCATTAGAATAACATTTTAGCATCAATTGAGTCTTAATAAAGTAGGATTTTTAGACTAAATTAAATCTTTAAAATATACAAATAAACTTTTGAGGGGTTATTTTTCTATTTTCCTCAATTTTATTTTTTTAGTAACAAACAAGTTAATTTAATAAAGCTTTAATGGTAAAATCAGAGGTCCTAGATTCCTTTATTTCGTATACCTTCCAAAAGTGCACTTCTCAGTCCTTTTCCCTTATCCCATTCACATAGCACCAACCACAGCACAAGTGCTTAATTTATAATCATATTTATAGTACTGTCAATATAAATGAACTTAAAGCTCCCATGCAATCTCTCTAATTTAAGCTTTAGTTTCAAACAAATATTCTCTTCCTTCTGTCTCTCTTTTTTATCATTGTTTTTATTGTTATACAAAACATTTTTAACAATTAAATGAAGCTATAAGAAAATCATTTCGAGACAGACAGAAGGACAGATATTTGTTGTCCTCTCATTAACCAGAAAGGCATCCCACAACTCTTCTATGGACATTTGTAGCAGCACATTTACTTGCTTGTTTGAAAACCTCAAATAAAATTGCCTTCAAGAAAAAAGCAAAGTTTCAGGGTGTTTTTTGGTTTTTTTGTCACACATAAGAGTATTTTTTCAATATTTTCCTACCAAAATTGAAGTGGCAATAGAAATCCAGTTGTAAATTTCTTCTCCATAGCATAAGCAGGCAATTCCAAGTATACAACTGAAATATATGACACCTATTTCATAACCTGCCTTTTTAGAGATGAGTTATTTTCATGTTAGTTATATTCCTAATTTGGAAATTTTATCCTTGTTTTGTACATTTGAAATTGGCATTTTGTTTTTTTCTGCTTCACAGTTACCATTCATAGTTTAACAGAGAACTTCTTCCTTCAGTAGAAAGCTTCCATTTGACATGCACCTAATAAAATAAACATTTAGCCTTTCCAGATTTGCTTTGGATAATAGCATTCAGCTAGAAGTGCAAAACAGATCAGATTGAACCCTAAAAATAAAAATGAAAAGGTTGAATTAAAGGAAGCACATTTCAAATCTCGGCATTATTCACCACTACCATTTTAACAGCACAGCATTTTCATCTTTCAGGAGGAGGCTCTGCAAGAGGAAGAGAAACTCCAGTGCCCTAGAATGAATAGAACGCATTCCAGTAAGGGGCTCCCAGGCTGTTAAACCACCACTGGTCTTTGTTGACAGAATCTGAGAAGCACTTAAAACAATGGGCTCCTAAGAATGCTCAATTCTCCCAATATACAAGTTACTTCTTGGCAGAAAGCTGAGCATTATGGGAAGGCCTTGTCTCCTTTGAGTACCAATCAGTAGACTACAGCGGTAATTCATTAAGCACAGCAGAATAGTCCAGTCTTGCCTACATCAGGAAGACTTAGGTTGCCCCACTCACACTGACCCACATATTGCACACTTACTGAGACAAACACAAAGGCCTACATACGCAATGAATGTATTTCACAAACATAAGGAAGTGTATCTACCAGAGACAACTTCAGCAGGAAAGAAGGAGATTTTTGCAAGGGAGGGAGGAGAAGGGAAGAAGAAGGGCCAGTGGCTTTTTGGCTTGAGCATACAGAGGACCTGCATCTGAGAAGTTTCCAGGGGAGCAGGAAAAATGAAGAGAAGGGAGATGAAGCCAAGTGGAAGAGGGTCCAGATCTGGGCTGTCAGCAAACTAACCAGGATGCTTTGTAGCAACTTGAGACCACCTTTTAAATGTAGTGGCATTGTAATAGCCAAATAATCCAAAGAAATTAATAGATAACATCTCAATAATAGGATATTAACTTGGTGTAATGTTAAGTGTAGTTCTCGTTGTTGGATGCCCTAGTTTGGGCACAGCACTGTAACTTTCTTTCCCACCTTATTTTGCTGGTCTACCAACCCACCCACCCCCGCCCCCCAATCATTTTATTTGTTTTGCTGCTTGAGTTGTTATTAAAAATAATGATCCCATTTTTTCCACTTTTTGGTCCTAGTGACAAGTTGTATGGAGGTTCCATTTCAATGATTTAGAGAGTGAAAAAATAGTCATGTAATCTATCCTTCTGACTCCAAGGCCCAAGCTCTGTCCACTAGGCCACACTGTTTCTTCCCTGGTACTTTACTTGAAGCAGGTAGCACCTACCTTCTGGAGGGAATCACTCCTGAGTAGCAACTGGCCTAACCCTGCCCTTTCTACCATTCCACCAGTATGTTTCTCCGGTGAATCTAGGATCTAACAAAGGCAGAACCAAGGTAGCAGCATGTTCTATTGGTCCACTCCTGGACCGGGTCCCAAATCTCAGTGCTATGTTTTAGAAGGACCTGGGTTCTAATCCCAGCTCCACCAGCTGTCTGCTGGATGACCTTGGGTAAGTCACTTAACTTCTCAATCACCTCCTCTGTATAATGGGTATTAAGACTGCAAGCCCCACGTAGGACATGGACTGTGTCCAAGCTTTCATCTTGTTTGCTGTGTGATCTTGAGCAAGTTGCTTAACTTCTCGGTGCTTCTGTAAAATGGGGATCATACTCTGAGCCCCATGCGGGACATGGACTGTGTTCAAGCTGGTTACCTTGTATCTACTCCTGTGGTTGGTACAGCACCTGGCACATAGTAAGTGCTTAACAAATAATTTTTTAAAAATTACAAGGACAAATGTTAATGTTTGAATACCAATAGTAAAATGAACATGTACTAAGGAAAGGAAGGTAAACATAGAGAAAGCATTTCATAAAATATGTCAAATCATTGATAAATTATAATTAATCACAGGTACTGTTTCAGTAAGTAGCCTATTCTTAAAGGTCAAAGGCAAAGATGTAAACTATTATATTTTCACAGAAATATATCATTTTCAGACTTGCAATTGATAACCTACTTTTCAGCCAATGAAAAGATAAGCATAAGTACTACTACTAATAATAATGATGGCATTTATAAAGCGCTATGTGCAAAGCACTGTTCTAAGTGCAGGAGAGGTTACAAGCTGTTCTTGCAACTACTCTAAATAACGATAAACTTTTTTTCTAAATTGACACCCAGTGCACATGCTGCAAATGTTGCTTCCCTTTGCATTATTTATGTACTTTTAAAAGATTGGGCTTTTTTCTCTTCATTAAAATAAGAATAAAATTAGAATTTCAAAGAAGTTTTGTTTTAATTGTTTAAATGCCATCTAAGTTGAAATGTTATATTAATGTTAAGATAACTTCAAATCCCTTTCCATTCTTCACACAAATTAACAACAGTTCACATAAATCTTTGCATCCTAAATACTAAAGCCTAAAATGATCTTGAATAAATCCCAGGCATTATTTTCTCTTCCCAAAAGTTTGAACATAAGTCTTCACCTTTGCTCCTTATTAGAACTGTAAACAATGTTTCCTGTCTCTTTTTATAGAATAATGGGGGAAAAAAAGATCATTATGGCTTGTACAGGCAGTTTTAATAGTCTCTTTTATTTCATCTATTAACTTACCTCAACAGGCTTCCTCTAAGAAACAATAAACACGAATAATTAAGCACTTCATAAGAATAAACTCCTATATAAATGCTAAATATTTTTCTCATTATCAATAAGAATCTATTGAGTCTAAAGGTAATTTTTCCTTGGTTGATTTAAGAATTTCAAACACAATGGTGTCTGCAGCTGTTGAAGTTTCAGACTCATTCTGTTCACTGACCAAAGACTACAGCCATCTCACAATGTGTGCTGCTCAGCACAGGGGACCAAGCGAGAGAGTGTGGATGGTTAAGTGGAATCCATCACCACTACTGCAAAAACAACTCAAGGCCGCTGATGGCAGGATAATCTGACTTCTTAGCCGGTGGAATCTGAGCAATGCTCATTCCAAATGACAAGGAGAAGAAATGTGCACTGCCCTATTTTCAAGGACAAACTATGCAAAAGTGCAAGAGAGTCTGTCTGGGATAGTCACACCCAGTGGATGCAATTTCACCGTCAGCAGTGCCGTCTTCAAATGGAGGGACAACTCTATATAATGATCGCAGGATTTCCTCCCCATCCATTTTGAAAACTCCAGGAAGGAATCCTGTTTGGTGGTGATCTCCAATCTTTAGGGAATTATATTGCAGAAGCTAATTACAGGATAGATCTGCTTCTGGCAAGTTCTTGACTGAAGAGAAATCGATGAGATTTCTTGCCTTGTGCTTTTGGCTGTGTACTCCCTCTACCTGAGCCTCTGACCCAATTCTTTCTCACCTTCTAAAAATACTTGCAACCATCCTCTTTCCCTTCCAAACAACCATCTTCAAATGCTCATACTCTGATGGTTCCTTTTTCTCTACCTTCACAGATGCTCTTGTCCCTCCTACCCTAGGGGTCCATTTCTATGGATCCCAATATACCCTCCAAATATCACCCCATTTCCTGCTCCCATTCTTGTCCAAACTCTTCAAAGGAGTTGAATACCCCCATTTTCTCCACTTCTTTTCCTCCACCTTTTCTTGACCATCTACAATTTGGTCTCCACCCCGTTCACTTTACTAATACCACCTTCTCCAAGGCCTCCAATGACCTGCATCATGCCAAATATGATGGTCTATATTCTATTCTAACCCTCCTTGGTCTCTCTACTGGCTTTGACACTATGGACCTCATCCTCCTTCTGGAAATACTAATCTTCATTTTCCCAACATGGCTAGCTCTTGGTGTTCCTCTAACCTCACTGGCCACTATTTCTCAGTCTCTTTCACTGGCTCCTATCACCTCTCACCCTCTAACTGTGGGTGATCCTCAAGGCTCCATTACTCTTCTCACTTTACATGGAGCTCTGCTGCTCACATGGCTTCAGTTACCATCTCTATGCAGAAGACTCCCTAATAATAATAATAATAATAATAATAATAATAATAATAATAATACTTGTTAAGCACTTACTACGTGCCAGCACTGTTCTAAGCATTGGGGTAGATATAAATTAATCATATTGACACACTCCCTGTCCCACATGGGGCTCACACTCTTAATCCCCATTTTACAGATGAGGTAACTGAGGCTCAGAGAAGTTAAGCTCACACAGCAGACAGGTGGCAGAGCCAGGATTAGAAACCAGGACTTTCGAACTCCCAGGCCCATGGTCTATCCACTAAACCGTACTGCTTCTCTACAAACCTATCTTGCTAGCCCCAACCTCTCACCCCATCTGCAATCTTGCACTAACTCATTTTTTATGGTATTTGTTAAGTGTTTACTATGTGCCAGGCACTGTACTAAGCTTTGGGGTAGACACAAGCTAGTCACGTTGGACACAGTCCATGTCTCACGTGGGGCTCATTCATTCATTCATTCAATCGTATTTATTGAGCGCTTACTGTGTGCAGAGCACTGTACTAAGCGCTTGGGAAGTACAAGTTGGCAACAGATAGAGACGGTCCCTACCCAACAGTGGGCTCATAATTTTAATGCCCATTTTACAGATGAGATAACTGAGGCACAGAGAATTTAAGTGATTTGCCCAAGGTCACACAGCAAGTGTAGAGCTGGGATTAGAACCCAGGTCCTTCTGGCTTCCAGGCCCATACTCTATCGACTAGGCCACACTGCTTCTGCCTGTGGGGCATTTCTACATGGATTTCCCCTACAATATCTTCAACTCAATATTTCTCAAACTGAACTCCTCATCTTTCCTTACAGATCCATTCCTCCACCCAACTTTTCCATCATCTTCCCTGTCTCTGAAGTCTGCAACCTTGCAACTCCCAGCACTTAGGCACTTACTACTCCCATAGCCCTTTTGAACATTTCGGTTCAGGTACCGTACTATTTAAGCACCATCTATTTTGTGTCTATAATCCTCTATTACACTGTAAGCTTACTGAAAGTCGGAATCATGTCTTCTACCTCTACTGTACTCTCACAAACACTTAGTACCAGTAGGTGTTCAGTACAACTGATAGGTTGAAGTCCTATGAACTACAGAGGAGGAGGCTGATGGGTAATTCAGATCCTAGGAAAATTAATCTCCTAGGCAAAACTTTAGGAGGAATGACTCCAGCAGAGTCCTGACCCTTTCAGGAATTTTGGCTCCAGAAGGTTTATGGGAGGGCTAACATTTCTGGTACATTAGCACAGTAGAGAAGGCATCTCTTGGCAATCGGAAAGTTGTGGCACCTCACTGCTTGCCCTGTAGTAAATGCTGCCAGAGTATAACTGCCCACGAAATATAACAATTCACACGGGGCTCAATTCTCCCTTAGAAGTCCAAGAGGACACTGGTAATGTCCTCAATAAAGAATATAGAAGATTCCCGCCCTTACCTTCTTTGACTCTCTATCACCCAGCTATCCCAGGAAGCAGATTCCTGGCTTGTGTGGGGAGATATGTACTGGTTTTCTCTTGAAGGAAGGAAATGTAAGCTTCTGCATTAAGAGGGTGAATGGGAGGGGAAGATGTGATAAATAAGAGAAGAGATCTAAGTCAGGGCATAGTGGTAGACAGAAACTAATGAGATGGTTGTGCATCACTGTGCATAAAAATGCAGGCTTGAAGGAAGGGAGAGCACAAGAAGCCAGAAGCATTGCAGCAGGATCACCATGACAACAAGATACTTGGCCAACCTTGGCCTTATTGCTGACTGCTCAATGGGATCCATATGGGTTTACTGGTCAAGAGCAGAGACACTCCAGAGTGAGGAAAAAAAAGACTCTACCTTATCATCTCCCCACTTACCCATGCCGCAGCAGTATTTATGTATCTAGTATTATAATATTTAGTACATAATATTTAATATTATGTCAACCCATTCTCCCCTAGGCAGGACAGGGAAATTTGGGGTCAAAAATTAAATGTGCAAATCCACCACTTGAATTATTAAATTCCATGTCTTCTTCTGCATTTCAAAATGGCCATGATCCTAAAAGCTGATCCTTGAGACCAAACAATGAATGAATTTGGGATTTTTCATGTATTGTAGATCAAGTGGGACACAGATTGTGAGCTGAACACATTGAAGCTTCACCTAAGTCCAATATGCCTAATGTAGTGCTGAACATTATTTGTAACATTTGTAAATGAATATGTTTTTACAAAATGAAATGCATAAGTCTACAAACAAAAACTGCCTTTTTATCCCTCCTTCCCATTCAGTATAGTGGTATTTTGCTGAAAGATGAATTTAATTAAAGAATAATGCCACCTCATATAGTGTATAGTATGTACACTATATGTAGAGGGAAAGACAGAGAGAAAAAGAGAGGGATAAAGAGAGAGAGGGTGAAGGAGGAGGAAGAGAAAGTGGGGGGAGGGGAAGATAAAGACACAGAGATAAAGAGAGAGGGAGAGAAGGAGAGGAAGGAATGGAGAGAAGAGCGAGAGAGAGAGAGAAAGGTGAGGAAGGAGAATGGCAAGCAGGGGACAGAGGCTGACAATGAACAGAATAGAAGACCAAAGGTTTCCAGAGAGGAACCAAGGATTTCAAGGACAGGTAAGGAGGAGTAAAGTTATTTTGAGAAAGAGAAGAGCATAGGTAAGGAGTAAGGAGGGGAGTAATATGGTGAAAAACGATAAGGAGGAAAAGTAGTGTCAATCTGACCCAATTGAAGAACAGATACTTCCACCTGTGTCCTATAGAAATCCACAGGGTCAAAGCACTTATTTTTCATAAACAATAAAACAACAACTCTACCTTGTAATTGTTTATATTTCAAAAATCCTAGCAGGAATACTGAGGAGCAGTTAGAGTGGAAAATAATGTCACTATGGAGGCTGCTACCTTATATGACAGTAGAAAGGTTTTCATTTTGAGTGACAACTGATTTTATCTGCTTTGCAAACATTGTTTCTTTTTTCATGAGCAATGAAATAGGAAGAACAATTCTCTTTGCATTGTTATTAGTGCCTAGAAAAGAAATCAGGACGCATTGCTGAGACACAGATAATTTATATTCAGGGACTGCAATATGGCAGATTTGCAAAAATATCTAAGGTGGAGTTTAGTTTACAAACTCCCACTGATTTACTACTTCTAGAGAGCTCTAAAGTGTCAGTGAGGTCTAAAGGAGGATAACTCACCACACCCTGAAAATGTTACACACCACAGATAGTGGTACTGTGGTAAGGTACTAGCATTGCCACGGATATAAGCTGACTGTCCCTATTTTATTTTTTATCACATTTGTTAAGTTTGTTATGTGTTAAACACTGTTTGAAGTGCTGAAATAGATAGAAATCAATCAGGTCCGAAACGGTCCTTGTCCCACATGGGGCTCATAGTCTAAGTAGGAAAGAGAACAGGTACTAAATCTCCATTCTACAGTTGAGGAAACTGAGGCACAGAGAAGTTAAATGATTGGCCCAAGGCCATATAGCAGGCGAGTGGCAGAGCCATGACTAGAACCCAGGTCTTCTGACTCCCAGGCTCGTGCTCTTTCCATTGTGCAATGCTGCTTCCTATTTATAGGTTTTCTCCTGCATCCCAACACATTTAAGACAGAATCCATTAAGAATCCCATTTTTGGCTATGGTGGTTGGATAGTCAATAGTCAATAGTCACCGTTGAAAGAGGACTCCTAAGCTCGCTGTGGGCAGGGAACGTTTCTACCAGCTCTGTTACAGTGTACTCTCCCAGGTGCTTAATACAGTGCTTAGTACAGAACCCATGTCCTTCTGATTCCCAGGTCTGTGCTCTGTCCGCTTGCTGTATTATACTCTCCCAAGTGCTTAGCACAGTGTTCTTCACACAGTAAGTGCTAAATGAATACTACTGAGTGTTCGTTTGTTTGACTCACCAAAAATAAAGATAAGAAAAGAAAGGCCCGCCTGGTTTGTACAAATAATCCTGGTGGCAGAACACTGATGGGTGTGACTACAGCATTCTGAAACCTAACATTTTAATAAAACAGGATAGCATGTCAAAATTAATAGCACAGAGCACATATATTAACTTTCAGTGTATTGGATGGGTAGGGTAAAAACACTTTGAGAGTGAAACTTCGTTATTTGGGAAAAGAAAGAGGTTTTCTTTTCATAAAAAGGTTGAAAGGTTATACTAGCGATTGAAAATAAGTAACTCTCAATTTTTCCTTTGTGGTCTGGGAAGAAATTATCAATTTCACTTCACCATAGAACCTCATAAACACAATGGACCAAATGCCGGAACAAATAGTAAATGGTCATGTGAGCCCCAAGGTAAGACATTCTTTAACTATGAAGTATTCTCACTAGAAACCTTGCAAACCTTACATGAAAGTGAATGATCTAGAGTCTGTGGCATTCACGTTTGTCATTTTGACAGCACTGTTTATCAAAATAACTACAATTCTCAAAAAAGACTACTTAATTTTTACCCTACTGCCTTTCTGTCTAGTAGGACTTATAAATAATAAGTGCAGGAAGTTTTTGGTTCCTTGTAGTTGATCAAATTGTGCCACAGCAATCAGTTCATTCTTCCACAATATTATCTATTATTCAGCTCATTATTTTTGCTAAGCACAGATGGGTAAATAGCTAGAGATAGGTAATTTGAGAGATAAAGAATTTCATGGAAAAGAATATTTCAGTGAGACTCTTTGGGACTGGTCTTCTGGAGAATTTTAAAGGGTGATGCCTCTTTCTTCTTATGTTCTTCTGGGAAAAACCGCTTTTTACTCAGACATCAATACTTAAATTGGACTGACAGTATAAAACTTTAGGCAATTATTCCAGCTCTGCCTTAGCCTAATCCAGCCACAGAGCCTCCAAGACAATTCTAGGTTAATATAATTTAAGCTCTATAGCTAAACCAATAGACTATTTTTAGACATCATTTTTAAAATTCAGTATTTTGGTATCTCCAGTTCTCTTTTAACAGAGGAATTGTGTCCTTGTAAAATCCCGTTAAGGAAAACTCATGTTGTGGCCCTCACTTTTCCAACATCATGTGCATATTCATGGGACAAACCATTTCCTTTGACGCTGCGGAACAGCGTCAGCAGACAGGTCTGCATTGCCAGGAGACCGTCCCCTAATTCCCAAACAACATTTTAGCCAAAATACGTGATATAAGTATGTGTTATGGAAGAACCAAGTATGTTTTCTGTTCTTCTGAATGATCATGCTTTACTAAAATAGCTTCTTGAACAGAAACTCCATTTGTGATTTGTAACAATTTAAGTGATAGATGCAGATTTTTCAAGTTCAGCAGAAGTTGAACAAAGCCTACCATATTAACTAGAGCAATGTCTTCCACAGTGTTTGGTCTTGCTAAGTGCAACATGGATTTGTGACATTTCCCTCTAAGTATTAAAAAAAGGTGGACTGTTGCTGCGCTTGCTTCTGCTCTTCTCATCAGCAGCAGGGATTGAAGTGTCTGATGATCCACACTGTGGATGGTATTAGGGCCCAAGGAGAAGCAGCGTGGCCTAGTGGAAAAAGCACGGGCCAGGAGTCAGAGGATCTGGGTTCTAATCCCAGCTCTGCCATTTGCCCTGCCAATTGCTGCTGTGTGACCTTGGGCAAATCACTTAACTTCTCTGTGCCTCAGTTTCCTCAACTGTAAAATGGGGATTTAATACCTGTTCTCCCTCCTACTTAAGACTGTGAGCCCCAGGCAGGACAGGGACTGTATCTGACCTAATTAACTTGTACCTACCCCAACACTTAGAACAGTGTTTGACACATGGTAAGCGCTTAACCAGTACCATAAAATAAACAAACAGTGAACTGGGATGACATGAAGATGAAGCTCAAGAGGAAGCTGAATGGCTCCTTCCTGGGTTAGAAGAGCTTCATCAGTCCTTGTTACATCCTGAGCTTCAGCTTTAGTTTCAGGCTAACACCTACCGCATCAAAACAGAGCCCAACAAACACTGGAGTTGGAAGATATCAGCAGGAGCAGAAAAATGGGGTCGAGAGTGGTCAAACTTTGAACACTAAATCACTGAATAATAATAATGATGGTATTTGTTAAGGGCTTACTCCATGCCAAGCACTGTTCTAAGCACTGGGGAGGATACAAGGAGATCAGGTTGTCCCACATGGAGCTCACAGTCTTAATCCCCATTTTACAGATGAGGTAACTGAGGCCCAGAGAAGTTAAGTGACTTGCTCAAAGTCACACAGCTGATAAGTGGCAGAGCCGGGATTAGAACCCACAACCACTGACTCCCAAGCCTGTGCTCTTTCCACTAAGCCACACTGCTTCTCTCTGAATCACTCAGAGTATCAAACTCAACCACTGCTAACCAAATGAGTGAGGGCACGGTGTTATCTACTCCTGGTGAGGTCTCAGAGATATTCTTTTCCATGAACACAGACTGCAACTCTTCTCCCTACTGGCAGTGTCATAGGGCAGACTATCGGGCACAAAGGAAATAAGAGTGAGTATGGATGGCTCAACACAAACCATCACCACTACTTAATGTCCCACTGGCAGTAGGATATACTTTTCACCTCTTAAACATTGGTGACTGAAGAATGCTGGAGACAAAGGGTCAGAAAAGGCACATACCTGAATTTTCATGGATAAAATGACACACTCATCGATACACTCTCACCATCAAGAAGTCTCTCTTGGAAACATAGGACAATGCTATTTATAGCCTGTGCAATTCTTAGAAAATCCAGTTACATTGGAATAGCCCTCCTTTGTTCCGAATAATCTTAGATTAAGATAAAATAGACAAAGGAATTATATGAGTAACATTTCTGTTGAATTTTACATTTAGAATATGAGAATCAGTGTGCTATATTAGTTCATTTAAGAAGACCTATGCACTGCACGAATCAACAGTAGCTTATGTCAGTGTCAGAATGCCAAGTGTGGGTTCACTAAAGAAAATATATGGTTTACTTGAAACAAACAGGAAAAGCATCTTTTTTTCCTTTTAATGATTATTTATTAAGCACTTACTATGTGTTAAGTACTGTTCTAAGTGCTGGGGCAGATAGAAGTTGACCAGGTTGGACACAATCCATGTCTCACATGGGGCTCACAGTCTTAAACCCCATTTTACAGATGAAGTAAGTGAGGATAGACAAGTTAAATGAGTTGCCCAAGGTCACACAGGAGACAGAAGACAAGTGCCAGAGACGGAACTAAAACCCAGGTTCTCTGACTCCCAGGCCCATGCTCTTTTCACTAGGACATGCAGTTTCTTCTATTATTGGAACGAAAAATCCTATAAATTTTACTCCAACTTTTTAGAAGAAATTCTATGATAAGGATGCCGCAATAATAGATTATGGTTCAGCAAAGAACAATATGAACAATGGTAAGGAAACTAGTTAAAGCAATAAAGGCAAATGTGCACTGTGCTTTTATCAGTATTAAATTGTATGAAAATAAAATGATTCAATAAAACTAAATACCAATGTATCAATATTAAAGTGATAGATGAACCACTAATTGTTCATGAAAAGAGAAACCAAATTTGGTTAAAGAATAATCTTTCCCAAGCCAGTAACAAATTCAAGCCACACTTTTCAATGGCCTAAAATTTGGGCTTCTGTCTTGAGACCTGAAAGACCTGTGGTGGACTTTATTAGAGTTCTGCTTTCAACTGAGGGGCTGGAGAGATTCCCTCATCCTTGGTGGTGATGGAGACAGCCTCTTTTGTAATGGCAGCGACAGCAGCCGCCTTGACCGCCACTACAGCTGAACTGGCCCTTCTGGAACATTAATGGGAGTTAACAGCATAGCCCGAAGAATCCAACCCCATCAGAAAGTTCTATCAATTACTCCTGTGATTGGGTAACTGGTTGCCATCAGCTTCTGGCTCGCACTCCTGCAACCGACCACAGATGTTCCCTACTACCTGCAGCCTCTAAGAAGCAGTGGGGCCTAATGGATAGAGGGCGGGCCTGGGAATCAGAAGGACCTGGGTTCTAATCCCAGCTCTGCCCCCTGCCTGCCGTGTGACCTTGGGCAAGTCACTTCACTTCTCTGTGCCTCAATTACCTCACCTGTAAAATGGGGATTAAGACTGTGAGCCCTATGTGGGACAGGGACTATGTCCAACCTGATTAACTTGTATCTACCCCAGCACTCAGTAAAGTGCCTGGCACATAGTAAGTGCTTGACAAATACCATAAAAAAGTGCTGCTGGATCTTGAAGGCAGCAAAGGAGGACAATAATAGCAATATGAGAACAATATGAGAAGCAGCGTGGTTCCGTGGAAAGATCCCGGGCTTTGGAGTCATGGGTCATGGGTTCGAATCCCGGCTCTGCCAATTGTCAGCTGTGTGACTTTGGGCAAGTCACTTAACTTCTCTGGGCCTCAGTTCCCTCATCTGTAAAATGGGGATTAAGACTGTGAGCCCCCCGTGGGACAACCTGATCTCCTTGTAATCTCTCTAGCGCTTAGTACAGTGCTTTGCACATAGTAAGCGCTTAATAAATGCCATCAAAAAAAAAAAAAAAATAGCAGGAGCAATGTAGGAAGATGAGGAAGTAAATTCCCCCGTCTTGTCCCTAGCTCCACTTTCTCCCCCATTCCGCAACTCCCACTCCCCTTCACCCTCTCCCCATATTTCTTTATCTTCTTCTCATTACCAATATCATTAGTCATGTGTTTGAAATACCAAAATTTGGTTAGCATCATTTTTTTTAGTTTGGAGAAACAGCTAGTTGAGTTGGCTAAAATTAGGCATATGGAGAGCAAACAGAAAAAAATAAGTGTGAGAAAATAACTATTAGCTAGTACACATCAGTAATAAAGGCTCCATACAGGCCTAAAAGAGGCATTGCCTCCCAAACCCGAGGGTCTCATAATCATAAAGCAACTGAAGCATTTGATAAAACATCTACCTTTGTTGTGGTCCAGAAGTGGACTGCCAGAAATGATAAACTAGTTTCTGGATCCCGGAGTATCCCAAAATAAAATAATCAAGAAATCAATCCATTAAATATAAAGTGAGATAGCCAGCCACCATTTGCAGAACTTGAATGGATGGTCCTCCATATGCTATTACAGAGCTCTTATGAAATACACTATTCCAAAGCTTAAACATAATGCAGATATTTTTCCTGGCCAACAGTATGTTTGTTTGTTTTTTATGGTATTTCTTAAGCACTTACTATTTGCCAGACACCGCACTGGGGTAGATCCAAAGTTGTCGGGTTGAACACAGTCCCTGTCTCTCATGGGGTTCACAGTCTTAATCCCCGCTTTACAGATAAGGCAATTGAGTTCCAGAGAAGTGAAGTGACTTGCTCAAGGTCACACAGCAGACAAGTGGTGAGGCTGGGATTAGAACCCAGGTCCTTCTGACTCCCAGGACTGTGCTCCATCCTCTAAGCCTTGCCGCTTCTCACAGTGTATGTCTGACACTTCCACTGGCCTGTAAGCTTTTATGCATCAGAATAATAACAATAACTGTGGTATTTGTTAAGTGCTTACTATGTGCCAAACACTGTACTAAACACTGCGGGGTGCCGGGGGGGGGGGGGGGGGATACAAGCAAGTGTGATAACCTCAGTCTTGCCCGCTCATACTTAGCTCTGAAGGAGGGAAGCATTTCTAGAGGATGAAAATCGCTGCTCATATGCCTACTATTATCATATTTATTACTTACATTTATTAAGCCTTTACAATGCCCAAGGATTTAGGATGGCTCCATTGCCTACACAGTTTTAGGTCTGGGGAAAAAAATCAAATAAAGAGACAAATTCAATGACTATCAGAGAGTCAAACTTTAATTTTATTTTCTTTTTGAAAGGAACGGTGTTATGATACCAGAGACGGGATGTTGACGAAAGGGTAAATAAATATCGTTTTTTTGTAAAAGAACTGAAATGACACAGCCATTTCAAATTAAATTACACAGATGCATGGCAATTAGAATTGGAAAAGACCTATCCAGTCTATCTCATGTCAAAGAACAATTGCCCTTGATAGAATGTTCTCCAGAGTACAATCCAGTTCTATTTTAAATAATTCAAGTGATGGGATTTCCACCACTTCCCTCGGGAGAATATTCCACAGACTAATAGATCTCTCTGTTCAGAATTTCTTCTTGATTTTTAATCTAAAGTCTCCTTTACTTAATTTTTGTTATATCCAGTTACATATATTTCCCTAATTTACCTAAAAATGATTTGAATTTAATTAAAGTATGAGCTAACTACAAACCAGCTATGTATGGTAATCATGGAGCTACTGTGTATTCACTGAGAGAGGAAAACAATGTCAAAATACTTGATTTTAGCTAATATATAGGTGAGGTCATCATGAAGAAAAAGAGCAGCAATAACATATTCCTTATAGCTATGACAAATACCAAACGCAAATAAGTTCAATTTGCCTTATTGATCTAGAAAGCTGACTTCAAGAATCTCCTATTCTCTCTTGGAAATCTCATTTATGAAAATGTGCCCCCTGCATTCACTTTTTAGGAATGAGAAGCAGCATGGCCTCGTGGAAAGAGCATGGGCTTGGAAGTCAGAAGGACCTGGGTTCTATTCCTGGCTCTGCCATTTGTCTGCTATGTGATCTTGGGCAAGTCACTTAACTTCTTTGTGCTTCAGTTACCTCATCTGTAATATGGGGATTAATACTATGAGCCCCATGTGGGACATTGACTGTGTCCAACCTGATTAGCTTGTATCTACCACCAGTGTTTAGTACAGGGCTTGGCACACAGAAGTGCTAAACAGATACCATAAAAAAAAATGCATGGACAAGTTTAAAACAAGCTTTTTCTTCATATGACTAATCATTCCAGCTTTTCAAAACATCTTCACTAACAGTGGTGCATTAAACCAGTCATGGAAATATTTTGCAGAATTCCACCCTCCAGTCCCAAAATTCACTCCTCCCACAACACTTGCCAAAAAAAAAATCCCTTCCATCTAATGTCTCCTACTGTTCAGAGAAGCAGCATGGCTCAGTGAAAAGAGCACGGGCTTTGGAGTCAGAGGTCATGGGTTCAAATCCCAGCTCTGCCAATTGTCAGCTGTGTGACTTTGGGCAAGTCACTTCACTTCTCTGTGCCTCAATTACCTCATCTGTAAAATGGGATTAAGACTGTGAGCCCCCTGTGGGGCAACCTGATCACCTTGTAACCTCCCCAGTGCTTAGAACAGTGCTTTGCACATAGTAATCACTTAATAAATGCTATTATTATTATTATCTTACCTGAACTGAGAGAAGCAATGGATGACTCTTAAAAACTCCCTCTAATTATCACTGGGCTCTCTGAAATACATCACATAGGGATCTAAAAATCTTCAAAAATCTAACCTTATTATAACAAATACTCAGATCACTGTCCAAAAAAAGTTTGCACTAATGACTGCAAAACCAGATCTGTTCCAATGTGTCTTATTCCAATAAAATTGAATTTAACCTCTTAAAACCAAGACATAAACTACACATTTTCTTTTCTTTCAAACCATCTGTGAGTATATTACTATAAATGCCACCTGTCACAAGATAGATCAAGAATATGAATAAAATTGAAAATATATTTGAATGTAGAGACTATAATCATATTTTGCAGAGGTGACAATGATGAGAGGTGATAGTACTGAGTCCAAGAAATAGCTAAATTACAAAAACTTTCTTCAAATTCAGTACATTCAAGCAGTTAGTTCACCATTAAATAAATCAGCTAATAAAAGTCTTACTGTATCTAGTGGTCAGTGTCAGGATTGGCATCTGTCCTTTAGCAAATTGAGTTTATTTCATGAATCGTAGATTGAAGAGATGTACTAGCTTGCCAAGTGCAATTTCAAATCCTTGCACTTAAAATCCTCATTTTTTCCCAGAAGTTCAAAAGGCATCTGCTACTTTCTTAGCTGTCCTTTAAACAATGGAAACATTAATATCTATTCAAGTTTTATGATACATTTAAGTGGTCCCAGGTTAAAAAATGGGTTAAAGGACTGCTTCAGATTAAATGATTTGAAAACACATTTCCATCTTTTTTCTCCTTCCTGCTTCTAAAAATAGAACTATGAAGTGCACCTCACAGTTTTGACTCTATAAATCCATTCCTCTTTCCAGTCCATACTTCAAACCTTGGGTCATTCTCCCATCATAATTACTTTGCTCCTCACCCCATCCCCACGGCACTTATGTTCACGTCCTTGTACTCTACTATTGCCACGAGGCCATGATGCTTTTCATCTGGCTCCTGCCCAGAAGCCAGATGCCTTTTCCTTAGATGATGGCAGAAACTACAATTCCTATTTCCTTCCCACCAAACCTGAAGATACTGACTTGAGATTCTGGGTATATCTCTGTTGAAAATGTAGAGAATGTGATTCTCAACCTCCATCCCCTAACTTGCAGGGGATGACAGTTTGTTGAAAATTAACTTGGGCAAGGGAGGTGGTCCCCTAGCATTCTGGGCATAGCTCTTTCTCAATGCAGCTCCAAGTTTTGTTGGGTTTCAGGACACCTTTCCTCAATTTTTTAATTAAATCACTCGTCTATGGTTTTGTGGCCTGTAAGGCTAATTAAATCCTAGGGGCCCGGATCTCTTAGGAGAAGTAAACTGGGCTTACAAGGCAGAAGGGGTGAGACTTTGTAGGGAACCTGACAACATCCCCAGTGGGGTATTTTCCCAGTTGCACCATTGTTATTGCTACATATCCACCCTCACATTTTTCTGAACCACCTTGAAGTGGAACTCAGCTAGGGCACTGTTGGCAACCTCTATGGCCATCAACTTTATAGAAGGAGCAGTAGAATCAAACTCAGACCAAGGAAGCACTTTCCATCGACTGAAATGGCTTTGAATATCCCTCTTTCTCTGAAGTGCAGGTCATAGATCACCACAGTATTTAGGTGCTCATCTAGGAGGACACTAAAAAAAAACCCAATTTGTATAATTTACTCATCTTTGTAATTAGATGAGGCAATTAGAGTATCTTTTCTTTCAAGTGATTTTCTGTCTTCTCTGGGTTTCTTTCTAGTTGTTCAATATAGAATTGGCTTCCAAACAATATAATGATCAAGTATAGCACAGAAATTGTGATTAGCATTTTGAAAGGCAAAAAAAATATTTAGCCAAAACTTCAGTATGGAAATAATTTAGCTAATATGAGCAAATCCCATATTAGTTAAATTACATATGTATATCTATGTATATATAGATATTTCAAGTTAAAAATATGAGAGAACACCCAAGTAATATGCCCATATTAGCTAAATTATACTAGTCTATCTATCTATATTGCAAGTTAAAAATATGAAGACAGAACATCCAACTTCCATTTTACTAAAAAAACTAACCACCATTTTGACTGCTGTCTTCCAAATGAGATGGCCAAATAGTTAAATAAAATGAAAAAATACTTTTACTTTTATTATTGTGGAAATGTACATTGAATCCTACTTTGGTTTGAATATTGAAGAAAGGATTTTTTAAAATTACAATTTTTCAAAGAAGAAGCAACTCACGTATATATTGGTAAAGAAGTTCTATATACTGCAGTGTGTTTGCTTTCTAATTTTCTGCAGGTGGTACTTCTTATGACACATCAGTAGATTTCTTTTTATCCCTGATCAGATTTTTTGTTTATGAGCTATCAAATCTCCCTCTCTAACTGCACCTGGTATGTCAGAGATCACAATGCACATCAATGGCATGATTATCTACCTTGGGAGATTATAGGTATACGGTGGGAGAGAGGCAAAGGATGAATCAGTTTACCTCAGTTTTACAAACATTGTCCATATGTGTAGAACAATCAAGTCCATGAAAGTTGGCTTTCAAGTAATTTAGACCCAGTGCCCTCCAGAAAGAAGTAGAATGAATTATGAGCTGATTTATGGTGATATGAGTTCCTGGAACCCCAAAACAACAGAAGATTCTGCCAGTGCATTTAAGGTGGGGTACCCTCACACACAAATGTTTAAGCTTAGCACAGTGCACCAGACTTTTGGAAATACCCTTCTCCTCTAGCTAGACTCAATTATCTAGTAAAGATATTTTCCTTTCCCACATTTGCTAATTCTAGTTGCAATTTTTTTCCTTCACCTTCACCTACTCCCTCCAACTTACCGCCTCTCAAGAATCTCTTTTTCATTGCCCAACTCCCCATTTTTAATCTTGCTTTCCCTCAGCCCACTGTCACTCTTGCATGATTTTTGCTGCTTCCACCTCTCCTTTTGAAACATTTGCAGGTTTAATGTTGTCAATGCTGTGATCATCAGCACAGCCCTTTAGAGTGGTGCCTCACTGTTTCTATGGAGACAAACTCCCCTGGAGGCAGCCATACTGGGTGTTGGCTGGGGCCCAGAAGAAAGAGACAAAGCACACTATAGAGAGTGTTTTCTGCACCCTACTGCTAGCGACATGGCAGGAGGTCCGCTGAGGATGCCCAGGCCTCGACTCTTCTGCTGGTGAGTATGAGAACTCAGGTTTAATCCACAACTGCAAGGCATCAAACCAATCTCTAAGCAATTTGGAAATATGTTACATTAGGTGCTTAGATTTCTATTGAAAAGAAAGGCTATATAAAGAGACAAAGTACCCAGTAGCTCCAGTTCACCTTTGTCCAAAGTAACTAGAGAACATATACAGTAGTAGCAGCAATGGTATTTATTTAGTGCTTACTATGTGCAAAGCACTGCATTACGCCATAAGAAAGAAATACACAGAGGAGGTGTAGACATGGTCCCTGGCACCAAGGAGCTCACAATCCAAGCGTGAAGAGGGGTGGACCGATTTGTAACAGATACATAAAGCCACAAAAAATCCAAAATATAAAGATGGTGGCAAGCATGAAAGGAGCAGCAAGATTTCAGGCTCCATGGAGCTCAGACTAACAATCAAAGATAATAATAATATAATAATAATAATAATGGAATTTATTAAGTGCTTACTATGTGCAAAGCACTGTTCTAAGCACTGGGGAGGTTACAGGGTGATCAGGTTGTCCCGGGGGGGCTCACAATCTTAATCCCCATTTTACAGATGAGGTAATTGAGGCACAGAGAAGTTAAGTGACTTGCTCAAAGTCACACAGCTGACAGTTGGCGGAGCCAGGATTCAAACCCATGAACTCTGACTCCAAAGCCCGTGCTTGTTCCACTGAGCCACGCTGCTTCCACAAATGTCACAGAGGTGGCCATGTTAGTGTTTGGCTCAACAATCTAAATGTTCAGAAGATCTGCTGATCCCAGGGTGAATCAGGGGACCATGGAAAGGGGCTGCTTTCTTCCTACATGGCTGGTTGCTGGGCTGTGTGGAATATATAACATAAATACTAAATATTAGCTTCAGAATGCCCTATTTCTAGTGGCAGTCTAGAAGTCAAGGACACCTGCCTCGGTACCAAAAACTCTCAACTGTTGTCTTATTTTAATTCCTCCATGGTGAATCACCAAGCAGCGTGGCTCAGTGGAAAGAGCACGGGTTTGGGAGTCAGAGGTCATGGGTTCAAATCCCAGCTCTGCCACTTGTCAGCTTTGTGACCTAGGGCAAGCCACTTAACTTCTCTGTGCCTCAGTTACCTCATCTGTAAAATGGGGATTAAGATTGTGAGCCCCAAATGGGACAACCTGATCACCTTGAATCCTCCCCAGTGCTAAGAACAGTGCTTTGTACATGGTAACTGCTTAACAAATACCAAAATTAGTATTATTATTATCTTCTCCCCCATTACCTGGATCCACTTCTTCCAGTTCCACCATCTTTCAAGTGCATTTACAGCAGACCCTGCTCATATCCTTTAGATTTTCTAAAAAGCACAACCCTAAGTGAAATGAGCCCTCAAATATTCAGTTCTCTTGTATTCTGAATCAGGAAGAGAGAAAATATCAGTCTAGAAGGCAATTGGGAAAGAAAATTCTTTCTTTGGCATATATTCAGAACAGAACAGTACACTGACTGTCATTAGCTGATTAGTGAATATGTTTAGACACTTCAAAAATAAATTTTAAAAATCCCTCCTATTCTTTGCCATTAATTGCTGTTCTCCACAAATACACCCATCACTTGTGCTATTAAAAAAATAGCCAGTGCTCACCACCAGTCAAGAGATCTGGTCCTTATCTCTCAATATGGGCACTACAGTATCTACTGAACACACAAGATCCAGACCTCAGGAATATTCCAGATCCAGTTTCCTGATTCCATTACCATATAGTTGGGAACAATGATCCGCTAACCATGGACCACGAAGGAAGCCCATTTTCCAGATGAGGTAACTGAGGCACAGAGACGTGAAGTTCATTCAATCGTATTTATTGAGCACTTACTCTGTGCAGAGCACTGTACTAAGTGCTCAAGGTCACACAGAAGATAGGTGGCAGAGCCAGAATTAGAACTCAGGTCCTCCTGACTCGCAGACCCGTGTTCTATCCACTAAGCCACACTGCTTCTTAAATGCGGCTACTGAATATTAAGTAATTTATCATAGGTGCCAAACCTTAAGGAATGGGGCAGTGACTACATTTTTTTCTCTCTCACCCAAGTAAAATCAATCCAGGACTACAGACATTTGAATAATATTTACAGTCACACAAGGGGGAATGAGCTGTCCATTGAGCCTAGATATGAATAATAATAACAATAATTATGGTACTTGTTAAGCACTTACCAATTGCCAGGCACTGTACTAAACACTGGGGTGAATACAAGCAAATTGGTTTGGACACAGTCCCTGTCCCATGTGGGGCTCACGGTCTCAATCCCCATTTTACAGATGAGGTAACTGAGGCACAGAGAAGTGAAGTGACTTGCCTAAGGTCACACAGCAGACAAGCAGGAGAGCCGAGATTAGAACTCATGAGCACATAGTGAGCGCTTAACAAATACTGTTATTATTATTCTATGATCCAGTCTCACTCTCCGGTGCATCTTCAAAAATGAAGGACACCTTATATGTAGCCTTTCCCATGCTGTAAGTTCCAGTAGTGGTTGTTAAGGAAATGAACTCTTAAACACTTATTTAAAAGGCTTTAAGATTACTTCAAGATCAAATAGCACATATAAAATAATATTTGGGGAATTTAACATGAAGAGATGAAAGCAGATTTTCTCACACTAAAAGATAAACATAAAAGCTTTCACTTGGTCTTAGCTACAATCACAAGTAAGAATTTCCAGTTAAATTAAAACGAATGAAAACAACCAGCTAGCCACAGTCACATCAATCAATAGTCTTTATTGTGCATACAGAGCAAGTAAAGTAGCATGGCCCAAGGGAAAGAGCCCAAGCCTGGAAATCAGAGGACCTGGGTTCTAATCCTGGTTCCATCACTTGCCTGTTGTATGACCTTGGTTAAGTCCCTTAACTTCTCAGTGCCTCAGTTTCCCCTTTTGTAAAATGAGGAGAAAATGCCTGTTCTCCCTCCCCTTTAGACTGTGAGCCCCATGTTAGACAGTGACTACGTCTGATCTGCTCACACTGTATCTACCCCAGCACTTTGTACAGTGCTTTCCAAATACTACAATTGTTATTACTGAGTACCTATTGTGTGCAGAGCACTTAAGTGAGGAAAATGGAGATGACAGACATGATCCTTGCCCAAGAACTCACAATCTAACTGGGGAGATGCACAAAATTATACATTTTGAAAGTGTAATGATTTAGGATGTGTGGCAAGGTATGACTGTCATTATGACAATAATACTGCTCCTCTCCCCTCTTAGGATAGCACCTGGAGAGTTTCCAGTACTCTACCAGTCTCAGCTATGGGAGGGAAAGTCAAGCAGATGATACCCATTACATTCGTAGCTTGGGCAGTGGCTAGCAAGTGGAAGGCAATCTGCTACAAGTCAAAACTCACCTGTGCTGGGCAGCAGAGGCATGGGAGAGAGTTGAGGGCAGAGACTCAAGTTTACTGCGTGGAAGGAGGCAATGGTGAACCACCTTATGTATTTTTACCAAGTAAACTCTATGCATACACTACCAGAACGACTGCAGATTGCAGTGGGGCATTCTGGGAGAGACATGTCAAGACTGCTCCTCTAGACTGGAAGCTCCTTGTGGGCAGGAAATGTGTCTACCAACGCTGTTACATTGCACTCTCCAAAGCACTAAATGCTCTGCATACAGTAAGTGCTCAATAAATACCATGGCTTGCTTGACTGACTGGACTGTCAATTCTCAATTGTCAACTGTCAATTCCAGCCAGAGGCAAGCCTCAGTTGAAATTATACACTGTCTTTCTGCTTCTGCCTCTCTAACCTGCCTTTCTCTTCCTGTCCTTATTCAGGGAATTCAGGGAATTATTCAGGGTAGCCAGATTTTTCTAGGCAGTTTCTAGTGTCCAGAGCCAGTGATGTTTTAAATGCTTTAGTAAGGTCTATGAAACCAAGGAATGACCTTGATGCTGCTCACTGTCCTTTTTTCTGTACTTGACTGGCTGAAAAGATCATGTGCTGCACTGTCTGATGCAACAATGTGATTCCTAAGAAGACATGCGACTGATTGTAAACTGTTTCACCAATGCAATTGCTCATCCAACGTTTAGAACAGTGCTTGGTGCACAGTAAGCGCTTAACAAATATCATCATTATTATTATATTTATTGAGCACTTATCATGTGCAGAGCACTGTACTAAGCACTTGGGAGACTCCAATATAACAGAGTTGGTTGACATGTTCCCTGCCCACATGAGCTTTACAGTCTAGAGGGAGCAGGCATTGATGATGAAAACCAGAGAAACTAAATGTTGTCACAGAATTCTGTCACTTAGGCAACCCTGTCAAGCAGTGGAATGATAGACAAAGAAGCACAAAATGGAATCAAGAAGGCCAGCCCATCCAGTGGGAGACTATGGTGTCAGTGTGGTGTTGGGTTCCAGACCAAACTAAAGGTCTACAGAGCTGAAGTGTGCTGTCCAACCTTCTCTACAGCTAGGAGACCTGGGCTCTATACCAATGCCACATCCAACTCCTTGAGCAGTTGCATCAGTGTCACTTCCAGACTAAGAAAGACAAGCTGGGATCACAAATAAAAACCTGGAGGGAAGTCAGTCTCCTAGCACTGAAGCTATGCTCACCGATACACAGCTATGTTGGGCAAGACACTCGTGAAAAATCAATGACAGGAGGCTATCCAAACTGCTGCTATATGGTGAGTTGAAACCGGCAAACCGAAAGCAAGGAGGACAGTGCAAACATGTTACACATGCAGCTAAACAAAGCCTCAGATGCTGCAATCAACAAGTACAACAGACAGCACAACAAAGGACAGTCTTTGTGGGCACACAATCCGATCATGACCATTGAAGACATGGGAGAAATTTTCTTCGTTTTAATTACAAACATTTCCAGACTAGATCATCTGCTGTGCTTATTTTTTTAACCGGATTTAAAGTAAATGGGGATTTTCTCAAGGGAAAATGAATAAAGTTCCAGTGATATTGTTAAAAGAATTATCCAAATTTCCCTAAAATTCAATCCTTTATAGGTGGCCACAGTGGGTGTTGTTTTTCTAGATTATTTGGCTCAGAGACTCTACACAACTCAGAAACTGGGGTTTTCATTTTTGGTGGGTATATGAAAGAGACATTCACTCACTAAGCCCAGCAGCTGTGATAATGAATTCTTTATCTCTTTATTTCTCCCTTGGTGTCCCTGGCCAGTGGCAGTGACCATTCCTGGTTGGGGACTCTTGATGAATTATGCCACACTAGGCATATGAAGAGGAGGAGTAAATTGGAAAGAAAATGCCCATTTCAGGACTTTACTGGGACCCAAAGGATTGGCACCCAATTTGTACTCTTTTCATAGCTTGGATTAGAAAATCGGAATAGAATCGAACTGAGACAGTAATACCTCTAGCGTCATGATTCACCACTCAAAAAGGACTTGAAATACATTCTGGGATTGTGGTGAAGAGAACATTCCCAATATCTATTAGCAAGTCATAATGACTAACTATTCCCCTGTACGCTGCACTACAATCTTGACTTCTCAGAGGGGAAGGAGGCAAGGATCTTCCATTCTACACTCTAATGCTTTATTCTTTAGTCCTAAAACCAATCCGCACCTCTGAAAATCTTTAAATTAAACACTTGTTCCTGAGCATGTAAAAAATACATACCCATTTTGTAATTTATGGTATTTTTTAAAGTGACAGAATTAATCTGAATTATTCCCTCTAGAAGCAAGTAGGTAAATTCCATCAGAGTTCATTTTTATTCAATAATAATAATTAATAATTGTGGTATCTGTTAAGCGCTTACTTTGTGCCAAGCATTGTACTAATTGCTGGGATAGATAAAGGATAATCAGGTTGGACACAGTTTCTGTCCCATATGGGGTTCACATTCTAAGTAGGAGTAAGAACAGGTATTGAATCCCCATTTTACAGATGAGGAAACAGAGGCACAGAAAAATTAAGTGATTTGCCCAGAGTCACACACACACACACACACACACACACACACACACACACACACACACACACACACACACACACACAGAGTATGTGGCAGAGCTGGGATTAGAACCCAGGTCCTCCAACTCCCAGGCCCGGGCTCTTTCCACTATGTCCCACTGGTTTTAGGTGCTAAGGAGAGATGGCAAAGAAGCTCTTGCATCAGGGTGGCTAACATTCTTCTCTCCTTTCTAGGCTGAAGTTTCAAGTTGAAAGTATCCCTATCCCAGAGCAATATCAATACAGCCATGCCCCAGGATATATCCATATTATGTTTCTTGAAAATACATCCATATTATATTACTCGAAAATCTGGCTATATCATGAATGGTCATATCATGGGGTGAGTTTTCCCATCAACTAACATGCAATTAGTTAGGTTCCTTTCCAGAACCAGCTCCAACATGACAACTGAGCCCTATAGGTAAGTGAAAATTGCATGTAGAAGCAGTGTGGCCTAGTGGATTGAGCACAGGTCTGAGGGTCAGAAGGACTGGGGTTCTAATCCCAGCTCTGCCAATTGTCTGCTGTGTGACCTTGGGCAAGTCATATAGCTTCTCTGCCTCAGTTACCTGATCTGTAAAATGGGGATTAAGACTTTGAGCTCCTTGTGGAACATAGACTGTGTCCAACCTAACTAGCTTGAAACTACCACAGTTCCTGGCACATAATAAGTGCTTAACAAATACCATAAAAAAAACTTACTCCCTCTCCAAAGCTCCCATCCCCTTGTCCCTTCCCCTCCACTATTTCTAGACTCTTCTAGCCCCTGTGCTCAGCCCCCCTAAGAATTCATTTGGAAATAAATCAGTGTCGTCCATGCTACCACACCAAAGCCATGCTGCCAGGAGGATAGGGATAGGAAAATGCTATCCTCCTCACCTCCTCATGGCCAGTTGCCTGGGTCCCAGCCCTGCCTTCTTATTTCAAGTAGCAAGGAGGCTGCTCATTTGGATCCCTGTTGCCTCACCACTCTCTGTCCAGCTTCCACCTCGAGCTCCTGGCACTTGAATGTGGGCTCCGCTCGCGCCATGCACCACCACCACTACCAGTGGGAGAGAGCCAGGAGATCCTACCATGTATTGAGAAGGAGGGGTGAACTTGCAGTCAGTGGGGAGGCAGCTAAGTCTAATCTGCCCCTCTCTCTCTGACAGTGGCAGTGGCATGCAGCTTGAGTTGAAAAATAAGGGGGTGGAGGCTTGGGGAAGACAAGAGAGGGATGGGCCAAGTCAGGAGGCTAGAGGTGGAGGAAAATTGCTCAGAATAGAGAAGTTTGGGTAGAGAATGGCATATGGGGAAGCAACGTGGCCTAGTGGAAAGAGCCCAGGCCTGGGAGTTAGAGGATCTGCGTTCTAATCCTGGCTCCACCACTTGCCTGCTGTATGATCTTGGGCAAGTCACTTAACTTCTTTGTGCCTCAGTTTCCTCATCTATGAAATGGGGATTCACTACCTGTCCCCCCTCATACTTAGACTGTAAGCCCCATGTGGGACAGGGACTGTGTCTGACCTGATGAACTTTGGTATCTACCCCAGCCTTTAGAACAGTGCTTAACACATAGTAAGCATCTGACAAATACCATAATCATTAATTATTATATGGGGAGGAGGAAGTGGGTAAGAAATTGATTTTCCAACAGTGATTGGACATAATGTTGGGGATGGGGCTTTTGAATTCTGGGACACATCGGTAATTAATGCATGACATATCTCAGGATTTTATGTATTTCAGGGTGTTTGGAATCTGGAGCACACCTATATTGAAAGCTGAAACTATCAACATTCCTTAGAAATGTAATGAAGCAGTTATCATGACAACATTCCTGTTTTTCCTCAGCTCTCTTTGTCTTTCTCTGATACCCATGCTTTTTTAAAAGTTATTTTGGAAAGTTAGAATTAGTTTCAGCTGATGAAGAGAAGTGAATTCCTTGACACTGGTCCAACTGTTGACTAGAGAAGCAGCATGGCTTAGTGGAAAGAGCCCAGGCTGGGGAGTCAGAGGTTGTGGGTTCTAATCCCGGCTCCACCACTTGTCTGCTGTGTGACCTTAGAAAAGCCACTTCACTTCTCTGTGCCTCAGTTACCTCATCTGTGAAATGGGGATTAAGACTCTGAGCACCATATGGGACAACCTGATTACCTTGTATAGAACATACAACGCTGCTTGGCACATAGTAAGTGCTTAACAAATACCATTAATAATGTTGCTATTTGTTAAGCGCTTACTATATGCCAAGCACTATTATTATTATTATTAGCCCACCCCACATGACACTACCAGTTCTGGCAATGATAACTGCAAAAGCCACTGATCCCTTGGGTCTCTGTCTCTATCTTTTTTGACCCCTTCATTATGCTCTCCCTGGCTAATAGGGCATTTATGGGAGCACCCAAGAAACTGGATAAAATAGCTTCCATTTTGTTGTGATTTTTCTCTTGGGTCAGAAACAGAGGCCCTTGTACTTTTTTACTTTCCATGGACAAGAATCTATCTGGATGGTAGTTGAAACTGCAGTCACTTCCATCCAACCCAAACCTCCCCGCTTTTCAACCTCAGTAATTTACTTAAATAGGCTACCCGCCAAAAAACTTTAAAAACTACACAATTCTGCAGAAATGAGAATAAGAAGGCACCAGAATGAAATAATGAAAGACAACCAATATGACAAACTGGATTTGCATTTCATAGCAAGAGTCAACATTATTCACATACACACACCATAAATCATCTGAAGAACCATGAACTATCCAGAACAGAACAGATCCCCTCCTGCCCATTACAATTTTTCTAAAGCAGCTCTCCTATTTTTACTTAGTATGAGAAAGTCACTTGAGAACTGGAAAAGTTATCATTTTTGTTTGATATTGCATCCATAATTCATAAAATATTGGAAAGTATTCATTTGGGAACATTTAAGAATTTTATTAGATGTCATAATTTCTGTGAAGGCTGATATGGATACCTCTTTCTAATGAGAATTTCATGAGACTCCGAACATCATCAATAATGCTTTTTCCCCTTTGAATTGTGTGACGGAGAAATATGCGTTCCTCTCATCAGCAAATAGAATAAATTGACATGGGCACAGAATTTCCAGAGCTTTCCTAATAGAGCTTTCAGGAATACCATTTCTCTTTTTCTATATAAAATATTCAGTCGGTAGAGAGCCGAACCAATTTTAGGGATGGGTGAAGTGGGCAGTCTCCCATGGCTGAAAATTTTAAGGGGCCACTCAGTTGGGGGAAAATTATTCCAAGTGGTTTAGTAGTTCTGTAGTGAGTATGCAGTAGCTCTGCCCCTGAAAACCCATCCTAGCGACAAAGTAGACACCTCTGGCCAAACTCAAAAACAGTACCACAAACCTGAGTGAGTCACGCCAAATATCTAGCCTAGTGGATAGACCATGGGTCTGGGAGTCAGAAGGACCTGTGTTCTAATCCCGACTCTGCCACTCATCTGCTGTGTGACCTTGGGCAAGTCACTTAACTTCTCTGTTCCACAATTACCTCATCTGTAAAATGGGGATTAAGCCTGTGAGTCCCATGTGGGACAGGGACTGTGTCCAACCTGATTACTTCATATCTACCCCAGCACTTAGTACAGTGCCTGGTACATAGTAAGTACTTAACAAATACCATAGTTATTATCCAGCACCAAACTATGTCATATTAGACCTCAAAGAAACTCAGTACAAATGCGTGAAAGGAATGAAGACTCTAATAATTGACCAGCCCAGAGTTTAGCCAGATTACTGATTCAATCAATCAAGCGATCAATTAACATTTACTTAGCACTTACTGTATGCAGAGCACTGTATTCAACGCTTGGGAGAGTGCAAGAGAATGCAATTGGCAGATGTAATCCCCACCTACAATGAGGTATCATACTCCTGTTGATACATCCCAAGCCCTCGTTTCTTTAAAAATAATAGTTATATGCTGCTGAGTCATTCAACTATGACTTTCTTCTAGATCTTTTTCTGTTGTTCTTATGTTCATAACTCCGTCCTGTAGCTATGTTTCATTTTTTTTAATCTCTAAATGCACTGCCTTGCACTTTTCCCTTTCTATTTCATCTTGATTTTGCAGAGCCATCTTTCTAATTTGTCTGGGTCATTATGACTTATATTCTTGACTTCCATAGTGTTAGCAACCTCGGGCTCTGGAAGTTAAGATGCGAAATAAATTGAAGATATTATTGAATGCAATTCCGAACTCTCAGGTACGGTATTGTTAGACACTTTGGGAGGAGCATTAAATCGTTCATACTACTAGGGTTCCTCAGTGAATTACTCTGTGGTAGTGGTAATGCTATTTAATGAGCACCCACTGGTGCCAGAAACTGTAATACTAAGCACTTGGAAAGTACAACACAGAGAAGTGGCATGTTCTCTGCCCGCAAGGAGCTTATGCAATTTTCCGTGCATTGCAGCAGAGTACAGAAAATTGTGTAAACTCCTTGCGGGCAGAAAATACGTCAAAGATCATTCTTTAAATGGCCGAATTTAAAACTATGAGAGAAATGATGAACAGCAGCCTTGGAGCTGAAGTTAAAAGTCCCTTTCAAAAATCCCTTTAATTACAAGTCAGTGTGTGGCCTTGATGGAGAATGAAGTCTCTCAGGAAGTCATTAGGAGTGACTTGAGAAATGAAGTGCACTAAATCTCCAGAACCAGATGGGATTCATTTTGGGGTCCTAAGTAAACTACAGCGTGGAACTGCCGTGGTACCTGTCCAAATTTACAATGAAACCCAAGGGTTGCTGCTATTACATGGCCAACTGTCTACTCCTAGAGTTTTCTCTAGAATAAAGATTGCAAAATTGGAGCCTCTGCCTGTTAACGCTGATGAAAACTTTCTTTATATTGGAAACTTATTGGAGCACTAGGAAAGACTAGAGATCAGACAATTCTGTGCCTCTTTCATTTGGAGTAAACTGATTTGAAAACCTGATGAGAGCAATACCAATACTTAAAGGAGGATCCAAATAAATACTCAATTTAAATACTTTTTGGTATGCATCAAAATGGAAAATACAGAGATAATTCTTGAGACCATTCCACAAGGAGTTGCTACAGACAAAATAATACAAACAAAAAAACACACCACAACACCGAGGAAGAGTAAATTTTCACCTTTGGAATTGAATCCAAAGATCTTGGGACAATAGACATGACAGGGACTCAGGAATATAACTCCAGATTCAACTCTAAAACAAAGATAGGAAAATGGCAAGATGCTTCCTTTGTTCAATCGACAGGTGACGAAACTAAAAAAACACATTATTTTATTCTGGATCAATCAATCAATGGGATTTATTGAGTGTTTACTATGCAGCAGAACATTGTACTATAAGCACTTGGAAAGTACAGTACAGTAAGAGTTAGTAAACATGATCCCTGCCCACAAGCAGCTTGCAATCTAAAGGGGGAGGCAGACATTAAAATAAATTACAGTTAGGGCAAACGGCAGAGTATAAGAATATGTACATAAGTTCTGTGGGGCTGAGGGCGGAGTGAATATCAAGTGCTTAGGAGGTACATTTCCAAGTGCACGGTGACGCAGAAAGGAGGGAGAGTAGGGGAAAATGAGGGCTAAGTCATGGAAGGCTTCTTGGAGGTGATGTTATTTTAGAAGTAGCAAAGGATTGTAGGGTACTTGATACTAATACAGGTATCCAGATTTGCAATGAAATCTGAATAGTCCTTCCTGAT
This sequence comes from Tachyglossus aculeatus, assembly GCF_015852505.1. Classification (NCBI taxonomy): domain Eukaryota; kingdom Metazoa; phylum Chordata; class Mammalia; order Monotremata; family Tachyglossidae; genus Tachyglossus; species Tachyglossus aculeatus. The sequence continues at coordinate 9,089,808 of NC_052099.1, forward strand.
AACTCTTTCATAACATGGGAACAAAAGATCACTCCATGAAATTAGCTAGCAACTTGACAACAAATACAATGAAATACTCTTTCCCACTGGATGGGGTTAACCTAAGTCATTCATTTCTATCACTGAAATAAAAGTCATGGGAGGAAAAAAATTCAAGGATTGTGTAACTGTTAGAGATATTTGAATTTATGCAATCAAGATACAGGCAAGAAGGCTTCAGTTGTAAGAGCCTTCCCACTACTCACACCCTTGTCCAGTTGACTCAGAGAATATGTAGTAAAGTGCTTTTGTTGACTTCCGAAATAAAGGGGCTGAAATTAAGTACTGAAAACTGAACTCCTGATAAGCTGGAGAAAGTTCTGGAGCATTCTGGCAGATCCATGGCTCCTCAGTGAGATATTTATTTTTAACAGAAGCTCTTTGGATAATTATCTCCCCAGAAGAACTGACAGCTCTATGTGAAATGGCCCCCATTGGTCACTGACTTCGCATCTGCCTTAAGGTCAGGTAGATGATGGACTTTGCTGTCCTCCTTGATTCCATTTCCCATTTAACGAAAATAGTCTTGCTTGTTTCTTGCCAATGAAAATGAGCCCAGAACCTACTCATCATTCTGCTTCCACTAAGACCCGTAGTGATGTATGTTAAGTTGGATGAAACAGACAAGAAGGCAACATTGTCTGCTCTAAAGTGGAAGGGATCCTGAAATCAATATGTGACTCCTTTATCACCACATTCATTCATTCATTCAATCGTATTTATTGAGCGCACTGTGTGCAGAGCACTGTACTAAGCACTTGGGAAGTACAAATTGTCAGCATATAGAGACAGTCCCTACCCAACAACAGGCTCACAGTATAGAAGGGGGAGACAGACAACACAAACCAAGTAGACAGGTGTCATGCTTCCCCATGCAAAAGTCATGTGTTCTTCTGGGTGGCCCTCATAAAAGCCTCCATAAGAGAGAAATAAACAGGAAAGCTCAAATTAGACAGGACATCTCAAATAAACCAGATAAGCTTCATTTTGTGCCAAGGTTTTTAATCAAAATTTGCTTTACCAGCCATCAGCCTCTTTAAAGTTTACCCTTTCCAGGGATAAAAAGTAGTTTGTAAATGGTAAATATGGAGCAAGATATGATTTAGTACATTTTGTTTTATCTCTAATAAATCTGGAGTTTCCATAATAGAGTACCTTGCATTTCTCATTTTACTTGAGAATGTCATTATTTTCTTCATGTTTATAGAGTGTATTCTGCCTGCTCCCAGACTAAGGTCATGGGCACGGAGTGAATGACTTGGTGAGGGACAGTGCGGTATCTGTCTGTATTTAGACTCTGGAAGAGACAAATTGAGTCCAAGCAGTAACCACAATGGGATCGAAGATCTCAGTGTCTCCTGACATAACTCAGACTCGTTTCCTGTGTCCTTTTTCCAACACCAGCCTGTTAATAGCAGGGTTGTTAATTATCTTCTTAGAATAGGTTTGGGTACTCTTTCAGTGTATTCATTAAGGTGAAGGGGAAGAGATTGCCTCTAGTTTGGTAATGTCAAGTTGCTCCTCTGTTTATTCTGACCCAACATCCCTTGTACTCTCAAGGGTAGAAAAGGCAAGAAGAGTTTACACTGTGGTTTAACGTCTGTCAATAAAGGGACTGAAATTCACAGCATCTGAAGCCAATCAGTTTCAGTAAAGTGCTAAGCAACCACACAAAGTACTCCATTCTAACATTTCCTCTGAATGTGCATGACCAGGCATATTTCAATATACTTTGCTATACTGTGTTAGTAATGTGAGCAATATGCAGCTCGACTTACTTGCTGACTGGCTTAAAAACAGAAAATTAAATACATTTCTCATACAGATATTTTGTGGAAATTTTTCCACATCATTAAATAAAGTGTAACCCTACTTTGAAGGCATTTCCTGAGAGAAAACATTTCTTAATTTAAACTAACTGAGCTATGTGAAAGTCTGCTTGTATACACCATCATATTTTTTTCTGATTGCACCACAGACTCACCCATATCATAGAATTGCTTTGTGGCATCACTCTCCCCACCATGAAAGTAAGATGCAATCTTTCTATATGAGTCCAGGAATACAATTGATTTTGTAATTCTCTCCTATTTATTAGTGATAACAAAAAGATAGAATTTTTGGAGCACTGTATCATCATCAAAGGTATTTATTGGGCACTTACTGTGTGCAGAGCACTGTATTAAGTGCTTGGGAGAGTCCAATACACCAGAGTTGGTAGACACATTCCCTGCCCACAGTGAGCTTACAGTCTACCTTGTAATTAAGAAAAATAACTCTACATTTCCTCAGATGAGAAACATACTTCCTATGCAGCTTCCCCATATCAGGTTTTAGCCTAACTTGCACATGCCGATATAGGTGTACTTATGGTGGAGGGAAAACACTCTAAAGAAGTATATGGGCAAATTGAAAGCTCCCCTGTTTGCCACTGGAACCTATATTTTCCCTTCCTCTTCCTAAAAAGTCAATTGCACATCCCCAATGAAGGGCTTAGGTTCATTTATAATTCATTTTGCAACACTTATTGAAACTCTGTGGATCCACCCAGGTGGATCAATGACTGCTAACTTCAAAAACCCATGATTCATGGGAAGGGACTTGGAGGCAGGGTCTGCGTTTACTTTTTTGCTTTGTTTTCTGTTTGTAGAGCCACATGAGATGCAATTTTCTGTAGACTTGCCTGGCCTCATTGTCCCAGCCAGTAATTTCATATTACAAGGGAAAAAATGATCGTAACAGAGAGATGCCAAACATCCCCCACCCCCCTTTAATCGCTGGAGCTCTTCAGCCAGTTTGAAAGTCAACATCAGAAAGAGAGTTACTGCCTTTTTGTTTCATTTCACTCTGATCACTCACAGTTGTTCAAGTTGAATCAAGAAGCAAGAGTTGCAAACTAAGCATGGAGATCAGATCAAACCATGAATTTAGTCCTAAAAAGTTTATGTGGGAAAAAATTCATTCATTCATTCATTCAATCGTATTTATTGAGCACTTACTGTGTGCAGAGCACTGTACTAAGCGCTTGGGAAAAAATGCCTCAAAAAGGGGTGTGGGGGGAAGGGGAAGGAGGAGTCTGACTATATAATAAATAATAATAATAATTTTGGTATTTGTTAAGCGCTATGTGCAAAGCACTGTTCTAAGCACTGGGGAGGATACAAGGTGATCAAGTTGTCCCATGTGGGGCTCACAATCTTAATCCCCATTTTACAGATGAGGTAACTGAGGCCCAGAGAAGTTAAGTGACTTGCCCAAAGTCACACAGTTGACAAGTGGAAGAGCAGGGATTTGAACCTATGACCTCTGACTCCAAAGCCCATGCTCTTTCCATTGAACCATGCTGCTTCTCCATGCACACTACAATATACAGAAAGTATTCACAGAGTGCCTAAGGAAATTCATATTTCTTTACTTTTATGGTAGTATAAATCCAAGGATTTTGAAAGGCTTATGAGCCAGTGTGTTTGAAATACTAAAGACTATGCCATCAAGACCTGGTAAATAGAAGACAAACTCAGGCTACACATACCCACCTGCTCCTCAAACCAGCACAGTGAACACCATAGGTACCCAGAGTACTGTGTTTCAGAGTAACCTAGTACAGCTGAAAGAGCTACAAGGGCTAATTTTCTCCTTGAGATTCTGGATCAGATGGCTGTTCTACTAACTATGTTACTAGGCCCCTGCTCTGGGCATTCATTGCCTTGTAGCAGATGAATAACCTTCTATACCATTCCCATTCACTCAAAAAATAAAAACCTGTTAGAATGAAGAATGCCCAATTGTTGGAGCAGAATTATTCCTCCAGCTTCTCAAAGAGAGGGCATTTTTGCCATCTGGGAAGAAGGAGTATTCTGGGGGGGTGGGGTTATTGCATTTACAGCTGGGTCCACTCAAACAGCTCCAACAAGTCAGCATTACACACAGCCAAGCATACTTGCTTCAATCAAGCTCAATTCACTTGGGCTCTTGTAAATGAAATAAAACCCAAAAGCTTGCCTTTTTTTTCCCTTATGGCAAAGTCCATTTAGAATTGATATAATCACTTGCTATAGTTACCTATGCCACATTCATTTTAAACTAGCTAGTATCCCAAAAATCCCTGATCTTCATCCGTACTGTAGGCTACAGGAAAACAATTTTTGATTTGCGTCCACTTAACAGAGTCAAGAATATAGCTGGTGATGCAAAATCCTGCCACTGTCACTCTCAGCTATGGGAGTCACAGAAGGAGTGTCATCAGATGAGAAACAGCATGGCTCAGTGGAAAGAGCATGGGCTTTGGAGTCAGAGGTCATGGGTTCAAATTTTGCTCTGCCAATTGTCAGCTATGTGACTTTGGGCAAGTCACTTAACTTCTCTGTGCTTCAGTTACCTCATCCGCAAAATGGGGATTAAGATTGTGAGCCCCCCCTTGGGACAACCTGTTCACCTTGTAACCTCCCCAGTGCTTAGAACAGTGCTTGGCACATAGTACTTGCTTAATAAATGCCATTATTATTATTATTATTATGAGGGTTAGAGCTTTTCCTGGCATTTTCCAAAGGCTGTAATACATCTGGATGTGTGAAAAGTAAAAGTAGAGGGACTGCCTGGAGTGATAAGTGGGTGGACTACACAGTGTCTAAGAAAGATGAGAGCCCTGCTATCTCCCCAGAGTGGCATTCAATATGCTTGTAAAGCCATTTATGAATAATCAGTATGTTCTCTTTATCTTTAGTATTTCTGGTTTTAGGGAAAAGAGTGTGACTTTATCAACACACTAAACAGCTATGTTCATGCTTATGGGCTGTTGGAGACAGGGGAAATAGCACTAATCCCTCTCCTCTCTAGTTTGCTTAAAGAAAACATCCTTTTCTTTTTGTTTGTTTTTCAGGGTGCTGTCTGGGGCCTAGGAAGAAAAGGTCTTGAGAAATTGTCTAAGTGGAAAGCTAGATTAAAGAGCATGCTTTTTGTGATCAACAAGAAAATGTTGAGGGCTAATAATGAGCAGACAAACCTTTGGTGAACATTCTAAAATCAATCAATCATATTTATTGAGCACTTACTGTGTGCAGAGCACTGTACTAAATGCTTGGGAAGTACAAGTTGGCAACATATAGAGACAGTCCCTACCCAACAGTGGGCTCACAGTCTAGAAGGGGGAGACAGAGAACAAAACCAAACATATTAACAAATAAAATAAATATAATAGATATGTACAAGTAAAATAAATAGAGTAATAAATATGTACAAACATATATACATATATACAGGTACTGTGGGGAAGGGAAAGAGGTAAGACGGGGGATGAGGAGGGGGACGAGGGGGAGAGGAATGAGGGGGCTCAGTCTGGGAAGGCCTCCTGGAGGAGGTGAGCTCTCAATAGGGCCTTGAAGGGAGGAAGAGAGTTGTTTGGTGGATGTGCGGAGGGAGGGCATTCCAGGCCAGGGGGATGACATGGGCCAGGGGTCGATGGCGGGACAGGCGAGAATGAGGCATGGTGAAGAGATTAGCGGCAGAGGAGCGGAGGGTGTGGGCTGGGCTGTAGAAAGAGAGAAGGGAGGTGAGGTAGGAGGGGGGGAGGTGATGGAGAGCCTTGAAGCCTTTATAGTTTTCTAAGAATTTTCACTTAAAGGTGAAAACAAAATTTTCTTCACTTATAATCACTTATACCTTCATCTGAGAAAATCAGGAGTCATCTAGGGAATAATACATATCCATTTCTTTTCCAAATTTCTGGCCTCATATTCAAAGCCAAATAAACCTTGAACAAAAAGATTTTGTGTGTGTGTGTGTGTGTGTGTGTGTGAGAGAGAGAGAGAGAGAGAGAGAGAGAGAGAGGCACAAATTCTCCTTGGGAAAAGTGTCATCTAAACTAATGGACTTAGACATGTTCCTTTAAAGAATGACTTTTTTACACCTCAAAACTACTGAGTCTGTGGCTAATTGCTGAGTTAAGAGTTAAGGTTCTTCCTGCTCACAAGCAAATAAGGGAATAAAACCAGTGAACCACAAAGCTTGTGTCAGGAAAGTTTGTTTTCCATGGTCATTGAATTAATGGAGAAATAGAAGAGCCATAATGCTTTCAGGTGGTCTCTGCCACCAGGTCACAGATTGGAGGAAGTCTCATCTGACTGATTCTCCATGCACTCAGAGTTAGTGGGAAGGGATAAAAGAGAAATGAACCATTTCTATATTGGGAAAAATGTTAAACTTCTTTCTGTTAAAAGCTACTGCTTAATTCTGACAGTTGTGATATGTGGGAGTCCTGTTACTGAAATTAGAGTGAGAAACAGATGGATCAGATAACAGATTATTTGACTTTCCTCAGTATGGAAATGGAGTGCAAGGGGAGTAACTGATAACTACCTTCTCTGAAGCTGGGAACAGCAGAGTTTGCTGAGGGGACTTTCTTTAACAGCAAAAAAGAACCTTTCTGATAGTTGTGGCTAGGAAAGGCCCCTTATCTTAAAATTTTGAAATGGGGACTTGCAAACAATAAACCATGGAGAGCACCTGGAGGTAGCAGCACAGGGTCAAAAAGCCTTAAAGCAGCAGCAGTGCACCTAAGTCCAATCAGTGGTATTTTTTGAGCACTTAGTGTGTGCAGACCATTGTACTAGGTTCTTGGGAAAGTACAATACAACCCAAGTCGGTAAACACTCTCCCTATCAGGAGCTTACAGTCAAATGGGGAAGACATTAAAATAAAATCTGGATGTGTACTTAAGTGTTGTGGGCTTAAAGGGTATTGGTCCAATTATAGAGGCAATATACAGAAGGGAGTAGGGGAAATGAGGATTTAGTTGACAAAGACCTGTTGGAAGAAATGTGATTTTAATAAGGCTTTGAAGATGGCACCACCATCCTCCCTGATTCACAAGCCCGTAATTTGGGCATTACCCTTGACTCCCTTCTGTCATTCAGTCTATCACCAAATCCTGTTGGTTCAACCTTCACAACATCACTAAAAACCACCCTTTCCTCTATATCCAAACTGCTACCACATTAATCCAAGGATTTATGCCTTGATTATTGCCTCAGCCCCCTAGCTGACCTCCCTGTCTCTTGTCTTTCCCCACTCCAGTCCATACTTCACTCTGCTGCCTGTATCAATTTTCTAGTGTACATATCTATTATTGAGCACTTATTGTGTGCACAGCACTGTACTAAGCGCTTGGAAAGTACAATTCGGCAACAGATAGAGACAATCCCTGCCCAACAACGGGTTCACAGTCTAGAAGGGGAAATGTCTGTCTCCCCCTCTAGGCTATAAGCTCATTGTGAGCAGGACATGTACCTGTCCCAAGTGCTTAGTAGAGTGCTTTGCACACAGTAAGTGCTCAATAAATATGATTGAATACAAAACCATTCAGTCCATGTTTCCCCACTCCTCAAGAACCTCTAGTGGTTGCTCATCTACCTCCGCATCAAACTCCATTCCATCGGCTTTGTAGCACTCAATCACCTAGCACCCTCCTACCTTACCTCACTACTTTCCTATGATCCAGCCTGCATGCATTGCTCCTCTAATGCCAACCTATTCACTGCCATTTGATCTCATCTATCTCACTGCTAACCTCTTGCCCATGTCCTACCTCCGGCCTGTAATGCCCTCCCTCTTCATATCTGACAGACAATCACTCTCTCCACCTTCAAAATCTTATCAAAAGCACATCTCCAAGAGGCCTTCCCTGATTAAGCCTTCATTTCCTCTTTTTCCATTCGCTTCTATGTTGCCCTTGCACTTGGATTTGTACCTTTTCTTCACCCATCCCTCAGCTCCACAACACCTATGTCCATATCTGTAATTAATTTATTTATATTAATGTCTGTCTTCCCCTCTAGACAAAGCTCGTGTGGGCAGGGAAAATGTCTACCAAGTCTGTTATTTTGTACTCTCCTGAGAGCTTAGTACAGTGCTCTGCACACAGTAAATGCTCAGTAAATACTATTTATTAATTGAAAAGAGTGGTGGTCTGTCATATGTGAAGTGGAGGGAGTTCCAGGCCAGAGGGAGGACTTGAACAAGGGGTCAGTATTAAGATAAATGAGATTGAGGCACAGTGAGTAAGTTGGCATTAGAAGAGCAAAGCTGTAGTAGGAAATCCTCAAGGTAAGATAGGAGGGTGCAAGGTGATTGCTTTAAAGCTGATGGTAAGGAGTTTGTTCGATGCATAAGTGGATGGACAACCATTGGAGGTTTTTGAGGAGTGGGAAGGTGCAAACTGAACTTTTTAAGAAAAGTGATCCAGCCAGCTGAGTGAAGTAAGGACTGGAGTGGGAAGAGACAGAAGGCAAGGAGGTCACCAAAGAGATTGATTCAGTAATCGAGGCATGATATGGTGTTTGGATCAGCATAGTAGCAGTTCAAGGGTGGTCAGTCAAGAAATAAATGTAAAGAAAATAATTCCAAAAGGTGTTCAGTGATTTGTTAAGGAAGCATTAAAATAGCTTTAAAAATGTTTAGACCTGCTTACCCTCCAAGACCTCTTTATTTCTAAAGGGAATATTGATGGTTCCCCAACATTTTCCATAGGGGTTCCTACAAACCACCAAGTGTTTTGATTCCCCTAATATTGAGCAAATATATATTGAAGCAATACATGAAAATAGGTGTCCATCAGCAAAAGCCAATTCATCTTTGTATGTACTTGTTGTTCTGCTTATTTACTTCCCAATGGATTGATGAGCAAAGGATTCTATTTGAATCCTGTGAAGCTTCACCTGAAATGAAAAATGCTAGTGTTTGCAACCTAAAGCAAATATATTTGAATAATTTTAACCACATTGTGGCTTCTAGACTGTGAGCCCACTGTTGGGTAGGGACCGTCTCTATGTGTTGCCAACTTGTACTTCCCAAGCACTTAGTACAGTGCTCTGCACACAGTAAGCATTCAATAAATATGATTGATTGATTGATTTGAAAATTCATCTCTATTTTCTGTGTGCGCAAGATCTTTTGTGTGATTGTCCATCGGTACAAGCACACATTCTGAACAGGTAACGTAAGTAGTAATAGTAATTATATTAAGTGCCTACTATGTACGATGAACTGTAGTAAGGCCTGGCAAAAGAATATTAAGGATGAGCATTATTTGTGATTCCTGGATCACAATCTAAGAATAAAGTGGGGCGAGGTGGGTTGACAACAAATGCATAAGGGACTGAGCCTCCTTCCTCTCCCCCTCCCCATCCCATCCGCCTTACTTCCTTCCCCTCCCCACAGCACCTGTATATATGTATATATGTTTGTACATATTTGTTACTCTATTTTTTTTACTTGTACATATTTATTCTATTTATTTTATTTTGTTAATATGTTTTGTTTTGTTGTCTGTCTCCCCCTTCTAGGCTGTGAGCCCGCTGTAGGGTAGGGACCATCTCTATATGTTGCCAACTTGTACTTCCCAAGCGCTTAGTACAGTGCTCTGCACACAGTAAGCACTCAATAAATATGATTGAATGAATGAATGAATAAAATGAGATTAACAACGAGTAGAGTGAGAGTAGCAGAGTGTTAAGGCTGAAGGAGGAGGGGTTGCTGAAAGTCTAACAGCCACCCCAACATTTTAAAAGTTGAGAAGGTCCTCTGCCATTTGTCCTCAGCCTGCCATACTAGAACAAACCAAGATGTGACAAAATGGTGATGCCACAGGACTTGAAGTCCAAGTTTGGGGGAGCAGGCAGGGCTCATTTATGTTTTAAAAAGCACTTGGGATTCTACTGAAGCTAAAGGTGACAGAGTAGTCTTTAGGCTGTAGGATTCTTGTGGACAGGGATAAGGTTTACCGACTCTCCTGCATTATACTTCCCCAAGCGCTTAGTTTCGTGATCTGCAGACAGTAAGCTCTCAGTAAATTCCATTGACTTTATTAAGAGTTATATAGGAATTTTAAACTGAGATACAAACTTTAGTGATTCAGGTTCAGCTATCACGCAGTGCATCCATAACTTTTCCAGGCACCATCCTAGGATCAATCTGATCATTTTCCAAAAGAGTAAAGAGCACCAAAATGAGAGATCATATAATATTCTAGGCTTATTAATATGAAGATTCAGAATCATTTGGGACATTAGGGTTTTTTTTTTTAAAGTCATTTAGTTTGGGGGTCTCCAAAACCTTTCCACCGGGTAGAAAAATTCCCACCACTTTCCTACTTTAAAAGTTACTTTGTGCAAATTCACAGTTGGAAGTATAATAATACTTAGTGCTTACACTGCTCCAAGCAATGGGATGGATTCAAGATAATCAGGTTGGACATAGTCCCTGTAACACACAGGGACTTGCAGTCTTAGGAGAAGGGTAAATAAGTATCTTCATCCCATTTTACAGATGAGGAAACTGAGGCAAGGAAGCTAAGTGACTTGCCAGAGGTCCCACAGTAGGCAGGTGGCAGAGCCAGGACTAGAACACAGGTCATCTGTCTCTCAGTCCCATGCTCAATGATATTTGAGTGCTCACTGTGTACAGAGCACTGTACTAAGCACTTAAGCACTCAAAAATCAGAGCCAATATTAACACCCAAATCTTCTACTGATCCATTCATTAGTGCACATAGTGAAGCACTAGGCACTTGGAAATACACCAATAGTTTTGAGTGCCTACTATGCATTCATTCATTCATTCAGTTGTATTTATTGAGAGCTTACTGTGTGCAGAGTACTGTACTAAGCACTTGGAATGTACAATACAACAAAAAAGAGAGAAAATCCCTGCCCACAGTGGGTTTACAGTCTAGGGAGAGAAGCAGAGTGGCTCAGTGGAAAGAGCCCGGGCTTTGGAGTCAGAGGTCAAAGGTTCAAATCCCAGGTCTGCCAATTGTCAGCTGTGTGACTTTGGGCAAATCACTTAACTTCTCTGTGCCTCAGTTACTTCATCTGTAAAATGGGGATCAAGACTGTGAGCCCCACGTGGGACAACCTGATCACCCTGTAACCTCCCCAGCGCTTAGAACAGTGCTTTGTACATAGTAAGCACTTTATGAAAAATGCCATCATCAAAAAATGCCATCAGACAGATATCTAAACTAGTAACCAGGCATCAATAGAAATAAATAGAATTATAGATATACACATATATACATAAGTGCTGTGGGACGGGGGGGAGAGCAAAAAGAGCTCATTGAGGTACAGAAGGGAGGGGGAGCTGAGGATCCCCTTATCTCTCTGGTCGTTCATTCTCAGTCTCTTTTGCAGGCTCCTCCACCCCCTCCCATCCCCTTACTGTGGGGGTTCCCCAAGGTTCAGTTCTTGGTCCCCTTCTGTTCTCGATCTACACTCACTCCCTTGGTGACCTCATTCGCTCCCACGGCTTCAACTATCATTTCTATGCTGATGACACCCAAATCTACATCTCTGCTCCTGCTCTCTCCCCCTCCCTCCAGGCTCGCATCTCCTCCTGCCTTCAGGACATCTCCATCTGGATGTCTGCCCACCACCTAAAACTCAACATGTCCAAGACTGAACTCCTTGTCTTCCCTCCCAAACCCTGCCCTCTCCCTGACTTTCCCATCACTGTTGATGGCACTACCATCCTTCCCGTCTCACAAGCCCGCAACCTTGATGTCATCCGTGACTCTGCTCTCTCATTCACCCCTCACATCCAAGCCGTCACCAAAACCTGCTGGTCTCAGCTCCGCAACATTGCCAAGATCCACCCTTTCCTCTCCATCCAAACCACTACCCTGCTCGTTCAAGCTCTCATCCTATCCCGTCTGGACTACTGCATCAGCCTTCTCTCTGATCTCCCATCCTCATGTCTCTCCCCACTTCAATCCATACTTCATGCTGCTGCCCGGATTGTCTTTGTCCAGAAACACTCTGGGCATGTTACTCCCCTCCTCGAAAATCTCCAGTGGCTACCAATCAATCTGCGCATCAGGCAGAAACTCCTCACCCTTGGCTTCAAGGCTCTCCATCACCTCGCCCCCTCCTACCTCACCTCCCTTCTCTCCTTCTACAGCCCAGCCCGCACCCTCGACTCCTCTGCCGCTAATCTCCTCACCGTGCCTCGTTCTCGCCTGTCAATCAATCAATCAATCGTATTTATTGAGCGCTTACTGTGTGCAGAGCACTGTACTAAGCACTGTACTGTCCCGTCGTCGACCCCCGGCCCACGTCTTCCCCCTGGCCTGGAATGCCCTCCCTCCCAACATCCACTAAGCTAGCTCTCTTCCTCCCTTCAAGGCCCTACTGAGAGCTCACCTCCTCCAGGAGGCCTTCCCAGACTGAGCCCCCTCCTTCCTCTCTCCATCCCCCCGTCTTACCTCCTTCCCTTCCCCACAGAACCTGTATATATGTATATATGTTTGTACATATTTATTACTCTATTTATTTATTTATTTTACTTGTACATATCTAGTATACTTATTTTTTTTTTGTTAATATGTTTCATTTTGTTCTCTGTCTCCCCCTTCTAGACTGTGAGCCCACTGTTGGGTAGGGACTGTCTCTGTGTGTTGCCAACTTGTACTTCCCAAGTGCTTAGTACAGTGCTCTGCACACAGTAAGCGCTCAATAAATACGACTGATTGATTGATTGATTGATCACTGTACTAAGTACTTGGGAGGAAACAATACCTAATAGGCTGATCTCTAGGAGCTTACAATCTATCTACGGAGAAACTAGAACACTTTACAGGTAGGAAGAAGAAAAGGGGATATTTAGGTGAGGGCTTAAGTAACAGAATATTTACATAAGTGCTCTAAGGTAATTTATTCCTGGAGGAATGTAATTTCAGATGGGTTTTGAAGAAAGCAGATGTGAAGGGGGAGGGAGTTCCAGGTAAGGGCTAGAGTGTGTGCAAAGGGTCAGAGGAAGGAGAGCTTAATGCAGAAGACAGTGAGTAGGTGAGCTTGAGAGGAATGAAAGTGTGAGATAAGATGTAGGGGGAGGAGAATGGTTAGGTATAAGGGAGCTAATGGATTTCCTGGAAGCCAATGATCAGGAGTTATTACTTAATGAAGAAAGAAATTAGTAATGATCGAAGGCTTTTGAGTGGAGAGATTCCTACAGAAAGCCACATTAGGAAATGATTTGGGCAAAATAATGGAGTATGGACTGGAGAGGGGAGAGTCTGGAGTTGGAGATCAGCAAGGAGGCCAAAGAAGTAGTCAAGCAGTGATATGGTAAATGTCTGCAGCAACGTGGTGGCTGTTTGGAGAGAAAGGGAAGGAGCCTGAAAACGGGGGAGAAAAAAATCATGATTTTGTGACAGATTGAATATGGATGTTGAAAAAGATGTCTTCAAGGACAGTGCTAGGTGGGATACTAAAAGAGGATGGTGGTGTTGTCAACTGGGATGGGTAAATTAGATGGAGAAGAGGATTTTGGAAAGAACATGAGGAATTCAATTTTGGACATGTTGAGTTTAAGGTGCCAGTGCCTCATCCACGTAAAGATGTCTTGGAGGCAAGAGGAAATGTGAGATTGTAGTGGGTGGGGAGAGGCAGGGACTAGAAAGGTAGTTTTGGGTGTCATCGCATAGATAGTTGTAGCTGAAGCTATAGAAGTGGGTGAGCTCCCCGATGGAGTGAGTGTAAAGTGAGAAGAGAAGGACCTAGGGCAGAGTCTTGAGGGATACTCACAGTTAGTGGTTGAGAGCAGAGATGGTCCATGGTAACAGACAGTCTAGAGATCAAGATGTATTAGGATAGAGTTCATTATATCTTCAAATAGAGTATCATCAGGAACATTCACATGAATCCTGAAGTCCCCACGGATCAATTTAGAAGAAAAGGAGAGAAAGGCTTGTAAGTCACTTATAAAAAGAGAGTAAGTATTTGGGTGGAGGGGTGTGTGTAGATGATTACAACAAGGTGGTAATTGAGGACAGAAGAGGTGATTGATGTGGGTTTCAAATAAAGTTGAAGGATGATGCAAAGGTGGCATTGGCAGGGTGAGAAGTGAGCCAACCATTCCTCTTTTTCTCGTGGGGGTGAGAAGAGAGTGGGAGAAAGTGAGGCCCTTTGGGGGAGAGCAGCAGGGAACAGAGGGCTCTGGCGTAAGGCAGATCTTGGTGACCATGAGGAGTGACCGTCAGTAACAAACTGAGAGCTTGCTTGAGTATCTTCTTCCTCCCCATTCCTCTATGTCCTTTACCCATCTTCCACCTCAATGCAAAGCCATCAATATCAATTCACTTTTTTTATTATAAAACTACCCAGCTGTGATACTAAATTAGCAGGTACCACAGTTCTGATATCCTAGTTAAATCTTGGTCTGAATTTGTGGTGGGTGAGGGACACAATTGTCCTGCGACATGGAGAAATTAAGTGGGAGGAGAAAGAAGGAAGAGAATGGGAAGCTAGAAGCAAAGAGGGATAGAGCTTGAACCCTAAGATTCATTGTTCCCCATACTCAGAATCGACTTCATCCTAGAAGGCCCCAATGTAGGCAGGAAGGAGTTTATTGAAATAAATGTCCTATCCACCATCTATGTTCAATGCCTGCCATCTTAATACAACTAGCCTCCTGTAAGCTCTACTATAAACTCCTCCTCTAGACTCTAAACTCCTTGGGGGCAGGGAATGTGTTACCTACTCAAATGTATTGTATAATAATTGTGGTATTTAAGTGCTTACTGTGTGCAAGCACTGTACTAGATGCTGGGGTAGCTATAAGTTAATCAGGTTGGACACAATCCCTGTCCCAAATGGGGCTCACAGTGTCAATCCCCATTTTACAGATGAAATAACTGAGGCATAGCGCTGTGCACAATAAGTGCTCAATAAATATCATTAATTGATTTAAGCAGTGGTCAAAACTCCTGTTTCTGAATAAGGCAAAGAAAACCCAACAGTTCCCTGTACTATTTGTGCCTGAGTTATGTAGAGAAAAACCTATTCATTCCAGGTCACGGTTATAGCCTAGAGCGTGATATTTGATAATCTTTATCATTATCTCAGTTTAAATTGCTACAAATGGTACAACCAGCCTGAAAATTATCCTCATTAAAATCTAACTGCATTGGGGCATCAATGGCTTTCTATGTAAGTAAATTCTGTGGGTTGAATGAAGCAATATGAAGTTGTATTTCCTTTCATTTTCCCCCCTAAATTTTACTGCCCTTCGATTTCTTCAAGTGATCCTTTGTTCTAACATTCAAGAGCAGAATAAACAGGAAAGGCTAATCACTTTTCATAATTTTTGAATGATTAAAACTAAACAAATCTGCTTTAAGACTTAAATGCTAAATATTCTGAAATATGATGGAAAATAAAATCCAACACAAAACTGCATAATATCTAAGATTTCAAGTATGTTTATCAGGGAAAGGGAAAACCTACGTGTGCAGGCTTGTTTAATTCTCCAAAGCCACAGTGAGCAAACCCAGCACATGTCAATGCAAGTCAAGTCCCCTTGATGCTTTTAGAGTGTGAAATTACTGTGGGTGATTGAGATTTATGTCTAAATCACCAGTTGTTATTTTCAAAGCCCATTCCAGGACTTTCCAGTCCTAATTAAAACAAAGATCACTTGTACCTGCTGCCAAGAATGCCAATTTCATCATGTTTTGGGTACCTCCCTAGAAGTCAAGAAGGAGATGTGTCTGGCTCAATATTTTTGTGGGCTAATACATTTCTTATACTTTTTTAAAGTTTTCCAGGTGGTGACAGAGAGCAGTCATGAAGAGACATCATGTCATTAGAATATATTCCATATTCATTTCTCTTTTTAAAAAAATAAACATAAAATTCTGCTAGCCTTATTAGCTGCTGTTGCTTAGTCAGACATCTTCATTGATTGATCTGTGTGACTCTTAAGGCTCTTTCCTTAGGGAGCCCTATGTTTCCAGGCAAAGTTTCTACTATTTTTCCAATCTACATAGCCTTGCATTTATTCAAATTAAATTTTATCTGCCACTGTACTGTCCAGTCTCCCAATCTGCTTGAGTGCATCCGGCGTGCCTGAAAATTCTCTAGTTTTTACTTACCAAAGTAATTGACTATCATAAGTAAATTTCATCAATTGAATTCTAATGCTAGCTCTGCAGCATTAGCTAGCTCTGCAGCATTAGCTAACTCTGTGGTGACTAAATTTATTTTCTGTCTTTCACCTCGGTTTCCCCAGTGTGGAAGGTAAACGTATAAAAAAACAGGGGTAAAAGTATAAAGGGAGATCCATGTTTGTAAACTGTTCATACCAAATTAAGCATTGACCAAAATAATATTATTAATAATAATTCTCATCAGTGACTTATAAGCTGTGTGACTTTGGGCAAGTCACTTAACTTCTCTGTGCCTCAATTAGCTCATCTGTAAAATGAGGATGAAGACTGTGAGCCCCACGTAGGACAACCTGATTACCTTGTATTTACCCCAGCGCTTAGAACAGTGCTTGGGACATAGTAAGCGCTTAACAAATACCATCATTATTAGTATTATTGCCCTCCAAATCCCTAATGCATATTCTTAATCTAGGAACTGATAGTGGCCCCTTTCTCACTCTATGGTATAGCGGTTCACTATATCTCTTTGTTTACCATTGTTTAACCAATTTTTCAATTCACAAGATCTTGTTAGGCTATTTCTCTTTAAGTACAAAAAAAGTTTTATGAAGAACTCGATCAATGTCTTGATCAATGAAAGTCCATCTCCTTCTGCATGTGGCTAGTCCAATCTGCCAACTGATCTATTCTTTCAAGTAGTCATGGAATATTTCCATTAGCACACAGATTTCATCATGTTAAGAAGTAGGTCAGAGTGACGTGCTTCAGAAGTTAGGTTTTTACCCTAAACCAAACTTCTTATAGAGAGATCTCTTGTGATGACTGATCCTGAAGCAGTACAAGGGTAAGAGTCATGTAGTTTGAATAATTTTTTTGAGATTCCTCTCTAATTTTAGATTTAAACAAATGGTTTCTCCACTTTCTTCTTTTGGTGGATGTACCATTTAACTTCTTTTGGGAGGCACAATAACTGACATCCACACTTCTGTTCTTTGTTGCTATTTTCTGTTTGATTCATGTGAGGTGAAGTGCTCTATTTCTGTAGTCAGCTTTCAGTTGATTAGTCGTTTTTTTTCATCCTCCATTAAGGGCCACTCATGATAGCAATTAATAGATAGTAGCATTTTTATGATGGTGTCCAGAATCAAGTTTTCTACTCTTAAAATTCTCCCCATATGCATACAGATCTTATTACCTCTGGGGAAAGTTCTTATTAATCTCAGTGTCAGAGCTGTTTCAACAGATCTACTGTAATAATTAAAAGACAGCTTATCACACTTTGCTCTCAGTAAATTTACCATCCTTTGATAAGGTTGCAAACAACTAGGATGTAATTGATCTGTAATTAGTATGGCAACTGTGCAAGATAGACTGTGTTGGGATTATATCATCTATCTATCCACTGCTGGGCATCCTGGTCTCTAATACTAAATAATTTAGCTTTTTCTGCTAATATAAATGGCCTTAGGCATCCTACATTATTTTAAGAACTTGCTGAAGATGAGGGCAATGTTTAAATTTCTGATTATCTGTCACAAGTACAATTCTTCAGGTTGGGGTTCGGGAAGCCTCATTTTTCACTCACGACTTGCCACATACTTAGCATACCATTGTCTGGCTGTGCCTATGAATGGAGAGTAATGGGGACCTTTTGATCTGTACCAAGCTTGCACCATTTATCTTTTAAATGCACTAAAGCTTTTGATAAATGTCAATTTGACAATTAAATTCTTCAAGGGCCACAATATATCATCATTACACTTTCTATTTTTAAGGTTCAGTCAGGCATAAAATTTCTCAAGATTATGCATTATGCTGAAGTCTCTGGCAAGAGAAAGCTCTCTTGGCTTAATGCTTCTTCCACATGGAATTTCTTTTATTCTCTTGCTCACCAAAATGGCAGCCTGGCTTTCTCTCAGGATAGTGCTGCTTCCTAACTACTGTACAAAGTCAGGGTTCACAGCCTTGGTCAGAGCAGAGATGGATCATTTCCCAATTTAGCTTACCCCAGATCCTACAAGCCACTCCTGATAATCAGGAAGGGGGTGGGGGGGTGGGGAGGTAAGCACTTTGCTCAGGCAGGAAATTTCTTAAAAGACAACATTGTTGCATGAGTGGTGTTTTTTCCTTTGAGAAGCTATCTCTTTTGCACTTTGCTGGAGGAAAAACAAGCCAAAGGAAATAACTCAGTGTAATGATTAGTGCGACTACTGAGAACTCATGAGTTTTGATATGCTATTACACAAGAAGCCTAAAATTGTAGTGAATTGTAAGGTCAGGGAGCCAGGCCTTTATCTCTTGGGTACAGGAAACCAGGGATAAGGAGGTGTATCTCACTCTGATTTCAGGTGGGAAAGGCCATAACATTCTTCCATAGATAAATGATGTTTAGGCTACCAGTAGGCCCAGCTACCAGGGTCACAATATGTCTCTTGCCAAAGGACATTAAAATAAACTTTCATTTGTTAATGTGCTAGGCACTGTATTGTTTCTATATAGGAACCTCCTGAAAAACAAGTCCTTGACTCTCAGAGCTTACAGTCAAACGTTTCCTCCTCCTCTCTTTTGTTTTTCTTTATCTTAAGTTTACACCATTGATAGTAGAATAACAACAATCCTGATGAGTTGCTATTAAACCTTTCACATAAAAGGTATTTCAACTTCAGAGATACTAAAGAGATGACAAGGAAGGCATGCTTCGGACACTGCAATAACACTCTAATGCTCTCCTTAAAACTCTGCTGTTAACTCTGCCGTTAAGCGCTTAGTACAGTGCTCTGCACACAGTAAGCGCTCAATAAATACGATTGAATGAATTGAATGAATCTCAGAAAGGGCATGGTACATGTAAACTCTGCCAAAAGGGTGTAAATGTGGCACTAGTTTTGGAAGTCAACGGTGTTGTTAAGGTTATGAAGAAAATTCAATGATCTGGTCTTGTGATGGACTGATTGAAAAATATACAGTTCCAATGTTGCTCAAATGCCGGAAGTGCCTTGAAGCACCAAGGAAAGCTGTTTCCTCCAAAGTGTGGCCTAGTGGAAAGAGCACGGGCCTGGGAGCTCTGCCACTTGTCTGCTGGGCAAGTCATTTCTCTGGGCCTGTTACCTCATTAATAAATTGGGGACTAAGACTGTGAACCCCATGTGGGACATGAACTGTGTCCAACTTGATTAGTTGTATCTACCCCAGCACTTAGTACAGTGTCTGGCACACAGTAAGTGCTTAACAAACACCATTAAAAAAAAGTAAGTGCCATCATTGTGGGCAAGGAATGTCTACCAACTCTTTTATATCATACTTGCCCAAGTGCTTAGAACAGTGCTCTGCGCCCAGTAAGTGCTCAATAAATGTGATTGATGGATCTCATATTATCAACGTCAAGAATTCCTAGCCAGAGCCAGTAAGGAAATCTTCTTTACTTCGAGGAGGGAAAAGAACTGGATTTTGGAGTGTGCTTGAGCAAGCCACATGAGCCAGTCATCATCTAGTTTCTTGATGCCACCAAAAAGACTGTGTGCTCAAGAGGAAGGGATATTGCTGGCAAACAAGGTTTGACACTACTTGCCACTTGCAGTAGGTGAGTGATTTGCAGTGCTGAAAGTTTTTTTTAAAAAAATCCAACCAAAATGCCTGAAGTGGCAAGAGCCATGGCAATCAGACTTGCAGTAGCAGGGAAGAGTGATGATGCAGTGGTGAGAGGGCATTATGTGTTTGGGGAAGGGGCCAGGCAGAAGGCAGACAAGAGGCTGCTCAGTTCATACCTGAAGTTTGAAGTATCACCTCTACTCAGTTGTCTTGGTCCTCTTCCAACCTGCTCTGATGGTATGACGAGGCAGGAAGTCAGCTAGCCATAGAAGGAGATGGTGAAAAGTAACCTGAGGCCGCTGGAACGAATAATTCCTAATGGGTTGTCTACACATCCTGCCTCCAGGACACCTCTACAGTATGTCCTGCTGGGCACCTGAAGCTCAATATGTCCCAAACCAAATCCCTCATCATCACTCCTAACTTCCCCATCACTGTTGACACACTCTTACCCACATTCTGTCTCAGGCCTGGAATGCCCTCCCTCTTCATATCCATCAGAAAATTGCTCTCTCCACCTTCAAAGCCTAATTGAAGGCACATCTCCAAGGAAGCTTCCCCAGCTAAGCCCTCATTTCCTCTTTTCCCACCACCTGCTGCATCACTCTGATTTCCTCCCTTTATTCACCCCTCCCTCAGCCCCACAGGACTTATGTACAGATCTGTAATTTATTTATATTAAATGTCTGTCTCCCCCCCACACTGTGAGCTCATGCAGGGAATTGCCTGCCAATCCTGTTATATTGTACTTTACCAATCACTTAGTACAGTGCTTTGCACACAGTAAGTGCTCAATGAATATGATTAATTGACTGAAAAAAACACCGACTTCCTCATGTCGCAAGTGCACATCCTAGGCATTATTTAACTCCTCTCTTTCAAACCCTATATTAATAATAATGATGATGGTATTTGTTAAGCACTTACTATGTGCCAAGCACTGTTCTAAGGGCTGGGATAAATACAAGGTAGTCAGGTAGTCCCACGTGGGGCTCACAGTCTTAATCCCCATTTTACAGATGAGGTAACTGAGGCACAGAGAAGTTAACTGGCTTTCCCAAAGTCACATAGCAGATAAGTGGCAGAGCTGGGATTAGAACCTATGTCCTCTGACTCCCAAGCCCGTGCTCTTTCCACTAGCCATGATGCTTCTCATTTGTATTGTCAGTCACAAAATCCTGTCAGTTCTATTGTCACAACATCCCTAGAATCAACCCTTCCTTCTCCATCCAAACTGCTATTACACTGATCGAAGCACTTATCTCCTACCTTGAGTACTGCATCAGCTTCGTCACAGAGCTCCCTTACTCCAGCCTCTCCCCTCTCCAGTCTGTACTTCACTCTGCAGCCCAGATAATTTTTATAAAATATTGTTTTGCGCACATAGATCCATCCATAGTATTTATTGAGCACTTACTGTGTGCAGAGTACTGCACCAAGCACTTGGGAAAGTACAGTACAACAGAGTTGGTAGACATGTTCCCGGCCCACAAGCTTACAGTCTAGAGGGATTTACATCGAGAAAACATCCTCCTGTTGCTCATTCTTTTTCCACATCAAGCATCGGCTTTCAGACACTCAATCCCTTCTCTATCCTACTACTTTTCCTCTCTCCTTTCATACTGCATCCCAGCACAGATGCTTTGGTCCTATCAAGCCAATGTATGCACTGTCCCTTGTTCTCATTTCTCTCACCTCCAACCTATTGCTCATGCCCTCCTTTCTGCCTGGCACTCCTTCCCTGTTCACATCCAGCAGACCACAACACTCCCCCTCTTCAAATTCCTTCTGAAATCACCTCTCCCATCTTTCCACTGTATTTTCCACCTACAGCTAGTTCAATGCTTCTGTGTTTATATTCCTTTGCTTCCTCCTTTGTGAATAAAATGGGAAAGTTGAGACTGGGGCCAGGTTCAATGTGAGTGGGGTTACTGCCCCCTGCCACCACAACTCTCACTACCATAGAATGGACATTCTGGGACTGCTTCTTGTATGGAATCAGAGTTCCAGTCAGTTCTGTCGTCAAGCCCCAGTGGTCTGGTATGATCTGGTATGGCCCTAAATCTATATTACAGCTGAGTAATACCAAGATGAATACAACAGAGAATTAGAAAGAAAACTAGTGGAACTTTTCTGTTTGTGTTCACTATAGCTGAAGCTGTTCAACCCTTGAATTAGTTTAGTAATCAATGGTATTTAAACACTTGGGAGAGTACAACATAGTTGGCAGTTAATTTCAATCTCTAGGTTCAGAAAATATTTACTAAATGTCTATTTGCATAGATTGTCCACTGCCCCATTTCCAAAAGAAAGTTCCTAAGTTAGAATTGAGGGCCAACCTATAATCAAGCCACAATATTTTCAGTTGTTTCAATGTGTACTAGACATTCATCCACTGATGGCACTAAAAGATATCAGACTAGGAGTCAGGAAATCTGGGTTTTAGTCCCAGTTCTGCCACTGATCTGCTGTCCTTATCCTGGAAAAATCATTTAACTATTCTATACTTCATTTCCTCACCTGTAAAATGGGAACAATACCTGTCTCTCCTTAATTCTTAGATTGTGAACCCACTGTAGAAGAGAAAGAGGTTATTGATTATTTATCTTGAATCTATCCAGTGCTTAACACCTATAGTTGGAAGGTCAGGTGTTGAAGGATTTTTGGAGAAACAGGACAAAAGGATTAAAAGATTTGAAACTTTGGAGTCCGACATTTGTTCCAAAACTGACATACTTTTTTTTTTTGCTTATGACTTCAATGGGCAGGGAAAGGTTTAGATGACAATTGTCCTGGCAGAGTAGAAGAGTGGATTGCCAAAAGAAAGTATAAAGTAGCTATCAGTTCACTGGGAAAAGTGATGGTATCTTGGAAAAAAGGAGAAGGGACGAATGATATAAGTTTTAAAGTTTAATGTTGTTATGAGCCAGATTTTTAATGGCTGAATTTTGTATAATCAAATGAAAAATTTCTACCCCAGTGCTTAGCACATAGGAGGCACATAATAACACAATTATCACAGCCTGTCAGTAAAACATCTGATTACATTAAGGGGATGTTTGTATGAAAGGAGCTTTCCAATCCAAAACTACACTGGAAACTCATTGGTAACCTTATTAGCAAAAGTGTCTCAGAATTTTCTTTTTTTATGGTATTTGTTGAGTGCGAACTGTGTGTCAAGCACTGTTCTAAGAGCTGGGGTAGAGAAAAGTTAATCAGTCTTGTTCTCTAAACTGAGAAGCACCAGTGGGAAAGAAGAGGTCCTAATGGATGGTTCACAAGGAGGTGTATACATAGAGGTTTTTTAAAAAAGATAATGAATTGGTCTTTAGGGCTAAAAATCTGGAAAAAAAATTAGGACAACAGATTAGTCTAGGATAAGTCAATTGCCTATGCAGAGAGAACAAAATTGATGGGGTTCCTCTCAATCAATTAATTGTATTTATTGAGTGCTTACTCTGTGCAGGGCACTGTACTAAACATCTGGGAGAGTACAACACAACAATATACTTGACACATTCCCTGGCCATAGTGAGCTTACAGTCCAGAGGGGGGAGACGGACATTAATAGGAATAAATTACAGATATGTTTATAAGTGCTGTGGGGATGGTGAATAAAGAGAGCAAATCAGGGCAAAAGGGAGTGGGAGAAGAGGAAATGAGATATAAGTCAGGGAAGGCTTCTTGGAGGAGATGTGCCTTCAATAAGGCTTTGAAAGTAGGGAGAGTAATTGTCTGTCAGATATGAAAAGGGAGGGTGTTCCAGGCTTGAGGCAGGATGCGGGTGAGAGGTTCGCTGCAAGTAAGATGAGATCAAGGTACAGGGAGTAGTTTGGCATTAGAGGGGCCAATTGTGCTGTCTGGGTTGTAGTAGGAGAGTAGCGAGGTGAAGTAGGAGGGGACAAGGTGATTGAGTGCTTTAAAGTCAATGGTAAGGAGTTTCTGTTTGATGCGTAGGTGGATGGGCAACCACCGGAGGTTCTTGAGGAGTGGGAAATCATGGACAGAACTTTTTTTGTTAACTGGGTGATCTGTAGCTTGATGTCATTTACAAACCAGTGGCTTCTCTTGCACATCGAAGTAGAAATATAGTAAGCCTTTTGGAAGCCCACTGTTGAGAGACCAAGAAAGATAAGCATTTAGCTGTCATCACCCATTATGCCCTAAGAGGGAGAGAGAATTTACCCCTGAATCACCAAATTCCATCAAGGTGATGTTAGTTACATTGGGGGCGTTGCACTCACTGGAGATTGTGCTTCAGGATTTTCGCTCAGTGTATCTGCTGGAGCAAACCTGCTATCAATTTCCAGAGCATTCCCCTAATGATGGGTTCCCAGAGCTTGGAAACAGCTTGGAAACGAAGGGCTCGAGTTCTTGAAAGTCCTTTTCCTTTAGCAATGGTACAAGTTTTGCAGTAGTTCTACTACAACTCTGAGGTTGCACTAAGGCTGGGCACCCCATATAGGACAGGGACTGTGTCTTGTATCCACCCCAGCACTTAGAACAGTGCCTGGCAATAGTAAGCACTTAAATTCCACAATTATTATTATTCTTGGAAAACTCACACTGTAGTACTCTTGGTGTCTGGCATCTACGCATATGTGCACAACTGTTTCTTCTAGCACTGTGTCATTCGAATGTATCCAAAACAGGCTCACGTCAAGAGGATGGTCCCTAATTCTCTAACATTGTCCCAGCCAAAACTCACAGTGCAAACATATGTCATAGCTGCACTGAGTGCATATACTTTCAAACCGGGTGTGACCTGGACAGTTAGAAGTTCAGAGTTACAGTGCTAGTTTTACTTAGATTGGAATGAACCTTCCGTGAGCTGGTGAAGCCAAATCATTCCACACAAACTAGTCTCCTAGGTGAGGCAAGTTGCCTTCTAAAGCTCTCAGATAAAACTGATCAAATTCTTAACCGCAAATAATTTATTCCACGCTTCTTCAGTGAGCTGTAAAAGCTCAGAATATGTGTTCTAAATTGAAAGAACAAATCATTATTGCGTTATTATTATCAGTAATTAGTAGTCTCTGAAGACATGCCAGGGATTAAATGGTTATGGAGACTGGCAGACTCTCTCATCCTTGGAGGACCTCCAGGATTTCAAATATATTGCTGTGTGACATTTTCTCATCTCCATTGAGTTCTGAGAATAAATAGACGTTTAGTATCATCTGGGCTATTACCCAAGTGCATTTCAGCATCTCAGAATTGAAATAAAAAAAAATAACTGGACCCAGAAAAATGACTTTAGTCCCAACAATGGTCATGCATTAATACCTCACTTTGCTATCTGACCTAGTAAAGTGAATGTCATGTCCTTCAGACATCTGTTTATGTAGCAGTTCTGATGTTGGTATAGACCGCAGGTGAAGCAAAGAAAATCTCAGCTCAGTAGTCCACAAAAACAAGACAGAATCACAGGGAAAAAAAAATTGACAAGCATATGGAAGAGTTTTCAGCTATGGGAAAGGAAGCCAAGTTCACTGGCCATTATTTTAATTGTCTCTCCTTCTCAGCAGCCTTATGAGGAGCCTAGGAAACAAAATGTGCTAATCCCAGCTGCTATAACCTTTAAGAAAGGTGCAAAATGCCCTCAACTAGAGAAAATTGAATGCAGTCAGAAATGTTTCACCTCTCCACGGTGTGCCCTGCAAACTAAAGCCCCTTTCTCCCAGGGTTTTGGGGTCGCAAACAAGTTTGACCATAAAGGGAAAACAAAAGGTAGACTGAACTGGAGCAAAGACTCTATGGATCTTGGAGTTATTACCTGCAAGTAGATATATAGATATTGGGAGTCATTTTAATTCTTGCTAGGTTGCTTTATCTTTTTGAATCTCTTCCTTAGTTTATTTTTACATCTTTCAACCATACCAAATAGCAGTAATATTGCTAGGGAAAGGGCCTTGGTGGGAATTTAAACTCTGGGTGGTTCTTTATGTGTTATTAATTAATCACAATCTAAAATTTTCATGTGGATATCTGTTATAACAGTTCATGCTGGGGTTTTCATGTTATTTTAAAACATTAAGATTGTGTGCTGTTTGCATGCTAAAATTACCTTTAAAGTGAATTGGCTATTATTATAGTCATTCACCAACTTGGGGTGAGCCGTGTGATTATAAGCCAACAATAGAGTTAGTAATAAAACTCTGAAAATGTGTTCAAAAACTGGTGTGCCCAATTTTTCATTTTGTGAAACTAACAGTGGATGAGTTGGAGAGATAAAAGATTTTTTTTACCACCTTAGTGAAACCTGCTTAGGGCAAGTTTGAAGGTAGACATTACAGAATTATCAAAAGCAATGTGGCTCAGTGGAAAGAGCATGGGCTTTGGAGTCAGAGGTCATGTGTTCAAATTCTGACTCCGCCAACTGCCAGCTGTGTGACTTTGGGCAAGTCACTTAACTTCTCTGTGCCTCAGTTACCTCATATGTAAAATGGGGATTAATACTGTGAGCCCCCCGTGGGACAACCTGATCACCTTGTAACCTCCCCAGCGCTTAGAACAGTGCTTTGCACATAGTAAGCGCTTAATAAATGCTATCATTATCATTATTATAAAAGATTTTTGCCACCTTAGTGATATTTGCTTAGGGCAAGTTTGAAGGTAGACATTACAGAATTATCAAAAGCAGCATGGCTCAGTGGAAAGAGCCCAGGCTTGGGAGTCAGAGGTCATGGGTTCTAATTCCGGCTCCACCACTTATCAACTGTGTGACTTTGGGCAAGTCACTTAACTTCTCTATGCCTTAGTTACCTCATCTGTATTTGTGAGCCCCATGTGGGACAACCTGATCACCTGTATTCCTCCAGCACTTAGAACAGTGCTTTGCACATAGTAAGCACTTAACAAAATACCATCATTATTATCAGTGGGAATCTATTGTTTGGGAGGAGATCCTCCCCACCCCCTTCCAGCATATTAGCAGTCTATAAAAGCTCGGTTCTCCCCTCTTTTGCCTGAATTTACAGATCCTTCAAAATAAGGGAGAATTTCCCTGTAGCACATGTGAGATGATGCAGACACCTCTACTCCCATATAATCTCTCATTTAAATTTATATTAAGTGCACCCAATGCTTAAATGGCTCAGTACCTTCCCTCTCCCCAAATTATCAGTAAACAAGCAATGTGAGAATTCAAATGCAAAAAAAAAGTCTGTTATAACAGACCATTCTCTCTCTATACTTGATCAAATAGTATGGATTCTGGGACATTATCAGGAGAAGATGTTCCAGTCATAAAGGCTCCCTATGCAACACTCTCTACCCTAACCTTCAAATTAAGGAACAATTTGTGGAAATGCTTTGGCAGTTGAGTGGTGTTAAGGTAAGGGGAGGAGGAGAAAGGAAAGGAATGAGAATGAGAAAGAGACAGACAGACACATACACACACACAGTCTTTATAGCTACCAAGACCTAAATTTACTAAAATGTGCCTTTGAATTGCACCCAGAAACACATTTTCATTGTAGACTGCCAGACATAGGGAATAGATCACATATTAAAAGAAAACAGACCACGGCATGGCATACCAGCTACAGCTTCTTCACATCTGTGTGTTGAGAATCCACAGATTGGCTATGTCCGCAAAGGACCAACCTAGTGTTAGGATGAAAAAATGGTATATAATTCATGGCTCCTATCAGCTCTAATTGTATCTGACTCATTAGTCAGTAAATTTGGGGGCAATTTTGTAGTAATACTTATTTTTGTCACACAGCAGCTTTGGAGAACTAAAAAGCCTAAGGTTGAGGCTATGCAGACAGGATTCTTTTTTTTTTTTCCTGTGAGAATCCAATTCTTTATAGGCCCATGAATTTGCCTAATTGACAGCTAAGACACAAGGCTATGCATAACCCCACTGCTGGCTCAGACCAATGGTCCCTCCAGCCCAGAAACAACAAGATGGTTGGAGTAACTTTGTGATTGGCTTAGTGGAAAGAGCAAGGGCTTGGGAGTCAGAGGTCATGGGTTCTAATCCTGACTCTGCCACTGATCAGCTGTGTGACTTTGGGTAAGTCACTTGACTTCTCTGTGCCTCAGTTATCTCATCTGTAAAATGGGGATTAAGACTGTGAAACCCACATGGGACAACCTGATTACCTCATATCTTCCCCAGCACTTAGAACAGTGCTCAGCACATAGTAAATGCTTAGCAAATACCATTATTATTATTGTGATTGGTTGCCACCAGCCTGTCTAAACTCTGGAGATCCCAGAGGGGTGTGGATTACTCTAGGTGGGAGACAGGGAGAAAAGTCTGGAATTTGGTCTGTCAATGGCATGGCTATGCACATGCCAGTCAGCCAATTGTATTTACTGAGCACTTACTGTGTGCAGGATATCCAGGCTAAACTCAGAGGCAGGACTAGTGGTTTGTGACTCTAAAAAAATTGCCCTGTTTCCATAGTGCAAACCTAGCTCCTGTTTGCCCTGGGCAGATTCCAGCCCCAAACTGATACTAGGCACCATCCAAACACAATTTTATCCAGAAAACTTTTGTTCAGAAAAACATATAGTACCTTTCAAAACCAGCCATTTTGAGGAACTCCACAGAATGAGTCAAAGGGAGTGCCATACTTTTCCCCACCTCAATGCAGCTGTGCCCAATGCATACAAAATTAGATGGGTGTTGGCAGAGAACCATTTGTTTGCAGGGAGGAAAAAAAACCAGAAGGCCCCAGGAGGAATCATTTAATGGAAACTTTGAATGAAAATGAGACTAGAAAGAAAGAGTGACTGGAGACATAAGGAAAGGAAGACTCATTGCCATTACTAGAGGGGCTGTTGCAGTTTGAGCCTCAAGTATTAACCTCTCATCTATGGTAAACTAATAAGGTGGATTATGAGCATTAATCAACATGCCACATACATTCTAGGCTAGAATTTTATTTTTTCCTGAATTCTTTTCAGGGCCCACTCCCAAGAGGTAGGAACAGATGCTCTCACAGATTCAATATGGAATGGGAAAAGATAGTGCTTAATTAAGATGGACCCAATGGACTGAGGTTTGTCCAAGCTATTTTTCTTAGTTCTTCCACAGGCCCGCCCCCCCACCCCATCTCCCCTCCAATTCCTTTGCTTGGCAACCTATCATTAGGCATGACTGATATCAGATTAGAAAAGATCCATCAGTAGGTCATTTTTATAGAAGCAGAAAGGGTTTGTTTTGTTTTTATTCTGGTGTTAAAGGGGACAAATGCTCATTAAAATGTCAAATCTCTCCAAGCTTCTCTGATCAGGATTAACCACTTTAACATTGGCATTAGATAGAAGCACAAGAAAAAGAGTCTAGGCAGAGACCAAATGTAGCAATGGTCCTTGGAGGCAGGAGGGAGGCTGGATTCAAAGGAAATAACTGTGGTCTTTAAGGGTTTACTCTATGCCAAGCACTCTACTGAATGCTGGAGTACATCCATGATAATCAGGTCAGACACACAACCCCTGTGATAGGGCTCACAGTCTAAGGAAGAGCAGATGTTTAATCTCAATTGTACAGATGAGGAAACTGAGGCAAAGAAGAATTCAGTGACTTGTCCAAAGAAAAGAAACTGATCTCAGCTCAGGTATGAAGTGACTTGTGGCACCTGTATCAGGTTTAGTGGTCTGATAGTGCCAACCCCTGACTGGGCTTTTAAGCAGTCCACATCACCATTTTTCTCTTCCAACCATAGCCAACCTGGGCAGGAGCCATATACCACCAGCCTGAAAAAGTTGGCTGTTAGTCTCAGTTGCCCCTACTAATGTAGCTCCTCTGCAGAGAGCTTCAAAGCCCTACTGAGAGCTCACCTCCTCCAGGAGGCCTTCCCAGACTGAGCCCCCTTTTTTCTCTCCTCCTCCCCATCCCCCCTGCCCTACCTCCTTCCTCTCCCCACAGCAGTTGTATATATTTGTACAGATTTATTACTCTATTTTACTTGTACATATTTACTATTCTATTTATTTTGTTAATGGTGTGTGCATATAGCCTTAATTCTGTTTGTTCTGATGATTTTGACACCTGTCTATGTGTTTTGTATTGTTGTCTGTCTCCCCCTTCTAGACTGTGAGCCCGTTGTTGGGTAGGGACCATCTCTGTTGCCAACTTGTATTCATTCATTCATTCAATCGTATTTATTGAGCACTTACTGTGTGCAGAGCACTGTACTAAGCGCTTGGGAAGCACAAGTTGGCAACATATAGAGATGGTCCCTACCCAACAGCAGGCTCACAGTCTAGAAGGGGGAGACAGACAACAAAACAAAATATATTAACAAAATAAAATAGAATAAATATGTACAAATAAAATAAATAGAATAAATATGTACAAATAAAATAAATAAATAGAGTAATAAATACGTACAAACATATGTACATATGTACTTCACCTCCCTTCTCTCCTTCTACAGCCCAGCCCGCACCCTCTGCTCCTCTGCCACTAATCTCCTCACCGTGCCTCGTTGTCGCCTGTCCTGCCGTCGACCTCCGGCCCACCTCATCCCCCTGGCCTGGAATGCCCTCCCTCCCCACATCCGCCAAGCTAGCTCTCTTCCTCCCTTCAAGGCCCTACTGAGAGCTCACCTTCTCCAGGAGGCCTTCCCAGACCGAGCCCCCTCCTTCCTCTCCCCCTCCTCCCGCTCTCCATCCCTCTGGCCTTACTTCCCTTCCCCACAGCACCTGTATATATGTATATATGTTTGTACGTATTTATTACTCTATTTATTTTACTTGTACATATCTATTCTATTTATTTTATTTTGTTAATATGTTTTGTTTTGTTCTCTGTCTCCCCCTTCTATACTGTGAGCCCACTGTTGGGTAGGGATCGTCTCTATATGTTGCCAACTTGTACTTCCCAAGTGCTTAGTACAGTGCTCTGCACACAGTAAGTGCTCAATAAAAATGATTGATTGATTGAATGAATGAATGAATGAATGAACTATCAGGGAAAGGAGGGCTTTTTTTGATAGAGCTGGACATTCAACAGGATAATAATAATAATTATAGTATTTGTTAAGCGCTACTATGTGCCAAGTACTGTTCTAAGTGCTGATGCCACTCTTCTCTACATATATTTATTCCTCTCCTTTTCTCCTCTTGAAATTGCAGTGGGACCCCCTCGGAAGCAGAGTTCATGGTGGACACACTCCAGTGACGAAGTAACTAAGATTTCTAAAATCCCTCCCAAATCTGAGTTTCCCCGGCCCACAGAATATACCAGCTGATCACTCAAAGTGGTATAATTGATCCAGCTATGTTTCCTCTCACCTGTGGCCCCATCCCCTTGGGCTGTTGCTGAGGAGAGAGATAACTCAGTGGCCTGATAGTTCCTTTATGACTTATGGGTGATCTTCCCCTGGCTGATTTTACTCGCAACTCCTTTGTTTAGATCTACAGACGTCTGTTCAGTTTCTTTTGGGCCTTGTCATATTAACAAAACAAATGTAATACTGTGCACTTGTAAAGGCAGGCAAGTCTTGATATTTTAATAAACTTTTGACTCTTTGGGGACCACTAGGCCTCTTAAAAGTTTAAAGTTAATAAAGAGAGTAAAAGAAAAAAATATGAATTGTTTTTAATTATTATTATACAGGATTATCCAATCCAGTTGTGTATAATTAGACAGTAGCTACCTTGCAACATGGAGGCAGTAAATGGCCCCTCAGGGGTTCTGTCAGAAGGCTGAGGTGTTTACAAGGCACAGGAGATGTTTTCACCAAGCACACAATCCCTATTGCGGTAACTATTGCTTTTATAATGGATGTGTTTATTAAAGCCAGAGAATAATATGTTTATCCATCATCTTTCTAGTGGAAGAGGATCTGCATTATAATTATGTGGTGGGATTCTTAAGAGGCAACCTGTTATTAGATTTTACTCCTTTTTTCTTCTGGGGCTGGGGGGAAGGGCATCTGAGAAGAACTTTGAATAGACTTTGTAAATTGGTTGCCGGGGCAGTGATGATTCTGATACGGGTGAGAAAGTTGGATTCTCTAACCTACTATCAAGTGTGCTATATACCTAGGGAACTGTGATTAGTGAGTCTGATCCTCCCAGGATCTAAACGACTCCCTGGAGTGAAGTTATACAACTCTGGAAGTTGTATTAACTCTTTAGGGCACAAGGATGACAAATAATAAATGATTGATTGCTTCGAGGGACTAAATGGTACCCTGGTTGCCCAAAAGTATTACTGCAGTTTCCAAAGGTGCCTGAGAATTCCAAGGAGTAATTTGGGCCCAGGGAAATTGGGTTGTATAATACTAATAATAGTGCATCGCACTTACAGAACATTTTCCATCCCAAGAGTATTCTTACTTCAACTCTGGCAAGGAGGGAGGTGAGTAGGTAAACTTAAAGAAAAAAGGCAATAGGTAATAACTGAAATTTCCTCCATCTTTGTAGAATGAGCCCAGCTAACTAATCTTCATCAATGACTGATTCAAACACTGGAAATGAGAAATGTCAATTTACTTTTGACACTCTACATATATTCAAGTTAGTGTTCAGTCCATCAGCAGGTTTAAAACTTTTTACCAGAAAGAGAAATTTTCAAGTACCTTCATAAGAGACATCAACTCCCTGATCTAGGAATTTTAAAAAATGTAAACAAGCCTACTGGGGGTAAAATAATTACCAACATAAATATTTGAAATTAGGAAGCTTGCTTGACCATCAGTGATGCTGGAGGGACAACTGAAGTGTAATTATGAAATACATTTTCAATATGGTCACTTAGAAAACAATATTTTAGGACTTTCCATTTTGTCACACTCCAGTGTAAAGGATGCATTGCTGAGATCCTCTCCATAGGAGTCTATGCTTTGGCCCAGTTTCCAATCTCACTAGACTCTCTAGTGCTTAAAATCTAATAAGATCGGAAACCGGAAATATTTACGGAAATTGAAGGAGAGTTTGAGTCGACCGAAGCAGCATGGCTCAGTGGAAAGAGCCCGGGCTTGGGAGTCAGAGGTCATGGGTTCTAATACTCTGCTACTTGTTAGCTGTGTGACTTTGGGCAAGTCACTTAACTTCTCTGGGCCTCAGTTACCTCATCTGTAAAATGGGGATTAGCATTAAACAATAGGAAGTATTTTTCTATTGCAGGTAACAAACCTACCCTATCTGAGGACCAGGGCTAAACCATTTAACAGTATGTACAGGACATTTCCCCGCCTCTAATTTCTTTAACTTTATGAAAAACCCATTCTAAATGCTTCCCAATCCTCTTTGGTGTGTACTAAGTGAAACAATTTAGTTCCCCCTTTATTAACTCTCTGCTTGCTCCTCCAAATCAATAATAAGCATATTATATAGCATCAGTCCCCAAGAGAACCCCAAGGCACCACACTATTAACCTCCTGTACTGAGCTGAACAACTGACACTCTTTTTCCTGCTGCTTAGTTCAGTCTTAAGCAACAAGACTTTGGTCCTCGCTGCATGGCTTAAAGGAAAACAGCCTCAGTGCTGTCCCATTCTTTGCCTGTTGGCTCTGCACAGCTGTCAGCTACGTGCTTCGGTCATTAGGAGGCAGGCGAGGATGTGAACAATATACCTGGGCCAAGCCAGCTGGCTTAGAGGAGAGGCAAGAAAGGCTTATCGGGTGGATTGAAATAATATTTTTCATGCTGAAAACTCAATTACATTCATATTGCTCAATTCCACAGAGGAACTTCGTTGTTCTTTCCTTCTGGCCAAGACTAAGGGGACCAGTTGCCCACACACACACACACACAATGGGATCTCCTAGACTGCCCACTTGAGAAAGCTGTGTCAGAAGCTGGTTTCTCTCTCCCCCCAGACTAGATGTATTTCCATATTGGGCAGTCCTTCTAAGCTTCTAAGCAGCTGGCTCTCCTTTCACTGAGGCCCTAGGGTGGCTATGCATTTCCTTGCCTGCCCTGGTCATTCATTCAATCATATTTATTGAGCGCTTACTGTGTGCCGAGCACTGTACTAAGCGCTTGGGAGGTCCAGTTCCACTTGAATCCTTGCTAGCTTTACTGAAGACACCTACCATGTAGGTAAGGTGGGCTGGATGAGCCACTGAAATCAAGTGCTTCAAGCTAGGCTGTCTCCATTATGAGAAAGGAGAGGGAGGAAAATAAGGCACACAGCAAAGGCATAGTAGCAGGCCTGCCCGTTGTTGGGTAGGGACCATCTCTATATGTTGCCGATTAGTACTTCCCAAGCGCTTAGTACAGTACTCTGCACACAGTAAGCACTCAATAAATACGATTGAATGAATGAATGAGTGAATGTGAGAAAAGGGGTAATTACCCACAAGCTCTATTCTTGGTTAAATGCACCCAGAGCTCATCGAAAATCACTTCCGCACAGATATAGAATAAAGTGCACGACTAGTCATGTTTTATTGAGTGCCAATAATAGACTGGGAGCTCGATGCTGGATAGGGAGAGGGGTTGTCATGGAGGAGGGCATTAAAAGAGATTCGTGGGGAGGGAAGAGATAGTTTTGCTGATTCAGCTTCTACAAGCTGGATTTCAACTCATGAGAGGGGACGGGGGTTTTCCTAAAGGTTGGGGTGTTAAATAGGGCATTCTCCACACTCTGCATCAGCACTGGCCACTTACTGCCTTCATCCGTCCACTTACCCAACTCTCCACTTCGAAAATACAAGCTAAATCTTGAGGCACTGGGAGTAACTGTCTGATAGACAAGCTAAAAGGATTGTAATTTAATTACTGTCAATCTAGGGAGAAAATTTACTTTACCTTTATTTGGACAAAGGTTAAGTTAAAGCTTCTTTTTCATAAACTGGCACTCTAAAAAAAAAAAAGACTTTCAGTTAAAGGCCCAACAATCACAATCTAATAGTCAATCAATCATATTTGTTCAGTGCTTACTGTGTGCAGGGCACTGTCCTGAGTGTTTGAGAGAGTACAACCCAACAATATAACAGATACATTCCCTGCCCACAACAAGCTTACAGTCTAGAGGGGGAGACTGACATTAATATAAATTAATAAATTACAGATATGTACATAAATCCTGTGGGACTGGGAGTGCACCAGTTTATTCTAATGGACTGCAACTTTTCCAACTAAAAAAGAAAAGTAACTTTCTCTGAATAACTTTCAGTTTGAAGTGCTGTTTTGGGCTGATCTTTCACCTAGACATCTTTTATCCAAAATTAAATGAGATAAAAAATTAATCCATGTTGTGATCTAATTATTTTTGAAGTTAGGCTTGAAATACAAGTTCTCCCCACTACTTGGCTTAGTGGAAAGACCACAGGCCTGGGAGTCAGAAAACCTGGGTTCTAATCCCAGCTCCACCACTTGCTTGCTGTGTGACCTTGGGCAAGTCACTTCACTTCTCGGTGCCTCAGTCCCCTCTTCGGTAGAATGGAGATTAAATCCTCCTCCCTCCAATTTAGACTGTGAGCCCCAAGTGGGACAGGGACGTGTCCAACCTGATAAACATGTATCTACCCCAGCACTTAGAACAGTGCCTGACACATAGAAAGCACTTAACAAGTACCACAATTAATATTATTATTATTTCTATTTAACTTCGAAAAGACGCCATTGACAATGGTTATTGCAACTTTTCATAAGGACTTTTAGTTTTCCTGCCATAATTCCATTGTAAAATAACATTTCCACAGTTCACTAATATGTCATGCCTATAAATTAAGCCTCCCTTAGGGATGCCTTTACATAACAGGCACTAATAGTGATATATTGAACAAGTCCTTGAATTATACAATACATGCCTGCTGAGAACACTTGGCTAGTTTCTAGGTCTCTCTTTTCCCAAGAGAGTTACTCCAGTAGCCAAGCAACATTATGTTAGAAGGAGTTTCACACTGGGTGTGAAGAGATAGAGAAGAGCTCCTTAGAAGCAAATGTGAACTTGATCGTTGGAGAACAAAGACTATACTATTGGGTCTTCCTTTATTGAAATGAGAGGCAGTGTGGTCTAGTGGAAAGAGCACAGAACTGAGAGGCGGAGGATCTGGGTTCTAATTCCAGTTCCACCACTCGTCTGCTGTGTGAACTCGGGCAAGTCACTTGACTTCTCTGTGCCAAAATTACCTCACCTGTAAAATGCGGATTAAGATTATGAGCCCTATGTGGGTCAGGGAATGTGTCCAACCTGATTAGCTTGTATCTACTCCAGCCCTTAGTACAGTGCCTGGCACAAAATAAGCACTTAACAAATCTTATTTTTTAAAAATGGAAGGCTTGGGGCACCTGTAAAACAACACAATATTCTGAGGGAAGAGTGAAAAGTGAAGAGAAATAGGTGGGCAGAATTAGAATGTGGGGAGACACTAAAATCAACAATTTTATTGTTGGGTATTTTTAACAAGTGCACATGCTTATGGACTCTAGGTGTACCTTCACAACATTGCTAAAATCTGCCCTTTCCTCTCCATCCAAACTGCTACCTTGCTGATCCAAGCACTTTTCCTATCCCACCTTGACTCCTGCATCTGCCTCCTCTCTGACCTCCCAGCTTCCTTTCTCTTCCTACTCCAGTCCATACTACCCTCTGCTGCATGAATTATCATGGAAAACATTCAGTCTATGTCTCACCACTCCTCAAGAACCTCAAAGGCTGCCCATCCATCTCCGCATCAGCCAGAACCAGAAACTCCTTACCACTGGCTTTAAAGCACTCAATCACCTCGTCTCATCCTAACTCACCTTGTGGGCAGGGACTGTGTCTGTTTGTTGTTATATTGTACTCTCCTAAGTGCTTAGTACAGTGCTCTGCATGCAGTAAGTGCTCAATAAATACATTTGATTGACTCTTTTGATCTCTGAATACAATCTAGCCCACACAGTCTGCTCCTCTAGCTCCAGCTTACTTATCTCACCATGGACCTCTTTCCCACATTGTCCCCCTAGCCTGGAACTCCCTCCCCCTCCACAGACACTAGACCACCACTCTTTCCACCTTCAGAGCACTATGAAGATCACATCTCCTCCAAGAGGCCTTCTCTGATTAAGCCCTCGTTTCCCTGGCTTGTTCTCTCTTCTGCATCATCTACGTACTTGGATCTGTGACCTTCAGACATTTGATATTCGCCCCACCCCCAGCACTTTCATACATATCTTTAAATTATATATTATACATTCCTTATTCATAGTAATGTCTTTCTCCCCCTCTAGACTGTAAGCTTGCAGGGAATGTCTGCTAATTCTGTTGTATTGTACTCTCCCAAGTGCTTCATACAGTGTTCTGCACATAGTAAGTGCTCAATAAATACCATTGATTGATTGATTACAACTCCTCCAAAAGCTGGGGCTGCACTATAGTTTCTCAGATGTCCTGGTAAGTTTGAGAAGGAGAGTAGGTGTCAGAGTAGCCAAGTCTGTGTTTGCCGTTGTTACCTCTCACTCACCTCCCTCCTCCTCCTCTTCCACCTCCTGTGCTACTGTCACTCTGTAGCAGAATCATCTTGTGGGGACAGTGTAGGGGACTTGTTTTGCTCTCTGCTCAGAATTTAGCTCATCATGGCAATGCCAGTGCATGTGGAGTGGACCCTGGCGCAGTGGTTTTCTTGTCCCTTGCAGGAATGCAGTTCACCCAGGCCATATTAGTGCACGTGGGAAGTGCAAACTCAGGGTGGTGGCTCTTGCCTGCTACACATCGGCATGTGGGCTATTCTGGCCCCTTGTCCCTGTACTTTCCTGCCCAGTGTACAGCTAATCACTGTCCCTTGCTTTGTGAATGGTGCCCAGAGCCAGTAGTGGGGTTGAGTATTCTTCTCCCATAATAATAATAATAACAATAATATTTCTTAAGTGCTTACTATGTACCAGGCACTGCACTAAGCACTGGAGTAGATACAAGGTAATCGGGTTGGGCACAAGTGGGGCTCACAGTCTTAATCCCCATTTTACAGATGAGGGAACTGAGGCACAGAGAAGTGAAGTGACTTGCCCAAGGTCACATAGCAGACAAGTGCTGGAGCAGGGATTAGAACCCAGGTCCTTCTGACTCCCAGGCCTGTGCTCTAGCCACTAGGTCACACTGCTTCTCTAACATGGCTTCTGAAACCATACCCTAAGATCCTGTCCTCAGTGAAGCAGCTTCCTTGTTATTATACCAGTCAATCAGTAGGATTTGTTGAGCACCTAATGTGGCATTATTGCGGGGGGCGGGGGGGGGTGTATTTTAGGGAGGAAATAATCTGGAGATATTAGAAATTAGTCAGGAATGACCACCTAGAGGAGATGTGCGTTCAGAAGGACTTTGAAGATGGGGAGAACTGTGGTCTGTCATTTGAAAGGGGAGGGAATTAAAGGCAGAGAGAAAGGAGTGAGCAAGAGGTTGGACGTGGGAAAGCAGAGAAAGAGAAGTGAGCTAGTTTG
Source organism: Tachyglossus aculeatus (assembly GCF_015852505.1). Lineage (NCBI taxonomy): Eukaryota > Metazoa > Chordata > Mammalia > Monotremata > Tachyglossidae > Tachyglossus > Tachyglossus aculeatus. The sequence continues at coordinate 9,127,711 of NC_052099.1, forward strand.
AGAGAAACAGCTTGTGAGCCCGGGTAGAGTGGGAGAAGACAGGGGACAGGTAGAAAAAAGGATAAAGTTGATTAAAATTCATTGTTTGTTTCTATTTTGTCTACAAGGTAGTTGGTAAAGTCATCAGGCACCAGAGAGGGGGGAGGTGGGGTCATGTAAAATTCTACAAATTATGAGGGGAGCGTTCACTATGGCCTATCTTTTTAAAAAACTATAAACATGCATTTATAAACAGATTCTCAAAATATCAAATACTAGCAGTTGCTTGAGGGAAATTTTACAAACAACTGCTACAGCTTTAAACTAAAGGATATTTCCTTCCACATTAAAGAAGAGAGAGAGAATTTTTTCAAAGTCCTGTGCCCAAAATGTCTTCCATAATAAATAAAGATTCCCAGTTCTGGGAGCTAATTCCAAGATTGCCTCTGAGATAAAAATCCTTCCTCACACTTTGAGACCAAAGTAAATGGCAGTTTGCAATGTTAAGAACCCCTGTGGAAATAAGACGAAATGAGATGAGGTTTCCAGACCTGTGAGAAAAATCAATCTGATGGAAAATTGACAAACTTGTTTAACGTGTCGGCACAAGATCCGAGAACTGACCCGTAGAGACCTCCGCTTAGACACACCGTGAAGTTACTGTCAGTTCTCTTAATCTGTTCAATTACACAACAGGATCTCAAAGGGAACTTTTTACCAAACATCACTTTAAATTAGCTTTTCTACTTTGTGTTCTAAACTTCAAGCCCTCTTTATTCGTTTTTCCCCCAATGCTGATAAAGCATTAAAACAGCCAACTTGCCTAAGATCAAAATCATACAGAGACAGTGATTTAAAATTTTAATTGAGCTGAAATGAAGGAAGGGTAAAAGGTGTTGGTTACCATGTCTACATTATGTATGTTGTCCATTCTTTCAGGAAAAAACAGTAATTAAAATCAACTTGGTTTCACCCCAGCAAAGCAAAAGCAAAAGGCCTCTGTCCCCTGTTACACCTATGTCCAAACCAGAGAGGGATTTGAATGACAAGAAACATATGGGTCTGTTTCTAAACAACCTATTTTTGCATTTGTAAGTGTATTTTGTATTGAAAGGATGCAAAAAGATTATGAATGAGGAGAATCAGACATTGGAAAGGCAATCAAAAAACTAATTCAATTTTGCAACCACCCAGCAAAGAATTGAAAAGAATCTTGATTTTACAAGAGCAATTTTAGCTCTATCTCATGTAAAAAGACCAAAGATTTATCAGGATATAAAAGCAAATCAGATATGTCTAATGCATAACTCTTACTCAGAACTCTTCTACGGCCTACAGTTTGAAAACCCAGCTGAGAGAGACCACAACTATCTCTCAGCTAAATTCAGATTCTTGTCCTGAAGGATTGAAATGTACCCCATATTACTTTGAGCTGTGCACAGTGATGTTTAGCTACCTATTCTGGTGCACAAATTATTCCTAGATAAGGGAGTTACATACAGTGGTGCCATTTATTATTTTTAAACTGTATCCCCATGGCCTGACAGAATCTAATTTACCTCCATGCAGTGGGAGAGGATCTGTCTGACTAGGGAATTGGCTGATATTTGGAAGTGTTAATTTTCTTTTGGCTTTAGATCTGGTTATGTTTTTTACTGTTTTTGCTCTCAACTTTCAAACTTGGAAAACAAACAGCTTAATCCCCTGTTTAGGTGAAACCAAGGAGTTGCCTGCCCCAAATGAAGACCAGATTCTGAAAGTCTGGAGCTGTTGGTTTCTTGAATTGGTCACTTATAGTGGAAAAGATGGAAATCTAGCACAGAGGAGCTGTATTTTTTAAGGCAGCATAAACTCTAGGTCAGCCAGTTAGCAAATCATTTGCTCTTGGAAAGAGTTTGTACATGGATTACACATCTATCATGAAGGCTGTGCAAGAGATTAGCCCTACAAGGAAGGTAGACTAAAGTAGATTTTGTTCTTTCGTGAGGGATTAAGTGACTCTGAACAGTATCTCTGAAAATGACGTTTTAAAGGCAGAACTCAATCAGATACTGCAGGTAAGGGAATTCATGCATTTATACAACTCCTTAATCAGTTGTTATAACTGTGTGTGTGTGTGTGTGTGTGTGTGTGTGTGTGTGTGTGTGTGTGTATAGCTGGATGTTTCTCAACCTGGTTGATTGTGGCTTTGGAGAAATGATGGCCAGACTGAATCTCCTCTGTGTTAGCCAGTTAACATTAGGAGCATTTGATATTAGGTCTTTCCATTACAATTCCACATGGTAGGATACCAAACAGGTTAAGCAGACAGGGTAAGAGTGTAAGTTCCTTGAGGGTAGGGAACGTATTACGTCTCTGTTTTGTATGTCCCAAACTGTTAGTTCACTTGCAAATGGTAGGCACTTAAAAAATACTACTAATACTACTGCTACAACAAAACTAAGTCATCTTGTGTGGCTCTTGATGAGCTTCTCTATTTGCCAGCTGCTACCACTGGATGCTAGAGACTTGGAGTAATGATAGTACTTGCTAAGTGCTTACTATGTGCCAAACACTGTTCTAAGCCCAGGGATAGATACAAGTTAATCATGTTGGACACAGTCCCTGCCCCACCTGTGGCTCATTTTCTAAGTAGGAGGAAGTAGGAGGCACAGAGAAGTGAAACGACTTGCCCAAAGTCACACAGCAGAGCCAGATTATAACACAGGTCCTTTGCATCCCAGGATCTTTTCACTAAGTCATACGGCTTCTAGGCTGTCTGGAATCTGACTTAGGCAAAAGAGCAGAAAAGCCTGAATGTAATCCTGACACCAGAGTTTCTGATGTGAATTCAGAGTTGGTATTTCAATCCAAAAATGTTAGTCCTCTTGCCAGCTGGACTGTAAATTCCCCACGGGCTTGGATCATGTCTACTAATTGTTGTGTGACCTTGGGCAAGCCAGTTAACTTCTCTGTGCCTCAGTTCCCTCATCTGTAAAGTGGGGATTAAGATTGTGAGCCACAAGTGGGACAACCAGATTACCTTATATCTATCCCAGTGCTTAGAACAGTGCTTGGCACATAGTAAGCGCTCAACAAATACCATTATTATTATTATTATTATTATTATTATTATTATTATTATTATTATTGTACTCTTCCAAACATTTAGTGGCATTCTGCACACAGAAAGTGCTCAATAAATACTATTGATTTCATTGCAAGGAGTGATCACCATTTACATTTACTATTACCATCAGGTTTGCACATTTGGGCCCCCCAAAACTGAATTTTCCATTGGAAAATTCATTTTTCAAAAATGCACAGTCACTCTGTCCTCCCTCCCTGAAGGTTTACCATCCCTCCATGTCATCATTTTTAATGCACACATAATTTATTACTGTAGCATACAATGTTGACACATGTTACTTTTGCTTTGTGAGTGGAATATTGCACTTTTCCACATGTTACTGAAACTGTAAGCTATGGTTAGCCCTCGTGGGAAATTTGTGGTGGTGTGAAGTGAACTCCTGTCACCACTGAATGGATTGCAGAAAATAGTCTGCCCCTTGATAAAGACCTGAATCACATCTTGAATGATTGTACCGATCAAATCAATATCTTAAATAAGATTGGTTGTTGCCAATCTCCTAAACCCTGTTTTGAAGTGTGAAATGTATCTAGCACCTTTAAAAACACACAGTGGCATTTAGCTCCAAAAAAGTTCCTTCCTATCACTCATCATCATCAATTGTATTTACTGACTGCTTACTATGTGCAGAGCACTACACTAAGCATTTAGGAGAGTACAGTAAAATAGAGTTGGTAGACATGTTCCTTGCCCATAACAAGCTTACAGTCGAGATGGGGAGACACCTCTGGGTGGATAATACCTTTTGAAGCATCTATAAATGAATCCTTCCTGTTCTAACCTTGGATTAAAAACTGGGGTGTTCAATTGCCTGTTTAAGCAGCATGTTTTATCCTATTGGATAAAACACAGGCCTGGGAGTCAGAAGGACCCGAGTTCGAATTCTGCCTCCACCACTTGTTGGCTGTGTGATTTTGGGCAAGTCACTTAATTTCTCTGTGCCCCAGTTATCTCATCTATAGAATGGGGATTAGGACTGTGAGCTCCATCTGGGGCAGGGGCTATGTCCAACCTGATTGCCTTCTATCTACCCCAGCGTTTAGAATAGTGCCTGGCAAATAGTAAGCTCTTTACAAATGCCATTATTTTTAAAAGTGCTGAGCATAGAAATAGAGTATACTAGTGCTAAAGGTGAGTGTCGGACTGACGTGACGAGTATTGTGAATTAACTGGTGATGTTTCCCTGAAGAAGGTGGAATCTTAGGAAGGCTTTAAATAGAGGAGAGTCATGGTCTAGCAAATTTGGTTGAAGAGGGAGTTCCAGGCTTGGAGAACATTGTAAGCAAGTGGTTGGAGGAAATACAGTGAAGAACAAGGTCCAGGTAGAAGGTTGGAGGAATGAAGAGAGCAAGCTGGAGAGTAGCAGTTGAAGAAAGCTAATATATAAGGTAGTGTCACCTTGGCTTCACAGACTCTGTCCTCTCCTGGTTCTCCTCTTATCTCTCCGGTCGTTCATTCTCAGTCTCTTTTGCAGGCTACTCCTCCCCCTCCCATCCCCTTACTGTGGGGGTTCCTCAAGGTTCAGTTCTTGGCCCACTTCTGTTCTCAATCTACACTCACTCCCTTGGTGACCTCATTTGTTCCCACGGCTTCAACTATCATCTCTACGCTGATGACATCCAAATCTATATCTCTTCCCCTGCTCTCTCCCCCTCCCTCCAGGCTCGCATCTCCTCCTGCCTTCAGAACATCTCTATCTGGTTGTCTGCCCACCACCTAAAACTCAACATGTCCAAGACTGAACTCCTTGTCTTCCCTACCAAACCCTGCCCTCTCCCTGACTTTCCCATCACTGTTGATGGCACTAACATCCTTCCTGTCTCACAAGCCCGCAACCTTGGTGTCATCCTCGACTCTGTTCTCTCGTTCACCCCTCACATCCAAGCCGTCACCAAAACCTGCCAGTCTCAGCTCCGCAACATTCCAAGATCCGCCCGTTCCTCTCCATCCAAACCACTACCCTGCTCGTTCAAGCTCTCATCCTATCCCATCTGGACTACTGTATCAGCCTCCTCTCTGATCGCCTATCCTCTTGTCTCTCCCCACTTCAATCCATACTTCACGGCGCTGCCCGGATCGTCTTTGTCCAGAAACGCTCTAGGCATGTTACTCCCCTCCTCAAAGATCTCCAGTGGCTACCAATCAACCTACGCATCAGGCAGAAACTCCTCACCCTCGGCTTCAAGGCTCTCCATCACCTCGCCCCCTCCTACCTCACCTCCCTTCTCTCCTTCTACAGCCCAGCCCGCACCCTCCACTCCTCTGCTACTATTCTCCTCACCGTGCCTCGTTCTCGCCTGTCCCGCCATCGACCCCCGGCCCACGTCATCCCCCTGGCCTGAAATGCCCTCCCTCCCCACATCCACCAAGCTAGCTCTCTTCCTCCCTTCAAGGCCCTATTGAGAGCTCACCTCCTCCAGGAGGCCTTCCCAGACTGAGCCCCCTCCTTCCTCTCCCCATCATCCCCCTCTCCATCCCCCCCGCCTTACCTCCTTCCCTTCCCCACAGCACCTGTATATATGTATATATGTTTGTAAGCTGCGTGGCTCAGTGGAAAGAGCCCGGGCTTTGGAGTCAGAGGTCAGGGGTTCAAATCCCGACTCCACCAATTGTCAGCTGTGTGACCTTGGGCAAGTCACTTAACTTCTCTGTGCCTCAGTTCCCTCATCTGTAAAATGGGGATTAAGACTGTGCATCCCCTGTGGGACAACCTGATTACCTTGTATCCCCCCCAGTGCTTAGAACAGTGCCTTGCACATAGTAAGCGCTTAATAAATACCATTATTATTATTATTTATTTATTTTACTTGTACATATCTATTCTATTTTGTTAATACGTTTTGTTTTGTTCTCTGTCTCCCCCTTCTAGACTGTGAGCCCACTGTTGGGTAGGGACCGTCTCTATGTGTTGCCAACTTGTACTTCCCAAGCGCTTAGTACAGTGCTCTGCACACAGTAAGTGCTCAATAAATACGATTGATTGATTGATTGATTGATTCAGATATTAACGACAATGTGAGCCTGCAACTACACACACACACACACACTCTCTCTCTCTCTCCCCCCCCCCCCCCCCTTTGATATCGGTACTCATCACCCCTTTCCTTTGTCACATCATGTGGAATAGCCATTATTTTGGTTAGTCAGGGGTTTTGTTCATTTTTTTTTTCTTTAGATCTGGGAATTTCTTCTTTTTGCCTCTTGGTTCAGGATAAGGCGACAAATCTTAAAGTGGGACTTTACTCCAACTACAAATGGGAAAATAGAAGTACAAGGCAAAAGTAAAAACAAACATGTTCTCTTCTATGCCTGAAGCAGAGTTGGCACCTTAATGCGATGAGAAATTAAACCCACTCAAAAATAGAATGAACCTCTGCCAAAATTCACTCTGAAGCCAAAGGAAAGGTAGAATGGCAAAAGGGGGAAACATGACTATTACAATTTGGAGAAGCAGCAGGCAAGGCGGGAAGTAAAAAGAAAAAAAAAGCCAGAGGCTCATCTGTGTAAGGAAGGCAAACTCTTGACCTCATTATAGGGAAGAGCCCTAACAGGGGTATTCAATAGCAGGCAAGGGGTGGACACAAGATGACTCCTGTGAACCAATGAGTCATATTTGTGTGCTTTAAGTGTGCAGATTACTCTCCTAAGCACTTGGAAGAGTACGGGCAGGGAATGTGTCTGCTAATTCTGTTGTAGTCTCCCAAATGCTGTGCAATAAATACAGGTGCACAATAAATGATTGATTGAATGAAATTGAGTTGGTAGGCATATTACCTGCCCACCAGGATATTACAGTCTAGACGGGAAGACGGATAATTAAAATAAATTATGGATATGTACACAGGAACTGTGGGATTGATGTTGGGATGAATATCAATGTTTAAAGGGTAATAATAATAATAATAATAATGGTATTTGTTGAGCACTTACTACGTGCCAAGCACTCTTCTAAGCGCTGGGGGGAGATACAAGATAATCAGGTTGTCCCACGTGGGGCTCACAATCTTAATCCCCATTTTACAGATGAGGCAACTGACGCACAGAGAAGTGAAGTGATTTTCCCAAGGTCACACAGCAGACAAGTGCTGGAGCTGGGATTAGAACCCAGGTCCTTGTGACTCGCAGGCCCGGGCTCTAGACACTAGGCCATGCTGCTTCTCTAGGTCCTGTCTGCTCCAGGCATGGCCCATCCACCTAAGGATGAAGCTGTGTGTTTTTCATCTATTCAAATGAAGAGTTTTTAAGACAGATTCTAAAAAGCCCCCTGCAGTCTGCACAGGAATAGGAGGAATTTGAGGAGCACCGAGTTTCCTGTATTTTCCTGCCTCCCCAAGTCGATGCAGAGCCCAGAACAGTGTCACTGGTCTCAGGCTGGAAACTACTAGGACCAGAAGAAGGAATCATAGCTCATTATAAAATGAAACAGGTCCCTTGAGTGGAGTGCATACTATTAAATCCCAATCGAGGAACCTCAATTTTGGAATATGGCCTAGGTGGCAGTAATCAATACCAAAAGAGCCAACAGATTAGCCACATTTTTCCCTGGGATCCAGCCGAATTGAATCTTAAGCAAGAACCCCATGATGACAAAAACAAATACTTTGAGGGTTGGCCGAGGGCAAGTCAATAAATAAAAGGAGAAAGACAGTCTTGCCAGAGGTTGAGAGTGATTGTTTTAACGTGGGTTATAAGAGGAGGCCGAAGCTGCCTGTAATGCTCTTCATCAATTTTTTCCCCTTCCCTAATCACATGATTTCTCTGCTTTCTTTGGGATAACTGTTACCCATGGATGCACTCCAGGCCAATGATGTGTCAGATAAAGAAAATGGGATGTGAGAAATGGGCTCACATAACTGACAGTTTCCTGCTAGTAGTCCACTCTGATTTGTAGATATCTATTCTTGAATAGTTTCCTTGCCTGTCTCACAAATTCCCTCAGAGTGGAAAGGAGACAGAACATTGCTCTTCTGGTGCCAACAATCTAACCTTCTATTCCCTTGATAATAATAATAATAATGGTGGTATTTTTTAAGCGCTTACTATGTGCCAAGCACTGTTCTAAGTGCTGGGGTAGATACAAGGTGATCAGTTTGTCCCATGTGGGGCTCACAGTCTTCATCCCCATTTTACAGATGAGGGAACTGAGGCCCAGAGAAGTGAAGTGACTTGCCCAAAGTCACACAGCAGACAAGTGGCAGAGACAGGATTAGAACCCATGACCTCTGACTCCCAAGCCCGGGCTTTTTCCACTGAGCCATGCACAAGGTGGCTTGCCTCAACAAGGTCAGGCAGCATAGCTTAGTGGAAAAAAATGTGGGCCGGGGATTCAGATGACCTGAGTTCTAATCCTGACTTTGACACATGCCTGTTGTGCAACCTTGGGCAAATCTCTTAACTTCTCTGTGCCTCAGTTTCCTCAACTGTAAAATTGGGATTCAATACCTGTTCTCCCTTCTATAGTAGAGTATATAAGATAGTGACAGTCATATTCAAAGAAGACGCCTCTGACGGTGAGATTCACTTGAGAGTGCACGTTTGACTGCAAAAGCCAATGTGGGACCCAATTTTAGCCATAAAGTGTGTACAAAAAGGCTGCCCTTTGTGTTGATATGTTTGATATATATGTATAGTCCCTGGTGCTTTTTCATTTTTTCCTCCTTATCTCGTTCCTTTCAAAGTCTTTGTTCAAAAAGGGCCACTACTTTCCTGATTGTAGTCATGCCATGCCCTGCCATGTTTCCAATGGGGTTGGCCTTTTTTCCCACTGGCTGTTAAGGAACATTCCTTATTCTAGGAAACACCCTAAGCCCCAGAACACTGTCACTGGTCAGTCTGTTTCAGCCCAACATTTCTCTTTATGCTGATAAATACATTCTAAACTAAGAAATGTGCTCTTCTTTAGGAATTGTAACAGGGAAGAATCGTGATGATTTCTCTACTCCACTCTCACATACCTCACACACAGTAATCCTCCAAAATCTCAAAAGGCATGTGAGCCTTTACCCAGTTTGCCTATTCACTGTGCTTACCATCCCTTAATTATCCATTAGTGTGGTGCAACCCCCAGCTCAGAATAAGCCTTCCTCCATGTCAGTGATAGGGCATGTTTAGAAAGCTAAGCACAAGCATTATAACAAAAATGCTTACTAATTAATAAATTGTTTAAGTTTTTATAGGTGAATGCTTAATATTTAATTTTCCAATAATTTTATCATTTATAATTTATTCAATTTATTATTTGCCATTTCTATTTATTAAAAATTGATATGTTCACTATTTCTTAACCAAGATTAGATTACTTTTTAATGCAAAAAAAATCCAACCCCCCAGTTGCTGGTAAACTGTGATTTATTTTCACTCCTTACTGAATAAGACTTTAATAATCTGGGCTCCACTTATTGCATCTTCTCCAACATCCTCTCTGGAGCTACTGAAGCCATCTGAGTTTAGCTTGCTCTAAAGTTCCACCGAACTATGTCTTCTCCATAAATAAATTTGATGATGATGAAGGTGCCCTCCTCTGCCTTATAAAGACTATTTTCAAAAATAAGGATTTGGAGTGATTTCGAAAGAAGGATTCACAATAATTATGAGTTGGCATTTTTGCGAATCATGGTAACCAGATCTGTTCTGGGGATAAAACCCAATAAGCAAACAGTGTATGCAATAAGCTTCTACCTCAGTTGCACATCTCTTCAGCCCAATGACAAAGAATCTAAGCCATAAGGGCAAAATAAAAAACACCCCTCCCCACATTGAGACTTTGGATTGCTCCAACTTGACATGCTTCACTTCTTCCATCTGTAAAATGGAAGGTAAAAAGAGCTTCTGAAACAAAGGGTATCCTCACTACTACACCCTGAACCCAATCCCAGTAAATACAGGTTCAGTCCATTGGAAACCATCGCTGTGTGTTGACAGTTTGTAGCATTTTCACTACATCATTCTGAGCAAAATTTCACTGTAGAAAGATGTAAAAATATAGCCTCTACAGTGTGTCCATTTCTGTTTGTTGGGTTTTTTTTTTAGATGTATAAACATCCTCAGTGACATATGAGCAGAAGCAAAACATTACAACTCCCCCATTCCTTCACTGTCTCCCGCGTCATCTATGCACTTCGATCTGTGACCTTGGGACATTAGATTAATTCATTCATTCAACTGTATTTATTGAGCACTTAGTGTGTGTAGAGCAGTGTATTAGGTGCTTGGGAGAGTACAATATAACATATGTTAGTTATTCACCCCAGCTCCAAACCCACAGCACTAATGTACATATTTTTAAATTATATATTGGAAATTACTTATTCATATTAATGTCTGTCTCCCCCTCTAGACTGTAAGCACGTTATGGGCAGGGAATGTGTCTGCTAATTCTGTTGTATTGTACTCTTCTCAGTGCTTAGTACAGTGCTCTGTACATAGTAAGTGCTCAATAAATGCTCAATAAGTGCTCAAAACTCAATATGTCCAAGACTGAACTCCTTATCTTCCCTCCGAAACCCTGCCCTCTCCCTGACTTTCCCATCACTGACGGCACTACCATCCTTCCCGTCTCACAAGCCCACAACCTTGGTATCATCCTTGACTCTGCTCTCTCGTTCACTCCTCACACCCAATCCGTCACCAAAAACTGCCACTCTCACCTCTGCAACATCGCCAAGATCTGCCCTTTCCTCTCCATCCAAACCGCTACCCTGCTGATTCAATCTCTTATCCTATCCCGACTGGATTACTGCATCAGCCTCCTCTTTGATCACCCATCCTCTTGTCTCTCTCCACTTCAATCTATACTTCACACTGCTGCCCGGATCATCTTTGTGCAGAAACGCTCTGGGCATGTTACTCCTCTCCTCAAAAATCTCCAGTGGCTACCAATCAACCTATGCGAAAAGGCAAAAACTCCTCACTCTCGGCTTCAAGGCTCTCCATCACTTCGCCCCCACCTACCTCACCTCCCTTCTTTCCTTCTACAGCCCAGCCTGCACCCTCTGCTCCTCTACTGCTAACCTCCTCACTGTGCCTCGTTCTCACCTGTCCCGCCGTCAACACCCAGCCCACGTCCTCCCCCTCGCCTGGAATGTCCTCCCTCCGCACATCCACCAAGCTAGCTCTCTTCCTCCCTTCAAAGCCCTACTGAGAGCTCACCTCCTCCAGGAGGCCTTCCCAGACTAAGCCCCCTCCTTCCTCTCCCCTCCCCATCCCTCCCACCCTACCGCCTTCCCCTCACCACAGCACCTGTATATATGTTTGTACAGATTTATTACTCTATTTATTTTACTTGTACATATTTACAATTCTATTCATTTTATTTTGTTAATATGTTTTGTTCTGTTGTCTGTCTCCCCCTTCTAGACTGTGAGCCCACTGTTGGGTAGGGACTGTCTCTAAATGTTGCCAACTTGTACTTCCCAAGCGCTTAGTACAGTGCTCTGCACACAGTAAGCACTCAATAAATATGATTGAATGAATGAATAAATGCCATTGATTGATTGCCTGCCAAAATAATCTAAATGTGCTCACCACTGGATTCAAGTGGATTCTGCCCCATATCTGACAGCCAAGAAACTCTGGTCAGGTAATTCAGAAACAAAGGTCCTGTGTGGAATATGCAGGGATTTCAATTAGCCAACATGATCAAGCTTATTTTAACCATGAAGCTAAATGATCATTAAGGCATTTTCCCTTTATATCTTTTTTGGCCTTCTCATCCTCTGCTTCCCATAAATGAACTTAGGGATGATTCTTTGTTCATTTCACCCAGCTTTCCTGCACCTCTTTCTGAGCTTCTGGAAAATTCACTGAGCCATTATACCTCTTTGACGAAAACTCCTTGGCCTTGGTTACTGCATTACACAAAGCAAAGGACTACCCAGACATTCTCTAACACCAAAACCCTGAGGCCTGCTGTCCTGGATTTACTTATCTTGATGATAATAATAATGACATTTGTTAAGCGCTTACTATGTGCCAGGCACTGTACTAAGTGCTGGGCTGGGTACAAGCAAATTGGGTTGGATACAGTCCCTGTCCCACATGGGGCTCACATTCTCAATCCCCATTTTACTGATGAGAGAACTGAAGCCCAGAAAAGTGAAGTGATTTACCCAAGGTCACATAGCAGACAAGTGGCAGAGCCGGGATTAGAATTCATGACCTTCTGACTCCCGGGCCTGTGCTCTATCTATGCTGCTTCCCAGGGAGAATGTCAGTTGGTCAGTCAATTATATTTATTGAGTTCCTACTGTGAGTAGAGCACTGTACTAAGCATTTGGGAGAGAGTACCACATAACAATAAACAGACACATTCCCTGCCCATAACAAGCTTACCGTCTAGAGAGGGAAACAGACATAATCTACATATATTACAGATATATACGTAAGTGTTCTGGGGTTACCAGCTCTGCTGTATTGTGCTCTCACAAGCACTTAGTACAGTGCTCTGCACATAGTAAACAATAAATGCCACAGATACAAAAAACACCATCCGGGTTTCCATCAGCTCCTTCTCTTGGGAGGTAGAGGGAGGATGCAGTTGTAGCATAAGTCTGGGCCAGTTCCACAAGACTGGAGCCCTGAGATTTGCTGCTCCTCCCTTCCCTCCATACCATTGCCAACCTCTCCTCCCCTTCTCTCCCTTATCCTTGGATTGTGAAGGAGCTTTCCCTGACTAAGCCCTCATTTCCTGTTTCCCCCCCTTCTGTGTTGCCCTTTGTTCCCTTTATTCACCCCTCCCTCAACTCTATGGCATTTATGCATGTATCTATAATTTATTCATATTAATATCTTTCTCCTCCTCTAGACTGTGAGCTCTTGGCAGCCAGGGAATGTGTCTACCAACTCCACTATACCATACTCTCCCAAGTGCTTAGTACAGTGCTTGGCCCACAGTGAACGCTCAATAGATATGATTGATTGAGTAATTGGGAGCTAGGGGCTGTGTTTAATCCTCATCTGTGTAGTTTTTTTCTTAGTGCTTAGTAGAGTGATTTGCCCACAGTAGGAACTTAAGAAATACTATGAGTGAATTAAAATGGCTCCAAAATAAGTTTCCAAGGAGGCAACTACAAAAGCCTTCGAAGTAAAAGTTTTCTTCAGGTCTCCAGGGCGACTCTTTATGTCTCTTACCTTGATGCTAGTGAAGTCAGAGTTTAATTTAAGATACTGCATTAGATGAGAAGCAGTCTGTCAGGCCTGTGCTTAATCTGTTGGCAAAATGCAACAGGATTTGCAGTTCTCTGTGACCCCTGGTACTGCAATAAGAACAAATTTTCTCTCTTCTTGGATTGGTCTTAACCTATCATAAATGAAATATCTACTATTCTGAGGTTGAAAAAAATAACCTAAAAAGAGAAAAGTACTTCCCTCAACTATAGTTCCGAAGCACAAATGTGTTTCTTTTGTGCCATGCTAATCATTTAATGCCGTTTCCAGGCTGTGTCAAAAAAATAGGGAGAAGAGTAATGTTATTTGGCAAATATCTTTCAAGGGTTCTATTATTTTCTCTGTACACAGATCAACAGCCCAAAATCTGCATGCAATTGCCTGGAAATAAGGGAAAAAAAAACAACCCCAAACCCTCCAGTGGCTACCCAGGGGAGAGTTGTGTCTTGAAAATTAGCTGTCTGCTTGGTTTTACGTAATATTAACCAATAAGTCAACGAGTCTTTCACTCAATTAATTTTGAGGGCATTTTATGGTTCAATTTCCCTGTTCAGCTGAGTCTTGGGCATATGTGTATGTATGCAAACATTTATCTGCATTTGCTTCTACACTCTCATGACTTCTGAATAGTAATTCAACTCTTACTTTTGCATTGAGGGATTGCTTTAATATGTTTCATTTTTATTCAATAGTCAAGATTTTTCTTTAACTCAACAAGTGACTCAGCTGCAAGATGTGATTTAAAAGTCGGGTGGATTAGCGTCTGTCACCAATGCAGTGCTAAAGAAATGATGTAAATAAACACAGCCAAGTTCGTAGAGCTTTTTCCATCAATCTTAATTTAGGAAATGATTACAGTTACATCAAGGCAACATCTATATTCAATGCTGCTCCCTTAAAGGCCTCATCTTTAGTCACTAATTCTTTATTTTCCATTATGATAATCGCATAAAAATGAAGAACTCCAAAGAAATAAGAAAACAGAGGGATGAATTCAGTCCCCATCATTTGTGGATTTGTTGAGTGCAGAAAACATCAGAAGGTTTTGGAAGCTTCTGAAATTAATTCTGTCCCCAACAATACTGGTGACTTCAAAAAGATACCCCCAGGCCCACTGAGTTTCTCCTCTTCCACCCTACCATCTTTCAAGTGGTGCCAAGCTGTGGAAAATGGAAGCTCTTGGGGATGAAAGAATAGACAAAGCAGCCCCTATTCAAATTCATCCATTAAACAAAAGTTTTGGGGTGCTGATGATGGAACAAATGAGAGATGCTCAAAAATCTCCAGTGGCTACCAATCAACTTATGCATCAGGCAAAAACTCGTCAGCCTCTACTTCAAGGCTCTCCATCACCTCGCCCCCTCCTACCTCACCTCCCTTCTCGCCTTCTACAGCCCAGCCCGCACCCTCCGCTCCTCTGCCGCTAATCTCCTCACCGTGCCTCTTTCTCGCCTGTCCCGCCGTCGACCCCTGGCCCACATCATCCCCCTGGACTGGAATGCCCTCCCTCCGCACATCCGCCAAGCTAGTTCTCTTCCTCCCTTCAAAGCCCTACTGAGAGCTCACCTCCTCCAGGAGGCCTTCCCAGACTGAGCCCCCTCCTTCCTCTCCCCCTCCTCCCCCTCCCCATTCCCCCCGCCTTACCTCCTTCCCCTCCCCACAGCACCTGCATATATGTATATATGTTTGCACGTATTTATTACTCTATTTTATTCGTACATATTTATTCTATTTATTTTATTTTGTTAATATGTTTTGTTTTGTTCTCTGCCTCCCCCTTCTAGACTGTGAGCCCACTGTTGGGTAGGGACCGTCTCTATATGTTGCCAACTTGTACTTCCTAAGCGCTTAGTACAGTGCTCTGCACACAGTAAGCGCTCAATAAATATGATTGAATGAATGAATGAAAGATGCAAAAAATGATTTTAATGCCCACTAGCCTAACTCACGTGGGGGTGTCTCATTTGCCACACATTTCCATTTGCAGCAAATGGGTGGCAGCGGAGAAGCAGTGTCAGAGGATCTGGGTTCTAATCACAGCTCTGCCACTTGTCTATTCTGTGACCTTGGGCAAGTCACTTCACTTCTTTGGGCCTCAGTTCCCTCATCTTGCAAAATGGGGGATTCAATACCTGCTCTCCCTCTCCTACTTAGACTGTGAGCATCATGTGGCAACTGATTGTCTTCATTCGTTCGCATTCATTCGAGCACTTACTGTGTGCAGAGCACATCTACTGCAGCTCTTGGTACAGTGTTTGACATCGAGTCTGTGTTTAACAAATACCATAATTTTTATCATTTGCCACTGGCATTGCTGCAAGTGTTCTGCTGCTAAGGGAGAAATGAAAAGGAAAAAAACATACTTGGCTCATTTCGTGATTTCTGCTTTGAATGTTGGCTTTCGGGAACTCTGAGTTGCACAGGGTTACATGTCAAATTTCAAAGATGCCACCATCATTATCATATTCAAGAAGAATCAATCGAGTTCATATATTTAGCATTTACTCTGGCCAGAGCACTGTACTATGTACTTGGGAACATGCAAGAGCATACTTGGGATTGGCAGAGGAGCTAGTCTCCTCTCTAAATGATCCCAATAGCTTCTGGGAAATATAAGCAAAACCAGCCCCTTGGCAATGTGGGATATGTACTATTTTCTCCTTTCCCTGAAATTCTCCTGCCCGCTCTGTTTGGAAGGTATTCTATAGCATCTGTCTGTGACTTTGCCCTCTAACATCAATCAATTAATCAATCAATGGGATTTATTGAGCACTTAGGAGAGTACAATACAACAAACTTAGCAGACATGTTCCCTGCCCACAGTGCGCTTACATCATGCAAGGATATAAAAAGAAGCAGACACTAAATCAAGTAGGCCAACGTGTCCCCCAGGGGAATGTTAAACTGTGAGTGGCATTAACATGGCATCAAGCTTCAGAAGTCTGTAAAGCAAATTATAGTGCCCAACCTTCTCTATGGTTTTGAAATCTGAGCTTGCTATAAAAGCAACATCCACTTTATATCAATCAATCAATCATGTAGAGTGCTTACTGTGTGCAGAGCACTGTACTAAAGGCTTGGGAGAGTACAATGTAGCAAAATAGCAGACACATTTCCTGCTTGCCAGGGGTTTACAAGTCTAGAGCAGTTCCCCCAGGCAGGTTGGCAAACAGTGGAGGTCCAGGAACACAATTCAGTCCACCAGGATCAAAGCAAAGTTTATCCTATCATACTTTCACAGAGTGGTACGTGAGAGGGGAATGGATACCCAAATCGTGCTCTGTGGTGAGCAGAAATAGGGCAATGATAAAAAACAGTGAAACCCAGTCTCAGATTATGCAACACAGCTCTGAACTCCTTGGAAGCAAAAACAACCCAAAGACCAACCCAGTATGCCGCAATGAGAACTGGAAGGGCGATTTTAGAGCAGATCTCGTGGGTAAATCCTGATGGTGAGGCAGAAATAAAACACCACCAGGCAGGCATCATCTGTACAAAAGCCTTATCTTTTCTCATTCAAATATGTGAAAGGGACTGCCCATTTTGCATTGGTCTTTCTAGTCACATCTACATGTAAAATAATTATAGCATTTATTAAGTACGCATATAATTGTATGCTACAGTAATAATTATAGCATTCAGAACTTACTTTGTGCTAAGCGTTGGGGTAGATGCAAGGCTCTGAGATTGTACACAGTCCCTGCTGCACATGGGGCTAACAATCTATTTTACCCCTTCTTTACAAATGAGGAAACTAACGCCCAAAGACATTAAGTGACTTACCCAAGGTCACACAAGCAGGCCAGTGGCAAAGCTGGAATTAGAACCTGGGTCTTCTGACTCCCAGTCTCACTAGACGTGTTTCAGTAGTATACTCATACCTGTAGGGCAGATATAATCATATATCTACTTGAATTTCTATGTCTCTTAGCAGCAACAGTGTTTACTGAGCACTATACTGGTTGCTTAACAAATATTGCCTCGTTTCCCAGTAAAAAACAAAATCCCTGTCATCAGTTGATCATTGCTTTTCTCTCTGAGAGGGTATAGCTTGGGTGCACTGTAGCCTAGTGGCTAGAGCAAGGGCCTGGGAGTCAGAAGGACCTGGGTTCTAATCCCGGCTCTGCCCGCTTGTCTGCTGCGTGACCTTGGGTAAGTCACTTCACTTCTCTGGGCCTCAGTTACCTCATCTGTAAAATGAGGATTAAGACTGTGAGCCCCAAGTGGGACAGGGACTATGTCCAACCTGATTACCTTGTATCTATCCCAGGGCTTAGAACACTCCTTGGCACATAGTAAGCACTTTATAGATACCATTACTATTAGTAATAATAATAATTACTCATGAGTAACTATTGGTAATAAAGGTATTTATTGAGGCATTTCTTGAGTCCAGCACCAAGTTTCAAGCCAACCCAAACATCTAGAGGGCAACTGTGGTGTCCAACCTTCTAGTTGGATGGAAGAACTGGACTTATCACCCTACCCCAGCACTTATGTACAAATCCTTATACTCTGCCATTTCCCCTATCTGTCATTTATTTTAACATCTGTCTCTTCCACTAGATCGTAAGTGCCTTATCATCGTCATCATTATTATTATTGTATTTAAGAGCTTACTATGTGTCAAGACAGTTCTAAGCACTAGGGTAGGTACCAGTTAATCAGTTTGGACATGCTCTCTATGCCACATGGTGCTCACAATCTAAGTAGGAAGGAGAACAGGTAATGAATCCTCATTTTAGAGTTGAGGAAACTGAGGCCCAGAGAAGCTCAGTGATTTGCTCACCCCCCTACCCCCCAGCAGGCAAGTGGCAGAACCGGAATTAGAACCCAGGTCCTCTGACTCCCGGGCCCATGCTCTTTCCACTTGGCCATGCTGCTTCCCTGCTTCTTTGAGGGAGGGGAATGTGTCTACCAACTCTATTGTATTCTATTCTCCCATAGTGTTTTAATTCTGCTCAGTGCACACAGTAAGTGCTAAGTAAATACCACGGATTCCATCAATGGTATTGAGCACTTACCATGTGCAGAGCATTGTACTACATGCGTGGGAGAGTACAATATAATAGAATTAAGCAGACACCTTCCCTGCCCATAATGAGCTTACAGTCTAGAAACAATCTTACAGGCTGGAGAAAGATCGATTGATGTCCCCATCTGACTGTTGTAGTTCTATCCATGCCACCTCTTTACAATCCCTAACATCACCTGGGAAGACAATCGCACAAGCACAGAGGTCCTGAAATGCATTCAGCTCATCAGCATTACAGCAATGCCTGTTATATCACATCCTCACTGGGTGGGACATGGGAGAAGAATGAACAGTAGCAGGACTCCCAAACAGCCAGTGTACATTGAACTGAAACATAGAAAGGGAGAAGCACTTGATACAATTAGCAAAACTCAAAATATGTGGCATAGCTTCGGAAAATTGAGAGACAGCATTAGAAGATGAATCACTTAGGGTACGGCCATCTGGAATGGGGTAATTATCTTACAGCAGAAGCTTCAAGGTAATAGTGACACCTAAAGGGAGGAAGGAAATTGGTGCAGGCAACCTGTGGAATAGATTACAATGGCACAGAAAGGAGAAACCTTTTTTACAAGGGAGAAAGGATGATCGGTCCTTTGTCAGCAATACTGCTCAGCTGTCACCATCTGTAGTGTTAATCAAAAGTATTTACTGAACACCTATTGTGAGCAGAGCACTGCACTAGGGGCTTGGGAGAATACACTGGAATTTTGAAGGAAGCCAAACTGCTTTCCCTAAAGGTTTTTGATTCATTGATTCACTCAATCATATTTATTGAGTGCTTACTGTATGCAGAGCACTGTACTAAGCGCTTGGGAGAGTATAATAAACAGATACACAACCAAGCTTACAGTCTAGAGGGGGAGACTGATGATGGGGAGAGCTGTGATCTGCAAGATGTGAAGGGGTAAAGAGTTCCATACAGGAAAAAGGAAGGAAGCAATTAAGTGCAAATAGCCTTGCCCCCTCTTATCTTACTTCCCTGATTTCCATATTTATTGAGCACTTAATGTGTGCAGAGTACTGTACTAACGCTTGGGAGAGTACAACATAATAATAAACAGACACATTCCTACTACAGCCCAGCCTGCATGCTTCTCTCCTCTAATGCCAAAGTATTCACTGTTTGTTTCTTTTATGGTACTTCTGTATGTGTCAAACACTGTTCTAAGCACTGGGGTAGGTACAAGTTAATTAGGTCGCACACAGTCCCTGTCCCACATTGGAGCTCACAATTTTAAGTAGGAGGGAGAACAGATATTGAATCCTTATTTTACAGTTGAGGAAACTGAGGTGCAGAGAAATTAGGTGACTTGCCCAAAGTCACACAGTGAGAAATTGGCAGAGTTAGGATTAGAACCCAGGTCCTGTGACTCCCAGGCTTGTGCTCTTTCCATTAGGCCACACTGCTTCTCACTAAACCTCAGTCTCATCTATCTTGCTGCTGACCTCTCATCCACATCCTGCCTCTGGTCTGGAACGCCCTCCCTCTTCATATCTGACAGATGATCACTCTCCACACCTTCAAAGCCTTATCAAAAGCATACCTCCTCCAAGAGGCCTTTCCTGACTAAGCCCTCACCTCCTCTTCTCCCACTCCCTTCTGTGCTGGCCGTACAAGTCAATTTGCACCCTTTATTCACCCCTCCCCACAACACTTTTGTATATTTCCATAATTTATTTATATTAATGTCTGTCTCCCCCTCTAGAAGTTGTAAGCAGGAAAGATGTCTACCAACTCTGTTATACTTTCCCAAGTGCTTAGTACAGTGCTCAATAAACTTGTTAATTTGATTGGGTTGGTTGGCACTGGAAGGAGGTGAGCTTGGGTGGAGCAAAGAGCCCAACCTAGTGAACAGAGCAGCTACGTAAATCAGCCTTCAAGCCAGTCGTAACCAGGTGATTCTGCTTGATGCAAAGGGAAATTAGCCTTTGAAGGATCTTCAGGAGTGGCAAGACATGCTGCGGAATGAAGTTTTACAAAGATGATCCAGCAACCGATTGAAGAGAAGCAGAGCTGCCTAGTGGCCGGAGCATGGTTCTGGGTATCAGGAGGACCTGGATTCTAATCCATGTTCTGCCACTTGTCTGCTGTGTGACCTTGGGCAAGTCACTTAACTTCTCTGTGCCTCAGCCATAAAATGGGGATTAAGACTGTGAGCCCCATATGGGACATGGACTGTGTCCAATATGATTAGCTTGTATCTATCCTGGCACTTAGTACGCTGCTTGGCACCTAGTAAGCGCTTAATAAATACCATTAAAAAAAGCAGAGGGTAGAGGTAAGAAGCCATTGGGAGTTGACAAGAGTGTGAACCAGAGTGGTGGTGGTTTGGGAAGAGAAGAAGAGGGGTATCTGGGAAGTATTGTAGAAGAAAAACCAGCAAAATTTCATGATAAGCTGAATGTGAGAGTTAAAAAACAGAAAGGAGTGGAAGGTGACTCTAAAGTTGTGAGCTCTGGTTCAGGAAGGTGGTGGTGGTGTTGGCTATGCTGGGAAAGTTAGGTGCAAGAGTGTATTGTTTGTTTGTTTGTTTTTAAATGGTATTTTTTAAGCATTTGCTACGATCCAGGCACTGTTTAAAGCATTGGGGTAGATACAAAGTAATCAGGTTGGTCACAGTCCCTGACCCACATAGGGCTCACGATCTTAATTCTCATTTTATAGATGAGGTAACTGAGGCACCACCTCTCAGGGTCACACTTGGAGAGTTTCCAGTACTCTACCAATCTCAACTATGGGAGGGAGAGTCAAGCAGAGTCATATCCATTCCATCACTAGCTTGGGCAGTGGCTAGCGAGTGGAAGGCAATCTGCTGCAAGTCAAAACTCACCTGTGCTGGGCAGCAGGGGCATGGGATAGAGTCAAGGGCGGAGACTTGGGTTTACTGAACGGAAGGAGGCAATGGTAAACCACTTCTGTATTTTTACCAAGAAAACTCTATGGATCCACTACCAGAACGATGGCAGATGGAGGTGGGACGTTCTGGGAGAGATGTGTCCATGGTGTCGCTATGGGTCAGACGTGATTCGACAGTGTAAGACAACAACAACAGCAACAACTGAGGCACAGAGAAGTGACGTGACTTGCCCCTTGTCACACAACAGAGAAGTGGTGGAGCCAGAGTTAGAACCCAGGTCCTTCTGATTCCCAGGCCCGTGCACTATCCACGAGCCCACACTGTTTTACACATGATGAATTTAAGATGCCGGCTCCTATCCTTAAATTATATATTATAAATTACTTATTTATCATATTAATGTCTGTCTCCCCCTCTAGACTGTAAACTCGTTATTGGCAGGGAACATGTCTGCTAATTCTGCTGTATTGCATTCTTCCAAGCACTTAGTACAGTGCTCTGCACACAGTAAGCACTCAATAAATACCACTGATTGATTGATTGGTAGGGCACTCAGGTTGAGCTGTCCTGGAGGTAAGCAAAAATGTGAGATTATAGAGGTAGGGGCTTTGGAGGAAGATTTGGGAGTCATTTGCATGAAGCTCGTTGTGGGCAGGGAATGTGTCTATGTGTCTTGGGAGAGTACAGTACTCTCCCAAGTGCTTAGTAACGTGCTTTGCACACAGTAAGCGCTCAGTAAATACCACTGATGATGATGAAACTGTAGCTGAAATCATGTGACCAGATCAGCATCCTGAAAGTCAGTGTAGAAGGAGAACAGCTGAACTGAGAGTCAGCAAAGGAGGCTAAGAAGGAGATTTTAAGGAAATAAGAGAATGAGCCCCTAATGTATGCAGAGCACTATATTAAGCACTTGGGAGAGTACAATACCAGCTCAACGAATACCACAAGAATTATTACTACAAGCGAGTTAGTAGACGTGATCCCTGCTCTCAAGTTGCTTACACTCCCGCAAGGGAGAAAGCCAGTAAAATAATATATTTTAAAAAAAGGAAAAGTGGCTATGTATATGAGTTAGTGCTTAAGTGATAGAGGATGTAAAAATCTATACAGAAATGCTTTTGAGAACACAAGTGCTTAGGCTGAAGTGGCAGTTGTGGAGATATAACCTAGAGAGGGCTGAAATGAATTGAGGACATCCTTCTGGAGGAGGAAGAGGTTTGAGCATGGGGAGGGCATCCAGAAACCTTTGCCTGATTAATATCTTTCCTCCCTGTCCTATTCTCCCTTCCTTTTGCATCACTTATGCACTTGGGTCTACCCCTTAAGTGATTTAATATGCATCTCACCCCCATAGTACTTTTGTACATTTAATCTGTTGCTTCCCTTTTCTGTAACCTATTTAAAAATCTTTCTCCCCCACTGGACTGGAAATTCCTTGAGGGCAGGGATTGTGTCTACTACACTATTGTACTCTCTCAAGGGCTTAAATACAGCTCAATGAATACCACAAGTGTGAACACTCAAAATATACCATTCATTGATTTGGTCTGGAGGACCCTCTAGACTGTAAACTTGTTGAGGGCAGGGAAGGTGTCTGCTAACTTTGTTGTATTGTGTTTTCCCAAGCACTTAGTATGGTGCTCTAGACATAGTAAGGGCTCAATAAATACAAATGATTGATTGATTGAGGAGCTGAAGGGGGAGGGGTTTCCAGGCAGGGAGAAGGGTGTGAGAGGTCGGCAGGCAAGAGAGACAAGAATGGGACAGACTGAGTAGGTTAACTGGAGAGGAATAGAGTGTGAGCTGGGGTATAGTAATAATTGTGATTATAGTGTTTGTTAAGTGCTCACTTTGTTAAGTGCTCACTGTGTGCCAGGTACTGTTCTATGCGCTGGGGTAGGTTACAAGATAATTGGGTTGAACACAGTCCCTGTCCAACACAGGGCTCACGGTCTTAATCCCCATTTTACAGATGAGGAAACTGAGGCACAGAGAAGTTGTGACTCACCAAAGGTCACACAGCAGATTTTTGGCAGAGGTGGGATTAGAACCCATGACCTTCTGACTCCCAGGTGCATGCTCTATCCACTAGGCCATGCTGCTAGTAATAATAATAATAATGATGGCATTTATTAAGCACTTACTATGTGCAGAGCACTGTTCTAAGCGCTGGGGAGGATACAAGGTGATCAGGTTGTCCCACATGGGTCTCACAGTCTTAATCCCCATTTTACAGATGAGGGGACTGAGGCCCAGAGAAGTTGTGACTTGCCCAAAGTTACACAGCTGACAAGTGGCGGAGCCGGGATTAGAACCCATGACCTCTGACTCCCAAGCCCGGGCTCTTTCCACTGAGCCATGCTGCATCTCTCTAGCAGGAGAAGAGAGTGGAGAAGTAGAGGGGAGAAAGCTGAGAGAGTGCCTTAAGGCCAAGGGGCAGAAGGGTCAGAAACCAGTGAGGAGGCTGACACGGTACAAGATGATTATTCCATGTAGATGAAACTAAAGTCGGATAGAGAAGCAGCGTGGCTCAGTGGAAAGAGCTCTGGAGTCAGATGTTATGGGTTCAAATCCCAGCTTCGCCAACTGTCAGCTGTGTGACTTTGGGCAAGTCACTTAACTTCTCTGTGCCTCAGTTACCTCATCTGTAAAATGGGGATTAAGACTGTGAGCCCCCCGAGGGACAACCTGATCACCTTGTAACCTCCCCAGCGCTTAGAACAGTGTTTTGCACATAGTAAGTGCTGAATAAATGCCATCATTAAATGCCAGAAATTTTAGGGGAAGGGAGTGGTCAAAAGTGTTCAAGTTTCACCTTCACATCCAAAAGGCAGACACAATACAGAACTGCACAGACAGCCATCCTCAAGAGGTCCAGAGGAAACCAAGAAACAACACATGGCCCATATTGGAAATATTAAGTCTATAAACACACACACACAGACACACAAACACTCTCTCTCTCTCTTTCTTTCTCTCTCTCTCTCTCTCTCTCTTTCTCAAATATAGCTAATTAGGACCGAATTGTGTGTCTAGCTTGAATTAGTGACAATTCCAAGTAGTAGAACATCTCTAAAACATTTCATTATTTTTGAGTGCACACTGTATTACGAACTAAGATGCAAATAAGTACTAACAAGTAAATGGCTTTTTATGTTATAGTGCTCAACTTAGCTCATAAATTATGTTGCCAGGGGAGCTGGCTGACTAATTAAAAGGCTATTGCCCTCTCCTTCCCTCCGGGGCTGGATAGGCAGAGGGAGACAGGGACTGAAGCTGTGGAACCCTTTCACCTCCTAAATCGCTCCTCCCCTCTCTCCAGGTTTTCAGCCCCACTCTAGACAGGAATGTATTTTGTTTATCGCTAGAAGCAAAGACGTTCCACCTAGGAACTTATCAGCCATGCCATCTTCTCACTACAGTTAGGCAGGTGGAGGAAGGAAAACAAATACGAATTCCGATGGCCCAAGGCAGGCAGACCAAGAAGATAAGATTCAGTGGGTTTTATCTGGGGGTCCAGAGCAAATAAGAAGACCTTAAAAGGAGGTTCAGACATTTGGACCATTAGCTAGCTAGCTAGCTGCCTCCTTACCCTTTGGGGGTCTGAGAGCTGCAGCGCCACAGGATTTAAATAGTAACAAAGGAAAAGCTGGGACCTGAGAGGAGTAAGAAGTGAGTTTTCAGCTAAGCTGTTAGGCTCCGGGACTATCTTTCTGAGGGGAATGATAAGTGGGGAGTTTCTTGGACTGGACAAAGTGAAATTGAACACTGTCTGTGAATGATCACGGCTTATAAGAGATGACTACATTACTGAGGTTTTCCAATCTATATATAAAGGTTTCATATTTTCAGAGTTGAATTGCTTTGGTGGGTGTTTGGTCAAGGTTTCACTGGATAGTTTCAGCAGAGTTTGCTACCAGAGAGGGCGAGGGTGCACGCACCGCCCCCCCCACCCCGTATCCATTTCAAAAATAACATACCTGCACAGGGCAAAACCAATGGTAGGGAAATATCTCAAAAATAGTGTTCTTTTGTAACGCAAACTGAGAAACAGCTTTGTTTTCAGTCTAACAAAATGGGATTTGCAACTAATTCTGATGTAATGATAATAGCATTTATTAAGCACTTACTGCGTGCCAAACATTACTAAATGCTGGGGTAGATAAAGCTAATCGGGTTGGACACAGCCCTTTTTCCACATGGGCATTACAGTGTAAGGGGGAGGGAGAACAGAGATTTAGTCCCCATTGTGCAGATGAGGAAATGGAAGCACAGAGTGGTTAAGTAACTTGCCCAAGGTCACAGATCAGGCAAGTGGCAGGCCAGGATTAGAATCCGGGTCCCCGACTCTCAGGTCTGGATTCTTTCCACTAGTAGTAACCCTAATTCCAGTCCCAAAGCTGAGGCGTTTTGACAATTGTGATGGTTGACAGGTTAATATTGATTCTTGGAAATGCCCAAGCTTGGAATTTGTCAATGACAGAGCTATGGTGCTTAATTTGAAGCAATCTGTCATCCTCTCCTTCAAAGGGTGGGCCAGGAAGCTGATTAGTCATAAGTAGCTGGGCAGGGAACTTGTCTACCTACTCTGTTATATTGTCCTCTCCCAAGCACTTAGTACAGTGCTCTAGACACAGTAAGCACTCAATAAATAAGATTGATTAAGTAGATGCAGTTAGTCTGCCCATCAGGCTTGCTGGTCAGGCTTCCTGAGCTCTGGGACAGAACATGAGGAATTGGGATTCACAAATGTTTCCCAGTAACTATGGTCCCCACCCAGCTGATATTTGTTTAGCACCAAAAACCTGTTTTGTTCCATTCAGATGTAGTCCAAAAAAGGCTATTTACACTGGAAAAATGACTTCCCAATCAATCATATTTATTGAGTGCTTACTGTGTGCAGAGCACTGTACTAAGCATTTGTGGGAGTGAAATATAACACAGTTGGTAGACATGGTCTCTGCCCACAAAGAGCTTACAGTCTAGAGGGGGAGACAGCCATTAAAATGAATTATCGCGACGTGCATATGTGCTGTGGGGAAGTGGGAGTGACACAGAAGGGAGAAGGAGTAGGGGAAATGAGGGCCTACTTGGGGAAGGCCTCTTGGAGGAGATGGGATTTTAACAAGACTCTGAGGAGGGGAGAGTGATAGTCTGTCAAATGTAAAAGGGAAAGGAGATCCAGGCCGAAGCAGGATGCGGGAGAGGGGTCAGAGCTGAGATAGATGAGATCGAGGTACAGTGAATAGGTAGACATTTAGCAGAACAAAATGAGTGTCCTGTGTTACAGAAGGAAATCAGCTACGTGAGATCGAGGCGGCAAGGTGATGGAGTGCTTTAAAGCCAGTGGTAAGGAGTTTGATAGGGAGGTGGATGGGCAACCACTGGAGGTCCGTGAGGAGGGGAAAATGTGAACTGAACAGTTTAGAAAAGTGATCCAGGCAGAGGAGAGGGAATCTGGGGCTGGAATGGGGAAAGACAGGAGGGCGATGCAGTAGTCAAGGAGGGAAAGGTTAAGTGCTTAGATCAACATGGTGACAATTTGGATGGAATTCGAGAAGCATTAGGGCCTAGTGGATAGAGTGCGGGCCTGGGAGTCTGAAGGATCTGGGTTCTAATCCCAGTTCTGCCACTTGTCTGCTGTGTGACCTCGGGAAAGTCACTTCACTTCTCTGTGCCTCAGTTACTTCGCCTGTAAAGTGAGGATTAAGATTGTGAGCCCTATGTGGGACAGGAACTGTGTCCAACCCTGTATACTTGTATCCAACCCAAGGCTTAGTACAGCATTTGGCATATAGTAAGCACTTAACAGATACCACAATTGTTATTATCATTATTATGGAGAGGAAAGGACAGATTTTAAGCGATGCTGTCAAGGTAAAGCCGGTAGGATTTGGTGACTTTGAATATGTGGGTTGATTGAGAGAGATGAGTCAAGGATAAAGCCAAAGTTACAGGCTGGTGAGACAGGGAGATGGTGGTGCTGTCTACAGTGTCGGGAGACATGCAATTCCCCCTTGTTTCTTGTAGCCTTATTGTGCACAGATTGTGGTTCAATGAGAAATGATCAAAATAGGCTGTAGGTCATCTAGGGAATCCCTAAGTAGACTCTGGGGGACAGTCTCTATTGCTGTGTTCTTAGAGCAGGAGGGAGAAGAGAGGAGGTCAACACAGGTACAGAGAAATCCCTGGAGAGCTGCAGTGCCAGAGAACTTGTGTGAAATACCTGGGCAGCTGGACAAGCCTTGGACTTGAATGCGGCAGGAGGTGATTCCTCCTCTGGCTCCGTTGAGGGGGAGGTAGAAAGGGCATCTGGTTTGGATTCCCAGTGATCGATATTTAAGGTGTGGCTGCCACTGCAGGGATCCTTTTACAGCCTTAGAAAGCAATTCTGCACAGACTTAACTTTTCCCCTAGGAAAACTGCCAACAGTGCACTGACCAAAACAAGCACCACCAAAGACGAGGAAGTTATTTTCACTGGGCCTTGTTCTTCGAGGTTCCTTTGGGTTTTCAATTGGCTGTCATTCCTCAATTGTTAGCCCTTTCGGAAGAGCAAATCCTACTAACGTTTCCAGGAGGAGCTCCCTTGCTACTTTACAAATCTCTGGGTGGGACCAGTGGGGGTAAGTGCCTGGGAAGAGGACACATTCAGCATCACTGCTGTCGCTAAAACAGTACAAAAGACACAGTGTTTTACTTCCCTTTTATTGCAACCATTTTCAAAGTCAAAAGTTTCACGGAAAAAGTAGAAACCTACAAACCGGGCAAATCATCTTGCTCCCTCATAAAAAGACAATGAGGACCAAGGATGGATTCTCCACCCTAGCAATATCATATTGTCTTCTCTCTGAAAACTACAGATGCCATTTTGGAGAAGAGAAAAAGCCCTGCATCAAACTGAACACATATTCATGACATTCCAAGCCAAATCTCTACTTTTTTTTTTTTCAGAAAAATGGGTTTTACTTTCTTTTTTTTTTTCCCCAGAAAAATGGGTTTTTTCAGGCCTCATTTTGAAGCATCAAATAAGAAAACATTCAACAACTGTCAAGGGAAATACTTAAGTTGCCATTTTCTTGTTGGCCTCGGGGCAGGACCGGCTGCAGAGAGTCAGTGAGGTAAGTCATGACCTCAGTTGGCGGGGGGACGGTTGTGCCGCCCGGCCCTTCTCCAGGATGGCTGTGCCACTGCATTTCTTAGAGATGGTGTTGGGATGGATGGAAGTGATCCCTCAGCAGGGCGTAAAATGGGGTGGGAATTAAGGGGTAGGGGAGCATCACCGAGCATCACTTAGCACTCATTCTGAGTGCTCGGTCGGAGAGGCAGAGATAGAGCAACGCTCTTCGGCAAAACTATGGTGTTTGAGGTCATTAGGTTAGGTGGCACAAGGGTAACATAACAGGATGACCTCTTGAAGAGCATGGGGGGAGGGTGGGACCATTTAGGCCCCACCTTGTGGAAACTGACTCTCTGAAACCGACCCCGCCTCTGAGATTAAACGCTATGGGGTGAAACGTGAGTTTTCTGGGATTTATACAGATGTACAAAAGCTGCTTTTCAGGTTATACTGCATCAGTCTGGATTAGCAGAAGATTAAAATAATAAGGGTAAAGCCTTAACTGAAGCTTGAGCACTCTATCGCACTGGACTTTAGATTCAAAGTAACCTTTAGAAAGAAAAGTACAACATTATACGTTTCCAAAGCCATTCAGTAACCAAACAGTAACACTCAAAAGGTATAATGCAATTTCCTAACTGAAGCGACATCTGTATTTTCAATGTCTCTCTCCTCAATTTCACCTTCCTAGACTAGTGTGACATATATAGAAAATTAAGCTTTTGCTAAACCCTCGAGTTATAACTATCTGCATTGTGTTATAAATCCGTCTTGGATTGGAAAACAATTAAATATTGTCAACTAAGGTAATTTCAGTAGCTGGGATAAGAATAGGAAAGTTACATTTTGAAACTGAAATGAGTGGCCAAAGTGGCCCTTTTCTCTATGACCCTTTTTTTCCCCTCACAAAATGAGAAACTTCCTGCTCAGTTGTGCAGTAGAAACTTTTGTTGCTTACCAACCTATTTTTTCCTATCAAACTGACTTTTTTTCACTACCACAAATATAACTGCATAAACAGAGGAACCAGCTATTAAAAAACAAACAAAAACCTTAGTTTAAAGTGGACGGTGTATAAATGTGACCTTGTGCTTTATTTCCCACAGCTGCTATCATCTTTGCAATATTGGCGATTAAAGGGTGAGAACTATGTAGCTGTGGAAAATGAAACCAAAAGCATGTTTAGCCCATTCACTGCCCCAAAAGGAAGAAGTGCAAATACTTAAATGCCGACAATGTTTTTCTACAAAATAGCGATTTTTAAAGCAAACAGAAAACAAACAAAAAGTCAACAGATTGTCTATTTAAATACTTAACATTAGTTAACATTTATGTCATATTCAGAAATCACAGAAAAAAGACTAAAGAAGATCAAAATGAAGCAAAAATCCTCCAAATGAGTGATAGCTTTTTAGGTGACTGCCTGATCTTGGTTAGCCCCAACTTCAGGTAAAAAATGTGTTGGTCATGATGCTGGTTTCTATGCTTGCCCAAATTGGCAAGGGGTGGAGGGAGGGGAAAGGTCCACCTGTAGGTGGGGGATGGAGATGAGCTCCCTCCCCGCTCCTGCCCAACCCACGGTTTTTTGAGCTAGATTCCCACACTTGCTCACCGCAGACCGGAAAGTTCCCACTCGGGGCTGAAAAAGATCAAAAATCTAGGCTTTCAAGTCTAGTGGCTCTTTGAAGGCTATTCCCTCCCAATCCTCATCCCTTGTTCTCCTCTTGCCCCCACATTCAAAAGGCAAAGGAGGTGACATAGTTCTGTCCACTACCGTTACCTTCTAGGGCCACATTCTCACTGTCAGCAGTCATGTTCAAAGCAGATAATTCTAGCACAGGAAAATTAAGCGAATCCAAAGGGAACCTAAAGCCTATCAAAACATTTCAAAAAATTTACCATCTCCCACTAGCCCCAGAAGGAGAAGAAAAAAGAAACTATTTCCGTGAGTTGGCCCCAAGATGTTGTATGGCCGCCTTTGCCTGTAGGAAGGATGCAAAGGTCTCTCTCTCTCTCTCTCCCCCTCCCTCCCTCCCTCTCTCTCTGTCTCTCTCTCCTCCGTACCAAGGACTCCTGGTAGTAAGGTAGCAGCTTCGGGATGTGCATTAGCACCTGGAGTGCAGTAAATGAGGTTCAAAGGCTCAGCCACTCCAGGGAAGTTCGGAGGTTTGTAAAGTTGGTGTCCTGTGTTTGTCACCGGGGCAGAGTTATGTCTTCCTCCATATGACTACATGGCACCACAAAAGGAGGTGAGCCCATTTCCTTTTCGCAGCTATCATACGGAACAATTTCAGAGCCCAAATCATCCAACCGATCTGACCGCTGGCTGGCAGAGCCTCCTGCACATCAAAAGAGTCAAGGCTTTCAAAATGTTTAATTTGAACGCAAAGTCAGAGACTTGTTTGGGAACAACTGACATTAATAGAGAGTCTTCCCAGGTTGTAAATGAGACACGCTTGTCCACAAAAGGAAAATTCAAAACATTTCTCTTCCCCCACCCGCCCCCCTCCCCCCCAACAAATCAGACATCCCAAAGCTGCAGTTCCCACTCAAGACCTGCCAAAGGTACCAGAGTTGACCAAAAACACTTAGAGTGAGGTTTAAGAGGCAGTGGATGTGTTGGGGGTCCAGCCCATCTGATAAGCCCGTTCCAGGGTCCTCTTGCAGTCCTGCAGAACTGTACTGAAGGTTATGTGGGGATACTGCTGCACCAGCTGTTCCACAGTTACTTCATTCACCTAAGATCCAAGAAGAGAAATCCATGACCCACCAGGAACATACAAGATAATAATGTCAACTCCCACAGGAGGAGAGGTTCCCCTCTCCATGGTCGAAACTTCACCATTTTGTTTGGGGTTTTAAAGGTCCACGAGGATACTCCCCTCTATTCAAGCCATTCAAACTTTTGATAGGTTTTTCCTGGACTCTCATTTCAGGAGTTTTATAAGACACCTGATTTCATGAAAACGAGTGCCCCTACACATGTGATAGCCCTGTCGTTAAAAAAAATATGGTAGATTAAGAAAACTAAATGTTAATGACATACTACGAAAGCATTTTGATTAGGGTTGAGACAATAAAATTGTTCCATTCTATTGGGCAAGTGCATCATCGATGTGCTGGAGGGAGCGTTTCCAAAAATAGGGATACAAAGATGCTCTGGGTGAACATTTGGATTTCACCTCTGGCTGTGAAACTCCCACCAAATTCAAGTCTTTTGAGAACAGGATTGAAATGGGAAGAATCAATGTCTAAAATGAACCAGGCTATCAGGTCCGGGATGTCCCCAGGAGACATCACGCATCAAAGAAACCCCCTATATTCTTGATTGGACAAGGCGATCAGGCAGGCCTAATTAAACCTAACACCTTTACAATTGCAGGGCTGGGAAGGGATTAATTCATCAATTATTTTAAAGCTGATTGCAGTTCGTATCACACAAGTAGACAACTTCCTTCATCCTTTAGATAAACGATTAGCTTAAGAACCACAATTTTAGGGTAGCTTTCTTTGAACCCTTCATTGAACACTTGGGCAATATCAAATGCATCAATATTTCATTTAAATACCGAACAAGTTGGTCTGCTCCAAAGTGCCGGGGATATAAATATCTACTCTGCCTTTCTGAAACCTTATGTTAGGAGACCAAGGCAGATAGTAAAAGACACTCAGTGATCTAATCAAAAGCCTTCTCACTGAAACAGTCATTTTAAGCACAATGGCTTCAAAATCTCATGGTATTTCTTTTTTCTGAAATGACAAGACATCCACTGTGATGCACAATACTAGTGACAGGGACAAAATGAGGAACTTCATTTGCACTCCTTTGGCAAATAAAGACTAAGTGCTCACGGCAGGAGTCTACTGGATACAAAGCAACTTATTTTCCCAATTCAGTCAGGCAATGGTCTTTGTTCTTTCTTTAACAACCACTTCACAGAAACCTGAAACAAATCTTTAACCCAACAATTATAATAATAACGATGACATTTACTAAGCACTCACTATGCGCCAATATCTGTGCTAAGCACTGGGGTAGATTGGACATAGTCCCTGTCCTACATGGGGCTCACAATCTAAGAGGGAGAACTGGTATTTTCATACCCATTTAACAGATGAGGAAACTGAGGCACAAAGAAGCTGAGTGACTTGAGCAAGGTCAAATAGCAGGCAAGTGTCAGAGGCAGGATTAGAACCCTGGGTTTCCCGAGTTCCAAACTCTTTTTTGTTTTGAAGGTACTTTTAAGCATTTACTCTGTGCCCAACCCTGCCCTAAGCATGAGGGTAGATACAAGATAATTGGGTTGGACACGGTGCCTGTCCCACCTGGGGCTCACAGTCTAAATTGGAGGGAGAAGTATTTGATCTCCATTTTACAGTTGAACAGTGAAGTGAAGCGAATTGCATGAGGTCACTCGGCAGACAAGTGGCAGAGCCCGTTTGAGAACCCAGGTCTTCTGACTCTCAGGCCTGTGCTCTTTCCACTAGGCCATGCTGCTTTCCCTTTCCAGCCCAAAGGAATCCATTTCTCTGTCTACCTTTGGCACCCGGTTTGTTTAATAATAATAATTATGGCTTTTGTTAAGCACTTACTATGGTGCCAAGCACTGTTCTAAGCACTGGAGGTGGGGGGAAGATACAAGGTAATCAGGTTGTCCCTCATGGGGTTCACAGTCTTAATCCCCATTTTACAGATGAGATAACTGAGGCCCAGAGAAGTTAAGTGACGCCCAAAATCACACAGCTGACAAGTGGTGGAGCCGGGATTAGAACCCATGACCTCTGACTCCCAAGCCCGTGCTCTTTCCACTGAGCCACGCTGCTTCCTGGTTCAGAACAGGAAATCTGTGCTGTGTTGATGATGGCACCGCACACTGAAAGCAACAGCTTGGCCTCGGTCCTGAGACCTGTGCAGAGGAATGGATTGTAGTGGTAAGAGCTTACACCATACAGCTCACACTCTCTTATCCCTGCCAGTCTTCTTTCCTCTGGAGCATGAAGCGCAACAAGTAAGTAGGCATGCAGCATGCTGTGAAGCCCAAATGACAGGACTATAGGGCTGATGTGCCCTAATGCCATAACCTAACAGCTATTGTGGTCTTCATTGCCTCAATGAGCCAGGTGTTTCCAGTTTTCCTGGTGGCCCTGTCCACCCTGTGGGCCACCCAAGGTGATTTTTCAGCCACCAACTGCTGGCATAGCCCCAGCAGGTATTCCCTACTTGCAGAGCTGGAACTAGAAGTCAGCTATCCTGATTCCCAGGGCCATGCACTCTCCACAGGACCAACCACCAGTTTACTCAGCAGGTCTGGAGTGATATAAAGTCAAAACCATAGAAGTGGGGTGGCATATTCCAATTACAGTTCCAGATACAGATGTTTCTGTAATATAATGGTTCTACAAGTACTCCACTACCCTGTGCTGGGGAGAATAGTGATTGGGTACACTGCAATCCAAACAACACCCCAAAACTTTATTATTTTGTAGATTAGTCTGAAAAAGGATAGATTCCATGTGAATGACAATAATAATAATGGCATTTGTTAGGCGCTTACTATGTGCCAAGCACTATTCTAAGCACTGGGGTAGATACAAGGTAATCAGGTTGTCCCACATGGGGCTCACAGTCTCAATCCCCATTTTACAGATGAGGTCACTGAGGCCCAGAGAAGTAAAGCGACTTGCCCAAAGTTACACAGCTGACAAGTGGCAGAGCCGGAATTAGAACCCATGACCTCTGAATCCCAAGCCCAGGCTCTTTCCACTAAGCCACGCTTCTTCTCTACTGTAACCACTCAATCAATAGCATTCCTTGAGCATTGCCTGTGTGCAGAGCACTGTACTGCAAGCTTGGGAGAGTACAATATAACAGAGATGGTAGACACATTCCCTGACCACAAGGAGCTTATGGAAAGTCTTGTTTTTTGAGCCCCCTTCGCTGCATCCCAGTTATACTCGGGGACTTCTTCTGGAACACACTGCCAAACTGACATTATTTTTAAATGCCACATCAAAGTTTTCCTTTTCTATTTACCAGCAACTTAAATAGCATAAACATTACATAAGTGTTCTTACTGGCCAATAAGTGACCCTTGTAGGGAAAAGAGGGAGAAGAGAGGGAGACCAAGGACCCGACTTGACCATTCCCAGCCACGTGAACATGTACTGGCACCGGTTGATGATATGAGCTCCATTTGACCGTTCTCTTGGGTTCAGCAGTTTCGTTTCTACACTGATATCAATTTGAACAACCTTTCTCTACCACCCTGCCAGACTTACACACCTAGAATATTTCTGTTCAAAAGGCCGGGTGCACTGCCAGTCCTGGGTCAAACCAATGGGCCTATTTATGTCCAAAGGTACAAATTCCATCCAACCCAGTATTCTGTGTCTGACGGGTGCTTGGAGAATCCTTGTGATTTTCACTCTCTTTGATAGCCATCTGCCTCTTTGGGGATGAAACATCTAACGTCCCTAGCGTTCCCTCTAGTAACACACTGCTTTTCCATGAATTTATCCAAACTTCTCATAAATCTGATATTTTCAGCCTGAACAACTTTCTCTGGTAATAAATTCCATGTGCTCACCACCCCCTTGGGTGAAGAAATGTTGATACAGCTCATTGTATTTTCAAACATCAGTTTTTGATGTCTTTAGCCTGTAGTTTTAAATTCCACATGGCCAAGCTTTTAGATTAGAGTTTGCCACTGGCTTTACTCTGCTCCCTTTCCAATCACCTGAACTACTATGACAGTAGCCATGTATTCTGCTGAGAAATCTTCACAAGCTTCTGAACCAAGTGACTGGTGAGGGATCCCTTCAAAGGCGGGGGGGTGTTCTTCAGTTAATCAATGGTATTTATTCAGCGCTCACCGTGTGCAGAGCACTGAACTAGGTGCTTGGGAGAGTATAACAGAGTTGGTAGACACGTTCCCTGCCCACAACGAGCTTACAGTCTAGAGACTCAGTGGAAAAATGTCCGTTCTGACCAGCGCTTGCAGGGCTAGCACCACTCCCTTCTGCGTCACCCTGACTTGCTTTCTTTGGTCTTCCCTGTTTCCAGCCCCACAACAACTTATGTACATATCTGTAATTTTATTTGTATTGGTGTCTGTCTCACCCCACTCTAGACTGTAAGTTGGTTGTGGGCAGGGAATGTCACTGTTTATTGTTGTACTGTACTTTCCCAAGTGCTTAGTACAGTGCTCTGCACACAATAGTTCTCAATAAGTATGATTGAATGAATAAATGAATGAATGAAAAGCAGTAGACCCAGGCCCAGAAGACCAAATCCTACGGTGGGGAGGCAGAGGGATACCAGGAAACCCAAGGTTCTCGTCACCCAAGCAGCAGTGGTGGCAGTTGTACCCCAAACCCGTGGAAGGACAGAAAAGATAGAAATGGCCAGGCTTGCCTAGAAAGGGGCAGGTGGATTCCATGATGAGGGTGCGGGGGTGGGGGGTGGGGTGTCAA
Organism: Tachyglossus aculeatus; assembly: GCF_015852505.1. Lineage (NCBI taxonomy): Eukaryota > Metazoa > Chordata > Mammalia > Monotremata > Tachyglossidae > Tachyglossus > Tachyglossus aculeatus. The sequence goes on from NC_052099.1 coordinate 9,163,475, forward strand.
TCAGGGTTGCCCCTGGATGATGGGGTAAGAAGCAGGGCAAGAGTCTAGGGAAGACGAATCCTCAAATCAGATTTGGAGCCCACCTCTGGTATCACACATGCATCTGACATTCACACGGCATTTTGGGATTTTCTAATTCCACCCCTCTGCCGCCACCTTTGATACAGTGACAGTGCCCATAGCAGGTAGGCTGGGCAGCAGAGTGAGGGGAGTAGTGCAAAGTGCCCAGAGGTCCTGGGCAGCAGCTGTCTGTCAGGCTGACACTTGGACCACCAGGAGTCACGCACGACTATGTGACTCCATCTGGCTAGGCTCAAACATTTGGCTTCTGACCAACCCAGAGGCTAACTTGGACAGAATTAATGATGACAAAGTCAACTGTTTGCGTGAACAGGACGCTGGACTAGTTTGTGCTGTTACGAATCATGTGGGTTTGGGATTGTTTTTTGGAAACAAACACTGGTTTTGTGCCATGCCGAGCTCTATATGCCAAAGGAAAAGCTGCTGTTCCCATTCTTCCCCTTCTCCTCCAGGCCTGCCCTGATACATTTTCCAGGCTCCACTCCCCAGGATCTAAGATCCCGATTTCAGCCCTACCCATCAATTACAACGACTGATGATGCGAGTCCCCAAAGAATGCTTGATCTGTGGAAAAAGGGGAAACAAAGACAACACCTTCTTCTGCCAAAGAAGAAGGCTGCAGAAAAAAAAGAAAAGCTATAAGACTCACCTGCTCCATGCAAACAAGGGACAGGGAAACTGAACCAGATTATGCTCCCAGAGCAGATCGGCCATTTAACACGTTGATTATTCAAGAGTTTATTAGAGAACAGACTACCTCTGAAAAAATAAAGAAACGAATGGCCTGGACATGGAGTGACATGGAACAGAAGGGCTTCCTGTCACGACTGCCAATGAGGGCCTTAGAAGGGCCCCTTACTCAACCTTCTTCTACTTCCTATTACATGTTTGCAGCCTGAAGAAAACTTCCTGAAAAGTGCTTGAGAAAAAAATCAAACTATTCCTGATGACACAGTCCTTTAGACTAGAACAAAGAAAGGCTCAAATTCAGTTTTGTTGGCTTTAGTTCTTGGCTCTGAAGCAAGTATTTGGGTGGGGCAACTGAATTGCCCAGAGAAATGATGGAGCTTTGGGGCTGGCATCCAGTTCTGTGATTTGCTCAGGAGGCCAAGGAGTAAAGCTAGAGCTTGGCTTTCATGAGTAGCACTGTTTCCTGGACGAGAAACCTAATTGGAGCCTGCTGTGGACTCTCAAACCATGCTGCTACCTAATGTTTTGCAAACTCTGGAAAATAGTCTGGTGGGGAACAAAATGTCAACAGAACTTCAAAGTTTGACAGAACTGGGTGGAAGTTGAGAAACAGCATGGCCTAGTAGATACAGCATGGGGCGGGGAGTCAGAAGGACCTGGGTTCTAATCCCGGGCCCACCATCTGTCTCCTGTATGACCTTGGGTAAGTCACTTCACTGTGCCTCGCTTACCTCATCTGTAAAATGGGGTTTAAGACTATGAGCTCCATGTAGGACATGGAACTGTGTCCAAACTGATTAGCTTGTATCTACCTCAGAGCTTAGTACAGTACCTGACACACACTAAGCACTTAACAAATACCATAAAAAATGTTGTCAGAGCGAAACACTTGGGTCTCACTTAGCTTTCTCTCTTCTCTTCTCACTTATAGCCTCTACCAATGAATTGTGAAAAATCCTAAAGTCATGGTAATAACAACAATAATATTTATGGTATTTGTTTAGCACGTACTATGTGCCAAGCACTGTTCTAAGCACTGGGGTAGATACAAGGTAATCAGGTTGGGCACAGCTCTTGCACAACATGGGGCTCACAGTATCAATCCCCATTTTACAGATGAGGTAACTGAGGCCCAGAGAAGTGAAGTGACTTCCCAAGGTCACACAGCAGACAAGTGGTGGAGCCGGGATTAGAACCCATGACCTCTGACTCCCAAGCCTGGGCTCTTGCCACTAGGCCACGCTGCTTCATAGCACAGACCCATGCTATGGTCAGAATAATAATTCTCCCAGGTGCTTAGTACAGTGCTCTGCACACAGTAAGCACTCAATAAATACCACTGATTGACTGATGATAATTATGGTACTTGGTAAACACTTAACATGTGCCAAGCAGTGCTCTACGTGCTGGGGTAGGTACAAGTTAATCAGGTTGGACACAGTCCCTGTCCTGCATGGGGCTCACAGTATAAATATAATAATAATAATGATAGCATTTTATTAAGTGCTTACTATGTGCACAGCACTGTTTTAAGCGCTGGGGAGGTTACAAGGTGATCCGGATGTCCCACGGGGGGCTCACAGTTTTCATCCCCATTTTACAGACGAGGAAACTGAGGCCCAGAGATGTGAAGTGACTTGCCCACAGTCACACACACAATTGGTGGAGCCGGGATTTGAACCCACGACCTCTGACTCCAAAGCCCGGGTTCTTTTCCATTGAGCCACGCTGCTTCTCTAAGTATGAAGGAGTAGGATTTAATCCCCATTATATAGATGAGGTAATTGAGGCACAGAGAAGTGAAGTGACTTGCCCAAGGTCACACAGCAGACAAGTGGTAGAGCTGGGATTAGAACCCTTGTCCTTCTGACTCCCAGGCCCGGGGGCTCTTTCCACTAGGCTATGCTGCTTTGCTAAGAAATATACATTATGCCTACCCCTTGGATAAATTGCCTAAGTGCTGTGCCACCTTAAAAGAGTTGAGTTAAAGATGCTAAAATAGTAAAATCATTCACATTGTTACCCCCACACATACCCACTGAGGAGACTTTTAAATTATGCACGCACTGCTCCAGTCACTGGGAGGAAAAGGAATCCTTCTCTGTTTCAACTCATAAAATATATGTAATGTGAAAAAGGAACATGAAGGTGTTAACCTTTTATTTTATTTCAACAAGACCCTTAGGTCTTCACGGATTCATTTTTCTTTTCTACTCGTCAAAAAGTCTCAATGGCATCTCTTACACTGCAACCACAGTTTCAAAAACCAGAATCTCTCCTTAGAGAAATATGCAGTGGGGTCATGTGCAGAAATTACAGTGATTAAAACGAAAAACACAGAGCACAGGGTTTTATGAGGCTTTTTTCAACAGAAGAAAGACTGGATTTTGCAATTCTCTTCAAAAATGTTGAACTATAATTTACATTGTAAAGGTGGCAGCAATTTGGCATTCTAATCTATTTTGAGTTAACACTTATTAGCACTTTTTGAAAATGTGAGGGGAATTGCCGTGCTGATTTTGGTAACTCTTACCAGAGTTCCATTTCACTGCAGTAGCTACTCCTGAATAGTGACAGGAGAACCTTGAAGCAGTGTGGCCTAGTGGATAGAGCACGGGCTTGGGTTCTAATTCCAGTTCTGTAGGCTGGGTGACTTGGGAAAGTCACTTAACTTCTCTGTGCTTCCATTACCTCACTTGTAAAATGGGGATTAAAACTCTGAGCCCCATGTGGGACATGGACTGTGTCCAACCAGATTAGCTTGTATCTATCCCAAGGCTTAGAACAGTGCTTGACACATAATAAATGCTTAACAAATACACAATCATCATCATCAACCCCAGTGCATAGTAAAATACTTGGCAGATAGTAGGCGCTTAAAAAAATACCATTAAAAAAAAAACAAATGTTCACAGGTTCAGTTCAGCTTCCTAAAGTTAGACTACTTAACCAAACTTTCTGAAACCTTGAGGTCAGGCCTTTACTGTCTTTCCGGCAAATGCCAGAGGGGCTGTGAATTTAAGACCATAAAAATCAATGGGCATTTATTGAACACTTACTCTGTACCAAGCACTTTACTAAGCACTGGGAAAAGTCCTATACAATAGAGTTGGTAGACATGATCTCTGCCCACAGGAAGCTTACAGACTACTGGTGGTGGGGAACAGACATTAAAATAAATGACAGGTAGGGGAAATAGTAGAGTATCAGGATATGTACAAAGTTGGGTGGAGTGAGTAATCAAGCACTTCAGAGAAGCAGCGTGGCTCAGTGGAAAGAGCCTGGGCTTTGGAGTCAGAGGTCATGGGTTCAAATTCCAGCTCTGCCAATTGTCAGCTGTTTGACTTTGGGCAAGTCACTTAACTTCTCTGTGCCTCAGTTACCTCATCTGTAAAATGGGGATTAAGGCTGTGAGCCCCCCATGGGACAACCTGATCACCTTGTAACCTCCCAAGTGCTTAGAACAGTGCTTTGTACATAGTAAGTGCATAATAAATGCCATCATTATTATTAAAGGGAACAGATCCATGTGTACAGGTGATGCAGAAGGAGAGGGAGGAGGGGACCACCTTTCAGCTGGTCTTATAGACTCTGAGCCCCTTATGGCACAGAGGCTGTGCTCGACTTGATTGTACTTCATCTACTCCGGTGCATAGTACGGTACTTGGCACAGAGTGAGTGTTTAACAAATGCCACAATTATTGTCATCCAGCAGCAAAAAAAAGTATTGGACAACATGAACTCGAATTTAGGATGAACTTTCCTAGCTCCCTCACTTCCCTTCCAACCAGCACTGGAGTCCTGGGTTTCCTCAAACACTGGAAACGATGCAAGGCATCACAGAATGATGACTTTTTTAACAGAAGATTTTGGAGATTCATTCATTCATTTAATCGTATTTATTGAGCACTTACTGTGTGCAGAGCACTGTACTAAGCACTTGGAAAGTGCAATATAGCAATAAAGAGAGAGAATCTCTGCCCCCAAAGATTTAGGCCATGTTTGGGTAATTAAAGTCACACAGTGGTAAAAAAAAACAACAAAAAACAGGGTACATATTCCAATTAAGAGGGGCTTCCTGGGCAAAAACGTATAAGAAAAATAATCACATAAAACTAAGGCTATGGGGTCCACTGTCTGAAGACCTAGACATCTCTTTTCTTTCTCACCAGCCACTGCCAGGGAGAAAACCTAATCCTGTTGGTGTGCAGGGCATGCACAACCCTACTTTCTCAACCTCTAGAATGCTGGGAAGGTTCTGATACTTTGGACCTAGCATAGTAAAGGGCCTGAGCACTCTTCTCCCCATAGAAGTAATTTACTGCTATTTAGGTTATTAATAATAATAATAATATTTCCTAGAGCTGACAGTATTCAAGGACCTAAACTGACTTTTCCTGCAATTACACCAGCCCAGTAAATACTGAGGACCTGCCCCACAAGAGGCTTACAGTCTACGTGGGGGAGGGCAGACACACAGAACAATAAGAATACAACCCAAACAATTAAAACAAGTCAAAGTTGGGTATAAATAGTTACATAAATGCTACAGATGGCTGATCAATCAATCAATCAATCATATTTATTGAGCACTTACTGTGTGCAGAGCACGGTACTAAGCGCTTGGGAAGTACAAGTTGGCAACCTATAGAGATGGTCCCTACCCAACAGTGGGCTCACAGTCTAGAAGGGGGAGACAGAGAACAAAACAAAACATATTAACAAAATAAAATAAATAGAATAGATATGTACAAGTAAAATAAATAGAGTAATAAATACATACAAACATATATACATATATACAGGTGCTGTGGGGAAGGGAAGGAGGTAAGGCAGGGGGAGAGGGGGAGGAGGGGGAGAGGAAGGAGGGGGCTTAGTCTGGGAAGGCCTCCTGGAGGAGGGGAGCTCTCAGTAGGGCCTTGAAGGGAGGAAGAGAGCTAGCTTGGCGGATGTGGGGAGGGAGGGTATTCCAGGCCAGGGGGATGACGCGGGCCGGGGGTTGATGGCAGGACAGGCAAGAACGAGGCACGGTGAGGAGAAGGGAGGTGAGGTAAGAGGGGGCGAGGTGATGGAGAGCCTTGAAGTTGAGGGTGAGGAGTTTCTGCCTGATGCGCAGGTTGATTGGTAGCCACTGGAGATTTTTGAGGAGGGGAGGAACATGCCCAGAGCATTTCTGGACAAAGACAATCTGGGCAGTGGCATGAAGTATGGATTGAAGTGGGGAGAGACAAGAGGATGGGAGATCGGAGAGGAGGCTGATACAGTAGTCCAGACAGGATAGGATGAGAGCTTGAATGAGCAGGGTAGCAGTTTGGATGGAGAAGAAAGGGCGGATCTTGGCAATGCTGCGGAGCTGAGACCAGCAGGTTTTGGTGACGGCTTGGATGTGAGGGGTGAACGAGAGAGCGGAGTTGAGGATGACACCAAGGTTGGGGGCCTGTGAGACGGGAAGGATGGTAGTGCCGGCAACAGTGATGGGAAAATCAGGGAGAGGGCAGGGTTTGGGAGGGAAGACAAGGAGTTCAGTCTTCGACATGTTGAGTTTTAGGTGGCGGGCAGACATCCAGATGGAGATGTCCTGAAGGCAGGAGGAGATGCGAGCCTGGAGGGAGGGGGAGAGAGCAGGGGCAGAGATGTAGATTTGGGTGTCATCAGTGTAGAGATGATAGTTGAAGCCGTGGGAGGGAACGAGGTCACCAAGGGAGTGAGTGTAGATCGAGAACAGAAGGGGACCAAGAACTGAACCTTGAGGAACCCCCACAGTAAGGGGATGGGAGGGGGAGGAGGAGCCTGCAAAAGAGACTGAGAATGAACGACCGGAGAGATAAGAGGAGAACCAGGAGAGGATGGAATCTGTGAAGCCAAGGTTGGATTGCATGTTGAGGAGAAGGGGGTGGTCCACAGTGTTGAAGGCAGCTGAGAGGTCAACGAGGATTAGGATAGAGTAGGAGCCACTGGATTTGGCAAGCAGGAGGTCATTGGTGACCTTTGAGAGGGCAGTTTCCATGGAATGTAGGGGACGGAAGCCAGACTGGAGGGGGTCGAGGAGAGAGTTGGTGTTAAGGAATTTGAGGCAGCGTGTGTAGACGACTCGTTCAAGGAGTTTGGGAAGGAATGGTAAGAGGGAGATAGGGCAATAACTAGAAGGTGAGGTGGGGTCAAGAGGGTTTTTTTTTAGGATGGGAGAGACATGGGCATGTTTGAAGGCAGAGGGAAAGGAACCAGTGGAGAGTGAGTGGTTGAAGATGGAAGTTAAGGAGGGGAGAAGAGAGGAAGGGCTGATGGGTTTATGTAACTGGGAGTTAATCAGGGAGAGCCTGTGGGAGGAGGTGGCATTTCAGGAGAGTTGGGACTATGGAAAGGGCTGTGGTCTGTCAGATTCAGGAGGGAGGGAGTCCCGAAGCCAGGAACAGAGGTGGGAGAGTTGAAAGAAAGGGTTGGGGGTGGCGGGGGGGGGGGGGGGGAGAGGGAGGCCAGAATGTTGAGAACAAGGTAGAGTTAGAAGGCTAGTTTGGGAATAATGAAAAGAGCAAGTGGGTTAGTAAGTGGGTGAAGAGAACAGATTTGGAGTGTGAGATGAGTTGGTAGAAAACCTTGAAGCTGAGGAGTTTTTACTTGATGCTGAGAGCCTCAGGGGAGGGTTTTGAGGAGTGGAGAGATGTGAGCTGAATGATGCTCCAGGAAGATAATGTGTGCTGCAACATGTAGCATAGATTGGAGGAAGGAGAGACTGGAGACAGGGAGACCAGCAAGGAGGCTGAGACAGCAGTCCAGCTGCAAGATTAACCAGAACTTGTACCAAGAGGGCAGCTGTTTGAGCAGAGAGGAAGGGGCAGAACCAGGTGATGTGTAGGGTGAATCAGCAGGGTTTGGCAGTAGATTGAATGTGAGAGCTGAAAGGCAGTGAGAAGTCAAGAACGACAACAAGGTTGCGGCTAATAACGATCCCTGCCCTTCAGGATCTTACAATCTAGTGAGGCAACTGCTGGGTCCACCTAAGACTGGAGGTCAACAACCTGGTGAATGGATCCAGAAAGGTGTATGTGAACGTGTGCTGCCTTGCCTATCACAAAGGTACATTGGTGCTGCTTCAGTCTTTTCTCATCTGGAGGGATCAAATCTATCAATCAATCAGCCGATGGTATTTACTGAACACTTACTGTGTGCAGACCTCTGTATTGAGCACAAGAGAGAGTATACTACAATAGAGTTGACAGATGTGATCCCTGCCCACAAGGAGCTTACAATCTAGTGGGGGAGACAGACATTAAAATGATTTACAGCTATGGGAAGCAACAGAGTCTAAGGATATATGCATAAGTGCTTAGAATCTTAACTATTTTCTATCAGTTCTATTTGAACTCTGTCATTAAGTCTCAAGCAACCCTATGAAAAATGCTGTACCCATTTATGTGACCCACTTTGTCTTTGCTAGGGTGTATGTGGGGGGAAATAGCTGTGCTCCTTTTTATATAATAGTGTCTTCAAAGGTCAAATATTTGTTCTTTGGCTACAGCTTTGCACCCCTATTTCTTAGTAGGAGTGCAAGGAATACACAAACACCTGTTTTCATGGCTGAATGCTACCCTGGCATTCCAGGAAACAGATCCTGACAAATTATGTTTCGTTAAACTGATTGTTCTATTTAGCTCAGTAGGTTTGTTACAGATTCCGTATTATTGTCCCCATAGGACTGTACTGCTCGCCACTAACAAATTAGTAGATTAAAGACTCCACTGCCCCCACAAAAAGATTCCATTTGCTAAGGAACTCTCTTACTCTAATTACCTTCCCCTCCCCCAAAACTGCAGGGATCAATTTTCCCAATTTCTATTTTCCAGCTCTTACACAACTTTGGACTCAAGAGAGGTATTTCATAGTTGTAATGCACAAGTCTGCCTATAAAAGGGTGATTGCTTTATATCATTGGCCCGGCCTGTTTTTCTCTGAATTGATTAAATTCATTCACATTCATTGATTAAATTAAACCACGTCAAAGTGCTATCCCCCTCCCTGATTGCCACCTTCAACTGTTCACTCTCCAATGGCTCTTTCCCCACTGCTTTCAATGATGCTCAGGTCTGCTCTATCCTAAAAACACCCTCGCTTGACCCCAAGACTCCCTTCAGTGTCTGCCCCATCTCCCACCTACCAATCCTCTCAACTCCTTGAGCAAGTTGTCTACACCCACTGTCTCCACTTCCTCTCCTCCAATTCTCTCCTTGATGAAGAAGCAGCGTGGCTCAGTGGAAAGAGCCTGGGCTTTGGAGTCAGAGGTCATGAGTTCAAATCCCAGCTCCGCCAACTGTCAGCTGTGTGACTTTGGGCAAGTCACTTAACTTCTCTGTGCCTCAGTTACCTCATCTGTAAAATGGGGATTAAGACTGTGAGCCCCCTGTGGGACAACCTGATCACCTTGTAACCTCTCCAGTGCTTAGAACAGTGCTGTGCACATAGTAAGCGCTTAATAAATGCCATCATTATTATGCCCTCAAACCTGGCTTTCGCCCCCATCATTCCATCAAAACTGCCCTCTCCAAGGTCACCAATGAGCTCCTTCTTTCCAAATTCAACAGCCTCTACTCCATCCTAATCCTCCCTTGCACTTGGACTGGTACCCTTGATTCCCCCCTCCCTCAGCCCCAAAGCTCTTATGTACATATCCTAATTCAATCTAGACCATGAGCCCATTGGTGGGTAGGGATTGTCTCTGTTGTGTAATTGTACTTTCCAATAGTAAGTGCTCAGTAAATATGATTGAATGAATTTATATTAATGTCTGTCTCTTCCTCTAGACTGTTAACTCATCGTGGGCAGCGAATGTGTTTACCAACTCAATTACATTGTACTCTCCCAAGCGCTTGGTACAGTGCTCTGCACACAGTAATAGCTCAATAAATAGGATTGATTAAATAAAATCCCTCTCTCATCTATAAAAATAGATTTTAAATTTACATTATATTAACCAAATCCTCCATATAATGTGTTCCCAGTTTGAGGCCCTATATTTCATGTGGACTTGTTCACATGTGGGCATGATGACATTTATTAAAAAACAGCAAACATTTCACTCTTAAATGATGTGCTTTAGAAAGCCGACTATAGACGGGGGGGGGGGGGGGGGGGGGAAGGTCACAACAATGGGCAGTGTGAGGAGGAATGAATTAATTTGATTATTTTCACGGTGTGGATCAATAACACTGGGCTTCTACAGACCCCACTGCCTGAGGGCAGTTAGATAATCAATGGAATCAAAGTCTGCTTCCCTCTGCCCAGCAGCCTCTCTGATCTTTTCTGGGAGGACCCCTGACGCCTGTGTAATTCTAATTTATGTCAACCACGTATCAAAGAAATTCCAAGGAGATTTAGTCATAGAGAGAATGTTAGTGGTAACCATTTAAAATCTATTTATACACATTCCTGTTGCAATGCTTTTCACCACTCAAAATTCAGGCTCTGTGCCTCCAAAATTCCTTATTAACTCCCTCCTTGTATCTGTTCTGGGATTTTATTGCCGAGGTTTCAGATGTAAACCGTGGTTTCTCGGGAAGAGCCTGTTATTCCAAAGGGCTGTGTCCCAGGGTTTTCCTTAGGCAATACACATTAATTCATTTTTCACTGGGGTTGGTGCTCAAACCCTTTTCATTAATCCTACATTACATTTCCATTTGTCCTACCCTATTGTCATGGATAATTTTTATTCCAGATATGGTACTGTCCTAAACCGTCTGTTCCTGACTAAGAAATATACGACAATAAGAAAAAGGCCTAGCTAGAATCTTCAGCTTTTTTAAGGTTGTGGCATTTTTCATTACCAAAGTCACTGATTTTCTGAAGTTGTAGTAACAAGGGTCAACATACTGCTCTTATTAAATTCCCACTGATTGTACACAGAGTTTTAGCTAAGACTATCACATAAATGCATATAAAGTTGATCAGGTGATTTGGGGTCAACTCTAATTCCCAAGGTCAAGTAACTCTTTGAACAACCCATAAGTATATAAGCTCAGCCCAATTCATCAAAGGAGTATCACACAGGGTTTTCTTCTGTTGTTTCTTACAAAACACTAAAGTTTAGGAGATTAAGTGGCGTCAGCTTCAAAAACCAGAGTAATGCCTCTAATATGCTTATCCTCCGAGCAATCTGGAAATCTACTAAAATGGAGGTTTCGTAATGCGTTTTATAACTTAACATTGAACACGGAATGCTGCATTTGTTGCATGATAAGACTGCATTTTCTTGCTGGGGGGTGGGGGTGAGGAGTAAATGTCTTAGCCAAATAAATTCATAGCAGCTGCGTTGCTCACTCATTGCCAGATAATAAAAGTGCATTTCTGTATTCTGCGCCACAGACAGATTTTACCAAGGTCTCTCACCTTTACTCTTTTCCAAAATAAAGGTAAACGGGGAAATATTTTTTCTTCCCACAAATAAGACAGATTGTGGCTACTTGTATAAAAAGTCACGCACCCACCATCCCACATGGAAGAATGAAGTGGAGGTGGGGGAGGGAATATCAACTTTGTTTTAGACACTACATTTTAAATCAGATTAAAATTAACTATAAATTGAAAAATATGGAAATAAAGTACAGCCCACTGAATTATTAGGGTTATGAGTTATCCAGGCTTATTGTTTTTCTTTCTTCTCCCTCCTGAGGCCTGACTTTTGGTCATTTCACTACTTATCAGAAAGCGAGCAGGAAGCAGAAATAGAACAGAAACCTCAGTCAACCCATTTTGTTGCTTCTTTGCGATTCAGTGTCACAACTGGTGAGAGGGATGAAATTATTTGGTAAAACAGAGTTTTGGGTTACCTGTGGATACTTTTGGTTTTCTATTATCCACTCTATCCTTACTGTCCAGAATCATGGAAAATCAAGGTTGGCCTAAAAATGGTGAGTGACTCATTTCCTTTCTCTTTCTTGGGCTACATAATTGCTCTTTTATGCTCTTCTTTGTCCCGAGTCCCGCTTCCCCAAATCCATTTTCTTTTCTAGCAATTAGTACAGTGCCTGGCTTAACAAATACCATAATTAATCCTTGGCTTCTGCTCCTTCTCTTTCCTTTCCACTTGCCCCTTCTCCTTACTCTCTTCCTGGACCTAACTTTCAGCTACCTCTGACACTGAAGGGCACGGAGACAGTAGAGTCTACACAGTCGCTCAACCACTGCTTCCTAAATTTTCACCACTAACTCCCAAACAGTCCCCAAGAGAAACAAAGACCTTTTTCTTTTGGGATGTTTTAGGGACTGGGACGGTAAGAGCTATATGATTCTCACTGACAATGCAATGCAACTGAGATCACTACTTCTAAAAGGAAAATGGAAATTTAACCAAAATCAGAACGCTAAACATGTATCCATAGCTTCTCATCCTTTCAGAATTTTTTTTTCTACCTGCCCTATCTTCTTCCAATATGGAAGGTTGAAGAATCCAAATATTTCCTGTGGAAATCATAATCACAACACAGCATATTGCTATCCACACCTACCATTAACCTAGGCAAACACAGATGTGGCCAAGCCTTATGTCATAAGACTTCTGCATTTAATCTCTGAGGTAGCCAAAGTGGCTTCCTAATTCTTGTTTAAATGATTTAAAGATAACAGGCTATAAAAAAGCATTATTTTACAGGACAAATGCAGATTCTAGTACTCTATAAATATACCACCATTCTGGAGTTATTGGCTAATTATCTAGACGCTAACATCCCTAACAGACTAAAAAATTCTAGGCTCCTGAATTTTTATGCAGTTGTTGGCAGGTTGCCAACAAAGTCATTATTTATCATCCCTAGAGCATTTTGTAGCTGTGACACTCTTCAATATAAGTCTTTTTTGACCAAGGGATGTTAAAGTGCCTTGTTCAAGGTTATAGTAGCGTTTGTTAAACAAGTTAATAACAGAGATGGGGCTGGAACTCACAATCTCTGAGTTTTTGGCCCCCTGCTAAACTACAGGGTTGGTTGTCCAAACTGATTGATTGGCCAGAGTACTCCAAGAGCTATAAAGAACAACAAATCTGTGAAGGATAGTAAACAAAATAAATTGGTAAACACTTGGTCTACTCTTCTTCCTTTAAAACTGGAACATTAGAAAAACCATGACTCCTTCAATGTATACCAAATGATTCATATATGTACTTGGTTTCATTTACTTTTGCTGTATGTGCCACTGCTCACCATTAAGAAATACACGTGCTTTGAAATGTCTACTTCTCTGAACATGGGTAGGCACTCCCAAGGGTCAGCTTTCCAGGAGATCAGGGCCAATTTTTTTTTAAATGATATCTGTTAAGTGCCAGGCACTGTATTAAGTGCTGGGTAGACACAACCTAATCAGGTGGGACACAGTCCATGACCCACAAGGGGCTCACAGTCTTAATCCCCATTTTACAGATGAGGTAACTAAGGCCCAGAGAAGTGAAGTGGCTTGCCCAAGGACACACAGCAGACAAGTGGCAGAGCCAGAATTAGAATCCAGATTCTTCTGATTCCCAGACCTGGGCTTTTTCCACTAGGCCACGCTGCTTCCTACCAACTTAATCACCACCACTTCCCTCAGCATTTTTAGTATACAGTACTGACTGAGGATCTTTTGTCCACAAAGAACTAGAGTGGGGGCTGTGGATAATACAGATACATTGCAAAATCTCATTACAGGTCCTTGGTAAAGAAGCTCCTGCCCAAGAGAAGCTCATAAGTTAAACTGCTGCTTCGCCCTCTCACATGGACTCTGACTAGCTATGTTTAGTATTTTATCATCATCAGCAATATTTACTGTGTCCCTATTGCATGCAGAACACCATACCCCCCCAAAAAAAAAGAATATGAAAAAAGAAGATGACAAGGCTCCTCCCCTGGAGAAGTTTTCAGTCTAATGGAGCTCAACTCCCTCATCCCATGACAAAGGAGCTGAAAAGTATCTGGACTTCAACTTTCCTTGGACAGGACAACGGAAAGAGGCAGCAGCAGTGAAATCGGACCACACACCTGGCTAGGTTCTCTCCTGCTAGCCTGATCGAAATTCTTCGGGATCAGCTGCAAGCTGGCAGGAAAAAGTCTGAACTCTGGACACTGCCTTATCAGGAAACAGAGGTTACTTACTGTCAGGAAGTGGAGGCTACTCACCTGTAACCTTGGTTCTCGAAAGGTGTGTGGCCCCTTCAACTCATCAATTAGGTAATCACTTCAGGGTATGCTTGAGGATTCGGAGCTGCAAAAAGCTTCAGGGCTGGCCTGTTAGGAGACTTGGGCCCTGCCTCCCCCCCAGGGGTATCTGGGTAGGTCAGCCCTTCCCTTTGTAGTTTCCGCATGAAGCGGGAGGTAGTGCTGTACACCAGAAAAAACACAATTAACAGGTTAAGCGCATATACATTATACACATCTGCACAAAATCGGCCTTTGCCCGAGGGGTATGTGGGTGGGATGTGATGAGCTGACAAGACTACACACCTCTGGAGAACCAAGGTTACAGACAAGTAACCTCTGTTTCTCTCAAAGGTGGTTATAGGCTCATCAGCTCATCAATTAGGTGGCCTGAATAGCCTAATGGTGCTTCCTGGAGGGGATGGGAGGAATCAAAGCTGTTACTAGAGCAGGTCCTGAAGGATCCAGTGTCTGAGATGACTTTTTGGATTTGGGCCCGGGTTCAGGCAGTAGTGTCTGACAAATGTTCCAGCTGTGGGCCTGTTTGGCCCATTAAGTTTACAGGCAGGTTGAAGAATGGTGGCTAGTGGCAGCCCATCCTCTAACTGACTGTCACTCCGCCAGTCAAATTGGATAGCGGCCCTGTTGGAGCAGAATTTGGTATGATCTGGGCGTCCCCCTAGACTGTGACCATGTGAAACGCAGCTCATCACAGGGGCCAAATGACAATCCTTGTTGTTTCATTTGATGGAATGGGCTCCTTGGGGGCAGGGAACGTGTCTCCTGACTCTGTAACAGGGTATTCCCCCAAGCCTTTAGTTCAGTGCTTTGCACACAGTAAGCCCTCACTCAATAAACACAATTCACTGATCAACTGACTGATGTTGTTTTGGCCAAGTGTTGGGAATGTGCCCTCCAATTCTCCCCGCTACCTCCCTGCCACTGTCCCCAAGTGAACTGGGAAAGAAGACAGGGAGGAAAATTTGCTAGCTTATTTTAGTGGAACTCATTTGTGATTTTGGGGAAGAAGTCTGGTGCACGAGCAGGATGGCTCTCTCCGAGTGGCGAGTGGGGGCCGGAGGTAGATCAGACACCAGTGTCTGAAGATCCTGAGCTGTCTCACTGTTAGCACCATTATCAGAGCCGCATATCCCAGGGGCGAAATTTTAAAGCACAGCGGTATAATGCTTTAAAGTGTTTGTGTTGGCTATGAAAAGATCTCCGGCCCCAAGATGACTGTTAGGTCCCTTTCACAGACCCAGAAACCCATTGTACTCAAAAAGGAGACCACTGCCAAGTGAACCTTGATCAGTGGAGCTCTGAACATGGAGAGACACAAGTGCAAGAAGGTGTTTGTGGATGTGTTGAACAGGCTACAAAGAGGGTGCACCTGGATGGGGAGGAGGACCAAGTTAGCTCATGTTTTCATGTAGGGTTACTTTCTTGATTTGAGCATTGCAGATGCCACTGCCAATGAGACTCTTCCACTTGGTGCTACGTTTTGAGGAGTCAGGCTATAAGGACTTGCTTCTTGGGGTTGAAGTGGTTCATCTGGCCTCAATCCTCAGTAAGGGCACCTGGCACTAGTCTAGAGCCCTCAAGATGAATTCACTGCACAGTCCATGACCAGAAAGAGGAGATTAAGATGCTTCCTGTTTGGTGGGCCACTTCACAAAGTTGTGTGAAATGAGGAGATTTAGAGGCGATAATAATGATAATGATAATAATAATAATAATAATAATATTTGTTAAGTGCTTACTATGTGCCAAGCACTGTTCTAAGCGCTGGGGTAGATACAAAGTAATCAGGCTGTCCCATGTGGGGCTCACAGTCTTAATCCCCATTTTACAGATAAGTTAACTGAGGCACAGAGAAGTTAAATTACTTGCCCAAAGTCACACAGCTGATAAGTGGCGGAGTCAAAATTAGAACTCATGACCTCTGACTCCCAAGCCCATGCTCTTACCACTAAGCCATGCTGCTTCTGAGTCCCTAGTTCCAGGTAATGTTGAAGGTGTTGGTGACCTTTAGATCTAGGTTGGGAGTTTTTTGGGGGGGTTTATGGTTTCTGTTAAGTGTTTATTATGTGTCAGGCACTGAACTAAGTGCAGGGGTAGATATAAGCTAATCAGGTCGGACACAGTCCATGTCCCACATGGGGCTCACAGCCTTAATCTCCACTTTATAGATGAGGTAACTGAGGCCCAGAGAAGTGAAGTGACTTGCCCAAGGTCACACAGCAGGCAAGCGGCAGAGCCAGGATTAGAACCCAGACCCTTCTGTCTCCCAGGCCCGTGCTCTATCCATTAGGCCACACTGCTTCTCTGTGGGCAGATCTGGACTTTTGGTACTCATTCCAAGTCAACAGGTTTTTGGCTGTTGTGTTACTCACTGACCATTCTTGGGAGTTCACTAGTGTATCCGTACATTGGGCACCCGCTACGTACAAAGCTGTATGTGAACGAAAGAACAACTCTACCAAACACTTTGTAAGCCAAGTTCTGTTTCTTAGAACCCACTTCTAGGCTTTCCTCTGCATGGTGTCCTATGGTAAGTTCCCTCCTGCCTACTAATATAGTGCACCATGGCCTAAATGCATGGATTATGAGATGCATTGGTACTTGGGGGAGGGAGTGAAGGGGTTGTTTTGATTCATCTTGAATCCATTTAGCTTTCAAATCACAGATATTGAATGGCTCCTCTTTCTTGGGAGCCTGATGTCTTGGGTCTTTTTTATCTTGGGTGTATGTGTTCCCTCACCCAGTTGCGATGTTTTGGCCCCTGGGACCTCCGAAATGCTGAAGGTTCCCCAACTGATGATCTGGCCAGTGACATTGTAATAATGATGGCTTTGTTGAGTGTTTACTATGTGTCAAGCACTGTTCTAGGCACTGGGGTAGATACAAGCTAATCAGGTTGGATACAGTCCCTGTCCCACATGGGACTCAGTTTTAATCCCTATTTTACAGATGAGGGAACTGAGGCACAGAGAAGTGAAGTGACTTGCCCGAGGTCACACAGCAGACAAGTGGCAGAGGTAGGATTAGAACCCAGATCCCAGGGCTATGAAGAGAAGAGCAACTGCCATTAGGCCTAAGGAGTGAAGAAAGGATTGTACTGATGTTTTCTGGGATGACATGGAGCATCATGGGCCAAAGATGTCTCTATTTCTATTAGTTAGGAGGGATGCCACTAATCTGGCATGTATTGGGTTTGGGACCTGATTAAGTTCACTGATTGGTCTGAAGCCCAGTCATGTGAGAAATTACTTGATTCTGTGTTGGCCCCTCGGGGGTGGCTGTTCTGGTTGGCATGAAAGGCCAACTGCTTAGACTCAAGACTTGGATTTGTCCAGAGGCTAACTACTTGAGCTCTCAGGCATTTGATGATGATGATGATGACGATGGCATTTGTTAAGCGCTTACTATGTGCAAAGCACTGTTCTAAGCGCTGAGGGGGTTACAAGGTGATCAGGTTGTCCCTCGTGGGGCTCACAGTCTTAATCCCCATTTTACAGATGAGGTAACTGAGGCCCAGAGAAGTTAAATGACTTGCCCAAAGTCACACAGCCGACAAGTGGTGAGGCCAGGATTAGAACCCACGACCTCTGGCTCCCAAGCCCGGGTTCTTTCCACTGAGCCATGCTGCTTCCCATTATGAAACACAGGTGGTATTTTCCAGAGATGTACTTTTCTCATAGAGCTGTTTTGATTCATGTCCCTCTTTACAAGAAATATGCATTGTGTACTGGAGGGAATCAAGACAAAATTCACCTAGAATGGGGCACTAAAGTTACTCCAAATGCAAGGCTCTGAGCTCGGAGTGATGACATCCCAATCAGAATCAGATGGCTGGTTGAATAGAGTATGGGTCCATGCGTGTGTAAGTATCCTCAAGGCCAGAGTGCATCGGCAAGTCTTTGGTCGTCTGAAGTGAAATATTTTCTGCAGACTACTTTGGACCTTTTCTCTTTGCCAAAACATGATCTTCCTGAGGGCCAGTGTGGTCTTCCACTGCCTCACTTTTCGGGAACTAGGAAGATGTGCGATTTCTTTGTCTTTGTTTTCTAGGAACTGACTCTAAGGCATTTTCCCCCAAGTGGGATCCTCACCCTCCTTAGTGTTGTTTCAGCAGTTATTAAATGACATGACACATCAGGCAGTTTATGATGAATTTTAGGTGATGACTCTAGACTGTAAGGGCTTGTTATGGGCAGGGACCGTGGCTGCTAATTCTCTTGTACTGTGCTCTCCCAAGCGCTCAGTACAGTGCCCTGCACACAGTAGGCACTCAATAAGTATGACTGACTGAATGAATGACTCCCATGGCCGATCTTATCAAGTGCCCATTCCCTTATGAACCCTCAAGGTCCTTCCTGTTCTGGGATGGTTTCGCCGGCAAGATTAGTGTGTGTTAAACATTTTTCTTTCACTACTGGACCTGGCTGAAAGACCATCTTTGGCTTGGTTGTGATCAACTCTGGAGTGACAGGGTTCACATGTCTGTCAATAGCTGTGGGGTTTTGATCACATTTTAGTTCCCATGAGGTCTTTTGTTTTTCACCAATCTTCGCATTGGGAACAACCAAGAATGAACATGGGACACAGTACATACTTGGACTGACCTTCCTGCTCAGGACATTTTGAAGGATGGTCAGCATTCTGGATGGAAGAGATGTTCCTTCTGTGTTGCCTTGTCTTCCACAGTGGACTGATCATTTGGGGAGGAAGCCAGTTGCACGTAGGACTCATGTTTCTTCTCAAGTCATCTGGCCACCAGGATGATTGCTGGACCTGGAGGTCTCCTGGATTCAAATCATTTTCCATGGACGACTGGATCAAGGGTGACATGCTTTTAGGAAAGTTCATCATTTTTCCCTGGTCATGGTTTGCACTGGAATTGGGCAGAGAAAGTGAAGAAGCTGTGGTCATGGCAGGGTATGCTTGTTAGATGGGCTGATCCAGCATCCATACTTAGGAATTTTCAGAGGGGCCTCTGCTTCCACCCCACTGCATCATTGATGAGGCCACTGACCAGGAACTGAGTAAAGTCCGTCTCTACCCAGTAGTCTTCTTCAGGGGTGAGTCAGTACCATCTTGAGGCCATCAACCTCTCGCTTTTCCAAATCCTTGTGAGGTGTGACATTTCTGAGACTTTGGTCACCATCCAAGCGGGAGGAAGAAATGATGGTGCTGTCTTCTTCCTCCAATTCACCGTTCTTTTTTTAAGGTATCTGTTAAGCGCTTACTCTGTACCAGGCACTGCCATAAGTGCTGGGGGAGATACCAGCTAACTTCTGACAAGGAGGATGAGGTCTCTGCTCTGTGCCTTTAGCAACATGAAGACTGGGAGCATGTAGCGATTTCTCATGTGTTGAAGTCACTTCTGTTTGACAGAATAGGGAGAAGCGGGTCCAGGAGTCAGCTGAGCTACCATCCAATTAAACAGCTCCTTGAGAAGGTCTCGCAATGCGTGGAATGAGCCTGCACAGGAATGTCCACAGCTGCAGTCATTTGTGGTGATGGGGAAGAGGTAGTGGCTCTGGCCAGGACGGGATCAACTGCTGCTGTGGTTGGGGCAGAACAGCTTACCTCGTCGGAGGTTCCATGATGCACTGGACTCCAGGAGCATGGAGCAGTCCATATAATGCCTACACTATTCTGCCTGGTCTTTGCAGAACAAGGCGGTACGTGATGGGCACTTACTGGCAGGAGAATTACCTGTTTGCGTCCTGGTGCCTATGGTAGGAAGAGGTGGCCGGAGTACTGGGAATTAGCCCGGAGCCCTTGGAGGACTAAACAGGCCAGTACAGCTAACCAAGAGCTGCTCAAAAGAAAAAAGGATTCTTTCCCTTTACTACTTCTTTTGTTTTTCCAACTGGAATGGGGGAGGAAAAGAAAGAGAAGGAGGAGGGAGAGAAGGACAGGAGGGTCCCTGTCTCAAGTGACTTGCCTTCCAGTTCCCAGGTTGGGAAGCTTTCCCTCCCTTCCCCAAGGGCCGCCATTCTTAACTCTTACCTCCTGGCAGGGGGCAGGGCCTGTATAAAAAATTACCAACTACGGCTCCTATCTTGAGGGTGTCCTCTGGTCCTGAAAGAATTTCCGTTTCCTCCTCCCCGAGGTGGGTGGGCAAGAAGGAGGAAGGAATGAGGAACAAAAGCGGAAACAGGGGTGGGCATGGAACATGCACGTATTCTCCCCATGCTCTGCTGCAGTCCACAACACAGAAGGCAGCCAACGTGCCTTTCACCTCCGGTGTGGAAAGTGGCTAAAAGGGCCACTACCAGCCAAGTTCTTCAGCCCTGCCCGGAGCCAGGACTTGCCTGCTTCCTGTGCCTGGAGCAGAGCAGTGGCTTGAGGTAGAACACTGAATCCCTGGGGCTCAGGGACAGACCAGATGACAGAGCACCTTGGAAAAGCGTGCCAAGCAGTGGCTCTTTCCACACCCTTCCTGCACACCCACACACACACCCCCGCACCATGAGGGAGGGAGGCAGCAGAGAGGAAAAGATACCCGGAAGGGATTACCTAATTGATGAGCTGACAACACCTATACCCACCTTTGAGAGAGAACCTTGGCTCCAAAGTCCATGCTCCTACCTATTAAAGCCTGGTGGGGTCAGGCCATAAGCATCAAAATCTTGATCAATTAAAAAGCTCCTGGTGTGAGCTTTCCCTCCAGCCCCCCATTTTTTTTTCTAACCTAAATTGAGCTTTTAAGACCACGAACACAACACTGCAAGTTAATTTTGGTTACCTGACATTTTGCCATCGTGGTCTTACATGGCCATTAGAGGTAAATCAGAGCAAGATGTACATCTTTAACCAGATTACCTTCACCCCAAACCAACACAGTACTTAGAGACAACTCCTACCTTATCACATCTCATCAACCCTAAATAGCGTAGGGATTTGCTGCTTTGGGCAATCAGCGTGGCTCCCTGATCGGTGATTTCTTTGCACCAGCCGACATCAACAGTCTCTATGGTCGTGCTGTATCGCCCGATGGCTATCAGAGCTGTGTAGAGTAAAAAGGAGAGAGAAAGAAAGTAGACACATTAAGTCTGGAAACTTAAGGCTCAGATCTTCTTCCCTGCCTTTTACCACTACTTTGATTGCCTGGACAGGGGGGAAAAATAAATCCAAATGAAATTCCAAGCCCCCAGGCTACCCCTACCCCAAAGTCAGAAGTAGCCAAATCTAGCTGGAATAATTCCAGAGTTTCCTTAGGAAAACTTGCTTTAAATAGTCTTTAGAGGTGTGTCATATTGCTTACTCCTTTCTCTACCAATTGGCGTAATTCTTTCCATCTGCTCCTATCTTGTAAAATGTAAAAGAATATAACATTTTCCACATTAGTTCTCCTTAGGATATCCTACATTTCCCCTGTAGGAATTAAGAATACATTATATATACTGTTGGATTTAATAGGTACCATGTTGTATTCAAGTGACAGGAAGTACATTTGCTTATGGTGAATTTCCTACGTTATCAAAAGTCCTCCGTCATATAAACACACAAAATGAATGCTGTGGTTTCAAAACGATGACTGTTTCTTAAGTCTTCTTGAACTCCACAGTTTTGCCATTCTTTAAAACACAGAAGCTTATCCCCAGATCTATGATGTGCACTACTTATTATCAACATAAAGCTCTATGATCTATCACCCTGTTTGAGCAAACACTATATGCTAGCAATCGCCAATTAGTGAATGTTTAACTCAGACATATCCTTTTACTGATCCTTTGATCTGATACATTCATCTCTAAATGAACTAAGGAATAAAAGATAATCACACCCACAAGCTACAATAAGTTGAGAGCAAATTATTTTATGAATAAACACCTCCGACAGTTCTTCAATTCAATAAGCCAACCTCACATCAAAGCCCAGTGAATGTTATGACATTTCCATGCTCCCAGATAGCACAGTCAGACCGGATCCCGCTGGTGGATAGGGGTGACCTGCTTGCATTTTCTGAGCTTCGTTAACCTTTATGGTTTCACTTGGTACATTCTCTCACCAGCTTCACTGAATAGCTCCTCGTTGCCTGAAAGGGGGTAAGGACAGATTCTGAAAAGTGTCCATATTCTTCCCTACAGTTGAATAAATGGTGGGAAGTCAAGGCATGCGATTCAGGCAGTGCCTGTCGGTTGGATTTCTCCTTCTTGCTCATGCTGCTGCAGACAGGGGACTGGGTACTTTAGGAAGCATGCTGCACAAACCCAGCTCATGTCATGCTGGGTTGAAGTAGCTTAGTGCCCGTGTAGCCCAGCATGTGTCTCTTGTCAGCAGCAGCCTGACCTGGAATGGTTCCCTGATTCTAATTAGTGGACGAGCCATTCATCAGTGGTATTTACTGAGCGCTTACTGTATGCAGAGCACTGCACTAAGCACTTGTGAGAGAACAACACAACACAGTTGGTAGACACGTTCCCTGCCCACAAGGAGTTTACAGCCCAGACAGCTGCAGTCCTGCTTCCTCCTAAGATAGAAGGCGAGTGATGGTCGGGTGGTTGATGTACAATATTATTTGTTTTGCTTTTTTTTAATGGCATTTCTTAAGCGCTTACTATGTTCCAGACACTGTATCGAGTGCTTGGGTAGATACAGGTTAATCAGGTTGGACACAGTCCCTGTCCCAAATGGGGCTCACAGTCTTCATCTCCCTTTTATGGATGAGGTAACTGAGTCCCAGAGAAGTGACGTGACTTGCCCAAGGTCACCCAACAGACAAGCGGCACTGCCAGAATTGGAACCCAGGTCCTTCTGACTCCCAGGCCCGTGTTCTATCCACTAGGCCATGCTTCTTTATTCTTGTACCTGACAGCACACACCAGCCAGATTAATTCTTCTTCTTCAAAAATCCAATCCCACTAGCCTCAACTATTTAACTTAAAAGAAGGTAAACCTGAAGTTTGCTCAACGTGCTTTCCACTTCCCCGTACACCTCCCCAGTAGGGATCCCAACACAAACTGGCTGAGGGGCCAGCATAACTTGGATGACCAGAGTTCTTGGCTGATCCAAGTTGATTTAATTTTTTCTTCTCTCCCTGGGGCCTGCCATCCACTGCCTCAGCACTTTTGCACTGGCATCCACTATTTAAGCACTTACTCATCCTCATATTCATCTTTGTGCTTTCCCTCCTATGTGTAATTCTGCAGTCACGGAATTTTTACCTATTGTAAAATCTAAGCAAATGCCCTAATGCTATGAAGAAATAAGGAAGAAATGTCAACAACAGGATTAATATCTTTCATGTGACATTTGGATCAAAGCCATGAGCTAAGAAGTTTTTTGGCACTGTTATGAATCCAGAAGTGTCAAAAGTGCACTTTGTAGAAGCCCAAAGGATTAAAAAAACAAATAGTGACAAAAGACAGTATAGTTAAAACTGCCCTCCTCTCCCCCAAACACACACACACACACACACACACACACACACACACACACTCTCTCTCTCTCTCTCTCTCTCTCTCTCTCTCAAACCTGATATAACTCAAATAGAAGTGGCCAAGAAATGAGTTAAATTTCAGATACTAATCCTAAATACATTAACTGCACATTTACAGAACTAAATGTATACACATATAAATGGTCTATAATATATGGCCAGCATTTCTTTTATTTCTCATCTCAACTCTTTTGTTTCACAAAATGAAATGCAACATTAGTAATAAATTCAGTATTGGAACCAAATTCCATGCTGATCAGCTTAACTTCATTTTCTTTCTTTTTTTATTTGGTTTGGGTTGAAAAGAAGACAGGTTCAAATACAGTTTTAATGTGGTTTGGCTGAACAATAGCAAAACAGCTTTTGGTGAACACCAGACAACTTTCTATGTAATTTCAAGTAAGGTGCTGGTGAAAGAAACCTCCTTTGTGTACTCTGGGGAAAAAATAAACAACAAGAAAAATCAAAAGCAAATGCAAACTCAGGAAACCAAATAAGTTAAAAGGAAACTTCAAATGCATATTTACTTTTAAAAGGTTCAAAGAGTATGAAGTTTGCTTTTGATTGTCAGCTTTATCCAAATCCCTTTGCTTTCTAAGAATCAAATAAAAATGAATGATTGCCCAATCATGATTAAAATATAATATGAAATATTAAAAGTGAACACTGGACGTGGGGCAGCATGTTTAGAATCCCATTATTAAGAGGTATCAGTATTAAATATCTATTCTTATCAAGTCAGAGCAGAAACATGCAAGCATTGTCTAACAAATGGATCCCCGCATTAGTCTGCTCAAGCATTTGACCTTTCAAAGCAGAGGGTCCTCTACATTTTAAAACTGAAATGTGAGAATTATTTATAAGTTGTGTACTTCTTCCCAAAGATAATCAAGCACCAAAAGAATGGAGTTCATGAAAAAAATATATTAAAACAAAAAGCATACCTTTTAAATAGATTCAAGAGTACATGGAAAAATAGCCCTTTCTTTCCTTTCTTTTCCCCACAAAAGAGAAAAGCTGAGTTTATTTGGAGGATAGAGAATGACTTAAGTTTCCATGAATTTCAAACATAAAATCAATCGAGTTACATATTGAGAAGTAGCCCCCCTAAATTAGAACTAGTACTCTGGCTTTTGATAGTGGTGTTTTGGATTTTGGTAAAAAAATGAATGCCTGATGGAAGGTAAAATTCCCCTGACGATGCCCTTTTTCCAATTGTGCCATTCTGTAATCAGAATGAAAAGAATGCCTTCCTAACACTGTCGCAGAGCTGACATCCTTAAAATGAGACTGTCAATGGCTCCTGTTGACCTCTGACAAAATATCAAAACAAAATAGAAACTCTAGGAGAGTGGGGGATCCTCCCTCTCAAGTGCCCTGCCCCAATCCGGTCAAGAAAACTTTCTTAATGGCTTCCACATTTACTCACATGCCTCCTCCTCTCTACATATAGGTTTGTGTTGGAATGTGATGCTATTGAGATAAAGGTCTTATCTGCATTTGAGGATGTGGCAGACAAACCATTCCTCACTGCACCCTGCTGCATTTGAAAACCTGCCTCTTGATATAATGGTCTTCCCAGAGCCTCTGCTCAAGGCTGATCCAAGCCTCTGATCCAAGACTGTGTGCTAGGCTGGCCTGTCTGCTGATGTTATCTCCTCGCAATTTACTGTTGTAGAACATTATTTGAGACTGTGCTTCACTGGGTCTTTAAAACATCTGTTTACCTTCTCTGTTTGCCATACCGCAGCTTAAATCTTAGGCATCTGGCTAACCACCATTCTCAATCCATGCCCCAAACCCAAGAGCTGGGCTGCAATGAGCACTGTCTCGATACCGGTTGACTGACTGATTGTGTTCCAGAACTTGACTGCTGGCAATCTAGTCTTGACATTTGATATTCAAGTGGGCTTCACTGGGAATGCTAATGAAACTTCCTGAGAAGCCAGATGTGCTTTCTGAAATTGGCCTTAGTCACAAAGCCATATGGTTGGGTTGGACACTTCAAAATGAAGATAAGTGCCATGCTGTCAGTCTTCTGAAGGTAATGTTGACCTTCCTTATTTAACTTCCTAATTATCTGTCTATTATTTGGTGGGCACATTCATTCATTCATTCAGTCATTTATTGAATGCTTACTGTGTGCAGAGCACTGCACTAAGCGCTTGGAAAGTACAATTCGGCAAAAGATAGAGACAATCCCTACCCAACAAAGGGCTCAAGTAACTCTGATCCTGGCTCCCAGATGCTCTTGTTCACTGTATATGCTTGGATTTCACTGTTTGAGCAAGAGCACGCTTAGTCATACTCAGTTTAGGACCCACCTGCAGTGCAGCTAGCCTAGAATTCTGGGGGACCAGGAGCCTATAATTCTCCCTCCACACCCTTTCCCCATTCTCATGGTCTCTGGAAGAGAAAGGGAAGGAACATGATTTTGGGATAGTATCCCTATGATCTGGTTTTCATCAAAAATCATCTCAACCTAATTATGCCGCTCCTTAATAGTCGGCTTCAAGGATCTCCCCCAGTTCTCTCTTCCTCCTTACATATAGGCTCTGTTGAGCCCCCACAGCCAGCCTGCATGCACTCCTGGCTCTGCCCAAGCTTATGAACCTCACTCTCCATTTTCTCACCTCTGACTCAATCACACAAGTCCTTCCTCTTGCCTGAAACTCTCTCACCTTCAAATTTGCCAAACTATAACCGTACCCATTTTCAACAAAACCCATTTCCTGAAAATTCACCTACTCCAGGAGACATTTCCCGATTGATTGTCACTACCCCTGGTTGTGTCATCCCCAAAGCTACCCTGACCACTTTCAGTACTCTCCCAAGAGGGTAGTACTGTAGGTGCTTGAAATGTACTACTGATTGAAGGGATGGAGCTTCTGTATCCCTTACATTCACATCAAACAGAACACTTTCCACCAATGGAGGTGCACCAGTTTGGGGACATTTCATTAGGCAACCCTCAGGGAGGGTGGAGTCTGTTCCTAGCAATGGTACCTAGAAAACTGCAACAATGTGACACTAAAGACTGAAGTTCTGGGATTCAGATGGCTGGACAGCTTTTGGATTTCTTTTTAAGTAAATCCCATCCAGGAGACAGAAGGTTAGTCTTCCTTAAGTAGTGTATGACCCCTAGTGGGTTTGCAGCTGAGACACAAAATCCCTCCATTGGCAAGCTATTGCAGGATGGGTTTTATGTGTCCCTGCATACTCTGTTCATATCAACCTCTGGTGAATGGCAGCAATCAAAGCATTGCTACTTTCAGGGTAACATATGTCGTTTCAGTCACTGTACAACTATTATGAAATTAACAAGAGGATGATAAATTCCCCCTCCCCATCCCCCCTGCCTTACCTCCTTCCCCTCCCCACAGCACCTGTATATATGTATATATGTTTGTATGTACGTATTTATTATTCTATTTATTTACTTATTTTATTTGTACATACTTATTCTATTTATTTTATTTTGTTAATATGTTTTGTTTTGTTCTCTGTCTCCCCCTTCTAGACTGTGGGTAGGGACCATCTCTATATGTTGCCAACTTGTACTTCCCAAGCGCTTAGTACAGTGCTCTGCACACAGTAAGCGCTCAATAAATACGATTGAATGAATGAATGAATGAATGAATGAAATTAAAAAACGAACAAACAACGAAACGAACATGTGGATCCTGGCAGTTATTCCTGGTTTGGAGCCTCAGGGTAGAAGGGACAGAGTCTTTAGAGGCATCTTATAGATATGGCCTTTAGTAGTAGCAGTACTAATACCCCATTTGGTGAGGTGCATTGTACTAGGCACTTAAAAAGTACACAATAATGAAATGCTGAGTTCCCTGCCCTCAAGGAGATTACACTCTGTGGGAGACAAACATAAACATGTTTAAAACTACAGAGGTCGAAAACAAATGAATAAAATCAACACATATATGTATATCAGTGCTAAAGAGGGTATAAAGACATTTCTATGTATTTTTGCAGCACTGAGTCCATGAGGAAAGGGTGAGTTGGGACTCCAATGATTCCAAGCAAGCTAGTATTTTTCATGATGCCACTTGCACGCTCTCGTCTCTGCAAGTCATGTTTCCACTGAGACACAGAGTACAACAAGCAAGTAGGCGCGGAGGGGTATAGGAAGTTCGTTTATATATAAGGCCCCATCCACGGCTGAAGCAAAATGCACCACGGCGCCGACACTACATGACAGCACCACAATCCAACAGGCAGCTGCTTTGAAAATCCCTGTGTCCTTGTTCACTCTTTTTATTATGGTATTTGTTAAAAGTGCTTACTGTGTGCCAGGCACTGTTCTAAGCACTGGGGTAGATACAAGATCATCAGATTGGGCACAGTCCTTGTCCCACATGGGGCTCACAGTTTTGCTCCCTGTTTTACAGATGAGGTAACTGAGACACAGAGAAATTAAGTGACTTACCCAAGGTCACACAGCAGACAAGTTGCAGAGCTGGGATTAGAACCCAGGTCCTTCTGACTTCCGGACCCACGTACTATCCACTGGGTCCCGCTGCTTCCACACTAATAACTACTAAGTCTGGTATTTGTTAAGCGCTATGTGCCAAGCACTGTTCTAAGAACAGGGCTACCCCAAGTAGGCTACCCAACAAGTTAATCAGGTTGGACACAGTCCCTGTCCCACATGGGGCTCACACTCTTAACCCCTATTTTACAGATGAGGTCACTGCAGCCCAGAGAAATATCAAGTCACAAAGCAGACATGTGGCAGATCCGGGATTAGAACCCAGGTCCTTCTGATGCCCAAGCCCATGCACCATCCACTAAGGCACAATACTTCTACCCCCATTAACCAGTGATTTTTCAAGATTGCCTGCCTGCCTCACAGAATGCCCTACAAGGTTCTTTGGTTAGAAACCTTTGCAATTTACGGTACAGTCCCAGCAAGCACTACCCTACTTGCAGAACCAGGGCTAGACTAGACTCCAAGTCATCTGATTCCCAGAGCTGTGCTCTCTCCACTTGAGCACTTAGAACAGTGTTTGACATAGAGTAAATGCTTAACATTACTATTAATAACATTATCATTATTACTAGTAACACCATTATCTTAATCATTAGCTTGCCATTGCACTAGAGCAACGATTTACTGTCTGTAGCCCTAGAAAGGTGAACGAGTTAATGGGGCATCTAAGAGTTCAGTTTTTGTCCAGGGAATGGTTTATCATGGGGCCAGATCTGGCTCACTGTTCACAAGTCCCTTTGTATAACTGCCATCCTTTAACCAAGACCCTCCTTGAAGCAAAATCAATCAATGGTATTTATTGACTGCTCACTATGTGTACAGTACAGAGTTGGTAAACACAGTGTTCAGTGCTCTGCACACAGTAAGCACTCAATACAATTGATTGACTGTCCACAAGAAGCTTACAGTCTAGAGGAGAAGAAAATTACAAACATGAGCATAGGTACTTAAAGGGGACAGATCCGAGTATACGTGTGATGGACAGGGAGTGGGGGGAAAAGAGGCCTTAATCGGGAAAGCCTGTTAGGGGAGATGTGATTTTCATTAGGCTTTGGAGGTGGAGAGAGTGGTGGTCTGTCGTATATAAAATGGGAAGGAGTTCCAGGCCAGAGGGAGGATGGGTCCAAGGAATCGGACGCAATAGAGATGAGATAAAGGTACATAGTGTAAACCGGTCACTAGAGGAGTGAAGTGTACTGACTGGGTTGTAGTAGGATATCAGCGAGGTGAGGTAAGAGCGGGCAAACTGACTGAATACTTTAAATCAATCAATCAATCAATCGTATTTATTGAGCGCTTACTGTGTGCAGAGCACTGTACTAAGCACTTGGGAAGTACAAGTTGGCAACATATAGAGACAGTCCCTACCCAACAGTGGGCTCACAGTCTAAAAGCTGACGATAAAGACTTTCTGTTTGATGTGGAGGTGGATGGGCAACTAATGGAGGTTCTTTAACTATCATCTATCTTAAATCTCTTAAATACTCTTAAATACTGCACACAGTAAAGCGCTCAATAAATACGATTGAATGAATATGTATACATGCTTGTACATATTTATTACTCTATTTTACTTGTACATATTTATTCTATTTATTTTATTTGGTTTATATGTTTGTTTTGTTGTCTGTCTCCTCCTTCGAGACTGTAAACCCGCTGTTGGGTAGGGACCGTCTCTATATGTTGCCAAAACTTGTACTTCCCAAGTGCTTAGTACAGTGCTCTGCACACAGTAAGCGCTCAATAAATACGATTGAATGAATGAATGAATGAATCTCTGTTTCCATCAATTTAACAGTAGAAAATTGATGGGTGCATAGATAGGTGTATTTTAATTTAGGAGATTATTTTACTAAAATAACCTTTGATAAACTTTGCCGCAGTGTGGGCCCTGGTAAGGAGATTCAGCTCAGATTACCTGAAAAGATCTTTAGGAAATGCTAGCGGTACCATTTACCTCATTCCATCATCTACCCACTGCATATGCAACAAGCATTGCATTTAACCACCTACTTTTCAGGTCCGTAGAGAGATGTCTTTAAAATACACACTATGATTGACAGGACCTAAAAAACTATAATGCCATAAATATTTATACAGACCCTTACAAACAAACTAGTATTGGGTTAGGAAATCCAATTTATCCTTAGTGGTAGAAGCCTTGAAAAGTTAAGAATTAGAATTTAAAATTTCTTAGTTATCTAAATACTGTGCTCTCAAAAAAAATCAATTATTCCACAAAGAATTATCTGGTAAAGGGTTCCTTCTTTTTTGTTTAACCATTTCATTTTAACTAACTACATCTTTGTTACTGGGCATAAATTTCTTTCAGTAATGTCCAAAGATGATCGAATGCTTCGATTGGGGTTTTTAAAAAACAGAATGTTTAAGAGTGACAATGACTTGGAAAAAGTCAGAAAAACTTGGAGAAAAGGGAAAAACATACAACAAATAAGTATAGAATAAAATGCATCTCAATTTGGAATTTTAAAATTTCATATCAACACAGTCCTCTTCATTCTATTGTAGCAGCTAGACCTAATGAATTTCAGGAGGAAATCTGCATTTAGTATGAGTTTACCTATAAAGCGTTAGTTGCAACTCAGAAGGAGAAAGAGGCAGGCAAAACCCCAATGTTCTTAATGTCTAGACTATAGACGATAAATAGTAAAACTGTCCAGGGGAAGGATTTCTTCTTAAGGAATAACGAGGTAATAATAATGGCATTTATTAAGTATTTACTATGTGCAGAGCACTGTTCTAAGCGCTGGGGAGGTTACAAGGCAATCAGGTTGTCCCACAGGGGGCTCACAGTCTTACTCCCCATTTACAGATGAGGTAACTGAGGCACAGAGAACTGAAGTGACTTGCCCAAAGTCACACAGCTGACAACTGACAGAGCGGGATTTGAACCCAAGACCTCTGACTCCAAAGCCCGGGCTCTTTCCACTGAGCCACACTTTCTCTTAGCTAATTACATTATCTTGTAATACTGAGTTGATCAAATGCAGAATATTTCTGTAAAGCATATACTAAACCTGAGTGTTACTGACATTTAATGAACAATCATGCTGCAGTTTGAAAACCAGGGCAAAATATACTGTTATGTGTTGCCAACTTGTACTTCCCAAGTGCTTAGTACAGTGCTCTGCACACAGTAAGCACTAAATAAATACAATTGATTGATTGTTAATCTCAAGTTTACTGGGCACTTTATCAATGACATTTCATTTTCCAGGTAATTGTGAATACAGTAAGTCATTTAGGTGAGTAGAGTTATTAACATTCACTGTCCAGAATAGTAAAAATTCTGAAAAGTGATATTTTGTGAAGAATGCTATTATTACTTTTATACATTGATAGCATTTCCTAGTAGTAGCAGTAGAATAATAAGAGCAGCATTTACTAACTGCCTATTTGGTGCAATGCACTGTATAGGCAAGTACTGAAAAAAGGAGGAGTTTAATACTCTAACAGTTAGCAATGGAAATCATGTATTAGGCCATCGTGTTTTGCTTACACAAATGCTACACTGTTTCCTAAGTATGTTTTTTGGTGCTGTCTTGGGATCAGAATTTAAATAAAATTTCACATTTTAATACAATCAGTGGTAATGATTGAGCGCTTACTGTGTGCAGAGCACTGTACTGAGCACTTGGGAGAGCACATACAATGCAGCTAGTAGACATGATTTACAGGTAGAAAATTTTTCATTATTGTTTTTCTTTGCTTCATTTCAGTTGGCTTGCTAACTATGCATCCCACCCCCACCTCAATCTTTCAGTCACTCATTTCCTATTTACAACCTTCATATAAACACCACGGATGTTAAATTCGATAATTTTCCTCAAGTCCAATGACTGAATATTCAGCTATACATACAAACATGCATATGTATGTTAGTCACAGGTATTCACAGACACAGTGTACACCAAGGTAAAGGGAACCTGAGAGACACAGTACAGTGAGTAGGGGATCACCTTATGCTGGGCCAGGATTCTCTCTCAAGCGCAAACGCTCCTTCTCCCCACCCCCTCCCCCCACACATGCATTTCATTGGAATCAAAAACTGCTTTGGGGGTGCAGCTGTGGGCAAATAGCTGCTATATCTAAATCATGTAATGGGAAATCATGCTACTGTTTTACAGTCAGGGCCCAAAGAGCCTGGTACTCTTCTCCAGTTAACAGGGCTTCATCAATGCAAAACTCACAATATCCAAAGCATCTGTCCATGTTTATGGACCACAACCTAATCCCTGCTCATGGCCTTGCTTTTCCTGTTGGATCACAGGACTAGAGATAAAAGCTGGCATCATTGTTATCACCGCTACGAAGTCAGACATGAATTTATTGGGTAAATAAAGGGATGGCGGCCCAACAAGTAAATGTTTTAGCTTTCATCACATGTTAGTTGCAATTTTGGTTCATTTCATTAGCATCACTTGGTGGGGAAAATCGAGAGACGATTATCTAACTGAACCATAACCTAATTCATTTCCATGCACTTAGTGGAAATCTTTAGCTTAGATAGAACTGCTTCATCATGCCTTTTGCTATCCTGTCCAAAAAAAACTCCTAGGCCATGAAGTTCAAACAGGCCAATCATCTTGTTATTTTGTACATAAATCTGTCACTCTAGTGAATGCAGGAAATGGGATTCCTATGTGCGCAAGGACTCTAAAAATAGACTCCAGACACTTGTTACATTCCAGAGTGAATACTCCCATCAGCCTCTTTACTGGTGTCCCTGATTCAAGTCTCCTATTTTTCCAGTGTGAACTTCACTCTGCTACTGCGCTTGACATTCTGCACCTATCTCAAAAGTCTTCAAATGGTTACCCATTTCTATTGCATCAAGGACAAATTCCTGACCACTGGCTTTAAGGCACTCCCATCAGCTCTCTCCCCATGATTTAACCAGGCCCTTTCCCTATTATACCATGAGGAACTCTTCATTCCTCTAGAGATAACTTAGTCACTGAGAGTCATTCTCATCTCTCCTGCCTCTGACTCCTTCTTCACACCACCACCACCCTCCCTCAAATTTGCCACGGCACAGCTCCTCCTGGCTACAAAACCCCTTTGAAAGCTTATCTCCTATAGGAGGCCACTATAGACTTTATTTTGCTTGTACATATTTAGTATTCTATTTATTTTCTTAATGATGTGCATCTAGCTAGCTTTATTTCTATTTATTCTGATGACTTGACACCTGTCCACATGTTTTGTTTTGTTATCTGTCTCCCCCTTCTAGACTGTGAGCCGTTGTTGGGTAGGGACCGTCTTTATCTGTTGCCAACTTGTACTTCCCAAGCGCTTAGTACAGTGCTCTGCACACAGTAAGCGCTCAATAAATATGATTGAATGAATGAATATACACATTTCCTTCTTTCTCCTTATCTGTAAATAATTTGTGTATGTGTCTCCCCTGCTCAGTCCAGACTCTGCCACTTTTCTGCTGTGTGATCTAGAACAAGTCACTCAACTTCTCGGTGTCTCAGTTTCCTCATCTGTAAAATGGAGATTCAATACCTGTTCTCCCTTCTACTTAGACTGTAAGTCCAATGAGGGAAAGGGACTGTGCCTACCTTATCATGTAACTACCTGAGTGCTTAGTACAGCACTTGGAGTAAGCACCATTATTGTTAATATTAGACTGTAAACTCCTTCATGGCAGGGATTGTGTCTCCTAACTCTATTGTTCTCTCCAAAGTGCTTAATAAGGTGCTCCAGTCAGCGTATGCACTACCGAGTGGTTGATTAGTCAGTATTTCTTGCTTTGGTGGATTAATTTGCATTTTCAAGTCTGAAAACCTTTTTCCTGCTGCCTAACAGATTTCTTTGTCCATGTTTTCAAAATCCATTTGTCCATATGATCTCTGGGCATGGCACCCTTGAAGTGATTATCTTTACACTTTGGAGGAATGGGAGCTGGACCACTCTGCTCTTTAATAGGTCAGTAGTAACTGCTATGATATTGGAGAACCAACCTACCAACTGTACTGTGTGATGGCAGATGAGAGGTTGTGGGAAAAAAATTCAAATGACAAGGGCCTGGGAATTCATTCACCTAATTATGGTTACATGCCAGTAGATTTTAACTGTTGTAGCAGTGAATGTAAGCTCCCCCTAGGCCGTAAGCTCCTGTGGTCAGGGAAGGTGTCTTACCAGCACTTAGTACAGTCCTCTCCACCCAGTAAACACTAAATACAATTGATTGAGGCCTATGGAAAGCTATCAGCATCCATATAGTGATTCATTAGCCAAGCAATCATACTGATATTTTAATTTATATGTGATCAGATCATTTGTGGGCAAACAAGTATCCTTCTGTGGCTTTAGACTACTATATGCAGATTACTATGGATGTTATACCTCTCACAATTACAGAAAATAGTCAACTAGATGGTAGGGCACATTGCAGTCCGACCAACATCCTAACATTAAAAAAAGGAGCAAAGGGTTAGACTGTAAGCGCCTCATGGGCGGGGAACATGTCTATAAACTTTGTTGCACCGTACTCTCCCAAGAGTGCTTAGTCCAGTGCTCTGCCCACAATAAGCACTCAATAAATACCACTGATCAATCGATTAACCTAATCTCACAAGCCAACCTGTGAAAGGATAGAAAAGAGCACAGGTGACTTAAGTGTTATGAAGTACGACTGGACTACAGATCCTTGTATAGTGAATTGGTACTTACACCAGTATTTACTCTATTCATTGTCATATTTGAATTCGATCAAGGGTGGTTCAATGCTGGGATCCCCGTGGTCCAATTCAGCTTCTGAAAGTGGAAGCAGGGGTAGGAGCCAAACTCCCAATTCTGAATCATTTTTGGAAGTTGAGGAGGGGGAATTCCTTCTGGAGATGGTCAGTCTTAGTGACTGCTTTGTACTCTCCCAAGTGCTTAGAATAGTGCTCTGCATACAGTAAGTACTCAATAAATACAATTGACTGAATGCTTGGCAATCCAGTGAGGCAATCCCCTAAAGTTGGGTTTCCTAGAAGCTCCTGGCCCTTATGCATTTGCGTGCGCGCACGCATGTGTGTGTATGTATATATGTGTGTGTGTGTGGGTATCCCTTTCAGATTTTCATCTACATTTTATCAAAGATGTTAAAAACAAATCAACTGTGTACATGGAATATATTCTACGCTAAACATTGTAACTAACATAAAAAATCTACCTTTCTACAATTTAAAATCCCAAAGAAAATCTAAAATTCGAGGCTTTTGCTCTTTGGTTTAACATTTTTTCTATTTCCTATACATTCTTTATAGGTGTATTCTATTTCTGTAAAAGAGTTTCTCTCATAACCAGCATGAACTGTTTACTCACTTTAACCTCCGTGTAAAATGTACATCGATACATGTGCACATATGTAAGAGCATTAAAGAAGTAAAGAGTATATTGATATACACACACCAAATGTTTGAATGCATTGCTTAGGTGAAGATATTTGCTCACTCACATGGCCTACACATATAGAAAAGCTCAGTTTCGAGCCTTTGTCCATCTGGAATTATTTTTATAATGGAATTCCATATCGTAGTTTTTGGGGTGGAGACAAGCTTTTTAATAAACTCTGTATGTTTCATATTTTCTCCTGGCCTCACCTGCCTCAGGCTGCTGGGGCCTCTCGCGGTAATTCTGTTGGTCTACCTTTGTGCATGTGTGCCTGTGGGCAACATTTCTTGAGAATGAAGTAGGGGACTGCAATCAAACTCAGCAGGAATATAAGGGCATGACCATGCCGGGAAACCAATCTAATATAATGCCCATAGGAACTGAAAAGGAAGAGAGTCAGACTCCATGCCTAGAGCATATCTTTTTCTTTCCCCCTCTGGGAGTTTAGCAAATCTGGTTAAACTCCCTGGATCTGAATGCATATTTTGACCTTTTCTTGGAAGCTCGGTAACAAGCCTTCCAACTAGTGAGAATGATTTTTACTAAAAATATCTTTTTCTGAGCACCCTCCTTAAGTTTCAATACATTATATTAATTTCAATATATCATATACATACATATATAGATTTAAAATAAAAGAATTTCAGATCTTATTACTACATTGTGTTTCCAAACTTTAGTATAGCACATTGACTAAAACTGATCGGATTGATTCCCCCACTTCCAAAGGCTAGTGCACCAATACTCAGAATGTGGAAGGAAAAAAAAAATATTCAACCACCACAACCATGTGCTTCTTGCGGCCCCAGGTTCAATCAATCTTTAATAAATGACAAGACTAAGTAAAGTAAGAGAGGAAGCCAGTGGTACCCAATCTCAAGACAGAAGTGAGAAAGGACATTGTAGCTACAGCCTGATAGGCTAAATCAATCAATCAATCGTATTGAGCGCTTACTATGTGCAGAGCACTGTACTTAGCGCTTGGGAAGTACAAGTTGGCAACATATAGAGATGGTCCCTACCCAACAGTGGGCTCACAGTTTAGAAGTCTAAAGTGCTCCCTAAATGAGCACTTTAGGGAAAATATCTACAATATATAGGACTTTTCTCTCTGGGGAAAAAAGATATCTAACAGCTAACAATCTGCATGAGTTACTTAAATGGGTAACCCAGAGAGCTGAAAAGACAATGAGGGGGATGGATCAAGTCAAGTCTACATTAGGCCAATAAACCACATATGTACAAACCCTGCGCAAAATTGTCAAGGCTTATACTATCATTACAAAAGACATATTTCTCCATTCAGTCAGTGCATACAGTATTCAAGTGACTTCAATACTGCAATTAAAGAACTGCAATAATGAAATGCTATTTCTAAGATCTTGCAGTAACTGCATTAAAAATATGGTTCTAAATTCTTCCATGATTTGGAGGGCACCAAAACTCATGAGGTCGTGTGGGGGAAAGGCTTTTGTCAACAAGAACACAGTGGTAATTTCAAAAATTTACAGTATTTTCCTTCTTGCAAGCCCACGGAGATGAACTATCAACATTTTTCAAAACTACTGGGAAATTGAGCCCATTATATAATGGGGTAATTCAGTGATGAAAGGAAAAGGAAAGCAATCACTGTCATCAAGCCTTCTACCATGTTTTCACTCCTTTGACTTCTCCAGAGGGTGTACAGGCTCAACAGTTCTTCCCTCTGTGGATGGATGTCCAGAGGACTCTCAAAGGCTGTTGGCTCAGAGATTGGGGGTCTGCTTAAGGAGCTTCCTGCCCCTCCCTTCTAAATTTCCTCTAACTGTGGAGAAAGTAGCTGCCCTCCCCTAGAGCTACTGACCCATTCTGACTTTCAGGAAAGCTTCCACTGAGTAAATCTTGTACAGCCAGGGGAGGAAGAGTGCTCCTTCCCTTCCCCCACCTGCCAGATCCCCATGTCCAGATCTCCGGCCAGGTGCATATCATTCATCCAATTTGGCAAAGATAATACACCAGTCCCGAAAAGTGCATGCCACAACTGAGACTGTAAACAAGGTTTTAAAAAGACATGAAAACTGTCAAGTAGAATTTTCTGGTCAGGGTGACTTTCTGACATTCACAACTCAAAAACCATTCTGGGATGATGCTTTTACTCTATTTTATGTTGATAATACCCCCACTCTATGCCCCTAGTACTGCATTGGGCCACCAAGTTAATTACAATTAACCAAACCTGTGGTGATTTCACAGATCCAGACAAATCAATATAAATGCTTGTTTAGAGTGAGCACCACTGAGACTCTGGGAGAAATGAACAAAATTAAAAAAGGCTCCATACTGTGAATCATTGCAGATAAAAATGAGAAAGCAATGAAGGGAGTACTTCAGAAAACCCATTTTGGAGAATCATGATTAAACCCTTTAAGTGTATGCTGCGTACATCAGAAAGACAATTGGAGCCATGTTCCCGTGGAAGGAACCACAATTTGAGTACAGAGTGTTCAGTGAACTCATCAAATTAACTTCAAATAATGACACCTAATGTATGTGCACAATATTTATAACTTAATAGCTGCACCTTACTTGCATCTTCTTTAGACTAATAATGCTTCCATCAGTAATTAGCTGTTCTACATAATGAATAGTATAAAACTTCAGGAAAATCGTTGAATATAATCATCATGGACCCCTTTATGTAACAATTAGGATGATGGAAATACCAACAAAAAGTGCTGTTTGTTCCTAAGGGGTTTGAAACTATTTTTTCTGAATGCCTTTAGTTCATCCCACATTTTAATCTTAAATAGCATACTGTTAGTTTCTGAACTATTAAGCAACTTTTCCTGAGGGATCATACAAAATGACATGCAAAAAATACGCCTTATACATCTCAACTGGTGAAGGCTGACATCTTTTTGCGAAGAGAGAGAGGGACAGCTGAAAGGGATGAGTGAGGTGAATGATGACAGAGATAGGTAGAGAGAAGAGAAATGAATTTTAGGCTGTGGAATGAGGTGAAAGGTATTAACAGATATTAAGGAGGCTCTCTTGAGGGAGAGCTCCAGACACAGACACTTAACACTGCCATGAGAGATCCTGTCCATTCCTGAGAGAAACAGTGTGGCCTAGTGGAAAGAACGTGGGCCTGGGAGTCAAAGGATCTGGGTTCTAATCCTGGCCCTGTCAACTGTCTGCTGTGTGACCTTGGGCAAGTTTCTTAACTTTGCACCTCAGTTCTCTCATCTGCAAAATGAGGATTCATTACCTGTTTTTCCGCCTACTTAGACTATGAGTTCCATGTGGGACTTGATTTTCTTGTATTTACCCTAATGCTTGGCACATAGTAAATGCTTAAGAAATACCACTCCAACCTGAAGTGAATGCTTCAGCCAATCTATCAAACTTATTGAGTGCTTAATGTTTGCAGAGCACTGTACTCAGGGCTTGGGAGAATACAATGGGAGAGTTGCTGGACATGTTCCCTGCCCATAGGGAGCTAACAGCCTGTGGGAGACAAACATTAAAATAAATGTAATGAGCAGTGTGGCTTAGTGGAAAGAGCAAGGGCTTGGGAGTTAGAGGACATGGGTTCTAATCCTGAATTAGCCACTTGTCTGCTGTGTGACCTCAGGCAAACCACTTAACTTCTCTGTGCCTGTTACCTCATCTGTAAAATGAGAATTATGACTGTGA
Organism: Tachyglossus aculeatus; assembly: GCF_015852505.1. Classification (NCBI taxonomy): domain Eukaryota; kingdom Metazoa; phylum Chordata; class Mammalia; order Monotremata; family Tachyglossidae; genus Tachyglossus; species Tachyglossus aculeatus. The sequence continues at coordinate 9,202,444 of NC_052099.1, forward strand.
GCCCTACGTGGGACAACCTGATTACCTTGTATCTACCCCCATGATTAGAACAGTGCTTGGCACACAGTAGCGCTTAACAAATACCATAATTAATTGATCAACCATTGACTAGCTCCCTGTCACTCTTCTTCTCTGCCTATGGATTCACTGAGTGGCAAGCTCTATCTAGACTTCTTCATTGAAACCTGCATAGGTTGCCAGAATTTATTCCAACCCTGGAGAGAAATGTTTCTCATTCAGCAATTGCATTGTGACTGTTTAATAACTGCTTGGTGTTTAATACTGCGTCATGCAGCACTGAGGAAAATCTAGCTGAACAAATGCTTGTAATCACTCTTTGCTGAGTGGCCCCTCTTGTTACAATTGCAAAATTTTTTACTTGCTCAAGAACCTTTGAGGGTGAGCTAAAACAAAGTCAAAAATTTTTCTTCTTTTCAATTCCCACCTTGCTTCACAGAATGGGACAACACGCCTCTACCAATTCCTTCCTTATTTTCTGAAGAAAAAGATATTGTTTCTTCCTCTAGGTCAGAGCTGAGAATCTAATTCCCCCATTTAAAAACATTTAAAAAACAACAAAATGGAAGTATCCTGATACACACAACTATATAATTACCTCAATTTATAATCGCATCAGAACTAGCTCAAAGTTTCACAAGATTTTTTGATTTCCATTGTCTCCCTATTTCCCCCTTCTCTCCACCACCGCTGCATCTCCTTCTCTCCATTCCCTCTCTTCTCTATTGCCTGTCCTCCTTCCAAGGAGGGTGTGAACTTTATGTACATCTGTTTTAAAACCAGGGTCTTAGTTATCATCACCAAATAATGTGCCCACATTATTGCGGCACTATGTTGGATTGTGTACAGAGCAATTTCAACAGACACGGTCACTGCTCTCCAGTAGCTTACCATTTAAATCAATTTGAACCTGGACAAATAGATAACTGTTAAATAAAACCTAAAAATAGACAGCTCAACACAGAAAAGAATTAAAGTAGAAAGAAAAACATACATATACCAATCCCATTATTTGTAACTTTAACTTCATGCAAAAAAGATCACCGATGTGTTCATTATTTTCTAATACAATCAGTATTTTATAACATATTTAAACCTTCATTTCAACAAATTAACAAGTACCAGTTGATGCCAACTGACCTAAAGAACACCAGGGAAAACCAGTCAGTCAGTCAATCAGGCCAATGAAGGATACAATATATAGCATAATTCTTTTACTTTATTTTAATACCACATTACTGCCCATTAAAATACAACATATGTATTATCTTCATTAAATGTGTATTGTACCATCTAATAATTAAGATGTTTGCTGGAATTATTTCCAATTAGCTTTTGTAAAGGGTAAAAAAAGGAAAGCCTTCAATGCAAAGCACCCCAAAAGAATCCTCCTTTTCAATCCAGTGGCGATTAATATAGTCATTTTTCACCTGTGTGAATTTAGCAGAAAATCTGATTTACTAGATCGACCATCCCATGATTTAATATCAGCCATCTGGCTCAAAAGACAGCCAAGGCTAAAACAGAAAATCAGTTTAGTGGAAAAGGATGAATGTGGGCAGTTTAGTGGAAAGGGATAAGCTCTGCTGAAAGGCAGTGGATGTGTCTAGGAGCCTGAACCCCTAGACACATTTGACAAATCACATATGCAATAGCAGAAAAAGGCAGGAAAGGTACCAGATTTAATCCCAGCATTATCTTTTAGACAACAAGTGCTTCTCACTTTTGTGAAAGCACCCAATTCAATCTTTTGGGAAGAAAACTATAAATGAATCACAATTTAAAAAAGTAAAAGACAGTATATGAATCTACCTTAATTCTTTATACTGGGTGCATTACTGTGCCCAGGAGAAGAAAAGCAACACCCGGGAGAAAAAAAATGAGTGAAAGCTTCCTTCCTCACTTCTGGCTTTGCAATTAACCCTCCTGCATTGGCCCTGTGTAACTAGAAGTGTTTCAAGTCCCAAAATACACTTCTCTACCTTCTAGGTAGGCTGCACTGCCACACTCCGGATCACCTCAAAAGAGTTGGAAGGAGGAGTACTAAGAGATTCTTTGACTACGAATGATGCATGAAGCCACCTGCTGCTGGTAGAAAATAGGTGCTGTTTCTCTTGCCAATCTTAGAAGACCTTTTGTCCAACAAGTTAGCACCTGGATGGGCCCTTCAGGACTCATGCCTCTAGGGCTGGCCAGGACTAAGACAACCTCATTTTGGCATCAAGTTTGTCTCAGAATCCTTCCAAGCTTTTCAAATCCATCCTTCTTCTTAACTTTCACCCACCACCCATAGGATTTGCAGCAATCTCGACTGAACAGCCAGGGAGGTCTGGGCTATGGGCTCTACGGGCAGCAATTAGCTGTTCTACATAATGAATAGTATAAAACTTCAGGAAAATCATTGAATATAATCATAACATGAAAGGGAAGCCAAACAGAACTGGCCATTATTGTGGTAACACTTAAAAAATCAGAGTTCAAGCAGGACAGAATCTGAGTTCTGCCAAAGCCATGGGTTCAGGCCATAAGGTTTGGTATTGAAAATTGGGTTCTTGCAAAACTCTACCAAGAGTGTGAAATATTCTTGAAAAGTTTTCCACTTACTGAGTTTTGGAGTATTGTAGATTCCCCAGGAGAGGCATATGCTGTCAGACCACAGGTCTTCTACTCCCTATGCCTATCCTGAACTTATATCAGTAATGATTTGTTTTCCCCCACTCTGAAGACTTAAAAGTTAGAGAGAGCATTGCTCACTCTGGCCCGGGTTCCAGTAATTTTCAAAATGAAATGCACCTTTGTGCATGTAGTGTGAAGATAATTTTGATCCTTGTAATGGATCAATACCTACTTATCCTGCTGAACTGCAAGTATTGCTTTTATTTTAAACATGTTGGCTGTCCTGCTTTATTGCTAGAGAGACATCCCTCAACCCAAATTGGACTTCCAAAATATTTTATTGTTATTGCTGGGTCCTACTCTTTCCCATGCCTGTCTTCAATCAGACCGACATCTATCGGTTCAAAAGGTTTCACACTTCTTTTAGCCAAGAGGGTGTTTTGGTCAGGTCTCTTTTCTTAGAGATGAGCACCTCTGTCCTTCACACTTCATATCTTTACCTCTAAATTCTTAATGCATAAATGGTTATTTAACTGTGTCTTCTTTGCCCAATTCTTTCCTTGCTTTGGCTTGTTGAATATAGGCACATGGCAAGAGAAGGTAATATAGTATAGTTCCTACTTGGGAGCTTACCGTCCACCCCTCAAGTCCACTACAAGAATCGGACTGTTCTACCAGCTACTGAATGGTTTATAAAATAATGTCCCGCTCGAGCACCGTGGGTGCTGGAATCAAATATTCCTTGTCGATTTGGTGAGGGCCAGGTAATGCTGCAGTGTAACAATCAATCCTGTCTTTTCACTATGGAGTGCAACAGGGAGGGCCACCTGCAAAACATTTTTATGATTAAGCTTTAAACAAGTTTTATAGTGTAAGTTGGGCAAACTCAACTCCTGCAGAACTCTCACTGCAATAACCCAATCTTTTCTATATCCCATGCAAGCAAAGGGTAGTGCTGTCCCAATTACACCCAATCTCTTCACTGACATTCCACTTGCCCTTGGAGAGGCACCCTGGCCCATCTGCTTTTATTGCAGAGTTTAACAAAATATAATGACTCCAAACAGAATGGCTAGGGAATGTGCAACTTCCAGTGAGATATATCTTAAAGAACCTCACTGGATTCTTCCAGGAAATTCAACTCAACAAGGTATATGTTAAATTCCTTCAAAGGCAAGCAAAACCTGATAAAAGCCCACTTTGAATCAGGGGCTCTGACTACCACCTTCTTGAATTTTGCATCAGAAAGCGAACCTGCAAAAGGGAACTGCAATGTTTCAGATTTCCAGTGGTTGCTGAGAATAAAACTCTTTTTTGACTCAAGTCCTAATTTACACCCTCATTTCATTTTCTATGTAATAAATGAATGCACTTCACTTCAAATCCACTGAATTAAAGGGTTCTGCTGTCACTACGGCTGGAGAAACTTTTTTTTTCCTTCTGAAATAAAACCCTTCCACTGAGAAATGGCTTTCCCAGTGACATGCTAAGAATTTAGTCTTGGAGAGTGATCAAAGGTATAGCACTAAGTCATGGTTTCTTTCAATCTAAGAATTCTTTTACTTTTGTGTGGCTTCTTATCATGGCCTGTCAGGATCCCACTATCCCTTCAGAACAACACTTCAAAGACGTGAGGCAAAGTCCATTTTACAAAATGTGATGATATTTCACAGAGTCAATATGTAAATAGCTACTATGTAGGATAGGATAACACTACTCAGGAGTGGGCACTTCACTAGGAAGTAAACACTAGGAGCTTCTTCTTTTCCAACTCTAATTTCTAGGATAAAAATGGATTTATTTAAGGTCACCAGTGAAAGCAACAGCAGATAGGCAAAGAAGAATATTTTATAAAGCCCAAGAAGGAGATGGTATCAAAAGCTTTTAGAATCTGTGGATTTCTTAAAGAAGGTGGAGATGAAAGAAAAAAAATCACAGTGTAATTATGAAAAACAGATGGTCCTTTTAAAAGATGAACAAACAGTGCAGCTTATGAAAGTATGTTTCCTAACTGTAGCATGCTGAGTATTTCAATGCAGATTGCTTCAAATGGGAAAATCAGGATGAAATTACCAGGATTAGTTCACTGAATGACATGGTGTACTCAGTACTCATCTACAGTTTCATCTGTAAAGGTCTGATATCATGCAAAAAAAAAAAAAAGAAATTAACTGCCAAGGCAGTAAGGATTAACCAATATGCAGTCACATGTAGAGAATGAGGTTGCTTGGATTTAATTTTGTTAATGATATAGCCGTCCCTATTTTATCAACAAATTTTCAATTTGTTGGGTAAAATGGATTAAGAAAAATGGAAGAAATATCAGATTTTTAAACCACCAAAGGAACAGCCACGTAAACCTTCTCCAAAAACATATTTTAGCACAAATGGGTTTAAGGGTATTACTTGAGAAGGTTCTTCCTCAATTTTACAAATTTTTTTGAGGCAGAGATTTATGGAGTCGCTCTGGGCTCTTCTCTTTCCTCCATCTGAATTCCTAGGGTTTTCAGAGACCTGGGAGGATCCAGTTCAAACAGATCATCTAAAATGATCCAAATCTCTTGGGGCTCCTAATGGTTCCTGGTCAAGGGGCCCCCTAAGGTGACTGTGGCCCATAGTGGGTCTCGCAATCTGTCATAGGCATGACCAAAATTTTGGGGATAGTCTTGGTGTCCCCAAATCTGCTGTTTGAAGGATGAAGTCCGCCCCAGGTCTAAGGAGATGTGACACTGCAGCTGTGCTGAAAAATTCAGGAGGAGATGCTGAGTTTTAGAGTTCAAGAAGAGAAGCTTTGTCATTACTGGATCAGACTGATAGCACAACCAGCCCGGTATTATGGGGCCTCAGCGTTCTTGGTATATGAGAGTAGCTTTCCTTAACATGCGTTTTCTTGCCTAGGAATAGACAGTCTATCATCATTAACTGTTTTCTCTACATGCCTCACTTTCTTGCTATATTTCTATTCTGGAGCACTCATCGTCCTTGAACCTACTGATATTTTTAATTCATATGACCTTCTATGGTCACAAACATCACAGGCCCACCACCCACTGAGGATAAAAAGTGCTTCCTTTATTCGTTTTGAACCTCCCAACCTCAGTTTTAATGGGTACTATGGTGTAGTGGATAGACTAGGGGGCTGGGAGTCAGAAGGTCATGAGTTCTAATCCCTGCTCCACCACTTGTCTGCTGTGTGACCTTGGGCAAGTTACTTAACTTCTCTGTGCCTCAGTTACCTCATCTGTAAAATGGGGATTGAGACCTTGAGCCCCCATGTGGGACAGGGACTATAATCAACCTTATTTGCTTGTATCCACCCCAGCGCTTAGTACACTGCCTAATAATTATAGTACAGCATTTAACAACCACTATCATTATTATCGCTATTACTATTTAAGCCCTGCAGAAGTACCTCACTAAAAGTTTAGTATTGGGGTGGCCAAAGATATTAGACCTGAAATCAGGGAGTAGTATCGGTACTGGGAGAATCTGATTCAAAACATTCCTTATTCAACAAGGGGAGAAAATGCCATAACCGAACATCAACCATAAAGGAAAATGTAGCTCTGATTGTGACTGGAATAAAAAAAAAATCCCCATCCCCAAATCTGAAGTGAACTTTTTAAGAAAATTGAATCAGTTAAGAATATCACCTTTTATAAATCTAACAGGAACCAAATTTAACATCAGTGCCAAAGGCAGAGTGAATCTTTCTCAAACAAGTGCCTAATTCAGCAATAAACCTGTTGAAGAGATAGATTTAATGTTCACCAAGGCTAAGTGTTTAAGAGGTCTCCGCAGTATAATCTGTCACTACTGAAAGTTTTTGCTGTGCCTTAAAAGCCAGGAAAATTGCTGCATAGTTCCACTAGTAACTCTGAGTTGCCATGTCAGAACAATCTTCCATGATGCTTTGCAATTTTCATACATCTGAAATCTAAGCTTTCTGTTTATCAATCACATGGTATTTACTGAAAGCTTACTGTGTGCAGAGCACTGTATTAAGCACTTGGGAGAGCACAACACAGCAGAGTTGGTAGACACATTCCCTGTCTACATGAGCTTACAGTCTAGTTTTCTTTATCCTAGTTTAAAAAAAAATACCCTACACTATGATGTTTCAGGATATGGGCACATCAAAATGCAGATAAGTAAAATATTTTTTCAACTATCACATTCCTTGACTTTACAAATTCAGCAGAAGCAGTGTTGACCCTACAGGGAATACCACTCAAAAAAGATGGTTTGGGATTTGCATTGTGATATTTTCATAAATTTTACTTTGAGTACTAAGAAGCTTCTACTGTTTGTACTAAAAACGACTCACATTCATACACCGGAGGGTTGACCATTCCAAACCCATTGTCTTTATTTGTTGTACTTGTCTTATATGTACATGACACTTAGGGGCGATGGCGCAGGAGAGCAGTGGTACTGGAGAAGGCGCCAATATGCACGACTGTGAAGCTCAACTGGATGATGACCCACACCCACACACCTCCATATATTGTTGGGTTGACTGGCAAAAAGTGTCTGTTATGTTGTTCTCTCCCAAGCACTTAGTACAGTGCTCTGCACACAGTAAGTGCTAAATAATACAACGAAGTGCAAGCCTGGCTCTGAATATGCAACCCAGCCTGACCTAGGTAATGCAATCAGTTAATTCAATCTGGATGGTCGGGGAACTGAAAACCTGCACCGTGGCAACCTTGACTGGAATCAATCAATCAATCAATCGTATTTATTGAGCGCTTACTATGTGCAGAGCACTGTACTAAGCGCTTGGGAAGTACAAATTGGCATCACATAGAGACAGTCCCTACCCAACAGTGGGCTCACAGTCTAAAAGGGGGAGACAGAGAACTGAACCAAACATACCAACAAAATAAAATAAGTAGGATAGAAATGTACAAGTAAAATAAATAAATAAATAAATAAATAAATAAATAGAGTAATAAATATGTACAACCATATATACATATATACAGGTGCTGTGGGGAAGGGAAGGAGGTAAGACGGGGGGATGGAGAGGGGGACAAGGGGGAGAGGAAAGAAGGGGCTCAGTCTGGGAAGGCCTCTTGGAGGAGGTGAGCTCTCAGCAGGGCCTTGAAGGGAGGAAGAGAGCTAGCTTGGCGGATGGGCAGAGGGAGGGCATTCCAGGCCCGGGGGATGACGTGGGCCGGGGATCGATGGCGGGACAGGCGAGAACGAGGTACAGTGAGGAGATTAGTGGTGGAGGAGCGGAGGGTGCGGGCTGGGCAGTAGAAGGAGAGAAGGGAGGTGAGGTAGGAGGGGGCGAGGTGATGGACAGCCTTGAAGCCCAGGGTGAGGAGTTTCTGCCTGATGCGCAGATTGATCGGTAGCCATTGGAGGTTTTTGAGGAGGGGAGTAATATGCCCAGAGCGTTTCTGGACAAAGATAATCCGGACAGCAGCATGAAGTATGGATTGAAGTGGAGAGAGACACGAGGATGGGAGATCAGAGAGAAGGCTAGTGCAGTAGTCCAGACGGGATAGGATGAGAGCTTGAATTAGCAGGGTAGCGGTTTGGATGGAGAGGAAAGGGCGGATCTTGGCAATGTGGAAAAGAGTAGGCAGTGGCAAAAGGAGAACCAAGGAGAACCAAGGAGAACCAAGTGGCAAAAGGAGAACCAAGATGCATAATAATGTTGGTATTTGTTAGGCGCTTACTATGTGCCAAGCACTGTTCTAAGCGCTGGGGGGGGATACAAGGTAATCAAGGTTGTCCCACGTGGGGCTCACAGTCTTACTCCCCATTTTACAGATGAGGGAACCAAGGCACAGAGAAGTTAAGTGACTTGCCCAAAGTCACACAGCTGACAAGTGGCGGGGCTGGGATTAGAACCCATGACCTCAGACTCCCAAGCCCGTGCTCTTTCCACTGAGCCATGATGCATCAATGAACTACTGAGAGGGCCAGCCAGCCTAACCCTAGGCTTAAAGGATAAAGATCCAAGTTCATAGGTGACGCAGAAGGGAGGGTGAATAGGGGAAATGAGAGCTTAATCAGGAAAAGCCTCTAGGAGAAGATTTGATTTGAGGAGGGCTTAGACGGTGGGGAGAGTGGTCATCTGTAGCATATGAAGGGGGAGCGAATTCCAGGCTAGAGGAAGGATGTGACCAAGGGGTTGGTAATAAGGTACACAAGATCAAGGTACAGTGAGTAGGTTGGTGTTGGAAGAGCGAAGTGTGCAGGCTGGGTTGTATTAGGGGATCAGTGAGGTAAGGTAGGTGGGGATGAGCTGATTGAGTGCTTTAGGCCAATGGTAAGGAGTTTCTGCTTGATGCAGAGGTGGATGGGCAACCAATGAGGACAAACTTTTGTTTTGAGAAAAATAATCCGGTCAGCAGAGTGAAGTAAGGACTGGAGTGGGGAGAGACAGGAGGTAGGGAAGTCAGAGAGGATGATGCGCTAGTAAAGGCAGGATATGATAAATGCATGGATCAGCTTTCCATCACGCTCTATCCAGACAAACCCATATCATCAGAAGAAAATTCCTTAATTATACAGTCGTGTTCTATCCAAATACATGTAGTGAAAACACATACTTCGAAAACCTGAGATTACATATTAATGTTAGAAAAAACCCAGCCTAATTTAGGTACCTATTAAACAAATAACAATAATAATGTTGTTATACTTGTTAAGCATTTAACTTAATATATGTCAAGCACTGTTCAAAGCACCGGAGTAGATACAAGTTAATCAGGTTGGACACAGTCCCTGTCCCACATGGGGCTCACTTAACAAATATCATTATTATTATTATTATGGTCTTGGTCTCCCAACCTAAGTGGTGGGGTAGATACAGGCTAATCAAGTTAGACACAATCCCCATCCCACAGGTGGCTCACAGTCTTAATCCCTATTTTAAAGATGAGGTAACTGAGTCACAGAGAAGCTAAGTGACTTGTCCAAGGTCACACAGCAGGTGTGTGGTGGAGCCGGAATTAGAACCCAGGTCCTTCGACTCCCAGGCCCATGCTCTATCCACTAAGCCATGCCGCTTCATAATGTCCTGGAAATGTGTTCTTAAGAATTTGCTCCCTTGCCGCTACCAAAAATACTAGATACAGAATTTCAAATTTCTTGGAGCAAAATCTCATTGACTTATCTTGTCATTCACATCTAGTCCCTTGAAGAAAACAGCAACATTCACAGTAGGGCTATACAGTACTTTCCCCTCCACGGCAATAACAACTGATACTCTGTAGCCAGAAAGAGTTAATACGTCTCCCAAAGTTCCTAATTTACCAAAGAATAATTTATCTACCAGGCAGAACTGGGCTGCTTGTAAAATCTGAAGGAAAGCTCTGTTAAAAAAGAAAAAAAAGAGAGAAGTAAAATAAACATTCAGGGCAAAGAATAAGAAAAAAATGAATGAGGGTTATAAAATGATTGTGAAAGTATCACACTTCATAAATGTTTTGCAATATTTAATTACTTAAAATTCTGAAGAGGGTCAGTGCTGTTGCTATTTCACAATTAGGGGTATTGAGGCAAAGAAATCAAGCTATGTGGTAAATTAACATCTGAGTATATAAATTAAAATCAGATTCTCAGTTTCTAATCCTCATAAAGCACTCCGACCCATCATCATCAACAGTATTTATTGTCTGCTGCGTACAGAGCACTCTAATTAGTACATGGGAAAATAGAAAAGTAGAAGACAAGTTCTTGGGCCTCGAAAAGTTTGCCATCTCATTGATGAATACATATGTAAACATACTATAAAAGTGACCCATCTCAAATGTGGAAAGGAAACCCAATAATACAAAAACCAGCTAATCTGGCTGAATAAATGTTATTAGGAGGCCATGGTTTAGGTTCCACAAATGGCGAGCCTTTATGGTCTAGACTAAAAGGGGAAGGAACCAGTGGAGAGTGAGCGGTTGAAGATGGAAGTTAAGGAGGGGAGAAGGGACGGAGCGAGAGATTTCATGAGATGAGAGGGTGAATGAAGCTTGTGTTTTAGTACTAAGGGTTAATGATTTCTTTTTGGTATTTCCAATATCTATTCTATTAGTTTAGAATTTTCTAATTTGCAGATCAAAAATGACAAAACGGATAACCTTTAAATTAGAAGCCCTGTGTCAAAAACATATACTCCGGTAACAATTTTATGAAATACAGTAGGAGGATCTGAATAGCACAAAATGGTCAATTTATTTGGGGGTGAAATGGCAGGAAGTGACTTCAGGAAGTCACCCCTTCAAAATGAAGCAGGAGGGATCATAAAGCAGTGGCAAGAACTTGTGTATGAAGCACACCAAGAAACAATTTTGTAAGTATAAGAGGAAAAATGTAGTCTATATCCACACTGCAATCCAAAGTTCTGAGCAGTCTTCTTAGTTTAGGAATTCTGGGTCCACAAAGGAGGGGAAAGAAATCAGTTCCGGAAAGATTTGAAGAGCTTTTCTTCAGCTTTATGGCAACTGTGAAGGTCATGTGATTCAAATTAAGCAAACCACCTAGCTACACTTTCTCAAGAACAATTTGAGCATCCAAAAAATTTCCAAGGCATAAACAGCAGCCTAGTCATCCACGGCAGCAGAGGTAAGAAGATAATGATATGTGAAATAGAATGATTTAACCCTCTTTGCAGATTTTGATTATGCTACAATATAGAAAAAGAGCTTTTGACCGTGTCAAGTGGAGATTCAAGGGCACATAGTGCTGTCTATTCCAGGAAAATTTAGCAACAAGTAAAAGCAAATTGATTTTTAGTATGGATATTGCATAATTAAATAATCTTTTAACAACAGAACTGTTTAAAGGGTAATTATATTGAAATACCTTCTAATAACCTACACACAACTTTTTTGGCTTTTGAAAAAATGCTTGGGGAAAAAAACATTTTTGGAGGATGTTTCTCAGTGACTTAAATCCTGCTTCTTTAACATCTATTTTTTCCTTGCTATCAGTTTTAAACCTAATGCATTACTCTAGCTTTTGGTCATGAGTGAAGCTCTACTTATAAACAGGATTGCTAATTCAAAGTTTTGAGTGTCTTCAAATCTCTGGATTAGACTAATTCCCCATAAAATGATGCAACACCTTAACAGTACACTGAAATGAATATAATTTGTGTGCATCTTAACAGAATTAACATCTGACTTGGATCTGATACTTCACCAACTGCCCAATAAGTGTCCGCAATACAGCAGGCACTAAATGACAGTAAGGCAGCTAACATGAAGAGAATTGATACCACTGCTTTTTGGTTTTAATTCAACACATGAAGGTGCCAAAATATTGAACTGGCAAAGAAAAGGAAGTTTTACACCCACCTGCCAGCCTGCTTCCCAAAACTGGGCTTTTTATATTGTACTCTCCCAAGTGCTTACACCCAGTGCTCTGTACACAGTAAGTGCTCAATAAATATGGCTAATTTTGAATGAATACTGCAGGGAGTGAGTAGGGGAACTCTGTAGCTTTGGGCAGAGTGGCTGATGGGATTTAGAGCCAGAATTTTCGGCTGGACAGAGAGAGCTGTGAGATGCTTTCAACCCTTTAAAGACCCTATCAATGGAGCTATTTCTCTCTGACCGGGGTTAGGACAAAAGATACAGTGACTAATTATTCCAAAGGGAAGACTGACCCTCTGGAACCCAGAAAAGTTGCCTAAGCTGGAGACTGGGGTGAGGTGTCACAAGACCAGATCCTGAAGCAAAACAGTTTTTTATGGGACTTGTGTTTGCCTGTATGAAGGAAAGGTACTTAGGGGCACTTGCATTGGGATTTTGGCAATGAGGCATAGATGCAAATATTTCAAGGGGTATTGGAATGGCTGGTAGAAAAAGATGAGTTCCATTTAGTCTGCGTCCTTACTACCTGGCCTGTGTTTGAGAGGGCCCTCTGATCAGACCTTGGTGTCCGTCTCATTAGAAACTGTCACTGTCAGATTAAAGATCATCTCTGACTGAGTTGTGGCCACTGGAGAACTTTTTTTAAAAATGGTATTTGTTAAGCACTTACTATGTGCCAGACACTGTACTAGATGCTGGGGAAGATACACGGTAATCAGGTTGGACACAGGGACAAAGTTCCTGTCCCAAACAGGGCTCTTAAACTTTATCCCCCTTTTACAGATGAGGGTTTCTAGTTGGAGATGGTTTTCTAATGTTCAGTGAAGGTTTATTGTTTGGAGATGGATTCTCACCAGTTGGAAATCATAATAATAATGATAATTGCAGTATGTGATAAGCGCCTACTATGTGTCAAGCACTGTTCTAAGCACTGAGGAGGATAAAAGATAATCCAGTCAAAGTCACCATCCTGCACAAGGCTCCCAATCTACGAAGGAGGAGGAACAGGTACTGAATCCCCATTTTACAGGTGATGTAACTGAGGCAGAGAATAGTGAAGTGACTTACCCAAAGTCACATCACAGGCACATGGTGGAGTAAGGATTAGAACCCAGGTCCTCTGACTCCCAGGCCCATGTTCTTTCCACTAGACCTCACTATCCTACAGTTGGAGTCTGCTACTAACCAACCAGCACCTTCATCTGTTTGGATGGAGGTGGGTGATTCAAGTTTTGGGTTAAGATGTGAAAATCTCCCCAAAGAGATTACAATTCTGTCAGGTAGACATGCTGATGTCAGGATACCCAAGGCATACAGGGACTAGGAATAGTTGGCTCCAAACCTAGATACACAATGCAAAATCATCTAAACCAAATTTGTCCTGGGGGTGGCACTTGACTTTACATCCTATCAATTTGGGCCCCTAACATACTTTTCTACCAAAAAAAAAGCCTCCTAAGAAAATATTCCTGATTCTGTGCACATGTGGCCAAAATCTACATAGGACTCATCCATATTTACTAATGCCATCTAAGGTTATTCTTTCTTGCCTGTCCACCTCTCCCTTGCTCTTTTTTTCCATATCACTAAATGAACACAATCTCATCTGCTAGCTCACATGTTCCAAATACAGCTTCCTTTGATAAATTCATTAGAAAGTAATTAAAAGGAGAGGCAAAAATCTAACCAATTCATTTTAGGTCTGCTGCCTGATTTCCTTTGGCTGTGGGTATGAACTAATTTCATGGCTAGTTAATTCTAATCCTAGTTTAGTGATTGGTGGCGTTTACACAGGGTAAAACAAATGACCACTTTACCCCTCTCCCCCATCCCAAAAGAAGAGTCTCAAAGCTCTTTCTGTTTCTTAATGATGAAAGTTTTTGATGGTAGATATCTACAGCAGAGTGTGTTACCATATATAGGATTCAGTGGAAAGCCACAGATTCTTAGTGATTGAGGTGAGTTGATTTTGTTGGTATCATTATGCCTATGTGCTTGTCTCCTAATGGACCCTGGGGTCTCTGTGATTGACACTTCATCCCTGTCCCTTCTTGACTTTCCTCCCATTTTAGTTATAAAGGAAAATTTGAGGTGCAGTGTTATCTAGTGGAAAGTGCACAGGCCTGTGAATCGGAGTACCTGTGTTCTAATCTCAGCTCCGCGACCTGCCTTCTGTGTGACCTTGGGTAAGTCACTTCACTTCTTTGTGTCTCAATTATCTCATCTGTAAAATGGGGATTAAGACTGTGTGCCCCATGTGGGTCAGGGATTGTGTCCAACCCGATTTGCTTTTTACAGTACCTGGCACATAGTAAGTGCTTAACAAATACCATAATTATTATTAATATTATTAATAAAACTTGATACATAATGACTCTCTTCATTGCATATTGCAGACAATATATGCATTCTGCTGCACTGAGATGCTATACTGCTGTATTAATCTATTTCTTATAACAGCGGTACGGTTAAGTTTCTAATAATAATAATAATAATGATAATAATAATAATAATAATGTGAATGATGGCATTTGTTAGGCGATTACTATGTGTTGAGCACTGTTCTAAGCTCTGGGTAATAATAATAATAATGATAATTATGGTATTTGGTAAGCGCTTACTATGTGCAAAGCACTGTTCTAAGTGCTGGGGTAGACACAGGGTAATGAGGTTGTCTCACATGGGGCTTACACTTTTAAATCCCATTTTACAGATGAGGTAACTGAGGCACAGAAGTTCAGTGACTTGCCCAAGGTTACACAGCAGACATGTGGCAGAGGCAGGATTAGAACCCATGACCTCTGACTCCCAAGTCCAGGCTCTTTGGACTAAGCCACGCTGCTTCTCTCCAGAGAAATAAAGCACTACAAGCAGTGACTGGCAGTGTCCTTTTGAAACAGAAATGTGGACTAGCTCTACACTTTGGATTATTTTCTTCCAGCCTAGTTTACGCACAATTTTCATACTTCTTCTGCCAAATAACACTTAAATACCAAATATTTATCATCTATTAATTAGCTCTAACCACTCCCTTAACCTCAATATCCCCCCTTCTCTGTGTTCAAAACCCTGCATCCCAGAGGGGAAGGAGAGAAAAATCTACAGGGCAAAAACCTCCCTAGCAGACCAGTAAGTACACACTTGGAGAAAATCTGAGATATATAGGCAGTGCTAGGATATTGGTCCCTGCTACATGGGGTAATGATGTAAGGGTCCCCTGGGCAAGCTTTCTTTTAGAATGGGGGGGGGGGGGGGGCTGAAGGGGGATGGCTAGAGCAGGGGCAGGCTAAATGCAACCTGTGGGCTGGAACCAGCCAGCCACACCATTTAATCGCTCCCCTGGGGTTTATTCCAGCCACCTACCCCCTGGGAAGCTCCTGATTTGCTCAGTCCCAGCTGCTAATGCCAGAAATTACCTTAGAGCACATTGTGACCCTCAGGTCAGTGACATGTGGAGGTTCCTAACAGTATCTGCAGCTGGTTCAGAGTTTCCTTTTCCTCTCACTTCCCTCACTAGTGTTTAGCCCAGAACCACTTACACAATATGAAAAATGGCCCATGGAGTCAAAATACAAATGAAGACACCAAGGCTCAGAGAAGTTAGGTGTCTTGCCCAAAGCCACACAGCAGACAGGAGGCAGAGTTGGGATTAGAACTCATGCCCTATTCTCTATGCCATGCTGCTTCTTGACTGAGTAAAGAAGCATAATACAGTTTTTTCAAATACATTTTTTAAACTGTAGAATGAATGAAAATTAAACATTTTCCCCCTCAAAGTATTTTTAATATGAACGATTTGGGAATTCATTCTGTGGCCTAACAGCATTCTACATTTACTACATGTACTGAAAATTAGAGGAACAGCAACCACGACACAGTATACCTTCATTCTCAATTTAAATTCACTTCTACATTAATTCATTCCTTTTTATTGAGCACTTACTGTGTGCAGAGCACTGTACTAAGCACTTGGAAAGTACAATTTGACATGATATTCCACAGGTTTAGAAAAGCATAATTAACGTTTTCCCCCAATTTTCACTCTTGAACTTGGATGAAAATAGGAAAAGTCAGTCAGTCAGTCAATTGTATTTATTGAGTGCCTGTGTGAAGAGCACTTACTAAGCCCTTGGGAGAGTACAATACAACAACATAACAGACACATTCCCTGTTCACAATGCGCTCAGAGTCTAGAGGGGGAGATGAACATTAAAATAAGTAATTATAGATACGTACTTAAGTGCTCTGGGGCTGGGAGGTATCTGACTTTTCAAAAACTCTAGAATGTGGTGGTAAAAAGAGCCCCCAGTCAATCCCCCTCAGCACCTCTATAGGTGGTGAGCTCAGGGGCAAAGTTAAACAGAGAACAGCAAGATTTATCTTTGCTTCCTAGGTTGGAAATCCTGGGGTTCCCCCAGAGCGCTGCCTGCCACACTGCAAGTGGAACTCCTGGAGTTTTAGGGAGCTGTGTCATTCCTCCAGGACTCCCTCCCCAGTTCCTGACACACACAATGATGGCATGGAAAAAGAGAAAACTATGCGGAACTCAGATCAGCAGCCTAACTTACCTAGGAGTTTCCTTTTTCCTCTCACAAACTGGAAGAGTAGACATGCGGAGTTACACTAAAACATGTCCTTTCACAACCTGATCAGTTGGTTGTCTGCAGAGCATTTTATGATTCATTAGGAAAAAGAGCCACACAAGTGGCTACTTTCCCATATCCTCTTTTTAAATTGATCTCGATTTCAAATATGTGAATTTGTGAATGTGAATTTCGGTTCTAATCGGTCTTTTATCTTCTTTCCTAAAGTTCATTTTTAATGCACTGCTACTCCCTATTTGTGTTCTAAGAGACCCCATGGTATGAATGAAGGGAAAGGAAAATGCTTTGTCAGAGCATGTCATTGCTAGGATGCAAGACCTACCACTATTTTTTATATAATGCTATGAATTATTCTTTTTCTTTTTCCTCCACCTTCTCTTTTACTGACCTTGGATGGAATTTAAATATAAAACACACACTTTTTTAGGGATAGACATTTCATTTTCAAAGCATTAAATTCTGAATGCCTGCAGAGGCATTAAAAAAAAAGTTAGTGATGTCCTGGGAAAAGGAGCCCTGAGATATGCTCTCTCATCCATTACAAAAGAAATTCTAAATAATAATAAGGGTGAGAAAATACGGTTTCTCTTTGACCACTGGTGGAGGAAACCTGGATATATCATAAAATCTGCTGAAGAGGAAAAGCATGTAGAAGCAAATAAAGGGGAAAACCGGACTCCTATGGAGCATGTTTAAGCTCTGAGGAATGGCTTTTCACCAAGATTAAAAGGGAGGCAGAATGGAAGTCTTTGACTAGCTTTGCAGGGAAATGAGTGTACAGTAGCAATCCGTCACACCCTAAGTTCTGAATCATTTATTCTTTTAAACCTTTATTTTCTTAACATAGTTGGGTTTATGATTTGGTTTAGCAGGCAAGAGGCTGATTTGATTGATTTCCAAAAAAGGCCCCACTGGTTTCCCCATGAAAAGATTTAATTACCATGTGGTCCACCGGTATTTTACGTTTTTACTACCCTTATTTTTTTAATGGCTACTACGGCCAATAAATGAATTTAGAGGCCCAGATTCAAGAAAGATATATCTCTGGAATCATTTTGGATTCCACTTACCAGGAAGTAGTTTCAGAACATGGCTACAGCAATTGGGTGGAAAGTGCCGAGTTTGAGAAAAGGGAGCCATTGCACTAACAGGCGTACTATTTACTCAATATCTTATTACTACAAAAAGAGTGAAAAGCATGTATTCCTAATCTTACAATGACTGAGGTGCTTTCATACTTCATTTAGCAGTGTGCCTACTTACAATTATGCAGTAATCATTGTAACTGCATGCAGATGGTTGTAGAAAATATGCTGCCCTGCTTTTTAAAAAAATATATTCTGCTAACATCTCTGAAGGAATGCTTCCTTGCTCAGGCATAATCCCTTGGTTATAAACAGACACCCCCAAATCTCCTTGGCTGTTCACAAGTGAATGGTGTAAGGCTACCGTTGCATGATCTGCTTTTTAATAGTTTACTTTTTTCTACCAAGTTCAGTGGCGGGGATATAATGCAAGGCAATGAAAGGTGAAATCTCTCTCTGCCTCTAAAGGACTTGACATTAGCAGTGAAAAAGACAATCTACCGTCGATATTGAAAAGAGAAAAATCTAAACAGACTTTAAAGGTGGCATTTTTAAATGACTTCTTTCATTTCTGAAATCAAGATAATCTACATTTCCTTGCCTCTCAAATGTTTCTCCCCTTCCCCTTCTAATTAATGCCATGGAAGATTATTTGTTTTTATTTTGGCTTCTTCAAATCAGCCAAACTAACCTGAAAGAAAGACTTAATTGCTTTAAAATAGTCATCTTTTGTTATTGTTTATGGGGAAATCAAATCAACAATGATAAAATCCCATTTTGCAACTCTGACCTTTAGTTATTATGAACCAGATTGTCCCAGGGACTAAGCTATTCTCTTGGTTTCTGCATTTCTGTAAACTGCATTAACTCTTTCGGCCTATTATGGGTGTTTCAAACTCTGTAGTTTGCTGAGTGTTGATGAATTTGGACATATTAGCTTTTTTAAAAATATCCACTTTGTTGAGGATGAATTTTCATTCCAGGTAAACAGATTAAGAGCTTAACCATTTTGGTACTAAGCACCGGTATAGATTCAAGATAAGCAGATTGGACACAGACCCTGTCCCGGGTGGGGCTCAATCAACCAATACTTCAATGTTGAATAAATATTATACCTACTGCTTTCTATCTTAAATTTTTGGTACTGGAAAGTAGGGAGACACCGTTTTTGGACTCTGATCTACCCAAGCCCTAGCATTATGCTATCCCTGACAAAAAGTTCTTCCATACTTTCCAGTACTGTATAATGTGCTGGAGGCAGACACAAGCTTATTAGGTTGGACACACTCCATCTCCCCATTGGGGCTCCCAGTCTTAATCCTCATTTTACAGATGAGGTAACTGATGCACAGAGAAGTCGAGTGACTTGCCCAAGGTCACAAAGCAAGCAACTGGCAGAGCCGGTATTAGAACCCAGGTCCGCTGACTCCCAGGCCTTCGCGTTCTCCTTTAGGATGTGCTGCTTTGCATGGATCCGTGGGGTGTCCCATTGAGAGGGGATGAGCCAAGCAGTCAGAGAGCTCCCAGGTGTGGTTGAAAGCAACTGCTGGCATCCAATGCCAGTGCCTGGTGAGAACCAGGAGTGAGGCGGTGGAGGAGGAGATACTCCTCCTTAGGGACCTTTTCTTTCCTCTTCCTTCCTGTCTTGCCTTCCCTCTTCCAGTCCCTCCTTTTCTCTCCACTTCTTTTTGCTCCCATCCCCTCAGTGCCCTGCGTTCATGCTCGAAAAGAAACGTAGATGGACCTCTATGCTGTACCTCTTTCTGTAGCCAGTCACAGTCCCAGGGTGGGCTCAGAGGTGAGACTGTATCAGTCTCCTCAATGGCCTCCCTGCCTCCAGTCTCTGCCAGTCCAAATTCACTGTGCCGCCCAAGTCGTTTTTTCCAAAACCTCATTCTGCACACCTCTCCGCACCAAAAACCTCCAATGGTTACCTATTTCTGTCTATATCAAGCTGCAATTCCTGACTATTGACTTTAAAGCCGTCAGCGCTCGCTCGCTCTCTCTCTCTCTCTCTCCCCCTCCCTCCCTCCTACATCCTAGCTCATGCACCTAGTTCCTCCCAAGCTAACCCTCAGAATCGACCTCATTCTCAATTCATCTGCCTCCGACCCCTTGTTTCTGCCCTTTCTCCTGTCTGGAACTCCTTCTCTTTCAATTCTTCAAAGCACTCCTGAAAACCCACCTTCTCCAGGAAGTCTTCCATGAATAATTTCTGGTCAAGCTTGCTATGTGTAGAGGATCAGTCACTGCCAGGCTCCCTATATATGGCCTCTATTCACGGGACAGCCTAAGTGCCCATTATTGAAAGGACTAAAGGCCTTACATTTTTGGGCCCCATTTATAGACCCATTTATACTAGCAGTGGCAGTGATTAGGAACAGAATCAAAACCAATTAGTGCCTCCATCAGCCATGGCTGATTTTATTTGAGTTTTGAAAACTGAAATTTGTGCACCTATGTCAACAGTTTGGAGGCCCTGAGTGTTAATGTTCTTCTTGGACTGTAGTTGCCATTTGGTGCTCCCATCAGAAATGACTGAAGAGAAAATTATTTCTCATTCAATCATTTGAGCACTCACTATGTGCAGAGCCCTGAACTAAATGTCTAATTTAAGTATTACAATGTTTGAGTGCTATTTTTTCATTACTGCTAATCACACTTACAAAAACACCTCATGTTAATGTTTAAATGTTGGTAGATGGAATCCCCAGTGAAATATCTCATTTTTATGAAAACTTTAAGGACCATCTAAACTCTAGAACTTCAGAGGTAAGAATCCAGTGCAATGTATCTGAACCACTGAGCTTATATTTCACTGATATTAAAAGCATAAATTTAAATGGTATACATAAAACATACAATATACATGTCTATGCATAGTCGGTTCATTGTTGGTTTTATGGTAACTTCAACTTTTGAATATTCTGATTTGCACATTATAAATTCTGAACTCGGATATTATATTGCATTAATATAGTAGTTGACATTAAGCACTTTATTTATTGGCTGTACATGTCCTGAAATTCTCTATGAAAGCACTGTGGTTGGATAACTTTCACTGGATCTCCATGTGGTCTACAACAGGTGGAATTTCTGGGACGAGTGGGAAAGTGATCTTTTCTACTTGGTTCATTATATGCAATTCCATTAAACTGTTGGAAATAAAGTGCTGACTTGTCTACTGAATTCTCAACCCCAGCTTATATTAAATAAAACAAATTTGATTTGCTTTAGCAGCATAATCATATCTCAAACCACTGAACTGATTTTCCTGAGCATATGGTGAAGAGACTTTTAAGAGGCAAAGACAATTAAAAAAAAAATCAAATTGAACATGAATTTTCTCTCAATAAATCCCACCTCCTTTACGTTTGAAAGGATGGACACAGAGAAACTGCAATCTTAGCGCTTTATATTTCAAAATCTTTCCGAGCCTGAACAAAATACTGCTACAAGATGTAATGACTTCTTCATATAATCAGCGCAAAGCTTGAGGTTTACTTTTGTTTGTGGGTGAAAGCCAGGGTAATTATTTTTCTGTTGGATGGAACTGAACATAGAGGAGGGGCTGAAAGTCAAGGAGAAGGGGTGCAGTATCAAGGTAGGAAAAGGAAGAGAAGTTCAGGAAGCAACATGACTTAGGGGAAAGACAATGGGTCTGGGAGTCAGAGGGCTTGGGTTCTAATCCCTGCTCCACCACTTGTCTGCTGTGTGACCCTGGGCAAGTCACTTGACTTCTCTGGCCTCAGTTACCTCATCTCTAAAATGGGGATTAAGCCTGTGAGCCCCATGTGGGACAAGGGCTGTGTCCAACCTGATGAGCCTGTATCTGCCTCAGTGCTTAGGTACAGTGCCTGGCACATAGTAAACACAACAAATAACTTAAAAAAAAAAGTTCCAGAAATATTAGCACTGCAAGCTGAAGAAATCAGAACCCTATTCAAGTACTTTAGCTACCCGCTCTGTTAGTGAACACCACAGCTCTACATGTTGAGTGTTCCAACGTAAACTATGACCCTATCAAATATTTTAAGTTCCCTCCCAGTTCTTACCTTCCCAATTTTTCTGTTTGGGAGATTGAAATATGTGAAAACTCTGTTATGGTAGTAGGTGTGAGGTTTGTTAGAAAAATCTAATGTACAAGCCATGGCAGGCAAGTCACAAAGGACCCACTATTAGGCCCTGTGAGACCCACACAGGATATCTGGCAGAGAGGAGAAGCAGAAGGAGGGACAGACATGCAGCCCAGGTGGTCTCTTCACTGTCTCAGCCAGCAACCTGACTCCCTTGGGAAGAGGCTGCTGTCACTGTGGGGCCTTGTTCATTGGAGGTTTAGGTAGTGTCACTCTGCATGCAGCTCCCCTGTACCCTAATCCCCTTTACCAAGGGCACCCCCAGGTAGCAACGGCACCTCCAGCCTCAGGCAGAATCCATGGTATTTACTGAGCACTTACTGTGTGCAGAGCACTGTACTAAGCACTTGGGAGAGTACAACAGAGTTGGGTAGACCCATTCCCCACCCACGATGAGCTTACAGTCTAGACGGGGAGACAGACATTAACATAAATGAATAATTCAAAGATATGAGTGCTGTGCGGAATCAGGCTTACGGCTGAGGCTGGGGAGGGATGGACTCGGTTGGGCCTTGCTCCTCCTGCTGCAGAGCGGGCTTGGAAATAAATGTGTGAGGGGGAGTGGACACTTGCAAGTGAGAGAGAGGAACTGGGACTGAAGGAATGTCACCAATTGAGATTCTTTGTAACGATCAGTTTCCTAGGGTAAAATTGGTGATATGTGTATTTGGAGAAATGCTCTCCTGCTTGCACAGAGCTCATTCCCCAAGTGCTCGATCGGTGCCAAGCGTGAAATTAGCCCTATTTAAATTCAAATGTCAAAGAAATACCCTCTCCGAAATTAGGCTGTTTCTCCGTAAGGCTACTTTATCTACAGGTAAGAGCTACATGCCGAATCAGTTTAGCTCACATTATTGATTTTACTGTCACTGTTCTCAAGTTAGAACCTCCTCTCTTGATATTTTCCTTACACTTTCATCAGTCACTGAATGGACAGTATTGATTCTCTACTTAGAAAATCAATCACTCAATCAATCCAGAGCATTTAATGAGTTGTTTTCTGTGCAGAGCTGTGTACTAAGCTCTTGGGAGAGAACAAAAGAGTTGGAAGAAACAACCTTTTGGCTTCAAGGAGCTTACCATCTAGTGGGAATGACAAATTAAAATAAATACCAAGTAGGGGTAAAGCAACAGAGTTTAAGGGCATGAACATAAACTCTATGCTGGGGGTTGGGATGGTGCCCGAGTTCACAAGTGCTTAGTCAGTCAGTCAGTCATTCGCATTTATTGAGCACTTACTGTGTGCAGATCACTGTACTAAGCGCTTGGAAGAGTACAATATGGGGGGTGCAGGAGACAAACCACACTCTCGCTGCCAGTTCCTTGCTGCAGCTGCAGTCTCGGGGACAGGGTGCAGCTTTGTTTTAAAAAAAAAAATAGTATTTGTTACATGCTTACTGTATGCTAGGGACTGTATTAAGCGCTGGGGTGGATGCAAGCAAATCAGGTTGGTCACAGTCCCTTTGGCTTAGGTAGTGCCAAAGAGCTGAAGCAGGTTGGAAATCCTTCCCTCACTTGGGAAACTCTTTCCCAAGGCTACGGTCCATCCCTTAATGAGGCTGGAGTTCAACTCGGCTCCTGGAATATATGCCAACTCAACATGGAATGCTCTTTTATTATTTATTCAACTCTCTCTTAACAACATTGGTTTAAAAAAACATGAAAAAGCCCAAATGAACATGTCTGCAGGGTGTCAACCTAATGTTCTTGCCCCTCCCCAACTCTCACTCTCTCACACACACACACATGCGCACACATGCTCCCTCCAAAACCACCCTCCCCTACTACTTCAACCAGAGGCCACTAATTTCTTGACCCCTTCTACTTAACCCAGGTCATCATTACAATTCAACATTTTTTGACATTTGTTAAGTACTAAGTGTTGAACACTGTACTAAGCCCTGGGATAGGTACAAGATAAACTGATCAGATACAGTCCCTGACCTATACCAGTCTCACAGTCTAAAGTGGGGAGAACAGGTATTTTATTTACCATTTTCCAGATGAGGACACTGAGTTCCAGAGTTACATACATCCTTGTCATCCTTACACAGGGGCTATGCTAATCTTCTCTGTAGCATTCCAATTTTAGTTTATGTGCTGCTATATGTAAATGACTGAAGTATTCCGGTACTCATACACCCCTTTAGCACTTGGGTATATACAATTCTTTATACCCTATTGTTTCCTCATAGCTGTAAATTATTTGAGTGTCTGTCTCCCCAGCTAGATGGTAAATTCCTTGTGTGCTAGGATCATATCTACTTATTCGACTGTATTCTCCAAGTGAGTAAGTAATACAGTGGTCTGTACAAAAAAAGTGCTCATTAAATGCTATTAACTGAATTGTACACTTGGGCATCTCTAGCCCCCATTAACTAGTCACTCATTCAAGTCCAATTGAAGTATACGTTCTCTCCCCTCACAAACGCCATCTATGTTAATATGAAAAGAAACACCTTGGGAATCAACTCCTCCCTGCTTCCTCTTCTGCATACTCCCTGACTGGCCGAAATAGAAGGAATTCTGGTAAAATGGAAGTTACCCAATTTGAAAGGAATCAGGATCATGGGGGTGCTTGCAGAAAGGAAAGGGTGGATTTAAAATTGCTTCAAACCACTTTGACCTGCTGTCATAGATCTTAAGCACTTTTAGAGGCGAGACTAGTGAGTATGTCTTCAACAACTGTCTCGGCTGGTCAGAGATCCTTACTACCAGGTGGGCTGTGCAGTGAGTGTGTGGTTCAGCACGGAGGCACTAATCTAAGGACTCTAATTCCATCCACAATTCAAGAAGGTGCAGACACACTCAGGTTTTTGGGGACTTACCCATATACTCACATGCTTTACATGTAAATCTGTGCTGTGTTTTAATGACTAAGTCAAACGTATCAGACCTATCCCCGTCCTCATGAACATTTGTTATGTGGTACGATTATCCCCACCCCACCCCCTTTTTTATTGTCAAATGAGGTCACAAGGCCTGGTAAGCCATTTAATTTACTATGCATTTCTCCTAAAATTGCTCCCAGGAGTTGAGTCCCCTTTAGTAATCTCTGTTTTTGCCTTGCCTTGCCTTCTGGTCAGCTCCTCCCCACACTTTAGACCTCATTAGATTTGAAGGCTTTCTAGTCAAAAGATTGAGGTTGGGACAGTTTATCTGATTTACACCAAACTAAGAGATTAACTATAAAACAAAGAGTAACCTTCTTTATTCAGAGCAATTCAAAGAAAAAGAGGGTGTTTAGATATTGGCCAAGTTCCATTTACTAATTCTGAAAAGGGCCTAGTAATCATGACTGAACTAGATCCCCAAACATAATAGTGGCCAAAGCAAAAAAAAAAATTAATATTATAAACTGGAAGGAAAAGAACTGAGTGATACAAATACTTAAGTTTATGGAATGGTGTTTTGGGTTACTACAATTTTAAAGCTGCAGATACAAACCGTGACTGATGACAAAAGCCAGTCACTTACTATGTGCTCAGCTACTTCAATGATCTAAGAGTTTTGCTTCGGGGGGAAAAAAGGAGGAAAAAAGTTTTAGACACACAACCCCAAATTAGATTTCTTGGGCCTACCTTTACCTCATCACATGGAAGTCTTCTTCTGGAGTGATCCTAATTGCGAGCTGATCAGAAGCATCCAGCAAGGGTGAAAAGCAGCATCAAAACCATGACTTTGGCCAGAGTTGTTCCTGCGGAAAATTCAGCTCCACCCAGAGAGGGTGGAGCTCTTCTCCTAGTTGCCAGGGAGGCAAACTCCTCCCAGGATATCTTGATATCTTCTGGGAGAACTAGGCAAAATCAGCCCCTTTGTATCTTGTGTTTTGAAATTTTGCATGTGTCCTTTCCTTCCCCAAAATTCTCTTGCAGGATTTATAGGCAGGCCTATTGGAAAGAGTTTCGGAGCATGCCATTTAGGCTGTGATCTCACCATCTAATAGCAGACCTGACAGGTATTCTTCTGGTGCTTCCGTTATCTATGGAGACCTCAGCACTCCAGTGATGTCCACCATATGTTATATGTACATAAAATTCCCAGGTGAAGGTGAAAATTAAGAGAGTGCATGTTTTTTCCTGTTTTTAATAATCTGCTTCTGTAACTTGTTCATGGTATTTCCAACAAGCAGACAGCAAATCTTATTTTCATATTCTACATTTCCACTTGACTTTCATGTGGACCAGTTTGTTCATTCTGCAGGCAAACTGAGTCCACCTTGGAAGGCTACCAACCAAAATATCCCATATGTAAACACCCTAAGTGTAGTCAGTGGAAATAAATCTTATCTTAATTAGGTGAGCAAGATTATTGATTCAATCTCTGGGAAATTTTCTTTAGAACTATTTCTTTGATAGTCTATCCAACAATATAATAGATACATAACTAGCAGAATATAGAGGAATAAAGGTAAATAACATCAAATGACACAATATTAACAATTCATCACTGGGAAAATTTATAATGCTGGGGAAAGCAGTAAATGGAATTTATAATGCTCCATGTAAGCATATGGAAGTAATTCATGTATCAAATAAAAAATGATTCAAGGTGAAATGTGTGGCCTGATTCCCATAGTATAAAGAAAAATTCACATTAATATTTTTATGGTATTTGTTAAGTGCTTACTATGTGCCAGTCTCTCTACTAAGCACTGAGGTAGATACAAGTTAATCAGGTTGGACACAGTCCCTGTCCCTCATGGGGATCAGTCTTAATCCCTATTTTACAGATGAGGTAACTGAGGCCCAGAGAAGTGAAATGACATGTCCAAGGTCACACGGCAGACAAGTGGTGGAGCCAGGA